>NC_136057.1:1775552406-1776187093 GCF_964261635.1 Lissotriton helveticus
AAGTACAAGTAACTGACTCAGCCAAGGCCCGTGGAGGGAGTTGTGGTGAGGTAGGCAGGTGGGGCAGGGGAGGGGCAGGGTGTGGGGTTATAAACAGCGGAATCTGGATGATTGCAGGTAAGTAAACAATTAAATTAATAAAATTAATTTTGTATCCTGCGCCCTGCATCGCAAAATGCGATGCAGGACATGGAACGAAGTTGCATATTATCAACAAAAGGCGATACATTATCGCCGCTTTTATCGGCAGCAAAAATTCCGATAAAACGGCGATAATGGGCTTCATAATAGGGCCTTGGAAATTCCCATAGCAGCCCAGGTTCTGGTGTTAACTTGGACTGTTATGGGAATTCACAAGGGCCTATTATCAAGCCCTTTATCACCGCTTTATCGGCAGTTTTCCTGCCGATAAAAGCGGCGATAATCTTAATATTATCTTTCTGTTGACGAACACGCGTTGCAATGCCTGTGACTTACGTCCTTCAAATTAGTTTTTAGGTATACGTGTGACCAAGTCTGATAACATCAGAGTTTAAGGACAAACACCATGGTGTCTGTAACTCGAAATCTCGTCGATCACAAATAAAATAGGAGGACGATAAAATGAAAGTAACAACAGTGAAAAACTACTAAAATGGCGGTGGACGGAGTACGTGATCAACGTTTGGTGCCTCAGCACTACGTTCCTAATAAATGTAGATAAAATACGATTATTAATATATTACAAAAGTACAGCAGCGGATGACACACAGGACCCGGGAAAACAAAGCGCCAAATGTAATACCTGAAATAAAGAAAGCTTTGTTTGTTGAACTTGAAGAAAAAGAAAAAAACGTGGGCTTCGAAACTAGGCTGCGCATGCGTAGAGAGTACAACTGCTACACAAAAAAAGGAAAGTTTTACATACTATCATAGAAATGAAGGGGCATATTATCAAGAAAAGGCGATACATTACCACCGCTTTTATCGCCAGTAACTGCCGATATACCGGCGATAATGGGCTTCATAATAGGCCCTTGTTAATTCCCACAAAAGCCCATGTTAACACCAGAACATGGGCTTCTATGAGAATTAACAAAGGCGTATTATCAAGACCATTTTCGCCGTTTGATCGCCACTTTCATGCCCATAAAACAACGATAATTTTAACACCGATCCTTGATAATACGCCCGTCAGTGCCATATCATCACTAAAGGGCGATGCATTATCGCCGCTTTTACCAGCAGAAAACTGCAGCTAAAGCGCTGATAATGGGCTTGATAATAGGCCCTTGTAAATTCCCATAGCAGCCCAGGTTCTAGTGTCAACATGAGCTTCTATGGCAATTCACAAGGATATATTATCAAGCCCATTATCGCCGCTTTATCGACAGTTTCCTACCGATAAAAACAGCGATAATGTATCGCCTTTTCTTGATAATTTGGCCCATATTTTTTTTTACCAGTAAACTTAGCTGCATATCATCAACCACCGGTGTTAAAGTTATCACCGTTTTATTGCCAAGAAACTGCAGATAAAACAGTGATAATGAGCTTCATAATACGGCCTTGTTATTTCCCATAGAAGCCCATGTTAACACTAGAACATAGACTTCTATGGGAATTTACAAGGACATATTATCAAGCCCACCCTCCCAACATTAATAAAAAACTCCAGACAATGCAGGTACCCGGAGCTGGAAGGTCATTTTACATATCACTGCCCCAGAAAAGTGGCGTTCCCCGCGACGTGTACGGGGAAAGAGAGAGAGAGCTCAAAAATTTTTTAAAAAGACCCCAGAGGTGCCGCTCACCGAGACTGCGGGGAATAGGACCGTAACCCCCCCCATACTTAAAAAAAAAAACAGAGGAGTGCCCTTCCCCATTGCTTGGGGCACCTTACAAGCCCCCATTATGCAGAAAAATTGCCCCCGTAATTTGCCCCCCCCCGGAACCTAATGAACAAAAAAATAACTTCTAGTTTTTTTTCACCTTTTCCACCGCGTACAAGTACTGCACAAGTACCCCGCCATTTTTTATTTTTAAAAAAATTAAAATTGAGCCTAAAGATCTATGTACCACCCCCTGACCAAGACTATAGGCTCAGAATGTTTCTACCCTGCCCCCTTTCCTTATTTCTCAACTTTGTTTAACTGTTTTCGCGTGACTCTGCTCTCCCGACAAACAACATGGCTGCCAACACTTCCTGGTTTGGAGTATTGACAGCCAATCAGCATGCAGCTCCTGCTCGTAATTGTAGGTATTTACATATGCGTACGCCGCGATTTTTCTTTAAAAATTTTTTTTTTTAAATAGAGTGTAAACATCCATGTACGACCCCCTGAGCAATCCTAGAGGGTCAAAATGTCTCTACCCTACCCCCTTCCCTTATTTCTCAACTTTGTTTTACTGTTTTCTTGTGACTCGGTTCTAGCGAGGCACAAGATGGCCGCCAACACTTCCTGGTTTCGAGTGTTGACACACAGTTCAAAGCCAATCAGCATGCAGCTCGCGCTCGTAATTGAACAGATTTCAGTACGCGTACTGAACTCCGACTCTAGATATCGCTATGATTTTACTTCCAATTTTCTCAGAAACTACTGAACGGATTTACACCATTTAACATAAAGCACAATCTGCGAACCAAAGTCTACCTCTATGCCAAATTTCGTGTAATTCCGTTCAGCCTTTTTTCTCAGCCCCTACATGACGAATCACCCCCTAACTTTCAGGGAAGGAGCGGAACTGAGCAGGCCATTTTCTTGGAGAAATTCACGAAGATTCGTCCACCGGCGCCAAAGTTATTCCAAATAGAATGTTGTGGATGGAAACTATGGAAACTAGGTCCTAACTATAACTACCTACTGGCGACCGCCTGTAGGTATAATATATATATATATATATATATATATATATATATATATATATATATATATATATATATATATATATATATATATATATATATATTACCTACTGGCGATAGCCAGTAGGTATATATAGTTAGGATTTTTTTCCTATGGGATTTTTGAAAATTCTATGTCGAATAACTTTGGCGTTTGAGGACAGAATTGGCTGAAATTTTCAGGAAAATGGAACATTTTGTTTCTGAGCAGCCCCTGAAAATTTGGGGGGGTTTCGTCAAGGGGGGGCGAGAAAAAAGGGGGGTCCCAAAACGTGTTTTTCCCATGCAATTTTCCATAGGGCGGTTGGCCTCACTTTTAGCCTGAACGGCTGAATGGATTTACACCAAACTTGGCAAAATTGTAGGGACTGGTAGCCCGATGTGCCTTTGCTATGTCTCAAGATATAGGCTCCAGTGGTTTTTACGAAAATTAACTTTGAAAAATATATATTGGGCTACATTGGGCTATATATATGTTGGAGCCCAAATGGAGCCCAATGTAGCCCAATGTAGCCCAATGTAGCCCAATGTAGCCCAAAGATGGCCACCAGAGACATAAAAAACAAATGTAGCCCAAATATCAGCCAGATGTAGCCCAACTATAGCCCAATGACAGAATGTCCCAGAGTGTTCTAAAGAACAACTAGAGTGCTAACAGTCCTACTTATTACAAAGGTATGGCACACCTGAAGCCATCTTGATTGGAATAAAGTGGTAACTCTTAAAACATTTAATTTAAAAAGGAACAAAATGAGGGGGTTCATTTTGCCATAGAAAGTATGATTAGCGAATATATGACGAAATCCCGCATACCATCAGTCCGCAAAAAAAATCCCGCATGTACTATTAGGCCGCAAATTAAAATAACGAAAACTTTTAGAACGAATATGCCTTTAGCATACACTAAACAACTAAACTACCCTAAACCCTAAAACACTACCCCCAGCATGACCCTACACTACACAAACAGTACAACACTACCCTAAACCCTAAAACACTACCCCCAGCATGACCCTACACTACACAAACACTACAACACTACCCTAAACCCTAAAACACTACCCCCAGCATGACCCTACACTACGCAAACACTACAACACTACCCAAAACCCTAAAACACTACACCCCAGCATGACCCTACACTACGCAAACACTACAACACTACCCTAAACCCTAAAACACTACCCCCAGCATGACCCTACACTACACAAACACTACAACACAACCCTAAACCCTAAAACACTACCCCCAGCATGACCCTACAATACGCAAACACTACAACACAACCCTAAACCCTAAAACACTACCCCCAGCATGACCCTACACTACGCAAACACTACAACACTACCCTAAATCCTAAAACACTACCCCCAGCATGACCCTACACTACGCAAACACTACAACACTACCCCAAACCCTAAAACACTACACCCCAGCATGACCCTACACTACGCAAACACTACAACACTACCCTAAACCCTAAAACACTACCCCCAGCATGACCCTACACTACGCAAACACTACAACACTACCCAAAACCCTAAAACACTACACCCCAGCATGACCCTACACTACGCAAACACTACAACACTACCCTAAACCCTAAAACACTACCCCCAGCATGACCCTACACTACGCAAACACTACAACACTACCCTAAACCCTAAAACACTACCCCCAGCATGATCCTACACTACGCAAACACTACAACACTACCCTAAACCCTAAAACACTACCCCCAGCATGACCCTACACTACGCAAACACTACAATACTACCCTAAACCCTAAAACACTACCCCCAGCATGACCCTACACTACGCAAACACTACAACACTACCCTAAACCCTAAAACACTACCCTCAGCATGACCCTACACTACGCAAACACTACAACACTACCCAAAACCCTAAAACACTACCCCCAGCATGACCCTACACTAGGCAAACACTACAACACTACCCAAAACCCTAAAACACTACCCCCCAGCATGACCCTACACTACGCAAACACTACAACACTACCCAAAACCCTAAAACACTACCCCCAGCATGACCCTACACTACGCAAACACTACAACACTACCCAAAACCCTAAAACACTACACCCCAGCATGACCCTACACTACGCAAACACTACAACACTACCCAAAACCCTAAAACACTACCCCCAGCATGACCCTACACTACGCAAACACTACAACACTACCCAAAACCCTAAAACACTACCCCCAGCATGACCCTACACTACGCAAACACTAAAACACTACCCTAAACCCTAAAATACTACACCCCAGCATGACCCTACACTACGCAAACACTACAACACTACCCAAAACCCTAAAACACTACCCCCAGCATGACCCTATACTACGCAAACACTACAACACTATCCTAAACCCTAAAACACTACGCCCAGCATGACCCTACACTACGCAAACACTACAACACTACCCTAAACCCTAAAACACTAGCCCCAGCATGACCCTACACTACGCAAACACTACAACACAACCCTAAACCCTAAAACACTACCCCCAGCATGACCCTACACTAAACAACCACCACAACTCTACACTACACTAACACAACACTACACTACACAACACTACACTACACTACACAATCACTAACCCACGAAAAAATTAACACAAACCCACTTACCTCTCTCGTCATCGTGGTTTTCACAACGCAAATGCATTTACCATACATGCCTTTAAAACGTAATTCTTTGTAAAGGCATGCGCGATAAATGCACATGCGTTTTGAAAAAATGCAGGATAATGGTATGCGAGCTCAATGACCTTGCGGGATAATGGTATGCGGACTGAAAGTCTGCGGGATAAAAAATGCGGGAAAATGGCTGCAAACCATGATTAGCAGCAGACTTCCCTGGTGAGCACTAGCTTTACTACAGTGATCTAATGAGCAACTAGAGTGCTAACATTCAGAATTTATGGCAAATGTGTGACACATCTGAATGCCTTCTTGATAGAACCAAAGTAAACAAGCATTGAAAATGCAATAGATCTCGCCCTCGTTTAAGTTAAAGCCATTCTGTTTGTAATGAGGTGGCTTTTTAGCTTTGCTTTTATTAGTGTTTTTAAAACTTTCATGTAAATAACATGCATATGTATGCATATATGTATATGTATGCATGCATTTATATTTATATAGATATGCAGATTACATATGTTTATATATGTATATTACCTACTGGCGATAGCCAGTGGGTATATATAGTTAGGTTTTTTCTCTATGGGATTTCTGAAAATTCTATGTCTAATAACTTTGGCGTTTGTGGACGGAATTGGCTGAAATTTTCAGGAAAATGGCACATTTTTTTTCTGAGAAGCCCCTAAAAATTTGGGGGGTTTTCGTCAAGGGGGGGCCGAGAACAAAGGGGGGTCCCAAAACGCGTTTTTCCCATTCATTTTTCCATAGGGCGGTTGGACTCACTTTTAGCTCGAACGGCTGAATAGATTTACATGAAACTTGGCAAAATTGTAGATATGGTTTGCCCGACGTGCCTTTGCTATGTCTCAATATATGTGCTCCAGTGGATTTTGAGAAATTAACGTTTAAAAAAATATATATATCTGTGACAGCGCTCCGGTTAGCGCCCCGGTTCGCGTACCTGACGCGTAACGGAACTTCGCGAAGCGAATCTGATTGGCTCTCCGGTGTCTGTCAACATTGTAAACAGTCCGGAGCGGCCGCCATCTTGTCTCTCGGTAGGTTCGAGAGACAAGATGTGGTGAAAAAGAAGGGGGAAATAAAGGAAAGGGGGCAAGGTAAACCCCTCCTGACCCCCTAGGATTGATGAGGGGGATATTAAAGTCCCCCGCGATTTTTCGCGGTAGAGGCGCTTCCCGGTACGCGAACCGGGCAGCTAACCGGCAGCGTAACGGGAGTCCGCCATCTTGTGTTTTTGGAGCGACCGGTTCGCGTACCGGGTAGCGTCCCGGTAAGCGTAACAAGGGGAAAACCAAGAGAAACAGTAAAAAAAAAATTAAGGGAATAGATTTCCAGCAAACTTGGCAAAATTGTAGGGACTGTTTGTTTGATGTGCCTTTGCAAGGCCTCAAGATATGTGCACGTGTGGATTTTGTCTAATTAAGGTTAAAAAAAATATATATATCTGTAAGCGTGCTCCGGCACGCTTACGTTACGGGTTTTGTTTGCGCTGCAGAGCCGATACGTCACGGTTATGCGACGCGTCATGAGGCGTCTCACGTGGCTACGTGATACGTCACGTAATAAAGAATATATTTTACAGCTATAGATATTAGCTTTTAAAAAACCAATGAAATTCACTGAAAAAACCATAGGTTATAGACCATATATAGTTAGGAATTTGCATTTACAAAACCTTGAAAATTCACTGAAAAAACCATAGGTTAGAGACCATATATAGTTAGCTGGACATTTTATTGACATAAAACCAATGAAATTCCATATATAGTTTGTTGCACTAACTATATATCGCGCACCCGCAATCCACTGCTGATGATGTCACATATTACATCATTCATGACATGGTCAGTGACATCACTGATGACATCACTGATGACATCTCAAATGACATCACTGATGACATCACTGATGACATCTCAAATGACATCAGTGATGACATCATGACACACCAATGTAAATGTAAATGTAAATGTAAATGTCAAGGTATTTGTAGAGCGCACTGTCACCAAGCGGTTTCCTGGCGCTATTACTCATACCGCTGTGGAACCCTTCCTGGCTTTCCCTGTGAAGTGTCCACTCCTGGGGACTCCCAGGGTGAAGCCAGGCATCCTAGCGCTGTTGGGGCCTGTAGGAAGGTGGCTACCTGACTATGGTTACCCCAGATTTTTTGCCTGTGTTTAGCTGGTTTTTTGACTTAGTTGACCTGGTTCCCTGCTAATCAGGGCCCCAGGCCATCTGCTCTCTCTGTAAAATGGATTCCATGTACCCTAGGTACATACCACAATTGGAAATGGACTCCTTGTCAGCCCCTGTGTAATGCACTATAGGTGCCCAGGGCATAGGGGCCACCAAGGCCTACCAGGGGCTGCAGCATATCTTTTGCCACCCCTGGCTGGTTCTTAAATTGACACAACTGGCTGATCACTCAGCTGGGGTAAGGTGGTGTAATCACCCCTTGCTTAGGTATAGTATACCTATATCTAAACCTATATCTGGACACATATTAACCTGTGAGCCACTCCTATGGAAGGCCTCATCAATCCTGGAGGCAGAGTGCGTGGTTTCATGTGAGATGGAGCTCTAGCATGAGCTGAGCCTGTCTGCAGCTGTCGGGAACAACTCCCTAAGCTGTTTCAGGATAATGCCATACCATATACTCTTAAGTGCCTTATAATCCTCGCGGTTATATAGCAACTTTGGTTTGGCTTTATCAAAACATGTCGTGTAAGGTGTCATACGATTTGGAATACTATCCCCTCGCCAGTTCTGGCGACGGGGATAGCATTCCACCCCTCTAGAGGGGTAAGACATGTTACTTTGCTTAAATGCGGTTGATTTCTCCAAAGACCTTAGATCCACAAAATGGATGCCTCTGCCACAGACAAATGTCTGGACCCCTGCAGTTGACCGAAACTCAGCAGATGGGGCCTGGACAAAGGGTTTCCTGTCACAGGAGGGTGTCACCACCCTCCAGACAGGAGATAGTGGATTGTAGCAGGGAGGTTTGAAAGAAACCAGACACTGCCTGGGGCGCACAAGGCTGCCCCTTGCATAATCCGGCCAAACCGGTTCTGGGGCACTCCAGCCCTCGTGCCAGGGCGGCCTGGATCAAAGGAAGGGGGTGTATCCACCCACTTCCTGGGTCCCACCCATAGGAGGGGACCTAGCAGGTAATCACGCCCCCCAGATTGGAATAAGAGTGGGAGCAGTGCCAATGCACATCAGATTTCCTGGAAGAAACATTAGAAACGAAACTCTGGACCCTTGGACCTCCATCTCAACGTGGAAGCCCGAAGAATCTCCCTTGTGGTCAAGGAGTGACCACCCTGCAGCAGCAGGCACCATCCAGCCCTCGACGTCTACTTAGTTGCAGTTCCCGCCGGAACTCGAGCGACTGAGATCGACGAGATCAAGCTTGCCTGCCTTCCAACAGCCCGATCCACAGTCCCTGCAGAGCTGAGACCCGTGGAGGCGACCGGAAGCGTGGGGCACGCCATCTTGAATTGACCACGAGACGCTGACCGTGCAGCCCACGAGTGACCCTCGAAGCTGTGCACCGGGGTTTGAGAAGCCCCCACCCTGAGCTGCTCCTGAGCCGAAGTTCAGCCCTCCACACTCGACGAGTGCTGCGTGGGGCCCTTTGGCTCTATTTGGCTCAACGCGTTGGCCCGGTCACTTGCCAGCTGGCTAGTGGTCCCTGTGCCGACGAAACTACAAAGAAGACTCGTGAATCTGGTTGCTCCAGATCCACACCAGCTCCCCTGAAAAGGAGCCCCGACTCTGACCTTCCTGGTCCGAGTGAGAAGCAATCTTCCGATCCCGCGTGGATTGCTCTTACCAAGGCTTGGTTGCTCCAAACTTGAAGCCGACTGCACCGACGGTGAGAGCCTGCGTGGGACAGATCGTGACCTGCTCCTGGACGTCGCAGATGCCCCAGAGCCCACGTGACAGCGGAGAGAAGCTCCTCGACGACCACCTGATTGCGCCCGACATTGCCTGGTTCCGTCCTGGTTCCACCCTGGTCACTGCTGAGTGACCCAGACTCTGTCCCCTCTGCTTTCAGGTACTCTACAACTTGAGTCCACCCTTGGACTCCACCGGACACTTCATCTTTAACCCGCCTGCAGCCCTTTCAGCTTCAAGCACCAAGAGCCTGCGTGTCAAAACCCGACGCCACTTCGACCCTGTGCACCCACTTCCTGTGGGTGAGGTAACTTTGCTCCGCCGGTGTTCCCACACTGGTGCACACCTCTAGGGTCTGTGTGTTAAGTTTTGTTCCTCTAGGTTCAGCGGAATGGCCTTAAACTTTAACTCTATGACTTTTACGCACCATTGGTTAACATTGGTGCATGCGTGCGCTTTCCGCACATCTCCCGAATCCCGAGGGCCATTCCCGACTTCAGCATTGCCTGTCCTGACTGCTCCCAGCGATTCCCTAGGCCCTAGGCCTAACCACTGTTCGAGTGGCCTCTCTTATACCACTTGTTTAGTATATGGTTTGAGTGGCCACCCGCCCTCATCCATAATTGTGCAACTTGTATGTTTAAACAGTGCTTTTGATTTAACGCTTGTGCCCCTTTATTCATAAAGAATACTGGGGATTGTTTTTAGTAATAAACACATATATTTTTATAATATATACTTGTGTGGTGTCCTTTCATTTGGTATTACAGGATTGTATGTGGTAAAACAGCTCGCTTAACACGACCTCTTAAGTTAAGCCTTTAGGCTGCTTAGTCCATGCTACCCCTAGGATAGCTTGTCTAATAAGGTTGACTTACAACCAGACACCATAAGGGATTGTTTGGTCAGGTAGTAGGTGGTTCCAGAATTGGAAACATCCCCTACCAGGCCAACTTCTCACATTGGTGAGCAGCGGTGCGGATTTGAGCTTGCTGTTGTTTTACCATTGCAATCTTTATATCAAATTGAAAGATCACATCAAGTACCTCTAGGTACATATAAATCAAAAGCTTAGCATATTAAGTTCTACTGAACTTAGTAGTTGTAGGTTGAAGGGATTAGCACACCCTGACTACAACTAACTAGCAAGGTACAGTAGGAAAACACTTAGTGTAGGTAAGTGCACCACTTACACCTCACTAGTAACCATGTCTGACACAGGAAAAGCCTCAGGGTCTACTCCTGTGACAGTTGACCCTACCCAGGCAACTTTTGGATATGACAAACTAACCCGCAGAGACTTGATTGCCTTGTGCAAAGCAAGAGGGTTAAAAAGGGGCAGAAGCCCCACCTGCCTAATCCTGGTAGAAATCCTAGAACAGGATGACTTAGACAAGGCGAAGCAAGCTTCCCTAGACACAGGAAATGGAGGGAACCCCCCTGAAACTGATCCCCCTCAGGAAGAGGAGGATGATGATGACTTAGATGAGGACTCAGATGTTGAGGACTTAGGAGTTCAGGATCAGGGTAGCCAGGTTCCAGTTGCCAGGCTTAGCCAGGCCAACTTGGACCTACTGGGGAATGGAGAGGGCCAGCACCTCCCCAGAACCCAACATGTTATTCTCCCAGGCAACAGAAGAGTGAGATCTCCCTCAGGGGACTCTAATGTTTCTAGTGCCTCCAGAGAATCACAGAGAGGCATGAGTGCTTCTCAAAAGCTAGAGCATAGGGCCAGAATGAGGGCTGTCAAACTCCAGATAGAGAGGGAGGAGGTAGCCTTGGCTCAAGCTAAACTTGCCTTGGCAAGAGAGCAAAAATTGTGTGGCTTAGATGCCACTGGTGGCAGCAATATTCCTAAAGAGAAACCCAGGTCCTATGATAGTAGAAACCTGACAAAGATTGTGCCCCCCTACAAGGAAGGGGATGACATCCACAAGTGGATAACTGCTCTTGAGAGAGCCTGCATGGTACAGCAGGTTCCTGAGGAACAGTGGGCAGCAATCTTATGGTACTCCTTTTCAGAGAAAGGGAGAGATAAGCTCCTCACTGTTAGACATGAGGATGCAAACAATTACAAAGTCCTGAAGAGTGTCCTAATAGATGGGTTTGGCTTAACCACTGAACAGTACAGGTTGAAGTTCAGAGACACCCAGAAGACACAGACTCAGGACTGGACTGATTTTGTTGATTGTGCAACTAAGGCTCTGGAGGGTTGGCTACATGGCAGCAAAGTACATGACTTTACAGGATTGTATAATTTGATTATGAGGGAGCAGATCCTAAGTAATTGTCAGAACCAGCTCTTACACCAGCACCTGGTGGACTCTGATCTGACCTCTCCCCAAGAATTGGGAAAGAAGGCAGACAAGTGGGTCAGAACCAGGATTAGGCCTAAGAATCAGGACAGTAACCAGAAGAAGGAGTCTACCAAACCTCAAGATAAGGGTGGGGATAAAAATAAAGAAAAGACTTCCCCAGGGCCCCAAAACTCCAAGAATGGGGGTGGGTCCCAAGACACTTCTTCAACTGAGAAAAAGCCTTATTGTTATGCCTGTAAACAGGTGGGGCATTACAAAACAGACAACTGTTGTCCCAAGAATAACAATAAAGAAAATATACCTCCAAAGCCAGCTTCAACACCTCCTGCTACTGTCAGCAGTAATCCCCCAGGAAGTGGAAGCACACCCAGGAATCTGGGTGGGTTTACTGTTGGAGCTCAGGTGGACCCTGGCCTATCCAGGTCCCCATCACCCAATGATCTTGTTTATGAGACTGGCATGGGGTTTGCCAACTTCTCTGCTTGCCCAAATACTTTGAGCAAGTATAGACAAGAACCCATCATCAATGGTTTGAAAGTTGAAGCTTTTAGAGACACAGGGGCTAGCATCACCATGGTGGCTGATGGCATAGTCCCCTCTAAGCAACTTTTACCTGGTGCCACATACCAGGTTACAAACATTGATGGAATCCAAACAAATCATCCCATGGCAGTAGTAAGTCTCAGCTGGGGAGGTGTCATTGGCCCAAAGAGAGTGGCAGTGTCACCAAACTTGAATGTAGACTGCCTACTTGGCAATGATTTGGAAATCTCAGCCTGGGCTGAGGTTGAACAGGAAACCCATTCTAGAATGGTGAATTCCAATGGAAAGGTTAGTGGGGCTGTAATGGCTACAGCCCCAATTCAAGATGTCCTTCCTGAAAAGGTTGGTAGGGCTGAGAAACTCTCTGCCCCATCTTTAGCAAAAGCTCTTCCTGAACAGAATAGCAAAGCTGTTATGATAACAGCAGAAACCCAAACTGAGTCTCCTCCTGAAAAGGTTGGTGGGGCTGTGATGGCCACAGCCCAAACTCAAACTGATATGTGTGTTGTGAAGCCTGAAATGATGGATAACTCCACACAAACTGAGAGCATGGAGGAGGAAGAGAAATCTCCCCCTCACCAGACTTTAGGACAGGATCAGCCTCCTCAGGGAACTGATCTTACCCCTGATGAAGGAACTGCCCCAGAGGTTGTTAGGCCTGGCCTGACAGAACCTCTGATGGCGGTGGACCCTTCTCAGGTGGGACCCAGTCTGGAGCAGGTAACCTGCCCCTCTCTCCCTTGCCTTAGCCAGCCCAGGGCTGCAGAGGACAAGAAGGACAGTGAGACCCAGAGGGCCCCCTGTCAAATAAAGCACCCCCATCAAAAGATTAGGTGCACCAAAACTAGTAGCCCTAGTAAGGTGAAAACTTTAAAAACTCCTAAGGGAGCCCCCTTAAAAACCGTTAAGGACCTCCCACAGATGGATTCTGTTGGGCACAGCCAAACCTGGGACCCAAAGGGCCCAAACCTGAACTGTCCCTCCAGCAAGCCAAACAGAGGGACCCAGCCTCCAGCTTTAGGTAGCCAGAGGTTGACCCTGAGAGCACAGTGCAACTCAGTTAAAGAAAGAAAGGCACACATGGTGGAAGATAATTGGAGGAAGCCAAGCCCTGACTTAGTAGAGCCTCACTTCAATACTCCATATCCAAACCAGCCTTTAACGTTGCATAAACACACCCAAGGTAGTGATTCCCTATGGTGGAGACCCTCTAATACCCAAAGGGTGAGGGACTGCTTAGTGGACCATGAGACAGGGGGTACCCATGCTAGTGCAGGTACTTCCTTATATGGCCACTCAGGCAATATAGGCTTACCTGGCCAAGGATAGCCTTATCTCCTTTCGTTTGGGGGGGGGGTTATGTAGGAAGGTGGCTACCTGACTATGGTTACCCCAGATTTTTTGCCTGTGTTTAGCTGGTTTTTTGACTTATTTGACCTGGTTCCCTGCTAATCAGGGCCCCAGGCCATCTGCTCTCTCTGTAAAATGGATTCCATGTACCCTAGGTACATACCACAATTGGAAATGGACTCCTTGTCAGCCCCTGTGTAATGCACTATAGGTGCCCAGGGCATAGGGGCCACCAAGGCCTACCAGGGGCTGCAGCATATCTTTTGCCACCCCTGGCTGGTTCTTAAATTGACACAACTGGCTGATCACTCAGCTGGGGTAAGGTGGTGTAATCACCCCTTGCTTAGGTATAGTATACCTATATCTAAACCTATATCTGGACACATATTAACCTGTGAGCCACTCCTATGGAAGGCCTCATCAATCCTGGAGGCAGAGTGTGTGGTTTCATGTGAGATGGAGCTCTAGCATGAGCTGAGCCTGTCTGCAGCTGTCGGGAACAACTCCCTAAGCTGTTTCAGGATAATGCCATACCATATACTCTTAAGTGCCTTATAATCCTCGCAGTTATATAGCAACTTTGGTTTGGCTTTATCAAAACATGTCGTGTAAGGTGTCATACGATTTGGAATACTATCCCCTCGCCAGTTCTGGCGACGGGGATAGCATTCCACCCCTCTAGAGGGGTAAGACATGTTACTTTGCTTAAATGCGGTTGATTTCTCCAAAGACCTTAGATCCACAAAATGGATGCCTCTGCCACAGACAAATGTCTGGACCCCTGCAGTTGACCGAAACTCAGCAGATGGGGCCTGGACAAAGGGTTTCCTGTCACAGGAGGGTGTCACCACCCTCCAGACAGGAGATAGTGGATTGTAGCAGGGAGGTTTGAAAGAAACCAGACACTGCCTGGGGCGCACAAGGCTGCCCCTTGCATAATCCGGCCAAACCGGTTCTGGGGCACTCCAGCCCTCGTGCCAGGGCGGCCTGGATCAAAGGAAGGGGGTGTATCCACCCACTTCCTGGGTCCCACCCATAGGAGGGGACCTAGCAGGTAATCACGCCCCCCAGATTGGAATAAGAGTGGGAGCAGTGCCAATGCACATCAGATTTCCTGGAAGAAACATTAGAAACGAAACTCTGGACCCTTGGACCTCCATCTCAACGTGGAAGCCCGAAGAATCTCCCTTGTGGTCAAGGAGTGACCACCCTGCAGCAGCAGGCACCATCCAGCCCTCGACGTCTACTTAGTTGCAGTTCCCGCCGGAACTCGAGCGACTGAGATCGACGAGATCAAGCTTGCCTGCCTTCCAACAGCCCGATCCACAGTCCCTGCAGAGCTGAGACCCGTGGAGTCGACCGGAAGCGTGAGGCACGCCATCTTGAATTGACCATGAGACGCTGACCGTGCAGCCCACGAGTGACCCTCGAAGCTGTGCACCGGGGTTTGAGAAGCCCCCACCCTGAGCTGCTCCTGAGCCGAAGTTCAGCCCTCCACACTCGACGAGTGCTGCGTGGGGCCCTTTGGCTCTATTTGGCTCAACGCGTTGGCCCGGTCACTTGCCAGCTGGCTAGTGGTCCCTGTGCCGACGAAACTACAAAGAAGACTCGTGAATCTGGTTGCTCCAGATCCACACCAGCTCCCCTGAAAAGGAGCCCCGACTCTGACCTTCCTGGTCCGAGTGAGAAGCAATCTTCCGATCCCGTGTGGATTGCTCTTACCAAGGCTTGGTTGCTCCAAACTTGAAGCCGACTGCACCGACGGTGAGAGCCTGCGTGGGACAGATCGTGACCTGCTCCTGGATGTCGCAGATGCCCCAGAGCCCACGTGACAGCGGAGAGAAGCTCCTCGACGACCACCTGATTGCGCCCGACATTGCCTGGTTCCGTCCTGGTTCCACCCTGGTCACTGCTGAGTGACCCAGACTCTGTCCCCTCTGCTTTCAGGTACTCTACAACTTGAGTCCACCCTTGGACTCCACCGGACACTTCATCTTTAACCCGCCTGCAGCCCTTTCAGCTTCAAGCACCAAGAGCCTGCGTGTCAAAACCCGACGCCACTTCGACCCTGTGCACCCACTTCCTGTGGGTGAGGTAACTTTGCTCCGCCGGTGTTCCCACACTGGTGCACACCTCTAGGGTCTGTGTGTTAAGTTTTGTTCCTCTAGGTTCAGCGGAAGTGTCCTTAAACTTTAACTCTATGACTTTTACGCACCATTGGTTAACATTGGTGCATGCGTGCGCTTTCCGCACATCTCCCGAATCCCGAGGGCCATTCCCGACTTCAGCATTGCCTGTCCTGACTGCTCCCAGCGATTCCCTAGGCCCTAGGCCTAACCACTGTTCGAGTGGCCTCTCTTATACCACTTGTTTAGTATATGGTTTGAGTGGCCACCCGCCCTCATCCATAATTGTGCAACTTGTATGTTTAAACAGTGCTTTTGATTTAACGCTTGTGCCCCTTTATTCATAAAGAATACTGGGGATTGTTTTTAGTAATAAACACATATATTTTTATAATATATACTTGTGTGGTGTCCTTTCATTTGGTATTACAGGATTGTATGTGGTAAAACAGCTCGCTTAACACGACCTCTTAAGTTAAGCCTTTAGGCTGCTTAGTCCATGCTACCCCTAGGATAGCTTGTCTAATAAGGTTGACTTACAACCAGACACCATAAGGGATTGTTTGGTCAGGTAGTAGGTGGTTCCAGAATTGGAAACATCCCCTACCAGGCCAACTTCTCACAGGGCCGGTGTGGAGGTTAAGAAAGCTATTGCCCAGAGTTGCAGCGTGGGGCCCATGATTAGAATAGGCACCGAGGCGAGAATTGTCAGGTCCGAGGAAATTGAGCCCAAGACCCGCCGAGGCGGGAATTGAACCCTGGTCCGGGGCTAGAACTCTGCATCACGGTCTGCCGCTCTAACCATTGAGCCACACTCCTCCACCAATACCAGTTACTACATACGCACTCACTGATTCCTACGTCTACACACACATTCACTCATTCACCCATACAATCACTCATACATACAGTCACTCATTATTACAACACTATCATATGCACTCATACACCTATGCAGACACTCACACACTGCCACTCATCCATGGAGTTACTCACACACCTAGTCAGTCCTGTAAAGAATCAATCACACTTCCATTTCCTCATCTATACAGTTAAACACAGAACACCATACTTCAGTGACATCACTGATGACATCACTGATGACATCTCAAATGACATCACTGATGACATCTCAAATGACATCACTGATGACATCATGACACACCAATACCAGTTACTACATACGCACTCACTGATTCCTACGTCTACACACACATTCACTCATTCACCCATACAATCACTCATACATACAGTCACTCATTATTACAACACTATCATATGCACTCATACACCTAGTCAGTCCTGTGAAGAATCAATCACACTTCGATTTCCTCATCTATACAGTTAAACACAGAACACCATACTTTTCACACATATACTAACACATACTTACTCTCTTGTACAATCACTGATACAAGTACACATTGATATGCACAGAGTCACACACCTCCCAGCCAGCCACACACACACTCAGTCTTCCATACATCCACTCATTCTTCAATATGTAAAACATATTTAAACTTTACAAAAACACACAGACACTAGATGATGTCATCAGTGATGTCATTTGAGATGTCATCAGTGATGTCATCAGTGATGTCATTTGAGATGTCATCAGTGATGTAATCAGTGATGTCACTGACCATGTCATGAATGATGTAATATGTGACATCATCAGCAGTGGATTGCGGGTGCGCGATATATAGTTAGTGCAACTAACTATATATGGAATTTCATTGGTTTTATGTCAATAAAATGTCCAGCTAACTATATATGGTCTCTAACCTATGGTTTTTTCAGTGAATTTTCAAGGTTTTGTAAATGCAAATTCCTAACTATATATGGTCTATAACCTATGGTTTTTTCAGTGAATATATATATATATATATTTTTTTTCCTTTTTTTCTTTTTAAACAATGTGCCAGAGCTTCGAGAGGAGCACCATCACCAGCTGGGGAAGGAACGCTGCTACCAGTTGGTGAGGCTGCAGGTTTTGAACTATCACGACTTTGAGCACAGCTTTCTATATGCTTAATTAGCCTGCTTTGATGTCTCCTAACCTACCAAAGGAAATACTGAAACATTTAAAATACAAACAAATTTATGACAATTGGCGCTCGCAGCAAGAGAATACATGTTCCATCATGCACCAAAATCTAGTGCACTGAACCCACGCCCATTGGAGGCAGGTGAATAAAACCGGAAATGAAATGCGAGTTTTAAATGTCATGTTTGTTGCAGCCCAGGAATAAGAGGCTTTGACCTTGAAACGCGTTGGCAATGTAAATATTATTTGGAACTGAAAAGCAATCTGCATTGTGAAGCCGGATGGCAGAAGGCTGTTGTGTGACCTCTCGAAGCTCTGGCACATTGTTTAAAAAAAATGTATATATATATATATATATATATATATATATATATATATATATATATATATATTCACTGAAAAAACCATAGGTTTCACACACGTTATAGTTAGGAATTAGCATTTAAAAAACCTTGCAAATTCATTGAAAAAACCATAGGTTTCACACATGTTATAGTTAGCTGGACATTTCACTCATACAAAACCATTGAAATTCCCCCGTTATAGTTAGTTCAGCTAACTATAACTTGCGCGCCCGCAATGCACTGCTGATGACATCACATATTACATCACTCATGGCATGGTCAGAGACATCACTCATGACATCACTGATGACATCTCAAATGACATCACTGATGACATTACTGATGACATCATCCAGTGAATGTGTGTCTTTCTGAAAAATAAATATTTTTATATATGTATATCTAAAGGTCGATAGAAGAATAAATGGGTAAATAAGTATCAAAATGGATGTTTTTTTTGTAAAATTGATTGTATAACTGACTTATTAAGTGTATCTTAGTGAGTACAAGTATTACCGAGTAATTTTTAAATATTTAAATATCTGTATCAGTGTCTCACTTTGTGTATCGGTGGCTGCATGGGTTGGTGAGTGGCTACATGAGTGTCTATATGGGTTATTAGTTGTTTTTTAAACTATCAGTATGAGTGTTTGTATGGTTCGGTGGGGAATATTACTTAGCGCATAGATGCATGAATGAGTGACTCACTGCTTGTATGTGTTTTGAAGACAGCATGTGTGCAGGACTGTATGGGTGGATGAGTGTGTGTATCGGTGTATTAGTGAGTGAATGACTGTCTCAATAGTATCTTTATGAGTAAGTACATATGTTTTAAACTAGTATATGTGAGTATTAATGTTTATAAGTGAGTATATATGAGAGTGAGAGATTGGAAGAGTTCCTTTATAAATAAGTATGTGTTTCTATAAGTGATTGTTTAAGAGTGTAAGTATGTGTACGTTTCTGTAGAAGTAAGTGTAGTGATGTGTGTATAGCTGTATGTGCAAGCAAATGGATGTTTGATAGTTTATTTGCATGTGTGAGTATGTGTGTGAGTAACTCTATGGATGAGTATCGGTGTGTAACAGGATGTATAGGTGTATGAGTACATATGATGAGTGAGTACATGTATGAGTGACTATATAGAACTGTTGGTGTCTGAGTGGATGTGTATGTAGATGTTGGAATTACTGAATAGGTTGTTGTAACTGGTATTTGTATCTCCATTTTTTTGAAAATTTTAGTTTCTATTTTTGAATGTGTCTATCAAAGGTTATATTAGGGTGAGAGGAGGTCTGCCACTCTTTCACAAGGATGATGTCATCAGTGATGTCATTTGAGATGTCATCAGTGATGTCATGAGTGATGTCACTGACCATGTCATGAGTGATGTAATATGTGACGTCATCAGCAGTGCATTGCGGGCGCGCCAGTTATAGTTAGCTGAACTAACTATAACGGGGGAATTTCAATGGTTTTGTATGAGTGAAATGTCCAGCTAACTATAACATGTGTGAAACCTATGGTTTTTTCAGTGAATTTGCAATGTTTTTTAAATGCTATTTCCTAACTATAACGTGTCTGAAACCTATGTTTTTTTCAGTGAATTTCAAAGGTTTTGTAATTGAAAATTTTTAAATGTATTAATTATTCTATTTCTTTCTTTTTATACTAATTTCTTAAATTTTTAATATAAATATTTATATTTATTTTATTTTAAAAATTATATTTCATATTCTTATTGTAAAATAATAACAAAACTAAATTGCAAATTATTTTTGGGATTATTTTTTTTCTCCAATATATTAAATTTGAATTCTATATAATTCCTTTTTCATTGTTTTTTTGGGGTAATCGTACTGTACGGGTACGGTATCGGAAATACACCAAATTTGGCAGAGAGGTAGAGTTCAGTTCGCAGATTGTGCTTTTTGTTAAATTGTGTAAATCCGTTCAGTAGTTCCTGAGAAAACCCCTATAGACAATGCATGTAGTGTTCTATGCACCGGGAAACTTGTCTTTTATATCTTCAATTCCCCAATCTGTATCCTTGCACTTCCAGTAAACACTTTCACACTTCTGTTTCAGTATTGTAGTGACCATACAGCACTATGTGCTTATCTATACACTGTTCACAAAGAATCCTTTCACTACATTAAAACACTAATCAGCAGATGTACAATAAGTGGTACATCCCCAGAGATATGCCAGTTATTGTGTACTGTGATATCACCTCCTTCTGGCGCAGGGCTTTATAATGTGATGCACCTTCCAGATGTGTCACAATGTAAATACTACACACCATGGCACATTTTTGCACCACCAGTGCATCACAAAAGTGATGCAACGGCTGTGTTAAAAGAGGCACAAGGGGGTTGTAAGTCCACCCGTAACACATAGAAATTCATCCAGGAAGTTTCACCAGCAGTGCAAATTGAAGCATAGACTTGTAACATATTTATGTGCATATGTTACATTCAAGTGCTTCGGAGGTACTACAGTATACTATAGGTAAACTGCTTATAGATTTATGCTGTAGCAGTTCCTTATAGTTCTTCACTTTCACATTCACCATACACTATTAATGCACTGAGCCGTTCTTTATTTGACCTGTGACTGGCGAGGCGAGGAGTGCAGGTGGCGGTGAGAGGACAAGAGGAGGAGGGCCGCCAGTTCCCCCAAGTAACGAGCACCCCAGCGTCTACACCCGGGCTTTGGACTACAGCACTCAGGGTGCATCGCTGCTTCACCACCTGTTGCGAGTCAGGGAAACACTCTGTTTCCACGCTCAAAAGGGCTGTCATCATCCCTGCGCATTGGAAGGCTGCACTGAGCCGTTCTTTGTTTGACCTGTGACTGGCGAGGCGAGGAGTGCAGGTAGCGGTGAGAGGACGAGAGGAGGAGGGCTGCCAGTTCCCCCAAGTAACGAGCACCCAGCGTCTACACCCGGGCTTTGGACTACAGCCCTCAGGGTGCATCGCTTCTTCACCACCTGTTGCGAGTCAGGGAGACACGCTGTTTCCACGCTCAAAAGCCACTCCCCTTTCTCCGCAGCGCGGGATGCGGTGCGGGAAGAAGCCGAGACTAATCCCGGGACAAAGGGTGGGCCTGTCTGTGCCTGTCCATGACTGGGAGCAACTGGACTGGGCCATACCCCCTAAGACTCTGGTATTTGTACTGCTAGTTCAGTAGAATAGAGTGTCTGTTTAACGAATAGACATGGGTGGGCTTGAATTATCAAATATTGAGTATTAATTTGGACTGCAGTTGCGATACAATTGCAAAAAACTCTTAGTCACCATTCCAGAGTCACCTAAGGATAATGGCAAGCACTGTGCGAACTAGGTCTTCCAAAATTTGGTAAAACCATCTCCCCTCACTTTCGACCCCTGGCAAAGCAAAAGGGTACTCTCTTCCCCCATGTCCATTCAACCCACCGCAATAGATAAAATGCTTCAAAAAGCCATTGCTGTGGTGTCATGCGAAATTGAGCGCGCTGAAAGGCATTTATCGCTCACTCCGCAAATTGACCCCCTCCTATGCCCCAAGAGATTGAGACCTACACCATACTTAATTCCCCTTGTGACTCTCCAGCGTTCCCTGTCAAGGAGATTCCCTGTGCACAGTTTCCGAGTACAGAGGCCCAACGCAAAATTAAAGTCAAGGGAAAGGCATCCAGTAAAAACAAAAAAAGGGGGTCCTCTCGAGGAAAATTAAACACAAGGGGGCCAAATTAGGTAAAAATCATTTGGCCCCGAGTGAAGATAACAATTTGAAAACTGGGGAGGATATAGAGTACGTACCACGATTTCAGGCACCCCCCAGTTGGGCGTGACAACTAATCTCCGACTTGCAATCACATATTGACCAACTTATAAATTCACAGATGAAAACAATTTTGAGTCGGATAGATAAAGTAGTCACCCTTTTGCAAACAAGGGGGGGGACATGGGAAGTACCACACACCCTCCCCCAGTTGCTAAACCTTCCGGAATTGAGGCCACTCCTGTGAATTTGCCCCCACCCCCAGCTAGTCTACCATCAGTTGTCCAAACAGCCCCATTGATAGGTCCAGCATTGCCCTCAGTTCCACAGCCTACTCAAATAATTAGTGCTCCCTCTAGAAGTATTGTCGAGGTGAACACTGTGCAGACAACAACCACCCCCCCAGGGTCTAAACTCCATGCAGTCCCCTCCAGTGCTTCAGTCTATGGGCCCAACTAGAGGGATGCCATCTAAGGAGAGTAACAACCAACTACCTTGCATTAATCTGCCCCCAGAGGCATCCCCCTATGTTGTTATATTAGCAGGGGTACCTGAGCTGAAGCCGTACCATTCAGAATCTTTTGTTGAATTAAAGAACAAAATAAGGTTCTGGCTGAACAGGAATAGACCACTCTCGGGGAACGACCAACCGGAAATCTTGTTTGTTTGAAGGGTCAGTTGGCTTGGGAATAGGCGCACGGATATTCCAGGGGATTGTGTGGTTATAATCTTCAGGGATTATAGAGTGGTTGACCACATACTCAAGTGGGGGTCTTTTAATCAATCGAGCCCCATTAGGCCACTGCCCCTGGGCTACTTTTACTTGATGGGCAAACCAACCTATAGTGGAGGCTCAGAACACCTGAAGAGGAATGCCAGCTTATCTGGTGGGTTAGGTCTCTATCACCCAACGCTAGATGCTCTCACTGATAAGCATGGGATATTGAGCCTGAGGAATAGATTTGATCCTCTAACAACATTGGAGGAGCTTGATTGGCTGGAGATTAATAATGGTTTCCCCAAGAGGCCCCCATATGAGGAGGGCTGTCTTATAAACAACCCTTGGGCTATGCCCTCTCCTCCGTACTTTGCCGCCAGTGTGTGCGCCGGTTGTGACGAAAACATTTCTGGGAACTCTAAATTGTGTCACGAGGAAGATTCCCAGGTTTCATCCAATTCAAATGAGGTTGTTACAATTAAGGATCACACTGGCATGAGCCAGTTTGACCCCCTACCAGCTCCCCTAGTTCCCGAGAATTGTATTAGTTTCCAGGGTGGGACAGCTGAGAGAGACCAATTTCAAGGGCCGGGATGTTTATCCTTGCCCTTTAAAACCCTATCGAACCAGCACAATTTCACCATAGCTTCATGGAATATTGCAGGTCTCTCTCCAAGGCTTGGCTTTGCCGATTGCGCAGAGTTCATTGAGACGTGTGACATTTGGCTTTTCCAAGAGACTTGGGCTTTAACGCCCATTTTCTTCCCAGGCTTTCTTAATTATTCAAAGCAAGGGATTCCTGGGAAAAGGGGTAGGCCATCGGGAGACTTGACTGTCTGGGTTAGACAGGATAGGGGTTGGACTGTTCAGGAAGTCAATCTTGAGAGTCCAGACATTTTGGTTTAAAAGTTTAAAAAAAGGGAACGCTTGATCTTCTCTTGATCAATGTCTATGCCAGAGGGGCTACCTTATGGGACCTCCCTCCTGTACAGGGACATTATCCTTGTGGCTCGTGCTCGGTATGTCCACAGACAGAAAAGACCAAGACTGTGAACATCGGCACGGAGCGCCCTTGGGTCCTAAAACGTCATACCAACTGTAACAGTGAAAGAGTAATTTACTTGATAACTTGCCCGTGTTCTCTCCGTTATGTTGGTATGACCACGAGGAAAGTCAAACTCAGGATCCAGGAGCATAAGAGCACCATCAGATGTAACCGGCAGGCTACTCGCATGACCAACCATTTTTTGACCATGAGGCATACCGCTGACGATATCAAGTGGATAGTTCTTGAAAAACCTTTTGTTCCACAACACGTTAGCGACGTTTCTCGCTACTTATTTATTAAGGAGCAAAAATGGATCTTCAGATTAAAATGTGACACGGTGGGATTGAACGACGAAATTCCCTGGGTTCAAATCTGAAACCTTTCCATTGGTGTCACTTTGTATGGTTTGATATTTTGCCCACGGTCCACTCCATGGTACATCGTGACATCATCTAACACTACATTGGTAGTTCACACATGTGCCTCTGAGGCTGTCCATTGAGTCGAGTCCTAGTACCCGACATACATTGCAAATATCTTGGCTATTAGTCTCTCCGTCTGTATATACACTGCGGAATGATCCTAGTTACTGTCCACTATTGAGGGTTACTTTGTTCGTTACCCTGTGTTATTTATCTTCACAGTGGGACACAGGTCCAAAAAATGGGGTCTAGTACATGTATCTCTGTTTATCACGTGATTGTCTAACATCCTATTGGCTCACTAGGCACGACGCGCCCTCTGTTTTCCTTTCCTATGATATGTTCACGAGACACGTGTGTTTTCCCAGCGCGATTTTCCGCCGCTACACACCATGTTGCTCACCCATATATTAACTAGAGGGTTGGCTATACTGTTCCAAGAACTACACTATTAGTCCCCCCTTTTAATCAGGTCCGACCATGAATCGAGTCACGGAGGTTGAGCGCTCGCAGTTCATCGATACAGCCATCCTCTCACTCGGTTTTTACTTTATCACAGTGACGTCTAGATTGACCAATAGGGTTTCAGTATTATAACAGACTACCAACAAAATGCCGTCTTTCTTGTCTTTGCGGCCTTAGTTGGTTTTTTTATCGAACTGAAAGCGGACATTGCCATTGGTCCGCGGCTCAACCAATCCTTGCCCTTTGGTTTTGGGTCCCTTTCTGGTCCGCTAATGTAGTTTTTATACACACGTTGCTTATCTATGTACTAACCAGCTGTTTGGCCGCATTGTTCCTTGAGTTACACTTTTTATCTCCGTTATGTTGGTATGACCACAAGCTCTACCGTGAACTAGGTCACACTTGTATGCGTTTGAGCGCGCGCATGTTTATTGACATAGCCATCTTCTTTCCTGGTTCTGAGTCTATCCCATTGGCCTACTGATCAACCAATGAGGTACCAGTACTAAAACAAACTACCAATTAAATGCTGCCTCCCTCATTCAGCTCTGGCAGCTTGAGTTTCTTTGCCGGGTGTGTTTCGCTGCACGCAGTAATATAAGCGGACTCTGCCATTGGTCCGCGGTTTAACCAATCAATGACGATTGGTTCCGGTTCTCTCTCTGGTCCACCAGTGCAGATTTTAAACCCGCCACGCTGCCTGGTACGCTACCTTCCCCTCGGCTCAGTAGGGGTTGGAGGTACCGACGGACAGATGGGTCTGGGCCTTTCAATTGAGATGCACACTTTTCCTCTATATTTAGTGCAGGCAAGAGGATTCTTTGTTATTATTATCTTCTAAACATAAGTTTGCTGTATACCTGCTTTTTCAAATAACTGATGTTCATACTAGTACTTCATATGAATAGCAGTCACTGTATTCTAGGCTGGCGCCAGTTTCCAGTGATACCCACAGTTTTATTTCCATTTCCTCTGCTCTGAGGAGGTTTTTATTCATAACACCGAAACCTTGTGAGTTTCACTTGTTACAACTATGTGATTCATAATGAATGTAATTGTATTATCTTACTTGGAGAGTTGAGAAGTTACAGTTTATACATAACGTCTCCTAGCTTCTCTCTTGGAGGTTTACAGTAGTTATACATTACATCAACAAACGACGCTTTATCCAGTATTGTCCATTACTTCACGGGGAGAGTGGAGTCTGTAATCTTGTCTTAACCATCCAGACATTAGAGTTGATACCGGGAGATGGTTTATACACCATTGTAAAAACATTTTTTTATGATAATGGTGTATGTCACTTTGCTTTCCATTTCCTCAGAGCGGGGCCTCTTTTTCCTGAGAGAGTGCCAGGCGAGGTGAGGCTACTCCCAAGCAGAACTTGGGTGAGTAATTTACATTAAAAAAATTATTTTTTGAATGGAGCAAGAGCTCCTGGGCCGGTTCACGTTAAAGTATCATGCACATAATGTCTTACATTTGGATGATTGTGTGTTCACACATTTTTTGTTCTAGGAGAAGATCCCCTCCAACCATGACTTCAACGCTTACCATTTAGAATCACTTCATGGTATGTTATATTTTGCATGGTATGTGGGACAATTGAGCTCACTTTTGTTTTCACAGTTGCAGTAGTGATAAATATATCTCCTGAAGAAAGCCATTTATGGCTGAAACATGTTGACCAGCACATTGACCATTGGATAGCAATATTTGTTTGCAATGCTATCAACACTCTGCTTTTAATTTTGCCATCATGGTGGCCCTCCTAATAAAGTTCCTTGTTTTGCACCATGATAGTCAATTTTAACATCACATCACCACTATACTACTTCTTTTGAGCACTGCAACACTTTGTTTTCCCACAGCCCTTTTTCTACAACATTCTTTTGGCTGCTCATCACTGGTGGATCCATGGCCAGGAGTTCCCTTGCAATCTCCTTAAGCAAGGTACTTGGTGGATACCAGTTTACACAAAAAATCCCAAATGATGAAGCTCCGCCAATGGGTGGGCTGATGGGTTTTCGTTTCTTCACCTAGTAGTCCTCATAGAAGCACACAACATTTCTTGAGTAATCTTCATTCTCATTAGCCCTTATAGACCACTAGTACCCCCGTTTGTTGTTTCATTAGCTAGATTAGGGGATAGGGTGCGTGTAGGTCTTTAAACTTCTCTCCCCTTGGACCCTTTTACAACTGTTGTTTTTTTGCTAATATAGTGCAGCTGTGGCTGCGGGTCCTTTTTTCACAGGCGACCTCCTTTTGTTCGCTTAAAGCTCTCCTCTATAGATTTTAGGTGGTTTCTAAGATGGCGGACTTTGCTGGCCTTGCTTTTGATGACAGTACTCTACAATCTATTTTAGATGAAAATCCGAGCATGCTCGACTCAATACCCACTACTGGAGCTAGTCCTCTGGGTGATTGGGATACTACTCTCAACCTAAAAAAGAGCCATACCCGTACCATTATACATGGGCAGATAATGGCGGAATACCTACATGGGAAATGTGCACCCACAGGCCTTTTGGTTACTAATGCCCCTAGGCTGTTTCTCACTGACAAGGCTTTCCTTAAAGATTGGTCGCTGATCGCATGGCGATGTACCCGCGATTGGCTCATTCTTATTATCACGACTGCCAAAAGGGTGGCTGATGCCATCCTCGTTGAGATACAGGTATTGGAAGGTCAGATCAGAACTACCCTTACAAGTACCCAGTTCAAGAAGCAACTGGATGAAGCGAATAAGACCAACAAAGAATATAGAGACTCTATCTTTTTTACTAAGATAGAGAAGTTCAAGAAGGATCTGGCGAAGTTCTCTCACGAGAAAATCTATCCGTACACCAGTGAGGGTTACAAACCACCAGACTTCACTACTAAAGGGAAAAGGTACGGATCCAGTTACTCTACTACTTCTTCATCGGATCCTGATTCGAGTGATTCAGATGTGGGAAGTAGTGGGGCCCCACAATGGAGAGGAAGGGGCCAATTCAATCGGCCGAATCGGAGAAGAGCTGGTCAGAGCAACCTCTACCAACAAGGTCCCTGGTGGCAACCAGCCCCTTGGGGTTATCCCCAATTTCCTCAACCCATGCCCCAGTTCTATCCGCAGCCCTTACCTTATGACGGACAGGCTTTTTTAGGACAGGGCCGTGGCCGGAATCGGGGCAGGTGGAGAGGTCAACCATCAGTACAGTGGGAAGACGAACAAGAGTTTCCCAACACTCGCAGTCGGAGGGGCCAACAACAACTACCCCAGGAAGCAAGGAGGACTTAGTAGTTAATCTGAGTTCACGCACACTCACTTCCACCGAACACCAAGTCCTTAATAAAGGACTTGGGTTTGTTCCCACTCACAGTGGAGATGCCTTCATGCTACGAAACGAGGTTGAGAAATTCTTTCGTAAAGTCCGTCTTCACTTCTTCTTTTCAAACAATATCAGAGACCATGATCAGATCGATAAAGATGACAATACTGGTCTCAAAAAGAAGTCTACATTCACCCCTCTCTTACAGCAGGTACCCCCTATGGTTGGTGCTTTTGAAAAGGCAGTAATCCATGAGATTGATTCCATTGATCTGACAAAACATGACATCTTCCAGAATCTATCGAAACTAGAAAAGATGGCAGTTGAGACATTGTCCAAAGATAGCAACATCACGATCTAACCAGCCGATAAGGGCGGTGCGATAGTCATTCTTGATACCGCTACTTATCGAGCTGAATGTTTGAGACAGTTGGGAGACTCTAACTCTTACACACTACTTGCCAGTGATCCCACCTCCAGATTAGCCTCTGAAATTAAAAACTTGGTAGAGGAAGATAGTGCGGAGGGCTGGATAACATCACAAGAGGCCCTCTTTTTGGTGAATAACAACCCAGTGACCCCTTATTTCTATGCACTGCCCAAGATACATAAACCGGCCAGGCCACCACCTGGTCGGCCCATCATTTCTGGCATTGGTTCCCTTTTAGAGCCACTCTCTACGTTTGTAGACTTTTTCTTGCGACCGCTGGTCCGGAGGATTCCTACCTAGCTTCAGGACACGGACGTTCTTCGTCTTCTTCCTGAGGTAGAGTTCAACGTCGAAACTGACTACCTTGTCAGTTTCGACGTTGAATCCCTGTATACTTGCATTCCGCAGGAGGAAACATTGCAGACAGTGAGGGTCCTTTTGGAGGCTCAAGATCACGCAAGCATTACTCCGATAAACTTCATCATGGAACTAGCCAGACTAGCGATGACTGAAAATTACTTCCAGTATGAGGCCCACTGTATCTGCAAATCTCTGGGACCTCGATGGGGAGCGTGTTCGCCCCAAGCCTGGCTAACCTATATGTCCATCAATTTGAGACACAGTCTGTACTTGACCACAACAATCCGTTTTACCATCATACTATGTTGTGGAAGTGATACATTGACGATGTCTTGGTGGTCTGGCGAGGGGATACAACGTCTATCCTCGCTTTTCAAAATTGGTTAAACACCCAGAACCAATTCCTCAAATTTACTGTGGAGTACAGTGCGACAGAACTTCCTTTTCTTGACCTACTCCTTTTTCCGAAGGATGGCCATCGAGCTAGTAAGCTGTATCGTAAACCCATGTCAAGAAACTCTCTTCTTCAATTTGATAGTCACCATCCACGTTCCCTGCGAGAAAATTTGCCCTTTTTGCAATTCTTAAGGGTTCAGAGGAATTGCTCTGAAAAAAGTGACTATGAAGAGATATTCCGGGATTTAAGCACAAAGCTTAGACATCGTCATTATCCGAGAGCTTTGATTTGGAGAGCACGCAAAAGGGCATCAAATAACCATCGTGATGCTCTACTAGGTCCGCCAGTGGACAAACCTCCTTTAGAGAAGTTGACCTTTGTTACTACCTTCAGTACAGCTTCTACAAAGGTACAAAAAATCATTCGAAGGCACTGGCGTATCCTGAATACTGCTGGGGTTACTATTCCATCCCCACATTTTGCCTTCAAGAGGAGTTACAGTTTACGGGATAATCTAGTACATACCAGACCACGCTCAATATAGAAAGATTCGATCACTACCTTATGGGACCTCCTTCCTGTACAGGGACATTATCCTTGTGGCTCGTGCTCGGTATGTCCACAGACAGAAAAGACCAAGACTGTGGACATCGGCACGGAGCGCCCTTGGGTCCTAAAACGTCATACCAACTGTACAGTGAAAGAGTAATTTACTTGATAACTTGCCCGTGTTCTCTCCGTTATGTTGGTATGACCACGAGGAAAGTCAAACTCAGGATCCAGGAGCATAAGAGCACCATCAGATGTAACCGGCAGGCTACTCGCATGACCAACCATTTTTTGACCATGAGGCATACGGCTGACGATATCAAGTGGATAGTTCTTGAACAACCTTTTGTTCCACAACACGTTAGCGACGTTTCTCGCTACTTATTTATTAAGGAGCAAAAATGGATCGTCAGATTAAAATGTGACACGGTGGGATTGAACGACGAAATTCCCTGGGTTCAAATCTGAAACCTTTCCATTGGTGTCACTTTGTATGGTTTGATATTTTGCCCACGGTTCACTCCATGGTACATCGTGACATCATCTAACACTACATTGGTAGTTCACACATGTGCCTCTGAGGCTGTCCATTGAGTCGAGTCCTAGTACCCGACATACATTGCAAATATCTTGGCTATTAGTCTCTCCGTCTGTATACACACTGTGGAATGATCCTAGTTACTGTCCACTATTGAGGGTTACTTTGTTCGTTACCCTGTGTTATTTATCTTCACAGTGGGACACAGGTCCAAACAATGGTGACTAGTACATGTATCTCTGTTTATCACGTGATTGTCTAACATCCTATTGGCTCACTAGGCACGACGCGCCCTCTGTTTTCCTTTCCTATGATATGTTCACGAGACACGTGTGTTTTCCCAGAGCGATTTTCCGCCGCTACACACCATGTTGCTCACCCATATATTAACTAGAGGGTTGGCTATACTGTTCCAAGAACTACACTATTAGTCCCCCCTTTTAATCAGGTCCGACCATGAATCGAGTCACGGAGGTTGAGCGCTCGCAGTTCATCGATACAGCCATCCTCTCACTCGGTTTTTACTTTATCACAGTGACGTCTAGATTGACCAATAGGGTTTCAGTATTATAACAGACTACCAACAAAATGCCGTCTTTCTTGTCTTTGCGGCCTTAGTTGGTTTTTTTATCGAACTGAAAGCGGGCATTGCCATTGGTCCGCGGCTCAACCAATCCTTGCCCTTTGGTTTTGGTTCTCTTTCTGGTCCGCTAGTGTAGTTTTTATACACACGTTGCTTATCTATGTACTAACCAGCTGTTTGGCCACATTGTTCCTTGAGTTACACTTTTTATCTCCGTTATGTTGGTATGACCACAAGCTCTACCGTGAACTAGGTCACACTTGTATGCGTTTGAGCGCGCGCATGTTTATTGACATAGCCATCTTCTTTCCTGGTTCTGAGTCTATCCCATTGGCTTACTGATCGACCATTGAGGTACCAGTACTAAAACAAACTACCAATTAAATGCTGCCTCCCTCATTCAGCTCTGGTAGCTTGAGTTTCTTTGCCGGGTGTGTTTCGCTGCACGCAGTAATATAAGCGGACTCTGCCATTGGTCCGCGGTTTAACCAATCAATGACGATTGGTTCCGGTTCTCTCTCTGGTCCACCAGTGCAGATTTTAAACCCGCCACGCTGCCTGGTACGCTACCTTCCCCTCGGCTCAGTAGGGGTTGGAGGTACCGACGGACAGGTGGGTCTGGGCCTTTCAATTGAGATGCACACTTTTCCTCTATATTTAGTCCAGGCAAGAGGATTCTTTGTTATTATTACCTTCTAAACATAAGTTTGCTGTATACCTGCTTTTTCAAATAACTGATGTTCATACTAGTACTTCATATGAATAGCAATCACTGTATTCTAGGCTGGCCCCAGTTTCCAGTGATACCCACAGGTTTATTTCCATTTCCTCTGCTCTGAGGAGGTTTTTATTCATAACACCAAAACCTTGTGAGTTTCACTTGTTACAACTATGTGATTCATAATGAATGTAATTGTATTATCTTACTTGGAGAGTTGAGACGTTACAGTTTATACATAACGTCTCCTAGCTTCTCTCTTGGAGGTTTACAGTATTTATACATTACATCAACAAACGACGCTTTATCCAGTATTGTCCATTACTTCACGGGGCCAGTGGAGTCTGTAATCTTGTCTTAAGCACCCAGACATTAGAGTTGATACCGGGAGATGGTTTATACACCATTGTAAAAAAAATAATTTATGAGAATGGTGTATGTCACTTTGCTTTCCATTTCCTCAGAGCGGGGCCTCTTTTTCCTGAGCGAGTGCCAGGCGAGGTGAGGCTATTCCCAAGCAGAACTAGGGTGAGTAATTTAAATAAAAAAGAATCTTTTTTGAATGGAGCAAGAGCTCCTGGGCCGGTTCATGTTAAAGTATCATGCACATAATGTCTTACATTTTGATGATTATGTGTTCACACATTTTTTGTTCTAGGAGAAGATCCCCTCCAACCATGACTTCAACGCTTACCATTTAGAATCACTTCATGGTATGTTATATTTGGCATGGTATTTGGGACAATTGAGTTCACTTTTGTTTTCACAGTTGCAGTAGTGATAAATATAGGTCCTGAAGAAAGCCATTTACGGCTGAAACATGTTGACCAGCACATTGACCATTGGATAGCAATATTTGTTTACAATGCTATCAACACTCTGCTTTTAATTTTGCCATCATGGTGGCCCTCCTAATAAAGTTCCTTGTTTTACACCATGATAGTCAATTTTAACATCACATCACCACTATACTACTTCTTTTGAGCACTGCAACACTTTGTTTTCCCACAGCCCTTTTTCTACAACATTCTTTTGGCTGCTCATCACTGGTGGATCCATGGCCCGGAGTTCCCTTGCAATCGCCTTAAGCAAGGTACTTGGTGGATACCAGTTTACACAAAAAATCCCAAATGATGAAGCTCCGCCAATGGGTGGGCTGATGGGTTTTCGTTTCTTCACCTAGTAGTCCTCATACAAGCACACAACATTTCTTGAGTAATATTCATTCTCATTAGCCCTTATAGACCACTAGTACCCCCGTTTGTTGTTTCATTAGCTAGATTAGGGGATAGGGTGCGTGTAGGTCTTTAAACTTCTCTCCCCTGGGACCCTTTTACAACTGTTGTTTTTTTGCTATGCCAGAGGGGCTCCAGGTGGTAAAATCTCGCCAGCAATGGCAGATTCAGAAAGTCTTTCAGGAACTCTTCGTACTTTAAGCAATGTCATTTTAACAGGAGATTTTAATTGCACATTCGAGCCCTTAGACAGTGAAGATGCTGATTTAGGATGGGAGGAGGACATCAAGTGGGATATCCCCCAGCTATCTATCCCGCCTATAAAGAAATGGACTGATGCAGCTTTGCACCTTAAGGGTCTCTGCTCAGCTAAAAGCATCACGGCTGTAAATGGGAGAACAATCTCGGATACAACGGCCAGGAACACTTTCAGTATAGGTTCTAGAGGTAGCCTATATCATTTTAAGTATGCCCCTCTGGCCTATTCTGATAGATATGGCGGTTCATCCAAGATATGAAAGCGACCACGATCCCTTAGTCCTGAGTCTTAAACTTTTGCCCACGACCACAACTTCCCAATGGCCCAGCAAAATTAGTTCAGGGGAACTAGAGGCTAGGAACTCAATGAAATCTCTGGTTGGTGATGCTCTCTCTTCTGTCCAAGCCTGTGATTCCCAGGAGCATATTATAGTGTGATCATCGGGTTACATGAAACCTTGTTTGGGGACCTTAAGTTACATTTTACCAAACCCCAGACACAGAGTAAGGGACCCCAACCTCGAAGAACATCCTGGTATAATGGCTCCTGTAGGAAGGCCTTCATGACCCTGGCCAGGGCAATTAAGTCACACGACGGGCCAGCCATTAGACTAGCCCGACGTTTATACAGAGAGCAACAACAGTAAGCTCAAACTGCCTGGGAGGATAAATATTGGTTGGACTTGCTGGAGGGTAGCAAGGACAGGGATTTGATGAGTTTTTGGCATACTTTAAAATGGGGACAGGGGCAATATTTCTACAGCTCCTGAAAACAATGTTTCCCCAGAAGCTTGGGTCTCTTATTTTGAAACTCAATTTAGAGGCCCTCCAAGCAATACCACTGCTCTAATGGAACCGACTCTAGAATCGTGTGTCATATTTACAAAAACTGAGGTCTTAAAAGTCCTGAAACTTATTCCCTGTGGAAAAGCTCTGGGTCCAGACTGTGTCCCGGCTGCTCTTTTCTTATCGGATCCTGACACTTGGGCTTCTTATATACTACTTTTGGCCAATGCAGTGGCAAGTGAAGCACCCCTGCCAAAAACATGGGCGGGAGCAGAGATAATCCCAATATTTAAAAAAGGGGATTTCTCCCTCCCCAACAAATACAGGCCCATTAGCCTGATCGACAGTATCCAGAAAGTGGTGGCAAGACTGGTCCTGGGTAGACTTTAATCTTGGATTGAGGACAACACTGTTTTGACACCTTTACAGGCCGGCTTTTGCTCCCATACTGGCACAGTCGATCAGGCCTCAAGGTTTGCGGCTATTCATTGGAAGGTTGTAACTCTGTGAGGGGGGTCGCTTTACGCTGCTTTTATCGATTTAAAAACAGCTTTCGACCTGGTCCCTCGGGCCAAATTATGGCAGGCCCTCCGCTCGATGGGACTATCTTCAGCACTTTTGAATATTATTGTTAGGCTCCACCATGCAAATTATGCCCAGGTACGATGGGGGAAGCAAGGTATTGTGACGAGCAAATTCAAGGTTGGAATGGGAGTCAGGCAGGGGTGTGTCCTTGCCCCCACACTTTTTTCCTTGTTTATCAACATAGTCACACAATACTTTGACAAACAACCAACAGACGCACCAAGAATTGCAGGTTTGCACATTCCCCTTTTGATGTTCGCAGACGACACTTTGTTGTTGTCAAGAGGGATTGATAGACGCCCTCAACTGTTTTGAAGCTTTCTGTCGTTATCAGGATTTAGTTATTAATGTGTCCTAAACAAAATTCATGGTTTTTCACAAGAATAAAACTGTGAGGGGGAGGGTTAGTTTGGAGCAAGCCCCCCTGGAACAAATAGACACATTCACGTACCTAGGATTAACAATAGGTAAAAACTTATCCTGGAAATCCCTTATAGACACAATGAACTTGAACCTGAAGCACTCACAGTTGGCGGGTGCCCTGCTTAGAGAGCATACACAATCCAAATCTAAGCCTATTGCCCCCGCATTACAAATTTACAAAAACAAGGTGGGGGCTTCGATTCTATATGGTGCGGAACTTTGGGGCTTCAGTGATTTATCACCCCTAGTCGTGGCACACAACAACTTCCTCCGAGCACTTCTGGGTCTCCCCAATTCCACACCATTGCTCCCCCTGTATCTTGACCTGGGTAGTAGGAATATTAGGGACCAGGCTCGATTTCGCCCTATAGCCTACTGGCGCCGTCTCTGGACGACTCCCGAGCTGGCACAGTATGCACAGGCTTTGAGCGAAGTCAAGTCTATGAACACCTCCGATAAGATCCCGTGGTTCAGGGAGCTTAAGTCTACCTTAGTAGCCATGGGCATGAGAAGCTTATGGGAATCTCCATCCTCAGTGGTCTTTCCCTCCAAGAGGATACTAAAAGAAGCTTATTGGAACCATATAGAGCAACGACAACTATCCCAGAGTAATAATTCCCAAACTATTGGATTCTTAGAGTTCAAGATGACTTTGACTTTAGAGCCATATTGGGGTACTATTACAAGCACTCTGGAAAGAAAACTGTATCACCAGTTTAGGGTGTGTTCCCTACCTTTGGGGTTCCATATGCTTAGTTGGAAACGGGGATGTGGAGGCCATTGTCCGTTTTGCCCAGAGGTGTTGGAAACAACTGCACACTTCTTTTTTATATGCCCGTCCTACAGAAACCCCAGACTAAAATGGTTGAACCCTATTTGCAAACGTTTGGATCTTAGGACTGACACGGAACAATCTATTGTGATAGCAGTGGTAAAGTTGTTGGGATGGGCCTGGGTGATAAGAGCTAATAAGCTGAGACTTTCCCATTAGCTCTTTTTTGAAAGGCCCCTCTTTATCCCTCTCTCTAGGAAGCCTGCTGTCTTGTATATATTTTAAATTCTGTTCTCCTGTTTTAATGTTTTTTATTTTGTCTAAATATTGCTGGCTCATTCTGTTTTAAATGTTGTCATAAACTGTCTTTTTATGCTGATGTCTTTTATGATTTTTCTAAAAATCGAAATAAAGACTTTGAAATTGAATTGAGTGAATGACTGTCTCAATAGTATCTTTATGAGTAAGTACATATGTTTTAAACTAGTATATGTGAGTATTAATGTTTATAAGTGAGTATATATGAGAGTGAGAGATTGGAAGAGTTCCTTTATAAATAAGTATTTGTTTCTATAAGTGATTGTTTAAGAGAGTAAGTATGTGTACGTTTCTGTAGAAGTAAGTGTAGTGATGTGTGTATAGCTGTATATGCAAGCAAACGGATGTTTGATAGTTTATTTGCATGTGTGAGTATGTGTGTGAGTAACTCTATGGATGAGTATCGGTGTGTAACAGGATGTATAGGTGTATAAGTACATATGATGAGTGAGTACATGTATGAGTGACTATATAGAACTGTTGGTGTCTGAGTGGATGTGTATGTAGATGTTGGAATTACTGAATAGGTTGTTGTAACTGGTATTTGTATCTCAATTTTTTTGAAAAATGTAGTTTCTATTTTTGAATGTGTCTATCAAAGGTTATATTAGGGTGAGAGGAGGTCTCCCACTCTTTCACAAGGATGATGTCATCAGTGATGTCATTTGAGATGTCATCAGTGATGTCATGAGTGATGTCACTGAACCTTGTCATGAATGATGTAATATGTGACGTCATCAGCAGTGCATTACGGGCGCGCGTGTTATAGTTAGCTGAACTAACTATAACGGGGGAATTTCAATAGTTTTGTATGGGTGAAATGTCCAGCTTACTATAACATGTGTGAAACCTATGGTTTTTTCAATGAATTTGCAAGGTTTTTTAAATGCTAATTCCTAACTATAACGTGTGTTAAACCTATGGTTGTTTCAGTGAATTTGCAAGGTTTTTTAAATGCGAATTCTTAACTATAACGTGTGTGAAACCTATGGTTTTTTCAGTGAATTTCAAAGGTTTTGTATCAAATGTATTAATTATTATATTTCTTTCTTTTTATACTTATTTCTTACATTTTTTATGTAAATATTTATATTTATTTTATTTTTAAAATTCTATTTCATATTCTTATTGTAAAATAATAACAAAACTAAATTGCAAATTATTTTTTGGATTATTTTTTTTCCCAATATATTAAAATTGAATTCTTTATAATTCCTTTTTCATTGTTTTTTTCAGTTCGCAGATTGTGCTTTTTGCTAAATGGTGTAAATCCGTTCAGTAGTTCCTGAGAAAACCCCTATAGACTATGCATGCAGTATTTTATGCACCGGGAAACTTGTCTTTTATATCTTCAATACCCCAATCTGTATCCTTACACTTCCCGTAAACACTATCACACTTCTGTTTCAGTATTGTAGTGACCATACAGCACTATGTGCTTATCTATACACTGTTCTAAAAGAATCCGTTCACTACATTAAAACACTAATCAGCAGATCAGATGTACAATAAGTAGTAAATCCCTAGAGATATGCAGGTTATTGTGTATTGTGATATCACCTCCTTCTGGTGCATGGCTTTATAATGTGATGCACCTTCCAGATGTGTCACAATGTAAATACTACACACCATGGCACATCTTTTGCACCACCAGTGCATCACAAAAGTGACGCAATGGCTGTGTTAAAAGAGACACAAGGGGGTTGTAAATCCACCCGTAAAACATAGAAATTCATCCAGGCAGTTTCACCAGCAGTGCAAATTGAAGCATAGACTTGTAACATATTTATGTGCATATGTTACATTCAAGTGCTTTGGAGGTACTACAGTATACTATAGGTAAACTGCTTATAGATTTATGCTGTAGCAGTTCATTATAGTTCTGCACTTTCACATTCACCATACACTATTAATGTATTCATTCATTCATTTATGCACTACACATTCATTCAGACAGAGGTTTACACACTATCATAGAAATAAAGCTCTTTCTTTGACCAGTGGAGGTAGTTCTGAGAAGAACAGTTTTTTTGTCTTTGTAGCTTTCTATTTTTTGTATGTTTTTTCAACAATTTGTTTTTTTTTTAAAAACCCAAAAAATGAAACTGGAACCCAAAAAGTGTCCAACAGGAACAAAAGAATGAGAAAAAAAAACTAATGTCGAGGCCAGCGATGCTCCTGCGTTTTATCAGGTCGATAGACTGTTCCCCATAACATAAAAATTTATCGCAATAAATGCATAGAATTTTAACTTCACCAACATCAGCATTAATCTGTGGGTGTGGACTGCTTGCTGAAAATGCTGCTGCAGCAATTGATGTGCTTGGTGCAGTAGCAGGTGGGTTGTCCTGCAACCTCTGTCTTGCAGCTCGAGCAAAGTAGTTGGGATGCAAGTTCTCCACGTGTCGCACCATATTTGCTGTGCAAAAGGAGTATTTTTTAGATGGATCGCCCCTTGAAAGAATTGTTTGGCAAATTTTACAGGTTTCTTTTGGAGCATTAACCTTTTTTTGCCCTTCAGGAAAAGTAAAAAACTTCCAACTTAGAGCTTCTTTCTTCTTCTTTGGAGGTTCTTCAGGAATGAAATCTCCCTCTGAAGAATAGTTGGAAGATGAGTCCATTGCTGTTATTATGGTGATCTTCCTTCTATTTGACAGGATTCTCAGAAGGAAGAGATGCTTCTTCTTAGAAAGTCAAAGTAGAATGATTAAAATGGGATGGAACTTTCAACAGTTGGAATAGGAAGTGTTATGAACCAATCAAATCTCTTCTTTTAAAGTCACATGGCTTTGTGTACGCTTACCGTGGGCTTACGGTACTCTTACGATGCGAGTACGCATGACGTTCCACCGCGATTTGTGTAATTGCTTTTAAAAGAAAAATACGATTGTTAAAAGTTTTAAAAAACTATTTTCATAATTATCCCAGATAATTTCTACCCTTAGTATGCACATTAAATACATAAATATATGTTATTAAACAATTAAAAACATTGGCGCCTTTCGCGTACAGGGCTCCGTACATGACGTCCCACGGAAGCTTTGATGCAACGCGTAACGTCAAAGTGTATTCGTAGCGTATGCGCCGGTACGCACTGAGTATGATTAGCAGTACAAAGTATGGTGCGATCACCCTCTCAGTGTCAAATCAGAGCACAGGGCGCGCTAAGAGAATTATTACAAGTGGTCACTCATTGGCGATCCGATTCTGGGCCTGCCCCTGTGCACATGATAACCCCACCCCAGTCTCTCTCTGCTATTAATTGTTGGTGCACACACTCACACTTGCACATGCGCGGTGCACGCCCGCCCACACTTCCCAGATGTCACCACCTAGCTTTCTTGCTATTACTAACCCTGAAACCCAATACATTAGCCAATGGGAGGTCCCCCAGGGCCTTCATTCTTGTAGAGCACGAAAACACTACCAATGACGGCCTGGGCTTGGTTTGGTCAGCCCCCGCGGTTCCCATATAATGCGGGCACTGACGTGAGCACGCTTTCTTTTGCCTCTCTGTGCTGCAGTGACAGACAGACTGTCATCGTCGATTGTACTACGAACTGTTTGCTCGAGCGAAGGAGGACTTGTGACACTCGACGTGGTGTCACTGCTGCTGCCGCCCTGCCAGGCCACCATAGGCGCGGTGGCGGAGGCGCCCGCGCCCAGCCCACCCCAGGCCCAGCCAAAGCCCCAGCCTTTGAAGGCAAGACAAGAGACGACAGAAGCAAAGGTAAGAGAAGCCGTCAAAACATCAGCCTCCGCTGTAAATTGTACCTGCAATATAGTATTTTTTTCACTGCGTCACGTGGCCCTCTCAGCTCTGTTTTGCTTTATTTTTGTGCGCCACATGCTTTGTGCTTCATCGTATTTGCTCCCTCCTAATCCTCCGGTGACTTTTAATATTTATTGCTGCCTCACGTGGCCTTCCCAGGCCTCTACTCTTATTGATTGTATATTGCTGTTCGGAATATTTCCAACTGTGTCACTGGGCCTTCCTAGGCCTTTTTTAAATAAATTGTGCGTGCATGAATTTCTGTGTCATATTTTTAAACTGTATTACGTGATTTAGCCTGTATTGTTATAAATTGCGCATTCATAATAGTATTCCTTTTTTACTGCGTCAGGTGCCCCTCCCAGCTCTTTTTTACTTTATTTTTGTGCGCAACATCCTTTGTGCTTCTTCGTATTTGCTCCCTCCTAATCCTCCCATGACTTTTAATATTAATTACTGCCTCACGTGGACTTCCCAGGCCTCTATTCTAATTGATCGTATATGGTTGAACGTAAAGCTTGTTTCCGAAACAACAACAAGTTATCTGTCAAAGGAGACAATATGTAGTATGCAGCAGGCGCGCAATACCCATTAGGCTAACGGGGCTTCAGCCCCCCACCCATCGTCTGTGTCTCTTTCACATTTTAATGTCCTTTTATCTCTCTCGTTCTTACTGTCTCTCACATCGGTTTTTTTCTTCTTTTTTACAGTTATGGACGCTGCTGTCTCCACTGTGCCTTATAAAACTTTACCTGAGTTTAAGTGGTGAACTCTTTTGGCTACAATGAAGCCTGCTTCAATCCTCTTTTAATCATATCTTTGGCACTAGGTGAGCAAACAAACTTGTTTCCGAAACAACAACAAATAATCTGTGAAAGGAGAGAGTCGATAGTGTGCAGCAGCTTGACTGTGTAGAAATGTATAATTACCACAGAGCAGTGACAATAGATAGGTTACAACAGTCTGAGGAACAGATCTACAAGCTTATTGTGCCACTTTTGTGTCACTTTTAACATGGGAAAAGTGGCGCAAGGAGCTTGTAAATCTGCGTCTAACTTTTTTTAAAAAAAACTCTCAACTCCAGACTCTGCGAGTCAATGGGGTGCAACAGTATAGGTACGCAATATTAAGTACTCACATTAAAATTCACTTTTGACAGGAGTTTCGCAACTCAGTTTACGGTGATTAATCAAATGTCCTTTTGTTTGCTTCACCAAACATCCTTCAGGATCAATCACGGCATATCGAGCAACAGCAATGGAATTGTCCGCAACGTATTGAATATACTTTGACGTATACAGAGTTCAATTGAAGTTGTGAACTCTGATGGCTGCAATGTTTATACAAGGTAAGCACAGCGGCCTAGATGTACAATGCCTCCAATTAAACGCATTAGAAATAAATTGCCGCATTTACAATCCCGTTATACCACTTTTGTGTCAGTAACGCAGTAGGCACTTCCATATAGACACCACATGAACGCGGGACTATAACAGAAGTTAAATGTACCAGGCACACTGCACACGTAAAATCGTAGTGTTACCTTGACTTGTAATGTTTCACCTCATTTACTCACATCCTAATATTTATAATTTGAAGTACTATAATAAGATGTTCAAGAGTAGGGTTGAAAAGTACTAACTGTACAATAAGTTATATTTTCTCTGGATGGACTACAACATAGAAAAGAAATCAAACTAAATCAAAACAATGTGTACCACATTTACAAACCTCTTGCGACATTTTCCCGTGCAAACCTACCCCCTTACAAAATTAAGTGTGTGGGCCTCAAAAACGCCCTTCAAAACACGGAAACAATCAACCCCCAAAGATTTCTATATTGTAAGAGAGGTGCTGCGTGGCCCTCCGCCTAGTGCCCTGGAGTCCACGACGCCCAGACTCGGTTGCTGCAGAGTCCTTTGGGGGGAAACAGCCATTACAGCGCGGTCATAAGCACGCGTGATCGTCACCACAAAGCCATTAGCACGCATATGGGTTTACCACGCATGCTTTTACAACTAGTATACATTTACCACCCATGATAAAGGCATAAGCATGATAATGACTTTCTGGTGACGGACACGCATTATAATGGCTGTGGCTTACGTGCTTCAAATGAGTTTTTAGGTATGCGTGTGACCAAGTCTGATAACATCGAAGGCCAAGGACAAACACCGTGGTGTCTGTGGCTGGAAATCTCATCGATCACAGAGAAGAAAGACGGAGGGTAAAATGAAAGTAACAGGTATAATAAAAATAACGGAGGAAAACTACTAAAATGGTGGTGCACGGATTATGTAATCAACGTTTGGTGCCTCGGCAATACGTTTCAAATAAATATAGATAGAAAATAATTATTAATATATTACAAAAGTATAGCAGCGAATGACACACACGGCCCGGAAAAAGAAAGCGGCAAATTTAATACCTGAAATGAGGACAGCTTTGCTTGGCGAACTTGAAGAAAGAGAAAGAAACATGGGCTTGGAAACGAGGCTGCGCATGGATAGAGAGTACAACTGGTGCACAAAAAAAACTGAAAGTTTCACATACTATCATAGAAATATAGCTCTTTTTTCACCAGTAAAGTTAGTTCTCAAAAAGAACAGGTTTTTTTTTAGCCCCAATGCCCCCTACGATCCCAGACGGCTCCCCGCGTGCTTCGAGAGCCGGCATTGCTTTGTCAGAGAGAGCAGCTTACATGCTACTCTCTCTAACGAAAAGCAATCTGTTTTCCTACTTGAAAGAGAGATCTGATTAACTTGCTCTCTCTTTCAAATAGGAAAGCTGTTTGCTGTGGTAAAGTGGGAACCGCGACGCTCCTGCCCTACCATAGCAAACAGCAGTGTCCCGGGGTAGGCACCCCGAGACACTGCAGGAGCCGGCCCTGGGAGGCGGTGGTCCCCAGGGGCATCAAGGGCTCCAGGAGGGGGGGCCGCGTGACCCCCTCCCAACATTAAAAAGCCCTGGGGGGTACAGGTCCCTGGGGCTGTAAGGTCATTTTACATATTACTGCCCCAGGAAGGTGGACGGTCCCCGGGGCGTGTACTGGGAGAGGGGGAGCTGAAAACATACTAAAAAAAAAACCCCAAGGGGGTGGCGGTCCCCAGAGCTGCGGGGGGCCTTACAAGCCCCCCCATTATGGAAAAAAATTGCCCCCAGGATTTGGCTTCCCGGGGGCTAATTAAGAATAAAACCACCACGCATGCATACTATACGCGTACCCCACAATTTCTATTTTAAAAGAAAGATCCATGTGGGATCCCCTGAGCAGGCCTAGAAGGTCTAGAAGGTCAGGCTGTTTCTACATTGCCCCCTTTCCTTATTTTTGTTTTACTGTTTTCTTGTGACTCGGTTCTACCGAGGCACAAGATGGCTGGCAACACTTCCTGATTTGGAGTGTTGACAGACAGTTGACATCCAATCAGCATGCAGCTCGTGCTCGTAATTGTACGGATTTCCGTACGCGTGCAGTACTTCGTCTCTAGATATCACTATGATTTTACTTTTGATTTTCTCAGGTACTACTGAACGGATTTACACCATTTAACAAAAAGCACAAATCTGCAAACCAAACTCTACCTCTCTGCCTAATTTGGTGTGATTCCGTTTAGCCGTTCGGGCTGTAGCCCTGGCAAAAGGTCCCTATGGAAAATTGCATGGGGAAAACATGTTTTGGGACCCCCTTTTGTCTCGGCCCCCACTTGACGAATCACCCCCAAACTTTCAGGGAAGGAGCGGAGCGGAGCAGACCATTTTCTTGGTGAAATTCGCGAAGATTCTTGCACCGGCGCCAAAGTTATTCCAAATAGAATGTTGTGGATTTCCGATGGAAACTAGGTCCTAACTATAACTACCTACTGGCGACCGCCAGTAGGTAATGTATATATAGGTGTAAACAAGCGCTCTGTGGAGCGCGATACGCGTCACAAGGTTTATGACTGCAATAAACCTCGCCATTTTGGCTTAACGAACCTGGCACCCTGTGTTATTTATGCAAACTTAGTGCTCTGCGGCACTCCGTTTTTTGGACATATTTATATTTATATATATATATATATATATATATATATATATATATATATATATATATATATATATATATATATATATATATATATATATATATATATGTATATATATATATATATATATATATATATATATATGTAATATTTTCACTGAAAAAAACAATTGTTAAAGTTGTTAAAGTGGCGTTATAGTTAGGTAAAAATGTCAGTTAAACATACTGTTTGAAGCAAACAAAAGCATTGAAATTCATCAGTTATATTTATCTCAAGTAACTAACTCATGACCTAAGTAACTATAACTTCCTCCCCCGCCATGCACAGTGTTGTCATGCATTTTGTAATTCCAGATGTTACAGTGACCTATCACTGATGTCATAGAACATGTTCTGAGTGATGTAAAATGTGAGGTAACAAGCAGTGCACAGTAAGTACATCTCTGGGTTAAGCTAGTCAGTAGTCACCCAGAGTGAGGGAAAATCAATGCATGGTATAAAAAAGTTGAGATTTTTTAAAAATGCTCTAGGTGTAAAGCCTGTGTGCCAAAGAGTTTCAAACATGTATTAATGTTAGACCTATCAACCTCAGGGTGGTCTTCTCCAAAATCTTTTGCGTTCGCCCCTTTTATTTTTGCTGATTTTGTTTTTGCTGGCCTTAGGACTCTGCATACTTTACCACTGCTAACCAGTGCTGAAGTGCATGTGCTCACTCCTTAAAATGTGGGGACATAGGCTTAACCCCAATTGGCATATTTAATGTACTTGTAAGTACCAAGTTAGTTGCTACTACATGTGCCTAGGGCCTGTAAATTAAATGCTACTTGTGAGCCTGCAGTACTGACTATGCCAACCACCTAATTATCTCTTTAAACATCTCAGGCCAGCCATTGCACAGGTATAGCAAGGGGAGATTGTCTCAGAATTAGTGCCCACTTGACTGAAGTGTGGTGGAGGTTTGCTGACCTCTGAGGGTCCCCAGGTCAGAAAGAGGCAGACGTTCAAGAGTAAAAAGAGCTCACAGTGGACTGCTAGTGTCGCTGAATCTTCCATGATGGGTTTTCACATGCAGTAAAGCATAGCCCTGTGAAATGCACTGTGCATCATTTTGTGCAGCTTTGTGATAATAGTGGTCTCTTTTCAACAACAATTGAGCAATTCAAAGTTGTATTGTCACCTCAGCGTTCCACAGTTTTTTTCAATTCCGTCCAGGAACTATTGTATGAGACCTCGTCGAAGGCCCGACCCCTCTCTCAACCACTCTGCACACGCGCCTTCTGGCGCACTACTGGTAGGGGGATGAAGTCCCCTTGGCTGCTGAGGGTTGTTCGGGGCAAGGAACCCCTATTGTTGCCACCAATAAGTCCCCCACAGCGGGATTGTGGAGACCTCATCAAAGGCCACGCCCTCTTTCTTAATCACTCTGCCTATGCGCCTCCTGGCGCACTACTGGTTGGGGATTGAAGCCCCTTTGGATTTTAAGGGCTGTGGGGTCCAAGAACCCCTATTGTTGCCACCAGTTTGTCTCCCACAGTGGAATTGCTGATACCTCATTAGAGGCACTGCCCCCTTTCTCAACCACTCTGCAAACTGGCCTCCTGGCTCACTACTGATTGAGGGATGAAGTCCCCTTGACTGCTGAAGGTCGTTGGGGGCCAAGAACCCCAATTGTTACCACCAGTAAGTCCCCCACAGCAGGATTGCTGAGGCCTCATCAGAGGCCCCATGCCCTTTCTCAGCCACCCTGCAGATGCACCTCCTGGCGCACTACTTATTGGGGGATGAAGTCTAGGGGTGAGCATGCCGTTAAACTCCACTCTGCCAGCAGTTGGAGTTTTTGCCGAACTCTGCGTTCCAAGCCCAAACTCGGCAAACTCCAGTGGTGGAGCAGAGTTTAGCACCCACGCCTATGTTTTTCTACTGCAAGGCATGCCTCCCTTATAGGATAATATTAGAGTTATCTTATTACATTTAATAAGCTGTAACTTCCAAATGGGAACAGGTAACCACTTCATGTTTGGTGTCTTTGGAATTGTAATGAAAATTGTGGTAAAGTTGGATTTGAAATCATAATTTTGAGAATGGCACTTTTAGAAAGTTGACATTTTCCTGCCTGCAGCCTATCTCAGGGTCACATGCCTGGATGTAGCTGATAGTTGAAATGTGTGCATTCTTCCTAGACAGCCACATACAATGGAGAGCTTAGATGTGCCGAGGTGAGCTATCACTGGCCGGAAGGGTGGGTGGAGCTGGGCACAGCCCTACCTACACTTGAATAGGCTGTGTCTTGCCTCCACAGAAAGGGCTGCAAACCCCCTCTGTAGTTAGTCTGGAGACAGGGCAGGAAAGGCAGGAAACCTGTGAACTTCAAAGGGAACTTCTAGAAGCTTCTCCCTCTTCAAAGGAATGCCCAGGTATCAATATTGGGTCTTAGACTGCAACTCTGTTCACTTCTGAACTTGTGGATACTCTGCCAGGAAGAAGGATTCCTGTGCTGCTGAAAGGACTGCCACTCTACTGGACTTCTGCTCTGAAGGACAACTGCCTTGCGGTGCTGACCTGTTGCCTGCCGCCCTCTTGACTGGTGAGATGGACTGGAGCTGCATCTGTTGAACCCTACCCCCAGGGTGACTTCAAGGGCAAGTTGGCTGGTCTCCTGACTAGAGTTTCAGAGACACAGGACCAAGCCAAATTTCAAGAGGATCTTTTGGCCATCTCGGACTGGATGGCGGGAGAATTATTTGCAACTGAACCCCGCCAAGTCTGAGGTGCTCCTGGTGGGCACAATGACCATCAATGGGACACCCAATGGTGGCCTATGGCCCTGGGTACCCCTCCCAACCGAAAACCGTGGTTAAGAACCTAGGAGTTATGATGGACAGTGCCCTCTTATTTGAGAGTCATGCCAAAAAAGTGGCAGGCACCTGCTTCGGTCTCTTACGCGGCCTGAAACCCATCTGGTATTTTGACACATCCATCCGTCATCCAATTGGCTTATCTGTGGTGCAGTCCCGACTAGACTACTGCAATAGGCTCTTACACGGTGTGAACAAGACTGTAACCAAAAGACTCCAACGCGCACAGAACACGGCTGCTCGCACTCTTTGTGCCCTCCCGAAGCACTACCATGCCTCCAACCTGCTTTGTTGTCTCCACTGGCTGCCGATAGAACATAGAGTCCAGTTTAAGACTCTCTGTACTACGCACAAGATCCTGTATGGCCAAATCCATCAAATTCTACAAGGGCTGTGCTCACCGTATGTTCCGACCCGAGCCCTACGCTCCGCAGACATGAATTTAGCCTGTACCCCCCAAGTGCACAGGCTGAGAGCAGGGGGGTGCTCTTTCAGGGCTATGGCACCCGCCCTGTGGAATGCTGACACGCTTGCTGCTCGGGCACACAAGATCACTGGGCATTCAGGAAACTGATTAAATCCTTGCTTTTTTCTAACCTTTAGCTATATCCTTCCTGATAGCCACCTGTCTGTCTCAGCGCTGGGATGCCCCGTTGCTGGGGCAGCCAAGCGCTTTATAAGTACATATAACATAACAGAGACACAAGGCTGCAACAACCTTGAGTCCTTTACCTGGACTCTGCCATCTGTGAGTCCTATCCTGCCAAGTGGTGCCACCCCAGTCCTGGACCCTTAGAGATGAATCTGAATGTGCTCTGCAGGCCCACCTGTAGACCCAGCAGAACTGATGCATACCCTCTGCTGCACAGCACAATCCTGAGCAGAATGGACGCATCATCTCTGATGCGAGGTTTCTCTCAGTGCAAGGACTCTGCATTGACTTTGCAGCCTGCATGGGAACTGCCACTGTGTGAAGCTACCCTGATGCAGACCCTTGCATTGCAAATCTGTTGTGGATGGCAGTTCCTCAGAACCTACGCATCACCTTGGCAGCGCAACACATCCTCGACGCTGTGTTTTGTGTCCAAGTACTCATCGAGGGGATCCTCAACAACAATGCAGGACCTTGCATCACAGCTTTGCAGCTTCTCGGAACCAACACATCACCTTGGCTGCTTGATGCAACCTCGATGTGAGACCTAGCAACGCTCCGCAACTAGGATTTAAGGTACTATTGTTCAGCGGGCCTAACTGGGTCCCTGTAGCCTGCCCGCGCTCTATCGCGACGGTCTGAACTTGTGACTTTTTACCGGGCTGGTGCAAACACATATCCACAGTTGCCACTTTGTGCTTTCTGACACTATTTTTACTAAAATCTTAAAAATTGCACATGGGTTCCACCCGTTTAGTACAGTGGCTATTTTAGCAAGGGGAATTCACATGTCGCCAAGCAATTCTTGCTCTATATTAAATTGTCTTTTTACTTTGTATTTATTAAGGATAGATCGGAAAATCAAGTCACTTTTAAATCGCACTCAATTATAGGCACTGCTACTTCGCACTTTGTTGTTTTTTTTGTATGCCATTATTTTAATTAATCATGCACAGTAAAATTACCTTACTTTACCTTAGCAGTTAGTACACCCAGATTTATTGCCTTCTGATTACCCAGTTTTAGACTTTTATTGCGGGTGAGTTGCCATATCTGAGTCTCACTCCAGTTATTTCATGGTAAATTGGAGTACGCATGTTTACCACGAGTGTTGGTCTTTTAAGATAAGGCCACTACAACGCAGATGTGTAAGGGGCATTGGCCTGGTTACACATGAACATGCGTGCACACTTGTACAGTACGGTTGTGCACAGCCTGATAGCTACACAAACGTAACCTGCCTGTGGGATAGTGAGTCATTCAGCTACATTGTTTTATATATTAAATGCTAAATTCGGATTGGTAGCTGCTAGAAAAATACTTTTTATACTCTTTTGAATTATAATTTAAAGTCTACTTTAAATGTTGGGTTGAATGTTACATTATTATTTTAGAAACGCCACTCTTAGAAATTTGGTATTTTCCTGTCTAAAATATCTGGGAGTTTCCAGCTGCCCGTGCTGGAGATGGCTCTCCTAATTGGACATGCGTATTGGAGCCAGATGGTGCACAAAAGGGCCTGGGTGTAGAGGAAGTGGGGCTTTCAGAAAGGATGTCTGGGGAGGAGTTGGGCACTGCCCTGATTACACTTCAAGGGTACTTTCCCCACTAGACACAAAGAGATCTGACACTAGTCTTTTGTTTCACTAGCCACACCTAAGACAAACCCAGGCGAGCGAGGAGAACTGATTTGAGCTAGTTTTAGAGTCAGACAAAGGAGGGTGAACCCTCACCAACAGCCTGCACTGGGCTTAACATAATCATCCAGAACCTGAAGAAGTGCAAGACTTTGGGCCTGGACTGAGGCAGCACCATGGACAACAAGACCATTGACAACTAGAAGGACACGCACCTTGATGCCCTAATGGACTGAGGGCTCTGTCGACAGCTGATCCCAGGGCTAGTGGGTCTTTCCAATGGCCAGTGATGCTGTCCCCCTTAGACTCCTCGAGGACCAGTTGGGGGAAGACTTGGACTTCTGGTCCCTAGCAGGATGAGGAGAGCACCAATAACAAGTCTCACACAAGGAGCCAATGAAACCAGTTCCATTAAAGTGTGCCAATTCTGAAGCCAGGAGACTTGCTGAAAATGCTCCTGGTGGCTGGAGCTCGATCACTAGGCGTACAATATTCCTAGGATCATTGAAATAGGCCCATGGGGCCAGAGATATCCATCCTTTAAAGTTTTTGACTTTTGACCCTTCCCCCACCCATTTTCTGGAACAGAGCTCGTGGGGCTCCTCTGTAAGTTCTAAAAATTCCCCCAGGGTGGGCCATTTCCCAAGGCTCACTGCAACTTAAAATAAAATATTGGAGAGAGGAGCATGTGTGGGGACCCCTTCCTCTGACTCTCACTTGGCCTGAGCACCCCATACCTGGCCCACTGTCAACTAATTATGGGTCAGGAGCCCATCCCTGGGACCTGAAGACCAGTACTGGGTCTTGGGACACAAAAGAAAGGAAGCTGCTCCCTGCTGTGGGAGAACAAACAAAATGCTCCCAGGCAGTGGGACCAAGGAAAAGCATGTTGCTGGTTCCTGCCTAGCACAGAACTGTGCGCGGGGAGCTGACCAAGGTCTCAGGGGCCTTGGGGCACCCCTCCCCCACTGCGACCCTCACAAAAACAAAACTGCCTTTGGGGTGTCCCGGGTGGGACAGGGTACCCGATTTGAAAAACATAGGGAAACAAGGCAGGGTAAGCAAGGCCACACTTACATACATAGAAGCCGGAGCTGTTGTTTAAATATTCATTTTTCCACAGAGGGGGAGCCCATAATGCCCTGCGGGCTTATTTTGCTTATGGTATTGTACTTGTGGTAGCACCAGCACGGCAGGGGCACCACAAACTGAGTTAAACGGAAAATGCCTAAAATAGAGGCTTAGGGAGCATAATTCATCCAAACAACTTATCATAACTAAAGAACATCATTTCCCATGTAAAAATGTCACTTAACAATTTTAATGGTGATTATTGCACAGTGATATTAGTGCTGACGTTTATATTCTAGTTCAAAAACAATTTTAGGTGAATTGATCATATATTAACAATCAAATGTCCACAATTTGTAGTACAGTACAAAATGCTCTCCCAGTTTGCGATCTCTGCGGCACAGCCTGCCGTGTTTTGCGATTTTCACTTCCTGAAGTGGATGAAGTGAAATGATTGATATGTAAAGATAATTTTTCAATAAAATCACAATAAATAATTGAAAAATATTGAAACAAAGTACGACATTCCTTTGAACATAATTATAATTAGCACCGAGAAGTAAATCATTACAAATGTAATACAATACATGTTCAAGTGAACAGACAAAAATGGAATCGAAATAAAAAGGACGCAAGAGAGAAACAACAAACTCCAATCCCGAATTTTCAGTGCCATTACTGGAATAGCTCTATTGCAAAGCACTGCATAATGTTTCTATAAAAGTCAATTGATCATTGATCTCAGTTCAAAGTTTAATCAGTGAATCCTCAATGCCCTCTATTTATTGCATCAATATCAAAACACAGTTCATTCAACACATCCCTTTCTGTGTGAGTAAATCACGTCTAATCCTAGCTTTTCGAATCATGTATTCAATATTTAAACTTGGCACACATATAAATACCAAAACGACATCCTAAATTCACCAATAATGCCATATGTCCTATATGGGTTTATCATTGAGTCCCTGAATGTGATCATCTGACAATTATTGATATTCCAAACTCAAAATAATTGCTCACATGGCCGCAATGCCATACAGTTGCAAACCCTACATATGATAGCATGCAGGGGTAGAGGTGAGGGAGAAACACCAACCAACTCACACCCCCGGGATATACTCCCAACAAGATATCACGTAACATAATAAAGTATGTGGAGTCACGTTAGAAAATAACTTCGAGACTGTTGTAAGCTTTAGTATCCAAGTTGTATTGATGTATGATATGATCGTGGACTACACTAGTAAAAACAATAACAACTTGACGCCCGTAAATGTATGATGTACTATTTTAATGATGCAATAACAACTTGTAACAGGAAATGTAAAAGACCCAATAAACAAATCTAAAGAAAAAAATGGCCGCATTGCTTCTAAGAAAAATGAAATGCATGACAATACCACATATTACTCCCAGAATAAACACTTTTTTACCTGCTGCATATTCCACAGTGAACCGTAAATGCCAATGCTGTCTTTCTATTTATTGTGTAGCCACAACGAACACCTCTGTTTCACCTCAAAAGTCTGCTTTCCTAAGCACTCGTTCTAACTGAAAGGCATTCAAAATTAAAGCCAAACGTATAATTAAACCTTAAAGGCTACTACAAGAGAGAAACCGAATCTAATATTTTCCCACTAATTAACAATTATCTTTTTTTCTATACTAAAAGTTTCTTGTTTCGTTCAGGGCTCCAACAAGATGCTTGCAATGGTTCCAGGAGGAAAACGAGCAACTCCAAAAATGTGTAGGGCCTCATTTATGAGGCACCGGAACGTCACCTTTTTTACTTTCCCTTAGTACAGTGTTCACCAGCATATTTACAAGGCCACTTAAAGTCACTTTACATGGTTTTTCATGGCCTTGTAAATATGTGCCCCTTTCATGTAGAACACTGGGTGTTCCAACCTAATACCCATGGAATCTGACACATTTCCAGATTTACGAGAAATCCTAAACCTGGGAATGCGTCAGAATCTAACACCACCCAGGACTAGGACAAGGACAGGAATGCACAGAATCTTATAGATGCAGCACATTCCTGCCCTTTTCTTTTGATATAGGGCAGCACAGCAAGATTCCTTGCGGCGCTGCCCTATGTCAAAACCTTATGAATGAGGCCTCCAATCTCACCATTTTCTAGCATCAGTTTCACATAGAATAATGCACTAAGTTCATCGTCTAAATTCAGGTCCATTGCCATGTATCTGAAACACACATTTAGGGAGGGAAAAGTCCTCTGCATGGTTAAGACGTGTACCCCTTCCCTGAAGAGCCCAGCTGTATTTTTCTCTGGATCCCTATCGCTGTGCTTTTTGTCATAAGCAAACACGGATCATGCATGTGCGCTATGACATAGATGTCTCTCACAGATTGCAGTCTTTTTGGACCGGGATGGTCGCCCAAAGCGCTACCATCATAATGGAGAAAGGCTACCGCCTTCACCAGGAGTTAAGCCGCATGAGCGTGGTAGTGGTAGCATAGCTTGTAGTGGTAAGTGGTAATGAACAGGACCGTTTTACCCTGTGTCACTGGGGTGAGGCCTGCAGGATCACTAACCTTTCGTAAAAATTCTCTTGCTGTGTGCTTATCTCACCATTAGCCTTCAACGGGTAGTTGTGGAGTACCACGCAGCGCAAGATTAGTGACCTTGCCCTGGTTCTGTGTGTGAGCCTGGTAGGGTTTCAGTAAAGAGCTAGAGCAGTATTGAGTAGCGTATGTGTGGGTAGTACACATACTGGGTGTATGTATGCCTGAAAGGGATGCATTACATGGAGATTTAGTGCTCTACAGTGGGTATACTGAAAAAGCATGTGCTGTGTGTATATGTGCTTGCGTGAAGTACAATACATAAAGGGGTGAAGTACTGTGCCTTGAGCAGATAGTGAGTGTGTGTGCTGGCAGTGTGTGTGTTTGTAAAGAGAACACTCTGGTTGAATATGGAAAAGCTTCAATGCTAAACAGTGCATACAGACAAGGTGTGTGTACTAAATGTATGTGCGTATGTAAGGATAAAATGCATGGAGGAATATGTAGTATTGGCATAGAATGTTTGTCTCGCACACAGCTGTGTGCAAGACTTGTTCATTCATGTTATGCTTTGAATGTGCCCCACGCATGGAGTGGTCACTGGCCAGGGTTCGAATAGCTTTGTGTCAGTTGCCATCCGATCATTGGGCCAGGAGGTCGCTTCATGCTGTGGGTGGAACCGAATAATAAACCATGGGCCATATTATCAAGAGCTTTTATCGGCAGGAAACTGCCGCTAAAGCGGCGATAATGGGCTTGATAATATGCCCTTGTGAATTCCCATAGAAGCCCAGGTTAACACCAGAACCTGGGCTTCTATGGAAATTCACAAGGGCAAATTATCAATCCCATTATCGCTGCTTTAGCGGCAGTTTCCTGCCGATAAAAGCGGTGATAATGTATCGCCCTTTCTTGATAATATGGCCTACTGTCTCTTCTGGATCTTACCTGTCATCAATTGTACTTATTTCACCTGGCGATGACCAGGAAACTGGTTTCCACCCACCGTCTTCACCAATGAGGGCAAGAACGAACGGCAGGCTCCTGGTGTATGCTGGTGGAACTTTTTCTGGCTTGTGAGTGGACGCACATCCCGGTACTGCGGTGGAGCATAATTTCTACTGAGGGCGCACTTTCTTCAAAAGCGCACTTTCGTCAATTCCCTGAGAAGCAGCGGCAGAGTTGAGCAGCGCGAGTATTTTTCCTCGAGAGCCTCGAGCGCCATGTCGAGCGGCCCCTCGCGAGCGTTCCTGTTACCTAGAAATAACCAGAGTATGATGCGAAGGGCTCGTCTCTTTTCACACGCTGTTTGACGTTCTATGTAACGTGTCGGCCTTATTGGAATGGCCTCGATTTCGTTACAACGTCAGCGTGGTGAGTGTGTGACAGCCACATTGTAACTCATTGGCTGTCCAGAGAAAAGGTATCAGCTTGATTCCTACAACCTACAGTCAATCCTAAACACCCATTAGTTCAAGCTTGGAGGTGAGGAATGTCAATCCAATCTAGTTGGGAGCATTTTCTTCATTGGGGGTTGCTGCATGTATATGTTGTGCGTAGACACATAAGACTTACACATTTAATTGGTTCTACTCCTTCATCTCCGCTGTGACTCGGATTATCTATACACATACTTTGGATCACCTCTCTGGACTGACAAAGTTAGTCCATAGTTGGTTGAGCTCTTCATATTTTGGTGCGCACTTCAGGAATAGTGGTTAGAGAATCTATTTCTGGAAATGGCTAACTCACACCTTATCACCCAACCACCGCCTTTCCTTAGTAAACCTGGGAGACCGTTTATTTTATGGTCAGAATAATTCAGATTATTCAAAAATCATCTTGTGGCAATTGATGCTGTGTGTTACAGTCCCGCGCAGAAGTTTGCATTGTTATTTGAGATCTTGGGTCAAGCAGCTGAGAGAATTTTTGATAGTATTGCACCAATCCCGCTGCCACAAGCTTGATCTGGTGATAGTCAATGGAACGTATACTTGGAGGCTATAGTAAGATTAAAAAAACAGTTTTCGGATGAACCAATCATTATGCTAGAGCGCCATAATTTGTATAAAAGGAAACAAATGGAGACGGAGAAAGTGGAAGAGTACATTTCAGCACTCAGAATGTTGGCAACCACGTTTGGCTTTGGCCCCTTAGCAGACGATTACATTAAGGATCAGTTGGTCTTCAACTGCGCCTCTTTGATCGAAGTGATTGACTTAGCCCTGAGCATTGAACGTTCTGCTATCTCAAGTAAACTCATTCATGGAGACTACAGCTCTAGTGTCAACGTGGTATCTTCTCCTGAGCTAGACCAGGAGAACTCTATGTTCAGTTAATGTGAAAGGGAAATCACAAAGATTCACCCAAAAGAAATATCGGGTTTTTGTTTCAGATGCAGCTCTAAAAAACACATTAGTAATCTTGCAGGGTGTCCAGCTATCAACAAACATTGTAAAAATATGTAAAAAAGTATTTTTCAGAATGTGTGCAGAAGCAATAGGAAACCAGTTCAGTTAGTGGGGACAGCGTGAATGTTGAAGTTGATCCATGCACACATTCTCTTAGTAATTTGTTATTGACAGATTGCAAGGAGGATCCAGTGATGATCAAGGGCCCTTTGTGTATAGCATCTATTAATGACATTCTTTGCAGGTCATGGCGGACTCTGGTTCTCCAATAACCCTCCTGAGAGACACCACATTTGATGAACATTGGGGGGGAAAAGATTTCTCTGTTACAATCAGAAGTGATTCCTAAAGCATTCAGTGAAAAAGACATAAAAATGATTGGGTACTTTATGGGCATTGTGCAATGTTTAAGTAGTAGGATAGAAACAAAGGTTTACGTGGCAGAAAAAGGGGAAAATATTATCGGGTCGAGAGACTTCGCACGGATGGGTCTGTACCTGGTTCCGGGAGATGAGAACCGATTAAAGTGGGGCAGTTGCCGGTGTGTCATGTAGAGTGCCCAAGGGGAGAGGCCACAGGAGATTTTTTAAAAGGTATGCTATCTGATTTCCAATCTGTATTTAATGACCGTGTTGGGTTAGTAAAGGGCATTAAACATCGCATAAGACTAGTGCCTAACGCCCAACCCTTAGCTCATAAAGTGCGTTCCGTTCCAATGAGTGTCAGAGAGGAACTGAAAAGTACGTTACAAAACTTATGTTCTCAAGGGATCGTACATCTTACGGATTATTCACAGGGGGTGGCGCCCATAGGGGTCGCGTGCAAAAAGTCATGGCAGATCAGGCTTTGCGCTGACTTACGCGCACTAAATAAAAACATTATCGTTGACTGTCACCTGCTCCCCAGAATCCAGGAATTACTGGCGAATCTAGGGGGAGCTAAATGGGTTTCTCTTATAGATCTAAGATCAGCATATCACCAAGTGGCATTGTCTAACGAGTCTCAGGACTTGACTACATTTGTGACCCCTTTTGGTGCCTATAAGTTTTTACAGCTCTCTTTCAGTTAAGCATCGGCAGGTAGCATGTTTCAGAAACTTATGGACACATTATTCCAGGGCACAAAAGGGGTACAAGCGTACTTGGATGATTTCCTAATATATACAAAAACTTTGGAGGAACATAATGCAATTTTAAGGAGTGTGTTGTCTGTAGTGAAGTCTAGAGAGATGATAGCCAGGGCTGACAAGTGTAAATATGCTGTGCAGGAGGTAGAGTATCTGGGCCACACTGTGTCAAGTACTGGGATAAAACTGAAATTCTCACTGTAAGGACAATTGAGGAAGCCAGAGCACCCACGGCAAAGATTCTTTACATTCATTCCTCGGGCTGGCTGAATACTCTGCCAGGTTTGTGCCTAGTTATGCACAAACGGTGGAACCTTTGTGGGTGTTGCTTAGGATGGGCCAAGGTATGAAATGATCGGAGAAATTAGATAAAGTGTTCGGTAAAGTGAAAGAGTTGATTATCAAAGCTCAAGCGCTACATGCATTTCGCGATTATTGTACTTCTCTCATTACTGTGGACGCCAGCATGCACAGGTTAGGTGCCATACTTAGCCAAAGGGTAGACAGATGTGAACATACTGTAGCGTTTGCATCAAGGTCACTCAAACAATTTGAACATCAATACATCATGATTGAACGGGAGGCTCTGTCATGTGTGGGCGGTCCAAAAGTTTAAAATGTATATTTGGGGATGCAGTTTTGAATTGTATACTTATCATAAACCTTTAGTTTACATTTTCAACAAAGTTAACAACAATAGCATTGTCTGCCAGACTCATGAGACTTGTATGCAAGTTACAAGAATACAATTTTGTTGTCAAGCACATTTTAGGTGGTAGGAATTTCCGGGTGGATTGTCTATCCAAGATGCTTATGGAAAAGGATGACGAGGACTATTCAATAGTGGATGATATTGTAGTGGACGCAGTGTCTTAGTACGAATCGGTTATAACAGAGGATGACTGGAAGATGGCTTGCAAGAGTGATCAAGTTTTGAGCAAGGTGGTTGAATATGTTAGTCATAGCTGGCCTGAGCCAAGATGTCTTAATGAGGATTTGAAGATTTTCACACAGGTAGCTGATGATTTATCGGCCCAAATTGGCATAGTACTGTGGGGAGACAGGTTTGTTCCACCGGCTTAGTTACGGAAGGTGATTATAAACAAATCACATCTTGGTCATCTCGGTTCTACAAAAACTGAGATGAAAATAAAACAACACTATTGGTGGTCTTCTATGGATACCCAGGTTAAGAAACTGATCAACAGCTGTCCAGAGTGCCTTCCTTCTGATAACCATTGGCAGACGATGCAAACCCTGTTGCATCTGACGCAATTTCCCAATGCAGCATGGGAAAAGGTTGGTCTGAACTTTTCGGGGCCATATTCGATACTTTCTCATGAAATGAGGTAGATCATTTTTTCAAATGGATGTATTTCAGTTTTGTAGAGGCACCAGATACTGAGTCAACCCTCGCATTTCTCAGCAAGATATTCTTATTAGAAGGTGCACCCACGGTTGTAGTAACAGACAACGGCACACATTTTGTGTCGGAGAAAATGTACAAATTCTTAAACTGCAAGGACATAAAACATCTTAGAGTAGCATTGTACTCCCCAACATCCAATGGTTTAGTGGAGAGGGAGAATAAAGTTGTGAAAGAGGGGATCCAGACCTCCTTGGTGTCTGGTTTGGACGTGAGAGAGTTTGTTGAACAGAAAGTTTGGAACTACAATACTTCCCCTCACTGCACTATGGGGGTGACCCCTTTTGCACTGTTAAGGGGCAGGGAGGTACAAACTCCACTGTCCCCATTTTGGTTGGATAAGGTTTTATCAAATCCAGGTTTGAAAAGATGCCGGGTACCAAAGCAGATGTGGAGAAGGTGTCATCCAGGTTTTCCGTGAAGCACACTCTCATGAAAGAAAAATTTGACAAAAAATCCAATTTTGGTAAGGAGGGTGTATCAGTCGGTGACTGGGTTTTAATCAAGAAACCTCTGAAAGTAAAAAAATGGAGAGTCCAACTGGTGAGAGTGTCTGCTGAGCAAGCTGATATAATGCAGCGAAGGAAGAGGTGCGTGGATGATCATGATTGCGAACATTGGTTACAGTTGGGGAGAGTAACACAGGCTGAGACTGGTCGTGAACCCATCGTCACTTGTTCAAGGGGTTCGGGTACTCATCATGTCATAAGGGCACCTAAGAGATTTGATGACTTTGTAAGATATTTTTAAAAAAATGTGTGGGTTTCCATATTTCTTTTCCTTTTTATAAGGGGGAAGGTGTTGTAGTGTTGGTATAGAATGTATGTCTCGTGCACGGCTGTGTGCTAGACTTGTTTATTCATGTTATGCTTTGAATGTGTCCTACGCATGGAATGGTCACTGGCCAGGGTGTGGGTGGAACCGTATAATAAACTATGTCTCTTCTGGATCTTACCTGCCATCCATTGTACTTCTTTCAGAACAGCACTAGACCAAGAGTGTGCTGTGGATCTACAGTGAGTAAATGTGCCTGAAATGGTACATTACATGAAGGGCCCTGGGTTCCATTTTGGGAAGCGCAGGACTGCCTGATGAAGAAATGAAGAGAAGAGGACCCCCCTAGACACATTTGTGGATTGCTGTATTCATGTGAGCGGAGTGGTAACAGTCTGGTGGGAAAAGGAAGAAATTCCCTTTACATTTCTGAAGATTGCTCTTTCATTCAATGATAGATCACAAGAAAGAGGCCTGGACACATCTCAGGGAGGGAGACGAGGCTGCTAGTGCTAGGGGAATCATAAGAAGTAAGGCTGGGGGTCTGGGTTTAATCTTTCAATGCACATATCACTGTGGCTGACATCTAGGTGTGAACTCTGGTCACTACCATGAATTGCGTTGTTGGTCAATCAGCTTCGGAGTCATGACTGCTGTGATGGACATCTTTCATGAAGAAAGAAGAAAAGGAGAGGTGCCCACTTTAAAAGAAGCAGAACCCCAAAATAAAACTTCAAAGACCCAGACACTAACTCACATTTGGAGTCTTGAAAAGGACTACAAGAAGGGGAGGTTGAGTCTCCAATAATTTGTCATCTGCCAAGCAGCCAGACACACTGTGTGAGAAAGGGAAGCTCTCATGACTTCTGCCTGTGACAAAGACTGGGATATAAGGCCTCCCAGTCTCCCTGCTGGGTGAGGGGATATCACCCAAAGAAAACTAGATCACTTGCCCTGGAGTCTGGAGCACTAGTGCCTGCCTACTTGCCAAGACTAGTGTCTTGTGAGGAAGAGGAGCGCGTTGGAGGGAGTGAGGTCCTGTGGGGAGCCCTATTGTGAGGACACTCTGTGCAAGGATTCAGCTTAGCACAGATCGGGCCATACCTCTTGTGCAGGGCTGTTTTTGTTGACCCCCCCATATGTCATGAACAGGCAGCCATTGACGGAGCCAAGTATAGAGCGCTGTGTGGAAAGTGCCAAGTCTACACAGCCTTATTGCTGTGTCCCCATATCCCAGATGGGGCCACTGTTGAAATTGGTGTATGACCAGCATGCCAGGACTGGTGAACGCCTTAGCGATGCCCCTGTGTGCCATAAGGGGACGCTGCAGTATGGGTAATTGCACCTGAGGAATTTATGTTGCTTCTGTGATGTACTGCTGGAATCCAGTGAGCCAGTATTTACAGCCAGCACCAAACTAGCAAAGTCTTTGGGCCATCACCCAGGACTCAAGTGAGGCTGTGACCAGTGGGTCTAGCCATACCTATAGATCAATCCCGACTATCCCCTGAGAACCAAGAGGACGCCAAGGAACTTGACGCACCTCATGAAGCACATGGTCAGACTGATTTGCATATTTGCATAATAAAAGGAATAAAATCAGGTTCACCAAGAGACCCGGCGCGGCCTGAGAAAATGATGGAAGGTATGGAAACTATTCTACCTTACATTAAGGAGCTCATTATGCGCTCCTTCAAAACGGGCATAGTCCCTAGAAAATGGAAGCAAGCCATTGTAAGACCACTTAAGAAAAAACCCACCCTTGACTTCTCCAGGCTTGACAACCTACACCCGATTTCACTACTCCCTTTTGTGGCCAAAATAGCGGAAACAATTATTAATAAACAGCTAGTTGACCACATTAACACAACTGACCTATTACACCCATCCCAGTCAGGTTTTAGAATGGCACACTCTACAGAATCCGCACTGCTAATGGCGACTGAGGCTCTGAGGCAACACGTAGACGAAGGTCAAACTGCCACGCTGATCCTATTAGACCTCAGCGCGGCATTTGACACCGTCTCACACCCAAAATTACTGCAGAGACTGGAATCATGCGGAATTAGGAATACAGCCCTGAAATGGCTAACTTCGTTCCTAGACGAACGGAGCTTCCAAGTGGCACAAAGGACACACCTGTCTGATAGCTACCCTCTGCCCCAAGGAGTCCCACAGGGATCAATCCTGAGCCCCACACTTTTTAATCTGTATGTGGGACCACTGGCTAAATTTGTAGAGAAGCATGAGGTGTCAATAGTATCTTATGCGGATGACACGCAACTAATTGTAAAGTTATCCCAAACCAAAGATCAGGCAGCGACCCGTTTTGGTAACTGTCTGAAAGAAGTGGCTGACTGGATGTCAAACCACTGCCTCCCACTCAACGGTAACAAAACAGAGGTATTAGTGGTAGGGAAGACACCTACTATTTGGTCATCTGCTTGGTGGCCGGAAGTACTAGGACAAGTTCCCCTCCCCGAACCGGAGGTGAAAAACCTTAGCATATGGTTAGACCATAAGCTATCCTTCGACAATCAAATACAGATGGTAACCGAGAAATGCTATGGCGCCATAAAAACCCTCAGGAAAGTTATAGAGCTACTTCCAGCCAAAGCCAGAAACACCATAGTCCACGCAGTCATCACCTCACAACTGGACTATGGAAATGTACTGTACCTAGGGGCCTCAAAAAAGGACTAATCAAACTGCAGCGGGTACAAAATGCTGCTGCATGTTTGGTTCTCAGTCTCCCTAGGGAAACAAACCCTAGGAAGGCCCTGGATATCCTACACTGGCTTCCAGTGGAAAAAAGGGTCCTAAATACCTGCAACCTCTTCTGGCAAAATACATCCCTGGGCGTAACCTAAGGTCCACAGACTTAGCATTAGTAAAAGTCCCCAGAATCTTCAAAGCCCACACAGGAGCCCGTTCTTTCAGGTACCTGGCAGCCAAAAGCTGGAACACCCTACCAATCTCTCTAAGGCTGGAACCCAGAGAAAGAGTGTTCCGGAAACAGCTGAAGACCTGGCTATTCTCCAATGCTTATGAGGGGAAAATGTAGGACTCACTCAGCAGCTGCAGTCACTCTTCTGACTATGTCTTAGCGCGGGGACACACCGTTGGTGTAACCAGGCACTCTACAAATGAAAAATATATAAATATATAAAAAAATATATAAATATATGGCCATACCTGAACTGGGGTGGCAGAGTGGGCTAAAGAACGGTGATGGATTAAACCCAGATCTTTTGACTGGGTGTGAGTGTTTGATTGTTTCAGATGCTCCGTCCATCACCACCCCCTTTTGTACCGCACCTCATGGGACTTCAGTTGGGAGCCGGAGTAATTACTGTACCTCTGTAAGCCGGAAGCTGCTCCAATCCCTGAGGCGAGCTGCCCAACTTCTGCGAGCAGGATTTGATCTCACATGTGCCCACGCTCAGGGCACCCTCTGTAACGCTGAATGCTTCTGGACTGCAGGAGCAGGTAAGACTTGAATTGGACTGAGGGCTCCAGGGGATTCTCTGCTGAAGGTGCTGCGGCACTATAGATACCTTTGACTAAATTCCTAAAAGAGTCAAAGGGTGAACTCTTGAGTACAGCCTAGTAGTTTCCATTCCCTGGATGTGACCACTAGTGAACGGGGAATAACCCTGAATGCATTATACGAAGGAGGGTTGGAAATGGATTTGCCTAACAGCTAGTGAAACCTCGCCCTCGAGTGGGGTTGTGTTGTTGCTTCTGAATGTCGTACTACTGTGTAGAGTTAGAAATAAAACTACTTTTCTTATAAAAGCAAGTATTTGGCTGGACATTGATTAATTGTTCATACTGATTGCCCTTTAAGATATGAGTCATGTTCACTGACTTCTATCTACATCACTCCAGAGGAAGCCTTAACTGTTCAACCACAGCTATTACTGAGAGTCCAGTAAAGAAGGGGCACTTGGCCCAGTGGAGCAGGAGCAGGATCCATAGTAGGTCGAGCACTGGGACATTGGGTGCAAAAGGCCTCAAATACCATTGTTGGACCCAGTAACCCGTACGTGCCCTGTTGCCTTCTGAAGGGTTTTCGACACACACAAACATCTATATGCCATATTTAAAGTCTCACATCATCCAAATTGCACAATGTGCTCAATCTCTTTCCCCAAAAGAAACACAAATACCTTATGGCCTCAATTCATCCTGTACCTGCAACACATGAATACAAACTGATCAAACAGCGCCTAGCCTGTATATAATGAATAGAAAATGTCAGATGACTTCCTGGCAAATCTTTTCGGGCCAAACAGATTTGCCCGTCCACCAAGAGCAATCAAAAGTTAAAGTTAAAAATCACAAAAAAATTATGTTATGCATATATGTATTATCTTTTTTTGGAGCGGAACGTCTTCAGAAATCAAAAGAAAATCCCCAAATGTGAATACAAAAGTGCATACAAATCATCTAATATGCAGTATCCAACAGCAAACAAAGGAAGCCAACTCAAACAATTTAATCAATTAGGGTTGCCACAGTCTCAAATCCTTTAACACTCGCTAAGGCTAATTCTCCAGTGTCTCAGTTTCACCACCGAACTACTTGATCATTTAGACAATTCCATCACCATTGTATTGAATACCTGGTCAATCTTAAAGTCAGTCAAATGTTCGATATTAATAATATAAGGAGATCTACCAAAATACTACCACAGAAAATAACAAAGGTTTCCCACTGTCTAAACACCAAAAACAAACCCAAGAGACCCACATAACCTATTGATTCTCCATGACTACTATAGTCTTGAACCCCGGTCCCGCTCTAAAATTAGTTACCAGGTATCCTTATATTATTCTTTAGAAGTATGTGGAAGATCCTTGTCCAATCGTATCTAAGGATCATTGTTCAACAGGAAATTATCCGCATTTGATATTTCTTCCAACCGGTACTTAGAAGGTTATGGTACTTTTATCCAGGTAAACATCCACTCATCGGTTTCCGATTCACCCCTTATTCTGATTCCTATGAATTCAATATTTTTGACAATCATTGCAAATGCATGTGCAGTGCACAATCTATATCCAGACCTACAGTCACTGTTTATATTCAAACTAACTGCCGCTGTCCTAAGGTTTCGATCAGCTCATGATCTGTATCTAGCCCAAATGTTAACATTCATAAGGCCTCGATCCAGAATGTCACTACAATCCTGTCAAACCAGAATGTCATTACAATCATGTTCTGTATTCAAACTAATTGCCACTGTTCCTTAGGTTTCAATCCATCAAGTTTCTCTGTTTCATAATTTATGTTCCCTGTCGCCAACTCTTCATCCTGTTTTCACTTATTAATTCCCCAGTAAATAAAGCTTTTCCAAAGCCTTGGTGGTGTGGGCTATCACAAAATGCATAGCAATTGGAGACTTTATTGCAAATAGCATTGATATGCTCCTTCCACCTCTCTTTCAGAGCTCGTTTTGTCAAACCAACATATTGTCTCTTACAAACACATTACATGCAATATTAATAAAACTTCTTATGGAAAAACGTTGGGATTTGTCATAGTTTTGAAAACTTCTAGTTCTATTTTGAACAAATTTACAACATGCACAATTATTACATTAAAAATATCCTTTTGGCTTTTCCGACAGCCAATTTATGGTTGTCGTTATATCATTGGAAGATGTATCACTGGGACTTAGGTTACTTTTAAGTGAATCCGCTATTCTGTATGTGATGTTTGGTTTATCCAATATATGGGACCTTAAATCAGTATCCATTTTACATATGTTCCAAAATGTATATACATTTCTATAAACGCTTCTATTTTCTTCACAGCATTTGGTGATGAATCTCACTTCATCAGGTTTACTCAGAAGAAGTTTATGTCAATTGATCATTTTGACCTTCTTTATAGTCTGTAATAGTGCCTTCAAGGGGTACATGTTCCCTGAATTTGGTTACAGTAAAAAACATTTCTTCTAAGTAATCAACATTACTGCAATTCCTTTAATGATGTAGCAGCTCCCCAGATGGTATACTATTTGTCTTATTACATGAATGTCCTGAGCTATAGTATAAAATACTATTGTCTACTGTGTTAATTTCCTAAATGTCTTACTGTGGTTGAGCAGGAGTGATAAAGTATACAAACGGTTCATTTATAATTACCCTAATTTCAATATTTACATGGCTGTAATCAGTACATGGTGGCACATCATATCTGAGGAAGGTGACATTCAGTACTCAGTGATATTCGTGAAGTGTAAAATATACAATGGTGATTTTGGATAGGGTGGGAGAAAGGGAAAGGAAGGGGAAATTGGCCAGTGGTACAAAGTTATTAGAAAGTTCTGCAGACCAGTTAGTCTCACCGCAGAATCCTTATAGCTGGTCCAAAGTAACGTTGAGCCACCATGTACTGATTACAGCCTTGTAAATATTGAAATGAGGGTAATTATAAATGAAAGTCATTTATAAAAGTGATTTGATTTACCCTAGATGCTTTGGATTTACATTTCTTTTCTTTTGATTAACTACCTTGAAAATGAATAAATTATTGAATATTCAGAATAACGTGAAGAAATAGTTCATAACTGACAGAACCATTTGTATACTTTATGTGGTATGACAGGGAGCATGCCTGGAATGAATTTTACACCCTGGTTACAATAGTGTCATTTTGTAGACGAGATTCATTGATGACGTACTGGTGATTTGGAATAGAAATGAGAAGAAGTATCATATATTTCTAAATAGCAACACAACTAACGTGGAATGCAGTCTTGAGTATAGCAAGACTAGGATTACAATTTTTTTTTTACCTGAGCTTGTAAGTATTGAACAATAAATTACAGAGTAGAACAATCAGGAAACCAACAGTGTTTTACACTATAGCTCAGGACATCTATTTAATCATAAAAATAGTATACCCGATTGGGAGCGTAGCTTTTATCATTGCAAATGTATATGGATACTTAAATTGTCTATCATTGTGTCTGGAGATTCTGTTTTATATGTTTTGTTTGTACTACTTGGATGTTTATCTTTATTAGATTAGCATCTATATACCTCTTTCCTATTGCTATAGTTAGTGGTTGCTTTGTCTTTGTACTGTGGTAGCTGAATTTGTTTTGTAATTATTATAGGTAGAGTGTTATTTATGTATCATTGTGTCTGAATGATTTTTGTTTTTCTAATGCACATATTCTAATTGTATATCGTTCTACCTCAATAATAAAAGTTCTTATTGATATGTCTGAATACCTGTGTGTGCATCCTAACTTTGTTCATAATAATCTACTGTTTCCTTGAAAATTTGAATTAGACTGCTTTATTTCAAAATTATACTTTCTGGTTAATTTATTTGTTTATTCCTATATATGTGTTTATTATATCATTACAAGTGACTCTGGATTTATCACCCATGTATCATTATAGTTGGACAATTGTTTATGTATTCGTTGGTGTTTTTTGGATGTTTTCGTTCTATACTATGGTACCTAAATTCTTTATCTCTGTTTGATAGTATACAGATGCTGAATTTGTTTACAATGGTATTTGTATTACTCATACATCATTTTTTTAATCTGGAAGATTTAGCTAAATACAATCTAGATGTTTCAAATGTGTATCAGCATACCTAAGTGTTGTCTGTTAGTATAGTTCTTTCTCAAGTCTTTCTATGTATATCGTATCAAGATAATTTCACTGTAATATGGAATTGTTATTCTAAATAGTTGAAGTGAGCAACCTTACTTCATTGTAGTCATTAATGAATAGTTTATTTGTGTATCTTTAATGCCTGAGTACTTTGTTTCACTGTGGCTGCATTCGGATTCTTTACATGTGTAACATAAGATCTTCAGCATTACTGGATGATTGTTTTGTCTCTTGAAGTTTTACAGTATGTTTTTTACATCTGGATACTATATTTCTAATCTGTAGTATCTGGTTGATTTTTTCTTACAGTGAAATCAGGAGTATTTATGGATTTCTATTTTAATCTAACTATTTTATTTTAACACTCTCAGATACTTTATTTGTTATCCTGTACATCTGAATTTTGTATTTTATCATCTTTGTATCACATTTATGTATATATAAATATATTATATATTGGTTGCTTAGAGTATTATATAACTGTTGGCATTCTGAAAGATTGCCCGCTACTGTTTTGAGGATAGTTTACTTGTGCATAATTTACACGCTCCGTAATTTTAATTATTTTGGACATATTTGCATTATTTCTTCCCCTAACTAACACTACATATGGAAACTTTGTTATATGTGGACCTGATTCACAAAATTTACAATTTAGTGTAAGTTTATGATTTTAGTATACTCACAAAGGCATTAACAAGTAGTATCTTTATGACAGCTGAGTCCCTGAACTCGGAGCAGAGTCTTCGCACTCTGGGCCGAGGCTCCGCATGCGGAGCAGAGGCTCTGCCCTCGGACAGAGTTCTCTACACAGAAAGGGATAGGACAGACTGAGGTGTAAGGCCCTGCATATAGTCCTTAAATAAGACTCTACATTATGTAGTACATTTTATCGACCTACAAACAGTATTGCAAAATGCTAAGCACAAATAATTTGTAGAGTATCAAGCTTCCACCTGCCATATATGAATATGTGCGCAGTTCATTTAAGAAACTGCAGAGTGTGGCCACATGTAACTATACATTGTAGTACACAATGACTGAAGGACACAAGCAACTCAGGTGATAGTAGCCAACAAATGTGGAATGAATATGAGGGAAATAAGGAGGTGTAAGGAGTTATATTGGGACGGTCCTCACTCACACCCAAAACATTTCCGAAAGATATGGCTGTATGGTAAGTACTCATTCAACATACAGATCTAATATTTATAATTGTTGTTGGCGTTTCTACAACCATACCAAAATACTAATACCCAAGCAACATGCTTGACCCTAGCAGACACTACATGTAGATTGGCATACATAATGTACTCAAAATATGACATAGAGCCATTTACAATCTTTTAAGATTTTCCCCATTTGATTATATGGTGTATGCACTCTCTCACCATCTGCTCACACCTTACTGGCATCCTACTACAGTATCTTAGCGGAGGTACAATACATCACACATTCGTACATAATCCATCATGTCGCACACTTTTGGTCTCCGTAAGTCATGATTCAGATGTTCTGACAGTACAAAAGGGTTGCTGACATATTCCGCAGACGTTGTGTGCAAGATAGCAGTAGTCTCTTGTGTCTTTCATAGCATTGCAAAATGGCAAGGCCACCTCTGAACCTCACCAATGTCAAAATACAGGGAACTGGAGTGTAGTCCCAAACAGAGGGCAGGGTATGCAGATGCTTGATCAGTAGGTTTTTTTCTCGAGCTACTAGATGGATTATGGCCTTTATGTGGTTTCACAATCAGGTGTCAATGATAACTGGTGGACATTTAACACTCTGTCCATAAATTTCATCCTGAGACATCTCTGTAAGCATTTCATAATGTATGTAGTTCAAAGCTGGAATCAAGAGTTAAAAGATAGCCCATAAAAAAAGTATTTATGAGACTCATTTTCAGTATGTCAGGGCTATGGAGTTAAAGACTCCATTGCCCATTGGAAGTAATAATTCCTCAAATTTTGAATTGTCCTCCTGTCCAGTGACATCTCCAGCATTGTAAACAACAGCTGTTACAACAGTTCATGTCTATGCTTTGATAGAGTGAGGAATGGATTTGTGAACGTGATGGAGTTTTAAAGGTTCATAATAATATTTGAAGCCTGCCAATCTTTTAAAAAACGTGTTATTTTGGAATTAGTGGAGTACAAAACACAAACAAATTATGCATACTCCAGGAGATTTTGGTGCCATGTTGTTTAACTCAGTTTCCCATTTTCACTGGCCTATACAAGCAGATGTTACATGGGAGTGACAGGCAGTGAATAGTACATATATGTTCACTCACTCCACATTGTGATTCTGACAAATGTCAAAACCTTAGATTGAACTTAATGGTTTCTTCCATTAGAGCTTTATGTCAGCAGTGGAGATGGAGCAGTCTCTGGCGCTGACATAGCGAGGCTCTGGATCAGTAAAAATGAGGTGGTATGACCTTTAACTTGCTGACAGGGTAGTATGATGCATTTATCACAAAGTACCCTCTGTGTCACACTATAAGGGGCATATATAATATACTCTGACAGAACTGACCACAGCAAGTTAACTTGTTGTGCTGGGTTGCATGAAAGGAAGGGAACCAAAATACTCAAAGTTGTTCAAGATATGCCTAATTTTGCCAAGCTCCGTGTTCTGCTGTGCTAGTGGCAGTATAGCAAAAATGCTACCCTTGCACCATAGCGGTCCTCGATATATCTTCAAGCATCAATGAATGTAATACTCATTATTCATATATTAAGGAGATAAATCCACAATAGAAGACAGGAAATATCGTTGTTTTTAAAGCCAGTATTACATTTCAGTATATTGTACCCAACATCTATCAATCCAAAAGACAACCAATCTTTTTGGTCAGTACATGAATTTCAAATTTATTTTCAACATTCATAAAAAACAAATTAGATAATAGAAGAGTACATGTTTTGAGGCCTACACCATATCTCTGATGTTCCCTCCCCTCCGTGTTTAAACCATCATTGTATATAAAATTGTGTGGGTAGGCCCCTGTATTTTGTCCAACTAGAGGAATTGTATATATAATTTGATCCTTGCCTCTCGAGCTCGCCTTTCTTTTTCAATTGACTTGAGCACCTCTTTCTACTGCATTCTTGCAGTTTTTTCTCTTCTATTATTCAATTGTTTTTTTATGAATGTTGAAAATAAATTTGAAATTCATGTACTGACCAAAAAGATTGGTTGTCTTTTGGATTGACAGATGTTGGGTACAATATACTGATATGTAATACTGGCTTTGAAAACAGCGATATTTCCTGTCTTCTATTGTGGATTAATCTCCTTAATATATGAATAATGAGTAATACATTCATTGATGCTTGAAGATATATCTAGGACCATTGTTGTTTTATACAAATTGATACCCAGGTCCTTTGATTTATTTGGGGAACCCCATTGAATTAATGGACCTTTGCACCATAGATCAATTGTTTCTGTGTTGCTGCCGGGAAGGAAGTCCTTCCTGCACCACATAAAACCTTAGAAGGCCTGTTGGATTTGTATGTTTCATGCTGAATGCATCACACATACAAATCTTAACTATTGGGGAACAGTACATGAATCTTTCTTCCTTCTCTCTAGATTGGGGAGGATTGCCATTTTTTCTACAAGTCAGATTGAAATATATTAGTTAATATGGGATTGTCTCAAAATCCATGGGTGGATGCATGATCATGCTCTTAGTACAGCCATGGAAGGGCTGCACGATGTAAGGCAAGGCAAGACAGTGCTATTTACTGTGTTTTGGCATTCAAGGAGGTGCAAATCACCCCTGTCATGGTATTGAAACTAGGAGTTGTGGCTTTGTGTTGCTTTACATTGCCAAAACAAAGACAACACAAAGAACTAGCAAATGTAGGTATAATTGGTTAACAGAACACTTTTTTACCACACATAAAACAAAGGGACTGATTTCCAGTTTGGGGGATGGGATAATCTGTCACAAAAGTGGAAGAAATTCCGTCCTCCGTATTACAAGTGCATTATCTCCATTGGCCCTTGTCATATAGTGGACAGGATGGACGTAACGTTTGTGACAGAGTATCCCATCTGAAAAACTGTAAATCATGCCCATATTTGTAAAGAAAGTAAGATTTTACTGTTATAGTTTATTTTGTGTAATAAATCATGCTACCTGAGGTCAATACACATGTGAAAGAACTTTTATTTTGTGTTTGAAGAGCAAACGTGCCTACATTTGTTCATGTACAACATCTCCCTCTCTCACATGCTGCTCCACCCCAAACACAGAGCCCCATTCCATGTACAGAAGCTCTGCTCCATGTTTGGTGACTCAGCTCCATATACAGAGCGAAGACTCCGCAGAAGGGGTGTAGACTGCACATACTGCGAGTACACAGGAAATGACATACAGGAAGAGGAAGTCAGCCATTTTAAAATCATTCTGTGCCATCCTCTCCTCAGAGAAGCATCATCCTCCATTTTGCTGCTCTGTCCATCAATCTTGCCCCCAATGTGGCTGATGTCAAAGCGGTTCAAAAGGGGGTGGTGATGGACGGAGCATCTGAACCAATCAAATACTCACACCCAGTCAACAGATCTGGGTTTAATCCATCACCGTTCTTTAGCCCACTCTGCCACCCCAGTTCAGACATGGCCATATGCAAATCAGTCTGACCCTGTGCCTTATGGGAACAGTCCAGCCCGAACTGCCAAGCCATGCCTTCCCTGGACCGGAATCAAGCTTCCTAGGACCGGTTTCTGGCATTTCAGCCGTCTTCAGCCAGGCTTGCTTGAATCCAGTGGCAAATTGAGCAAGGGACTCACGTCTGAGAATACCCTGCCAACTTATGGCGAAAAAAGCGGTACAAAAGGGGGTGGTGATGGACGGAGCATCTGCACCAATCAAACACTCACACCCAGTCAACAGATCTGGGTTTAGTCCATCACCGTTCTTTAGCCCACTCTGCCACCCCAGTTCAGACATGGCCATAGGCTTGATGTCAAGACACCCCCAAAACTGGTCCCGGGATGCTTGTTTCTGGTCCAGGGAGAGCCTGGCTTGGCAGTTTGAGCTGGACTGTTCCCATGAGAGGCAAGGTCAAGACTAATTTGCATATGAATGGGTCCAAACTGGGGTGGCGTGATAAACAAAAAAGAATAATCAAACCCAGATCTGTGGCTGAGGTGAATGTTTGGGTTGTTCATCATTCTGCCCATCATCTATTCTTTTTCCTTTTGTCTTTTGTTGATATCAACACTAACTGGTCTTCTGCTAGGGTAGGACCTGGATGACAATGTTTGTCAGCATACAACTTGTAGTGTCTTTTATCCACAGCTAGACATTTTTTTGGCAAAATTTGTACTTGAAGTAAATGTTCTAGAAAATCCTGCACTGCAAGGGTTTGGATAACATATAAGGCAGTGATTTCTAACATATGTGGATGATCACCGTAAAGTACAATAAGATGGTCAGAACACAGCCAACACACGTGTAGAATTATTATCTGCAAATTCTGTTTCCCATAAACATTCTATCCAATTCTGCTCAGATTGAAAAATCTGACTGTTCCATATACTGATTTACCCTCTCAATCTGCCCATCAATCTGCAGGTGGTGAATGGAAGATAATTGCACATCCATGACCATATGATTACAAAGGGATTTCCCAAAATTGGAAGCAAATTGTGACCCTATGTTCAAAATAAGAATAGATGGAGTGCCATGTAAGTGCACTATGGATTGTAAGAATATATTTGTGAATTATCTGGAGGTGGGTAATGTTACAAGAGAAATGAAGTGTGTCATCTTGGTGAAATGGCTCACAGTAAATAGAATGGTAGTGTACCCTTTAAAAACTCTAGACAACTCTACAATGAAATTCAACAATAATGTATGCAATGGTCTGGGTAGTACTGGGAGTGGCAATGAGTCCTGCAGGGACTTGATGAGAGCTTGTGCCTTCGATACAAACAATACAGTTTTCAACACATCTCTTAGTGTGTATGTACATGGATGGCTACCAAAAATGCTTCTGCAACAGACCTAGAGTGTTCTTTTTCCAGGGTGATCTGCTATTGTCTTCTCATGGCAGCACTCCAATGCCTTCCTTTGTGATTCTTGTGTAGGTAAAAATAGACCATTGTTAACACAGTCCATACATTGTTTCTGTTCTCTAGCATAGAGTTGTGGTATCTGTTGTTCTTCTGTAGTGACTTGTTCCTCCTTTACCTGAAGTACAAATTCTGCAGTGCGTGTTATGCCTCCTATGATCTTTTTCGATTTATGTATTTCTACGGCTACATACACATACCCGTACTTCGAGAGGGCATCTGCCTTGCCATTTTTACTCCTTGGTAGGAATTAAATGTTGAAATTTTAAACCATCCTAACAGACAGCTACGCTCTGGCAGACCTTACAAACTGAAGATTTCTCTGGTCAGTTAGAATTGTTACTGTATGCAACCCTCTAATGATTAAGTGTCTCCACTCCTCAATTGCTCTTTTTATGGCTAAGAACTCTCTGTCAACCATTGAGTAATCAGTTTCTGATGCATTCGGTTTTTGGGAAAAAATATGCTACTGGGTGCAATTCTCTGGTATTGGCAGATCGCAGTGAAAAATCCCTATACTTTGAATAGTAATTTAGGATTTGGATGTCATAAAATAGGGGTCTGTACAAACGTATCTTGCAATTGAGGGAAGGCTGATACTGCCTCTTGTACCCATTTAATTTAGTACCTTTCTGAAAGAGTTTATGAACTGGGGATACCAGATCGGAAAAATAGTCTGTGAATTGCCAATAAAAATTTGTAAAACCCAGGAAACTCTGGACTTCTTTGATATTTTTGGGGAGATTTCCACTGTATGATCACTTCTACCTTCTTGGGATTCATGAGAATTCCCACTAGGAAGAGTATATTACCAGACATTTCTACTTCTTTTACATGGAAATTAAATTTCTCCAATTCTGCGTACAGGTGGTTTTCACACAATTTCTGTTGGATTGCCTGAATACATGCCACATATGCTGCATATTTATATGAATAGATTAAGATATTGTTAATACAAGCCATGGCACATAGATCTAAGAATTCTCTACGAACCTCAATGATAAAATATTGAAAGGCTATGGGTGCATTACAGAGCCTGAAAGACACGGGGAGGTATTTGTAAAGACCAAGGTGCCCATTATGATCGCGGACGGACTTGAGTCCGTCCGCGACCATAGAGGAGGAGGGAACCTCCGCATGTCCTGCGGAGTTCCCTCCTGTGCAATTAGGATGTGACCGCCACCCTGGCGGTCACATCCTCTATTTCTAACATTCTGGCGGGTGCTGCTACAAGCAGCACCCGCTGCAATGTTAAAAATGAAAGCTGTGCATTTGCATGCACAAAGTGGCAGGCACCGCACGGTGCCTGCCGCTCTGTGCACGCAAATGCAGGGGGGTACCATAGGTACCCCCCATGTGCACCCCCCACCCCCTCTTCACCCCTGGGGGCCGCAACGGGCCCCCAAACAAGAATCCGTATGCCTTTGCACGGCGGACATGCCGCCGTGTAAAGGCATTGAAATACAGACATCCTAATATGGTGGACGGTGTCTGAGAGACACCGCCACCATATCAGGCCTTTTCCGCCGCGGTTGTAAGCCAACCGCGGCGGAAAACCAGCAGACCTAAACCAGGACCCACCAGCCATCCTAATGTGGCGGTGGGTCTTTGGTGGGTCCACAGAGGATTTTCCGCATCTTCCGGGCCGGCGGTGGCTTCCGCCGGCCCGGAGGATGCGGAAAATCCTCCAACATAATGTGCCCCCAAATTTGGTATGGAACGCTGTCTTCTACTCGTAACTTTCTTGGGCTTGTGGAAGGTGGAATGCACTACACAGGTCCAGTTTTATAAGGTATGAAGCTCTTTTAACCTGATCCAGTAAGGTGGAAACTAGAGGTAAGGGTATCGATTTTTTACTGTCATTGTGTTCAATGCCTAATAATGTATACATATTAGAAGTCCTTCCCTTTTTTCGATCACAAAGAACAATGGGGATGATGCCTGGAGTGCAATGGTCTAATGGACCCTATGTCTAGCCTCTCAGCCAGGGACTGTCTCAGATATACATTTTCTCTTTCAGTTAGAGCATAAAATCTACTACATAAAATTTGAGATCCCAGATGTAGATCAATTCGGCAAAAAATGGACGCTGGGGAGGGAAGGTTGTGGCCATAGTTTTGTCAAATACATCTATGTAGTCCCTGTAACAAGGACTTCAAATAATTCTCTTGACAACATTTAGAGTGTTAAGTAATTGGACGTTCAGTCCAATATATTTCAAGGCTGTGTTTTTGAAGCCGTGGAATTCCCAATCTGGCTTTGAACTGTGGAGCGTTTAGGTGATCACATTTTAATTGTTCTATATGAGACCCCCTCACTGCACATAGTTTTGCTGAATTAATTAATTGCTGTCTTTGGGACTCTGTACTTTACCACTGCTAATCAGCACTAAAGTGTTGATGCTCACTTCCTAAAGCATTGTAATCAGTGAATCAGTCTTTATAAAGTGCAACTCTGTCAACCCTAGGTGTATCTGGGCACTACAATTTTCTTACACCTGATTAGCATATTTAATTTACTTATAAGTCCCTAGTAAAGTGGTATACCATGTACCCAGGGCCTGTAAATTAAATGCTACTAGTGGGCCTGCATCCATTATTGTACCACACACTTAAGTAGCTAATATGAACTAACAAAGAGCCCCCCTGAAACAAATAAAGGCAGCATTTCCAATATAGTCACTTTATACTTAGAAGACACTTCTTACCATGGACATATTTTATTTGGAGCCAACTTTCTTTTTATTATCTAACTATTTTTATCAAAACAACATACCATATTTCCAATCAGAACATATTTCGAAATATATATATATTTGAATCCTAGCATATACATAATGTATTTGTTTCAATTAATTAGATCTCCAAAACTAAAATTAATCAACTTCTCACACATCACATACAAACGTCCCCCTCATAAAAATCATGACCCCATTGATACTATACATACCTCCTGCATCCTACAACCTGCAGGCTTCCAACAACTGTAACTATAGTTTTATATTCACATTTCCAGACGGAGATAATTTAATCAAATCAAATTCATTTCCTGTTAGCCTGGTATATCAAGTAATAATATGTTTCAGATTGTGATTCCAATCATGGTCCTACGTGCATTTCAGTGAAACCCTGTAGGCACCGTACACCTTCTTCAGGGGACCAACAACCACCCACCTAAAAACAGGTGGAGTCACATTGGGGGTGACACAGTATCACTACAATGATAATACATTAAAATAAGCAAACACAGAAGACTCTAAAGTCTGTTCACAAAAAGGACAACATTAAAACAATCCCTTTACTACTAGCGTATGAAACCAATTCAGCATATCACTCGATAGTGCATTTCCAAACAGGCTCTAAGTGTACACCCTTAAATGTTAGCCTAAAGTTAGACTTCAGGTCTAAACTTAGAATTCAGGTCTAAAGATAGACTTTAGATGTAAACTTAGACTTCAGGTCTAAAGTTAGACTTCAGGTCTTACCTTAGACTTTAGTTGTTAAGTTAGACTTTATGTATAAAGTTAGACTTCAGATCCAAAAATTAGACTTCAGGTCCATGTTTACCTTTGTGAATCAGGCCCTTTATGTTTGGTGTCTGAGAAATTGTAATTAAAAATCATCTTTAGTGGTAAAGTCTTCTTATAATTTTGAAAATGTCACTTTTAGAAAGTTGGCATTTTCCTGTCCTAACTATTTGCTGCCTGCAACCTGTTCCTGGGTCACATGAATAGGTGTAGCTGACAGTTGAACTATGTTTATTTGTACTCGTAGCCCCACAATAGAGGAATTTGGTGTGCCTGGATGGCACATCACTGGCAAGACAAAGGCTGGTCACAGCCCCTCTTGCCACTGAATAGGCTGTGCTATGCCTTCACACAAAGGGCTTATCACCCTTGCATTATTCAAGCAGCCAGCTTGGAGCCAGGGCAGGGCAAGAAGTAAACCTCAAGCACATCAAAGGGAAATCTCTAGAAACTTCTACTTCAAGGGAGGCACCATGTATAAAAATGCGACCCTCCGACTCACAATTCAATATACCTCTTCAAGGACTCTCAGAGGACTGCCTGCTGCTGTGGCCTGCTGTGTACTTTAGAAGACTGTTTTTCTGTACCTGGAAGGACTCTTCTGCCAGCTGAAACTAGTCTTGAACTCTCAGATACCTGCCTTAATGCTCGAGCCCTGTTCCCCTTCTCGTACTCAGGACTACCAGAGTGATTCCAAAGACGAGTTTGCTGCCCTACTAATCAGAGTATTAGGGACAGAAAAGACTCCAACCATCTTGAACCTATACCTGGACCCACCTGAGTGAGTGCTAACCCCACAGTGGTGCCCCTACAGCCCTCGACCTTTGGTGGTGGTGCTAAAGGTACCCAGATAGGCAAAATCCAATACTTGGAAAATAGAAAACTTTTGACTAAAAACTGCTCTGAGAACTGAGAGGAGACCGAGACGAATATACTCGTCTATCTGCGGGAGGTACATCGGCTAGACTTTATGGTAGCTCCTGCTATGTTCAGCAGTCCTTCGCCCAATAAATATCTGGCCTTGTGGAACCGTTGCCGTCTACAGCCTTCATTCTTTCCCCTTCTGGTATTTTTGGATACCCAAAAAGTGACTAAATCTGAATGAAGAACTCTTCACTGTGGCTTTGCCCAGCGGCTCAACAATGATGATGCTCCCTCCTTGGACAGTGCCGGCAGCTTTACACCGCTGACCTGTACCTTCTCCGAAAATTTCCTTCACAATTTCCATTGGAAAGCACTGACCAGGCCCGATACACTTCTTGTATCCGACTTGCACTCCATCGCAGTTGAACACATTTTTTGACTTTCACCCAGGCTTGCATGACTAGATGTCCGCGGTTGGCACTTTGATCTTTTAGGCACTAGTTTTTACCTACAACTTTACACATTCATAACTCTGGCTCTACTAATTGGATGGTTGTCATTTTGGTGTTAAATAATTGACAAAAATATATGCTATTTGTTTAATTATTGTGGGATTTTTCTTGTATTGTATTTTCACTTTATCGCTGTTTGTGTGCTCCATAAATATTTTACACATTACCTTTAAGTGAGGCATGACTGCTTTTGTTCCACTCTATCAAAGTGTGAAGCACAGGTAAATTTAGAGAGTTTTGTGGTTCACCCTGACATGGATTATGGCTGTTGCTAGAGCAGAGGGCATACCCTACTCATCCAACAACCCAATTTCTCACATTGGTGTTCAGTGGTGGGGTCCAGTACTTGTATTGGTGCAGTGCCATACAGTGATTTGTGTTAAATCCCATTTAAACAATTTGACACCAGAATTGATCTCTTTTGATTTCTGCTTTGTTTACCATTAGCTATTTTCTCCTTTTCTAAATTTAAGTTCTGAACCTCGCTTCTTTTTACCATGGAGATGGAGCTGTGCAACTTTGACACCCTCAGAAGGGCTGAGCTGCTGAAGCCCTGAAAATAGAAGAGACTGAAGGAAAGCAGAAAGGCTACAAAGTTGAATCTCCAGGTAGCCCTCCGAGACTATGAGGAAGGACAGAGGTGGAAGTCCATCCCAGAGGGAGATGAGGAGGAGAAGGGGTTCCATTTGGAGGATGATGAGGAGGTTCAGGACCCAAGACTGGGTCCGGAGCTGCAAGGAGAGCCACAAGAAGGTATTGGGGGGACTCCCAAAAAGGGTGACCAGGATTCCTATCAGAAGTAAGTGGGGGAGATAAAAACAAGAAGGGGTTCACTCAAGGCCTCCAAAATACTTCCTAGGGGAAAGGGCCCCATTCCAAATCTGGCCTCTAGACAAAATATTTTGTTGACAAGTTTTTCCCCTAGTGCTATCAGTGTTACAAGTACGGGCACACACAGGATGATGCCAAGTGTCCCAAGAGGGCACAGACTCCTAGTGGTGGGCAAACCTTGGATTGGTCAGTGTAGAACTTGGGGAGGAGATGGCCCTAGTTAGTGTGGGCAAAACCACAGAGGTTACCCTAGTGCCCTTGGGTGACAGAGAGATGGTGCTCAAAGCCCACATGCCTTCAAATACTTCCAAATATAGGAAATGGGTCACCATCAATGGGCAAAGGGAGGAGGCTCTGAGGGTTACAGGGGTCAGAATGACTACTATCATGTGTCATCTGGTGTCCATTCCAAAGGAATTCCACCAGTTTTTAGTAGCAGACAGACAGGAGGGCCAAAACCCCGTGGCTCTGATTTCCTTTGAATGGGGGGTGTCTGAAGATCTCTTACGATAGCTGTGAACCCAGCCATGCCCATGGACTGTTTGCTAGGAAAGTACCTGAGGCACGCTGTCAGGAAGGCAGTGGAGCTTAGGTCACACATGGAAATGTAAGGGCTGCATGAGTGGGTCTGTGTGACCATCATGTCCATGGCTGCTCACAAGAGTAGTCAAGGAAGTCTGGAGCCTGGAAGAATGTCCCAGGCAGGGGGTGTGGGAAACCAGCCTCTGAAACTCTCACTGTTCAAGTGGATGGATCACCGGCGGAGGTCACACCAGAACCTCCTGGGGAGAACATCGCCTCCCTTGGGGACCTGCCTGAAGTTGCTGCATGGGAAGCAGAAGGTGGGCCCCCCCAGTGAGGATTTCTGTAAGTCACAGAAGGAGTGCCCAACCCTTGAGGGCATAAGGCATCAGGCTGAAGTCCAAGCAGCTTGTGATACCTCAGGAGAGTACCTCATATTTTAAAAGAATCACCTCCTGTATTGTGAGCATAAGACACCTGTGCATGGGGTAACACGTGTACCCAAAGGCAATGCCTTTGAGGACTGTGACTGTATCTACATTGGCTAGGGCCCTGAATGGGATTTTCACCCAGGTAGGGGTCCCCAAAGAAGTGGTGCCTGCCAGGGGTACCATCTTCATGCCTGCATACAGGAAGTCCTTATGGAAGGAGTGTGGCGTAACCTACAGGTTTTCCTGCAAGCTCAGGACTCCTGGTCCAAAGTTAGACTTCGAGTCTAAAGTTGTATTTTAGGTGTAAACTTAGGGCTCGATTCACAAAAGAGAAATTAGACCGAATGTCTAACTTTAGACCCGACGTTGTAATAGTACTAACGTTAGTACTGGTAACTTTACTAGTCGTTTACTTAACTTTTTGAACACCAAAAAGTAGTAAAGTTAGACTTTTTATCTTAGTTAGACTTTAGGTCTAATCCTAGACTTCAGGTCTAAACTAAGACTTCAGATGAAATGTTAAACTTCAGGTGTAAAGTTAGACTTTAGGTCTAAACTTAGACTTCAGCCTAAAGTTAGACTTTTGATCTAACTTTACCTTTGTGAATCAGGCCCTTAAACTTTAGGCCTAAAGCTACAGTTAGACGTCAGGTATATAGTTAGACTTCAGGTATAAAGTTAGACTATAGGTCTAAAGTTAGGCTTCAGGTCTAAAGTTAGACTTCAGATCTAAGTTTACCTTTGTGAATCGGGCCTAAAATGTTTAACTGTTCCAAATCAACTAAATAGCACTTATTAAATGCAATGAGGCAACCCAATGTCATCATGTAGGAGAGGTAGACCTCACAATAGTGAAAAGGGAATTTAGGACTTTTTCACTGCCAGGACATGTTAAACTGTTAAACTTAAAAGTAGATGTCCAGCCTTTATTTTACAATGCACCCTGCCCTAAGGGCTACCAAGGGCCTACCATATGGGTGCCATATGCAATACAAGGGGAGTTTAAGTTGAAAACTGCATACAGGCTGCAATGGCAGCCCTATGACATGTTTTAAGGGGCTACTTAAGTGGGTGGCACAATAAGTGCTGCAGGCCCCCTAGTAGCATTTAAGTTACAGGCCCTGGGATATATGGTTTGCTACATTATTAGGGAGTTATATGTAAATTAAATAAGTCAATCAGGTGGAAGTACCGGGACAGGCCATCAGCAATGGAGTGGTCACACCCAAGACAGTATTACAATGTCAAGTCCAGTCCCTGTAGGCCGATGAACCACCTGAACAGTTTTGACCCCTCATCTACATGAGCCATCTGAGGGATCTGTGGTCTGTCTGATCCCAGAAGCGAGTCTCAAACAGGTATGGTCTCAGCTTCCTCAGTGCCCAGACCACATCAAAGCCTTCCCTTGTAAAAGCATGCCACCTCAGTTCTTCAGGGAGTAGCTTCCAAGAGATGAAAGCTATAGGTTGGTCTGAGACTTCCTCATTTAGCTGTTGTAAGACTGTCCCTATGATGTGCTCTGAGGCATCAGTTTGCACAATGAATTCTTGGGAGACGTCAGGGACCTTGAGCACAGGGGATGTGCACAAGGCCTGTTTGAGTGTGTCAAAGCCTTTCTGCCAAGTGTCTAGCTGCTTCTTTGAAGTGAGCTCTGTCAAGGGGGCAACAATGGTGCGACATCCCTTCAAAAAGCTGCTGTAATAACCATTGAGGCAGAGGAATGCTCTCACTTTTGTCTGTGCTTTGGGGGGCTCCTCCTCAAAACCCAGATGGCCAAGTTCTGGAAGAAAGCTTCTGAGAACTTGGAGGCCAGCCAGGAAGTAATTAAGCAGTAGTATGAGCAGACAACCACTCTGGTCACCTTTCAGCCTGGCCAAAAAGTATAGGCGATGGAACCAGTGGAGCCCGGGTCCTCCAGGACCACAAGACTGGGCCATAAAAGATTGTTAAAAGGGAGGGAAGGCCACCTACTTGGTGGATCTCAAGACCCACAGGCACCCCTTACTGGCACTCCACATCAATCACCTCAAGCCCCACTATGAGAGTTGCCCAACATGCTTTTGGTAGCAGATGATAGAAAGGAGGTGGGATCCCTCTCTGACCTCTTGTCAATCCAAGAGAAAGATCAGTCAGTGGAAAGTGTCAACCTCTCTCCTACCCTGACCCCAGCACAGCAAAGGGACTGTAACCAGCTATTGGGACAGTTTGCCTCCCTGTTCTCTCTCACTCCTAGTCTTACTCACCTGTGTACCCATGATGCTGATACTGGGAACAGCCTGTCTGTCAACACACAAAATATACAGGCAAAGTGAGGGCTAGCAAAAAGGCAGAGGTCTTCAAGATGCTGGAGTTAGAGGTGAGAGTGCTCCAGTAGTACCTAGTTCAGTCTGGTGGTGGCAGCACTAAAACTACCCCACTGGGCACCACCCCAGAAATCAGGTTTTACATGGAGTACATGGGCTCAACTCAGTCACAAAAACTGATGCCCACCCATCACAGAGCTGATTAACTAATTGGGCCTGATTCACAAATGTAAACTTACACTTTTGTATAAGTTTACGATTGCTTCCTATTCACAAAGGGATTTTACGACTAGTATCTTTTTGAGTGTGAAGTCTCTACTCATAAAAAAGACCTATCTTTTATGATCAGAGACCCTACACTGAAGACCTATCTTTTATGATCAGAGACCCTACACTCGTAAAGATAATACTCATAAATTCCTTTGTGAACAGGAAACAATCACAAAAGTATACAAAAGTGTACGTTGACCTTTGTGTATCTGGCCCAAAGATCGGTTAGGGGTGGACAGGTTTTTGAGAACATTTGGCTGGACTTCTTGATACTCACAGATTGCCCTCACTGAAGGGGCAACACAAAGGTCCACAGTCTCTACCCCAGGAATCCACTTCCAATTTAAAGTGCTGCCCTTTGGATTGAAGAATGCCCCAACCACCTTCCAGAGGTGGGTAAACAAGAGCTTAGCTGGGATGGAGGCTTTCAGTGCTGCTTATCTGGATCACTTTGCCATCTTCAGTAGTAGCTGGGAGGAGCACTTGTTTCAGCTACAGTAAGTGCTTTTGGCACTGCAATAGGCAGGCCAGACTATCAAGGACAGCAAGTGCCAGGTAGGACAGGGTTCTGTTGGGTACTTAGTATACATGGTGGGTGGGGGTAAGGTGCAGCCCCTCAAGGCAACATAGAAACTATCCTGGCCTGAGAGCCCCACGAAACCCAAATAAAAGTGAGGACCTCACTGGTTACTACAGAGGTTTGTCAATAGATATGCCCCCCTCATTGCCCACTCAACTGAGCTCATTTTAAAAAGCTTTCCAAAAAGGTGATCTGGACAGAGGCCTGCGAGAAAGCCTGTGACACCCTCAAACAGGCAATGTGTACATCTCCTTACATTTCCCAGGAATTTATTGTCCAAACAATTGCCTCAGAGCATGACATACGGGCAGTCATAACACAGCTGAATGAGAAGGGCCTAGACAAACCTGTAGCTTTCATCTCTCGGAAGCTACTTCCCAGGGAACAGAGGTGGAATACTATTGAAAGAGAAGGTTTTGCTGTGGTCTGAGCACTAAAGAAGCTGAGACCATACCTGTTTGGGACTCACTTCTAGACGGGATAGACCACACCCCACAGGTGGCTCATGCAGATGAGGGGTGAGAATCAAAAACTATTGAGGTGGTGCATCTCCCTACAGGGAATAGATTTCACAGTGGAACACTGTCCAGGGTCAGACCACTGCAGTTCTGATGGTCTGTTCAAATTCTTCCACCTTAGAGATGAAAACTTCCAGTAGAATGGGTACTTCGCCCCACTGTCCCCTGGGTGGGGGGGTGGGGGGGGACTCATATTAGAACTGTCAGCCTTAGGGTGTTTTCCCACAAATCTTTTGCCTTTACCTCCACATTTTGCTGAAATATGTTTTTGTTGGCCTTAGGACTCTCTGCACATTACCAATGCTAACCAGTGCTAAAGTGCTTGTGCTCTCTTACCTAAACATCGTAACATTGTTTTGGCTAGTTTACCAGCAAACATTTTGCCATTGCAAATGTATCTAGATACTTACATTGTCTATCATTGTGCCTAGAGACTGCATTTGATATGTTGTGTTTGTATGTGGATGTTTCTTTTCAGTGAATTCGTTTCTATATATCTCTTTTTGATTTGTAATAGGATTGATTTTTATGTAGAAATCATAGATAGAGTGTTATGGAAGCATCAATGTTTCTGGAGAATTTTTTTCTCTAATGTACATACTAATTGTGTATAGTTCTACCTCAATAATAAATTACATTATAGGTTTGTCGAAATATTTGTATGAGTATTACAACCTTGTTTATAATAATTTAGCTTCCTTGAAAGTGTGAATTATACTACTTTATTTCAATATAGCACCAGGGGCGACTGGTGACATCTGAAAGTGGTGGGGTGTAAAATGATTGGCATACTGCACCATAGCGAGCGAGCGTAGCGACAACCTAAGTGGGGTTCGGGGGGGGGGGGATTTGCCCCACCAAGAAAGTTTTGAAAAAAGAGAGGAAAAATGGTGCATTTTCAAGCAAATTTGAGAAAGCAGGAAGGTTAATACAGCAATAGTCAAAGTCCAGTTATTACAATAATAAAGAGATGTCATATAACATAGGTAGCTGCTTATTCAGTATCACCACAGAGCTTCATAACAGACTTCAAGATACAATGCACAGGTGTTCCTAACAGACATCAGATGGGCAAGAAGTATATCAAAGGGGAAATGTTTAACAACAGACACCAGCAACTCAACCTTCTACATCACACACCACGAGGCTTTTACAGCCCAACACCAGGGCTCACTTATTGCACAACATGTCAGCACAGGCATTTATCCGAGCAGCAATTAGCAACGTCATTCTCTAATTTACACATCTCTAAACGCGCTTCTGTAGCAGGTTTCAAACACTAGAGGCCACATAACCGAAGGCTGCCGCTGAATTGGCCAGAACTGCCCTTACTAATCCAGACCGCCACATTACACCGCTCTGGTACTGAGAACCACAATGCATGCACTGCCGTCCCAGTCACAAAGGTTCTGTTCTCCTATTATAACAATTGTTCTGTAGTTATTCACATAGCGCTATCACTGACGATGCGCTGAAGTGCTTGGAAACAAGTAGCATGCACTCTACTCCGTGGGATACTTTTACATTAAAGACTCAGTCGCAGTCGTGTACATATAGTCCCAATTTGTCAAACGTCTGTCGCCCCGGTTGTAAGCAGCCTGCCAAGCAATTTACCCCGCAATCACAATAAATTGGGAACGAAATGTCCCACAATCAGTCCTGATCCTATTAACTCTCCCCATCTCACATCTGAAGGGACAGATGGCAGCTGTTTAGAGAAGGGGAGGTCGAATGATGACATCAGATCTGTGAGATGCAGACTGTTACTGGGGGTTGTTCTGTGCGTTATTCAGGAGTACCCAGCACCCAGAGTGACAGACCTCCTCTTCTCCATGACCTGAAAGGAGCCGAGCCCCTTCCCCCCACAGTCCCCCACAGCCCGGAACCTCCCCCATCCCCACCTTATTTAACTTTCACTGCTGAGAAACAGATTGTGCATTTTTTATAAAATTAACCAGGGACTAGGGCGCTTCAATGATTCATGCCTGCTGTAAACTTGTAAACTGTCAAAGGTTCTTAATCTTAGCTTCTTGTGCGCACTGAGAAATAGGCCGCGGAGAGAGCAGGTGCCACCCACGAAGGTGCATATGGAAGAAAAAATGGACGTGCTTGCCTTTCATCTATTCTGCCAATTAATCGATTGCCCCAAAGCATCACTCTGTGGGTGAGGTAATAGGTCTTAGGCTAGCCATGCGCAGCAGACCCCCACTTTCATGGCAAACTGTACATTATTCAGGAGTGTCCGGCACCCATGTCAGACCTCCTCTTCTCCACGAATCACGACCTGAAAGGAGCTGAGCCCCTCCCCCCACAGCCCGCATCTCCCCAATCGGCCGCCACCGCGGAGAGCGCAGGTGTCACGAAGGTGCATATGAAAGAAAAAATGGACGCGCTCGCCTTTTATCTATTTATCTATTGTATTCTGCCAATCGTCGACTGTCCCAAAGCGTCACTCTGTGGGTGAGGTAACAGGTCTTACTCTTAGCCACGCGCAGCAGGCCCCCACTTTCATGGCGAACTGTACGGCACCACATTTATTTTTATGGTGTGCACCACTTGGGTGGTCTGTCCGCTTCACAAACTACTTTAACATTAAATGGTAATATACCTTTAGTGTTACCGTAACTGTGCAGTAGAATACTCCTCACTCCTCCTGTAGAAGAGACACGATACCGGCACGAGGTCCGTCTGTGTGGTGCGTGCGAGTGAGTGCGAGCGACTCGTGACTACGTGGCACGGTGATGTGCTGCCAAAGCCGGACGCTGCGACAACAGCGTAGGAAATGGCCAAACACTACTGCATGGCTTCACATAAGCCACAGTGATTGGCCAAAGTGCGGCAGTGCTACCACCCACGCGCAGTAAGCATAAGCCATTGCTTGACCGGCCTCAGGCTCAGGCTGTGCGGTCTCTCAGCCAATCCTGGCACTTTCAATGCAGCGCTACTGCGCCAGGATTGGCCAGGGGGCATGGTTACTCCTCGCCCCATTAGGCCTCAGGTCCCTCGCCAGTCGCTACAGAGGGAATGTATTACTGTGCGGCGTGTGCACATGTTCGGGCTGGTCATAAAAATGACCAGCCCAATTTTGGATAGGCGCACTGCTGCTGCACTGTCGGCTGTGCTCCCGCGCTCACTCAAGCTGCCGCAGCCCCGCCCCCACAGGCCCCACCCCTTCAGCCAGTGCGGTCCGATTGAGTCGGTATATATATAATAATGGTCCCAGTGTGTTACTGGCTTTCACGTGGAGGGGAAAAAGAAAATTCTTTAAACAAACAAAAAACACAGGTCATAAAACAATATAAGAGGAGAGAAAAAATTTATCGCCAATGTTGTTTCATCACATTGGGAAATGCATTTTTTATGAACAGTTTTGCAATTAATACCTTAACTAGGTATCACATTAAAAAGTGTGGTGTTCAGGGGAGGGAGAAAGGGGAGTGGAGTTTGGTGATGATGACAAAAAATTACATACAATTTTGGTATATATTCATCATATACCAGAGAGTCAAAGTCCACAATTTATATACATATTCGCCATATAACATATAGGATATATAGGATCACAGGTTATTAATCACTGTCGATTCTGTATTGGCAGCTGCTGTAAAGTCGACGTTTCGACCCCTATATTTGTAGGTATCTTGAACCTTACTACCGGGGTATTCCTCAAGACAGGTGTGAGTTGGGGGGCCCGGAACACCATGACTGTAGCAGCGGGGGGGGGAAGGTTATTCTCACAGATCAGTTGTAGAGAACAAGGGCTCCGCAGATCTCCAATTGTCATATGTTGGTAGGAGTGAAGCGTCACTGCATTTGTGTGCGCAGCGCGCAGAGTACCTAAATTTTCAGTGAGGTTCCTTCCGAATGGAACTTATCCCAAAATTATCTGAGCCCGAATCAATCAAAGGCATGGACGGAGAATCAATATTTGGCAACTTATATTCTTTTCAACCCCATGTTCAATGTCTCCGCTAATGGAATCCTTCAAAGGTTTTCGACTTCAAACTTCACCAATTGCAATATTCTTCCTTGCTGGAAAATCTATGGCCCACAGAAAAAGCAGGACGCTAACCTTGATCCGGGTGATTGAGCCGGGCAGCTGCGACGAGAAGTTTGTTAATGTCAGGTGTTTGAAATTGTTTGTTAACTTAATAGTGAATTACATTTTAGCAATGTGTGCATCCTCCAGGCTTACCCCAACGCCCCAATGGACGCACCACCGCTTCATAGCACTTTCTTCGTACTTTATTTGTATGTTACTGTATATGTGTAGAGTATATCATTACAACTGTTTTGGGAATTTTCACCCATGTATCGAAGTTTTCTTTTCTTTTCGTTGGTTGATTTTCTAATGTTTTAGTTTGATACTAATATATCTAAATTCATTTTTTCTGTTTCATAGTATTTAATTTCTTTAAAGTGGGATTTGGATTCCTCGAGTATCTATTTTCCTATCTGGAAGATTAAGTTAAATACAATCTAGGTGTTTTATATGTGTATCAGGAGCCCCAAGTGCTGTATGTTAGCACAGTTCTATCTAAAGTCTATCAATGTATATTGTATCAGGATAAATTCATTGAGTTGTGATATTATTATGTTAAATGGTTGAATTGAGCAACCTTACTTCACTCTAGTGCTTTATTAATAGAATATTTCTGTATCTTTAAGTCTGAGTACTTTGTTTCATTGTGGTTGTCTCTGGATTCTTTATCCGTGCAACACAAGATCTTAAGATTTACTTGGTATTTGTCTTGCATCAATACTTATCAGTATTATATCTGAACACTATACTTCTAATCTGTAGTGTTTGGTTCATTTATTTCGTGTAGTGAAATCTGGATTATTTGTGGATTCATATATGAATCTATCTATTTTATACTAAACCAATATAGATACTTTGAATGTTATCTTGTACATTTGGCTGTTGTATTTTCTCATATATGTATCACAATTATGTATGTATTTAATATGTATTTATACCTTAGTGTATTATATTTTGTTTGATATTCTGAAAGGCACCTGAGAGTGAGAGTACCATCATTTGCCAGTGCCAATGTTCTTGTAAGAGGAATTGCTTTCCAAAAAGCATTTCTCTATGTTATGTCACCCTGTGCAAGATTACTCACGGAGGCCTTCTGAATGCATTAATTGGATAGACGTATGGCAGCTGTCCTATCCCTACATTTGATACAGGTAGCAATCATGTTCTTGTGCTCTTTCTGTCCTGATGATTATCTGCTGAATTGTGGAAGGTCGAAACGATGTTGATTCTTACCAGCTGGAAAAGGATATTTATTGTGTAAAATGTTATATTTATTATTTGTAAAGTGTGCCAAATGCCTGAGGACTTCTCGGCCCTAGTGTCTGAAATGAAAAAATGCTGCAAGTAAAGAGGATATCTATGGCTACAAGGGAAATGAGAAGAGCCATGTTTTAAGGAGCTTCCTGAAATTCATCAGATTAGTTTGGCCCCTAAAGTGCCAGGGAAGTGGATTCTAGAGCTTGTACGTAGTATGGAAAAAGCTTCTGTCACCTCACAAGGCTTTGTAGATTCAAGGCACCCTGACTATTGTGGACAATGCAGACCAAAGGCATCTTCCGGGGGAATAACAAGAGAATTTGTTTTTTAGATAAACTGGGCCAGTAAGATGGAGCGATCTGTGCTCTGTACACAGAGCTTTATAAGCCAATCTATTTTTAATCACGAGCCAGTGAAGCTTCTCTAGAACTTTTGAGGCAGATTCAAATATCTTGATGTTTTTGATGACCCTAGCAGCTACGTTCTGCACACTCTGCAGTTTCTTAAGGGAGCCTTGCTGCATGCCTGTATATAGGGCATTACAGTAATCAAGTCTTGATAAGACTGGAGCAATGATGATGGTTCCCTGTAAGTCTTGTGGTATGAAGGGCAGAATTTTTTTTAGGGCCTTCAAATGGTGGAAGCAAGTTGAAATATGTTTTTTGGCTTGTTCTGTGAAAGCAAGTTTGGAGTCAAAAATTACTCCAATGTTTCCCACTTTGTGAACTGGGATAGAAACATGTCCCAGATTTCACGGTCACTAGATATCACTCCAGATGGAAGTGCCCCTACCAACAAGGAGCACCTCTGTTTTCTCAGATTTCAGTTTGAGGCAGTGGCTTCTCATCTAGATAACCACTGCTCGCATACAGTTGTTGAACTAATGCACCACCTCCTCAATGTTGCTAAAGATGGACACAACAGTTTTCACGTCATCAGCATAGGAGACCAAAAGATCTTAGAAGTTTTGTTAGGGGGGGCACGTAAATATTAAATAGAGTTGGACTAAACCATGGCCTTTGCACGATACCACACGGCATAGAAAAAGGATTAGGGATTAAGACTCCGAAAGAGACCTATTGCTCCTTTTCTGAGAGGAAAGAGCGTAGGATATTGTATGCAAGGTCACTGATTCCTATTTCTGCTATTTTTTGCTTAAGGACAGACTCGATCACCATATGAAAGGCTGTGGAAAGGTCTAATAAGACCACTGAGCCTAGGTACTGTGAGCCTTTCTGAAGCCAAATTAGGATCCATCCAGATTCTCATTCTGATCGCGATATTCTGAGAGGGAAATATTCAAATGTTTCTCCAAGATTTTGGTAGGTAGGGGGAGGTTTGATATGGGACAATAGTTCAGGATCCAGTGCAGTTTTTTTGAGCAGTGGCAAGATAGAGCCTTTTTTCTATTCTAGTGGGAAAATGCCAGTGCTAATAATGCAGCTAATAATTTTTTCCTGGAGTGAGGTGAACTCTACATGCAAGGGCCAACCTTGTGATGTCCTCACCGGTACTTAAAACCGTAAATGATTTATTCCATGGCTATAGAACATCCAATTTAATCAGGTATGTAATAACCTTGAAAGGAAAGCCGGGCGCCGGACGCCTCGAGGGGAAAATACCGACCTGGCCATTAAGTATTCATCCTTCATTGGCAACCTGGGATGCCTGTGTAGCACCAGGAATAGGTTTCTCAAATTCATAAATGCAGTTCTACTGATTGGATTTGTGTTTTGGTGTCAAAAATGTATTACAATTTGCTCTATTATTCTAAATTGATGTGGGATTTTTCTTGTGTTGTGCTTTCACTTTATTACTGTTTGTGTACTCCATAAATACTTTACACATTGCCTCTAAGTTAATCCTGTCTGTTTTTTGTGCCAAGCGACCCAGGGTTAAGCACAGGTTGATTTAGTGACTCTTTGTGATCACCCTGCCAGGGACTATGGATTTTGCTTGACTAGAGGCTCAAATCCCAGTCAGCTAAAAACCTAATTTCTAACTTTGGTGGCAGCAGTGGGATTAGGGCTTGCATTTGTGCAGAACCATACAGTAATTTGTGTTACATAAAAATCCCAGAGAAATAATTTTTACCATAGTTGTCCTATTTTTAAATTCCTCCCAGTTTTACATTGGCAGTTTTCTCCTTTTTCTAAATTTAAGTGCCCTACCTTCCCATTTTGACCATGGAGACGGATATGCTCAGCAGGCCTGGGCTGCTGAAACTTTTCAAGCAGAAGGGGCTGAAGGCACACAAGAAGGCTAACAAACTGGATATTCAGGTAGACTTCAGAGTCTTTGAGAAGGCGCAGAGGTTGGCAGTCCACCTCAGGAGGTGATGGAGGTGATGAGAACGAGGAGGATGAGCACTATCAGAGGGTGAGAAGATTCTAGAACCAACCCTGGGTCCTGAGCTCCAAGGAGATCCCATCTCAACCCAAAGGAGGCCCTGGATACCCTGGAAGGGGCAGGTAGCAGTGTGTCTGCCAGGGGCCTGACCACAGACAACCTGCAGCTGGCCAAGATGAAGCTGCAAGTAGAGGAGAAGAAGCCTAATGCTGAGAGAGCACTGGCAAGTGAGAGACTGGTCATGGAGCAGAGGAGAGTGGCCCATGAGCTCAGTATCAGAGACTTGGGAGCATATTATCAAGGAACAGCGTTAAAATTATCGCTGCTTTAGCGGCAGGAAACTGCCGCTAAAACGGCAATAATGGGCTTGATAATAGAATCCCATGTTAACACCAGAACATGGGCTTTTATTGGAATTCTTAAGGGCATATTATCAAGCCCATTATCGCTGCTTGAGCGGCAGTTTCCTGCCGCTCAAGCGGCGATAATTTTAACGCCGTTCCTTGATATTATGCCCCTTGGACATTAAAGCTAAGCAAGTGAAGTTCAGCCATAGTGGTCACAGCTGTGGAGGTGAGGGCAAGCATACCACAGGAACTGGTGCCCAATTATGTGGTGGGAAATTATTTTGATAACTTGTTTTCTGTGTTTGAGGTGGCCCTGAGGGTACTTACAATCCCAGAGGAGTACTGAGGGGTAGCTTGTGGCATTATACTACAGTGGGGAGGGACACACCAACTATGCCTCAATGAAAGCCAAGCTTCTCTTTACATTTGAGCTGACTCCTGAGAAATACCATCAGAGGTTCAGGGACAGCCACAAACTCACAAACCATCCCGGGTGGATTTCTTAGATTACTCCACCGAGTTACTGAAGGGGTGGGCGATGGGCGGCAAGTGGATGATTTTGTTGGGCTGTAAAACCTAATTCTGAGGGAGCACAAGCTCAATAACTCTTTTACAAAGCTGCACCAACCTCTGATAGATAGCAAGCTGACTGACCCCAGGGAGCTTGCTGTGGAGGTGCACATTCAAAAGGGTGGTCAGGGTTCCCATCAGAAGAAAGAGTGGAAAGATGAAAAGAAAGAGTTCTCCCAAGGCCCACAAAGTAGTTCTCATGGGAAAGGGTCCAATCTGGCTATCAGGAGAAATGTTTTGTTGATAAGAACAATGGTTAATTTGCCCAAAGTGCATTGAATGTTACCAGTATGGGCATACCAAAGCTGATTTCAAGTGTCCCAAGAATGCACAGCCCCCCAGTGGGGGGCAGAATCCAATGTTTGCTAGTGTAGTGGTTGGGGAGGAAATGGTCCCAGTTATTGAGACAGTTGAGGTTTTCCTAGAGTCCCTGTGTAACAAGCAGACAGTGCTCAAAGCCCCATGCTCTCAAATACTTCCAAGTATAGGCAGTGAGTCACCATCGATAGGAAGAGGGTGGAGTCTCTTAGGGACACAGGAGCCAGTATGACTACTATCAGATGTTATCATGTGTCCACAGAGCAAGTAAATCCAATATATTCCACATGGTTTTGGTAGTCATTACCCTGTGGCTCTAATTTCCTTTGAGTAGGGGAAGTCTCAGGTCCTCTGTAAGTTGCTGTTAGCCCTGCCATGCCTGTGAACAATCTGTTAGGAAAGGATGTGGAGCACACTGCCTGAAAGGAAGTAGCACTCAGGTCATATCTGGAAATGTAATGGTTGCCTGAGTGGGTCTGTGTGACCACCAAGTCAATTACCACCCAAGAGAAGGAGGCAATATGGTCTGGGGCTTGGATAAATGGCCCAAATATCTGCCAAGAGATGAAAAGGCAAGGGGAGTGGGAAAGGAAAATAGAACTGAATGCCCATAGTACAGGTTGGTGGGGCGCTCATGGAGGCCGCCACAGAGGCTACTGGGGAGGACATTACCTCACTTGGTGACCTGCCTGAGCTTGATGGATGGCAAGCAGGAAGGGGACCAACCAGGGAGAAATTCTGTAAGGCACTGAAATTATGCCCAACCCTGGAGGGCAGGAGGCAGCAAGCTGAAGCCCAACCGGCTGGAGATACCTGTGGAGATCACCTAGTATAGTGAGAGAATTACCTCACATATAGGGATCCTAAGGCACCTGTGCATTGGGCAATATATGCGTTGTAGTTCCCCAATGCTACAGGGCCTTCCTACTCGGGCTACCTCATGAAATACCCCTTACAAGTCATCTGAGACAGGACAAATCCTTTGCCAGGTTTGTCTTCCACTTTTATCAGCCCTGAATGAAGATATCTTCAGATAGATTCTCTGGGTTCAGTCTAACCTGCCAGTCTAGGTGGAAAACATGTAAGAAACTGAAGGCTTCCCTGAATCCCTTACCTGTCAATGGTGCTTCATTTGAAAGGGTGGATATCAACATTGTTGGGCTCTTGGACCCCACGACAACCTTAGGCAACAGGTTCATCCTGGTCCTGGTGGACCATGCCACCAGGTAGCCAGAGGCAATCCCTCTGAGGACTGTGACTGCACCTGTAGTAGTTAGCACCCTAATGGGGGTTCAGCAAAGCAGTGGCATCTGATAGGGGAACAAAATTTATGTATGTGTACGTGAAGTTAATGTGAAAGGAATGTTGGGTAACCTACAAGTTGTCCACACCCTTCCATCCAAAAGGCAATGTGCATGTTGAAAGATTCAACAAGACTCTAAAAGGCAATAATTTGGGCCTTCTTGAGCCCATGAGGCAGAAGTGTACCACCCACTTACATGCCTACTTTTTGCCTACAGGTAGGCACCACAGAAGGGGGATAGATTTAGCCTCTTTGAACATTTGTATGATCACACTGTTAGGGGACTTCTCACTCTGTTTAAGGAGGGGTAGAAGCAAGCTCCAAAGAAACCTCTCCGCCCAAAAATATGGTTAGCTACATGCTAGACCTCAGACACCAGATGGCTGAGCTCTGGAAGAAAGCTTCTGAGAACTTGGAGGCAAGCCAGGAAGTTATGAAGCAATGGTATGACCAGAGGGCTACCATGGTGGAATTTCAACTAGGACAGAAAGTGTGGGTCATGGAGCCTGTGGAGTCCAAGGCCCTCCAAGACTGCTGGACTGAGCCCTATGAGGTAGTTGAGAGAATGGGGAAGGCCACCTACCTGGTGGACCTCAACCCCCTAAGGTTCTTCATATCAACCGCCTCAAACCCCACCATGTGTTATGTTACTCACCTAGCTGTTGTCTACAGAGACAATGCTGGACCTCCTATCTCTCCTAGGGTAGCACCTGATCAGAGAATTGTAACCATGAATAAACTGCTGCACCAGAAGGGAAGAGGGTTGAGACAAAATAACAAACAGAGAGACTTCCATGCCTTTGAGCTCAGCCACTGTATTCTTGGAATCATATGTACGTCTCTTCTCAGTCCTGGATAGCATTGTTATGTTATGTGTATAATGTAGTGCATGGTGAGCTTAGAGAGGTTATTCAACAAATGAGTAGTTGTGAAATATTCTCTCTTGCATTTGACATGTGAACAAAGGATCATGTGCACGATAATGAATCTATTGCTGCATAGGGTAGGTAGCCAAAATATTGAATTTAAAATATCGATATACAATAATATCGATGTTTTAACTTCGATGGTATAGAATATCGATTTTAAGGTATCTATGTTACTAATATGGACATTTTGTTTAATGTTATGTATTTTATTATGTATTTTATATGTTTGTTAAACATGTTTTTAATGTATGTTTAGAAATTAGTAATTTTGTTTACATTTTGCATTTTAGTATCAGAGTGGGTTGTGGGTTTATAGGGGAATAGGGTGGGAAGTAATTTAATTATAATTAATGAATTATTATGTTTTTTGAATAATAATTAATTGTTATTTAATTATTAATATTTATGTAATTAAATTATTAGAGTTAATGTAGTAATATTTTTTTTTGTTATTGTTAATTAATAAGTAATTGGTAATTAATTATTATTAAGTGATTAATTGATAATTAAATGTTGTATGTGATTAATTTATTTGTAGTGGTTTGTGTGTTTATAGGGGAATAGGGTGTGACATAATTAAATTAAATTAATTAAAGAGATTGTATTTATTTATTGGTATTTATTATTAATTAATTGTTAATTAATTAATTGGTAATTAGTTTATTAAAATGATTTTATAATATTAATTATAAATAATTTATTACTAAATATTGTTTATTCTTGTAAATTTCTTGTTAATTAATTATTGATTTGTCATTAATTATTAATTGGTAATTAATATGTGTCAAATAGTTAATTTATAATTACATCTATTTAATATTATTAATTGCTATTAATTGATTAATTGATATTTATATTAATTGGGTTTTTGGTATGTGTAATGTGTTGTGTGTGGGGAGTAGTGTGGGAAGTAATTTTCTGTTATTTAAGTAAATACTAATTATATATATTTGGTATTTAGTAATGTATTTTTGTAAGTAAAATATTACATCTTTTTTTGTTTAAAAAAATATGTAATTGATAAGTATGTTAATATAACGCCTACGCTATCCTGCGCTTTTGCTACTATTGCACCCTCTGGAGTGGGAATAGTAATTTTTACCTCCATGCTATCCAACGCTTTCCCTACTGTTGCACCCTTTGGAGTGGGAATAGTAATTTTTACCCCTACGCTATCCTGCGCTTTCCCTACTGTTGCACCCTCTGGAGTGGGCATAGTAATTTTTACCCTTACGCTATCCAACGCTTTCCCTACTGTTGCACTCTCTGGAGTGGAAATAGTAATTTTTACCCCCACGCTATCCTATGCTTTCCCAACTGATGCAATATGTGGAGTAAGTATGTATATTAATTTATATGTAGAGTTTTTTAATTTATTTTAAATGTATATGTATCAGTTATTTTTTTTTAAATATGCTTTAATTTTTATATCTATAATTTATTAAATTATATGTATTTTTAAATTATTTTTACATTATTATTAATACATTTAAAAAAACGATATTTTTTACTTCGATATTTTTGTACTGCGATATTTTTTTTCTCGATATTTTTGTACTTAGCTTTATGTAGATAGAACTTCGATATTTTTTATGTTGATATTTTTGTATGTCTATATTCTGTCTGTCGATATTATGTCATAGATCCGCTCCATAGACTTCCAATAATGAACTGTTATCCTTGGAGTTGCAGTACTAACCGCAGACGCTATATCGGGTTTTCATATAACAGACTAAAGTAAACCTTGTTTGTTCAACACTAGGCAAAAGGTATGCAAGAGTGTGTTTTTGGATTTACAGGCTACAGCACAATAAAGGATTGCACATAAAAATGTCACTGGGCACTAATCCCATTGACTTGGTATGAGCGTTAAATGATACCCACAATGTCTCAATGTTCAAGAGTAGTCCTGTTTTCTGATTTTAAGCATCTTAACAATAAGAATTTGGCTGATACGCTTTCCATTAGTGCACTAACCTTAACCACTTGCATGCTAATGACAAGGTGAACTCGTCATGAGGCACACTGGAGCTGTGCTCATGACAAGGTCAACTCGTCATGTATAATGGGATTCATAAATATGCAGCACAGGAGGGGAAAACCCCTTAGCAGCCAAGTGGTTAAGGATGGTAGTAAACCATGTGTTTAAGGTGCAGCATTGCAGGGATGGTGAACACTGCATGGGAGAAGAAGTCTGCAGCATCAGAGATTCACAGAAGAGCCATGTGGCATTGCAGGGGTGGAGTTCGCTGCGTTAATGGATTTGCATGGGAGAAGACATGGGAGAAGATGTCTGCAGCGTCGGAGATTCGCAAAAGTTCAAGTGTGCGGGATTGCTGAAGAAGATTCATCCTCTTCAACCAGTTGGTAAGCCAAGCACTGCTTCGTGGTTTGAGTTCGGGACAAATACCCTTCCCAAATCCAGATGAGCCAGCCCAAATATCCCCATAGTAATGTGCCTATGAGTCAACCCAAATATCCCCATAGTCATGTGCCTATGAGTCAGACCAAATATCCCCATAGTCATGTGCCTCTGAGTCAGCTCAAATATTAACTTTAAAAAAAATATATGTTTATTCGTGACATGAGGTCAGTGTAGCAACGAGAATAAAAGAAGGAAAACATAACCAAAAACATAATCAGCATACAGATTGAGAAAAATAACATAGTAAGCTTACAGGCTCATAAATCAAACTATAAAAGTTAATACATATTGTAAGAGCGAAGAAAAGGAAAACACATTCCGCACAGATATATAGCTTTGTCTAGACGACCTTGCCAAATTTTTATATACCTATACAAATTCTCCCCAGATTTTTCCAAATATACATAGTGCCCTTACACCCCAAATTTTTGCTAATGCATGTTCCATGTTGTATGAATCCTTAACTATGGCCCACCACTCTGCAATCAGTGGTGGATCTCGTGCGAACCATACTCAAGCTATAGTTAGCCTGGCACAAGTCACTAAAATATTGATAAGTTCTCTCAAGCTATGATCGCATGATTGTGGACCCAGTAAGATATCTGTAACCGTAAATGAAATAGATCTTTTAAGTTTTTGAGTCATAATCCTTTCCAGTCCTTCCCAAAATAGTGATAATGATGGGCATGTATAAAACATATGCACTAAGTCACATTTTGGGCATCTAGTCCTATCACTGCTTAAACTATTTAAGTTGTTTACTGCCCATTTCGAGATGGGTGCAGGGGTATAGCAAAGAAAGCAAATAGTTCTATATGATTGTAATCTTAAATTGGAGGACTATACTGATTTATCGAATAATATCCAATGCAAGGGATATTGAGTTAGCAGTAATAGTCCCCAATTTCTGACTCCACCGTATAGCTAATTTCCCACAGTCGCCTTCCTTTTGAGAATGAATTCTTTTGTATGCAAAACTGATCAATGATCTATCTTGTGCTAAGTAGATGCATTCCCATATACTAGAGTCAGTCAGTTCAGTAAGTTTAAGGTTGTGTAAAAAGTAATCTCTAATTTGATAGTATTTTAAGCGTATGTTCTCTGTAAAATTATACAGAAGTTGGAGTCTGACAAACGTTGAAAAACCAGTATTATCATATAAGTCCCCTGGATTTTGATACCCAAATATGCCCATTGCCTCCCTCCCCCATCATGGAATATTCCTGGGAGGGCTGGATTGTCCCATAAAGATAGTTTAGGGTGATACATCGATATATGAAATTTACTAATAATAGCCTTCTAGATGTATACTATGTCCCGTGCGGTCTTAAATTTAACCCGCTTAAAGTAATTCGGATCATTGATTCGGTATAATAACATTTTGGACTCAGCTCCCAACATAAATACATAATAAAAAAAAGGTTCCTTATCCGGGTGTATCAGGCTACGAATACGCCCTTAGAATGCTGACCAAAAATATGTTTTGAAATCAGGGAAATCCATGCCGCCATTTTCATAACATAATTTAAGTATTTCAATTGCACGCCGTGCTTTTTTATAGCCCCAGATGAAGCTGCTTAGTATGCCGTCTAGACATTTAAAAAAGAGGTTATTAATACTCAGTGGGATAGATTGAAATAAATAAATAACCTTGGGGAGAATCTTCATTTTAATTAAATTCATTTTGCCAATTAAACTAAGTGGAACCTTGTGCCATTTTTTTAGAGTTTTAGCTGTGTCTTTTAGCAGTAGTTGGTAATTAAGCATAGCTATCTCTTCTGGACATGCTGATATTTTGACTCTCAAATAGATAGCAGTTGCGCATACCCCCTGAATTGGGTCCTTTGGTTTATAATTCATTATTATTTGTGTTTTATTAGTATTCAGCCTATAGCCGGAGACTGTATCAAACATCCTAGCCTCCTTGATAATCCCTGTCATTGCATCAGCTATATTCGGGGAGTATACCACAATATCGTCTGCATATACCATCATCTTAAGGGTATCTAAACCAGATGAAAACAGTATTATGCCTGAGTTGTTTTGTAGTGCTACTAAAAAGGGTTCGATAGACAGAGCAAATAATAAGGGTGATAGTGGGCACCCTTGATGGATGCCCCGTAGAATAGAGAATATGCCCGATTGTGCCTCTGCATAACAAACTTTAGCTCCAGAGTTAGCATACAGAGCCTTTACCCATTGCATAAATAAGCACTTAATGCCAAATCTGTTCAGCACAGCCCATAAATAATCCCACCCCACTCGGTCGAATGCTTTCTAAGCGTCTAGTAGTATCATACTGAGTGGGGTGGATCTAACCTTAGCAATATCAAAGGCTATAAAAGCCATATTTATATGAGTTGTGGTGTCCCTGTTGGGTACAAATCCCTGCTGTTGTGGAGATACCAAAACAAAGATAATTGGAGCAAGTCGATTTGCCAGTATTTTAGCAAAAATCTTTGCATTAGTATTTATTAACGAGATTGGTCGATATGACCCACACTCATCTGCTGTTTTAACCTTCTTTAAAAAGAATATAATTTGTGTAAGGGTCCATGACTCAGGAGCTTTTCCCCCTTGTCCAATAAGTCTGATCACTTGAGTAAGTATAGGGGCTAACTCCTCAATACAATGTTTATAAAGTTCTAACGGGATCGAGTCTTCCCCTGATGATTTACCAGAGGGCAGAGCAGAAGCTGCCAATCTAATCTCAGCCAAAGTAATTTCTTTATTCAGCATATCCGTTTGATCATCGTCAATGCTTTTCACTGCATTAGTTTGTAAATATGTATTGATATCATCAGATCCTGGGCAATTTTCAGGGGTATATAGATCCTTGTTGTATCTAGCAAACTGTTCCAGTATTTAGGGGGGATTGTTATACATCACGTTGTCTGGCCCTTTAATAGTCCTGACTGGTGTTTTAGCTTTACTTTCTGCCACTTTGTAAGCTAGCACTTTTCCTATTGTTTCTCCACCCTCGTACTGTGAAAGACGATATTTGTGCAATTTAATTAAGCTTTTTTCTCTCAACGTCTGTTTTAAAGCAGACTTGAGTTCAATTAAGGTATAGCCTAACTCTTCTACTGAGTTGGAACCTTGGAGGAGCGCAGCCGCTAGTTGTTTTTCTGCATCTAATATTTTCGATATGGTATCATTTGTATTCTTTTAAATATTAACATAGTTATGATGAGTCCACCTGAAGGCCCTGGGGGGTGTTACTTGTAGGAAAGTAGGATACGCTTCTATGGTTTTTGACTAGTCTGTCTGGGATCTTGTTAATCAGGAGCCCAGTCTCTCTGCTTTCTCCCCTAAATTGTTATGGTAAGTACTTAGGTACATCCCAGATTGCATTCTGGGGTACTTATATGAGTCCCTAGTATATGGTACTAAGGTACTGCGGCCCCAGAGATCCCCCATAGGCTGAAGCATGTATTATGCCACCTATGGGAGACCATTCAAACTATCACTACAGGCCTGCAATTGCAGCCTGTGTAAGCTGGCGCTAGCACCACTTATGAGAGATAGGGGTTTCCCCTTATCTAGGTTCACTGCACTTAAAACCTATAAGTCAACCCTACAGCAGGCCTTTTCAAATCTGCGGGTGGGGTGTTCAGTTCTAAGTGTGAGGTGCCCCTGCATGAGCAGGATACACCTACAGCCTTCTAAGTCCATTCTCCAGGGTTGTAAGTGAGACAGCCACATGACATATAGAGGGGTACCGTGTCATTACGCGATGACCATCTCGAAACTGCATCTAACAAACCCTGCTGTGTTTGGTACCAAACATGCTGGAATCATATCCCCACACCATAAACAGTGTGGTAGGTATAATTCACAGCACTGTAAAGGCCCTCCTTTTTTGTCCTCATTGCTCCTGGTACCAGTCTTCTAGACCCATAATGCACAACATGGCTGCTGCTGACCAGAGACACGATTCTGGCCTCCTGCTGCTGAGCCAAGCTCAAGCAGGTGAAGGCAGAAGAATAGGCATCCTGTACAGGAAGGTGTGACCACCTCCCAGACAGGGTTTAGAGTATTGGGGCAGGGTGAGAGAGCTTGCCAGCGCCACATAGTCTGTGTGCAGGGCACATTTGTTGCCCTCCATGCATAGTCCAGTTCATACCAGTTCAGGGAACCGTTGGCTCCCGCTCTGGTGCAAAACTGGACAAAGGAGAGTGGAGTATGCTCTCCCTTGTCAAACCCCTCCTTAGGGAGGGACCCCTGTATTGTCCCAACCATTTCCTTAGGGTATTTAAGGGCTGACCTGTGGGTGGGTCTCTATATTAGTCGTGGGACATGATACAATTCAGACACCACTTCAACTTCGACCTTCTGGGCCAGTGCTTAATTTGTAAAATATTAGGTCCAGGGGCTCAATTATTTTTAGGAGGCCACACCCACTTCCTCTGGCTCCACCCACTCCCCGGCTCCAGCCACTTCCTCCACTGGCACCACCCACTTTCTCTATTGATTCCACCCAAATCCTCAAATGGAGCTTCTGAAAGCCAGATGTAATACCCGATCTGAATTTCAGCAAGGGAGCCTGGCTGAATGTAGCGCTTTTATGGCAGTTCATAGCCCAATGTGCTAGGTTATAACTTATGAATTGCACAGTAATAAAAGGATCTATGTGACAAAAGCAGCATCCCACAGAGCAGTGTTAGGGTCTGTTGATAAACTCTACCATTTTTTTTTAAGTTTTGAAAGAAACTTTATTGAAAAGAAAGATTGCCACAAATAAACTTACAAAATCATCAATACAGAATGAAAGCAATCAATTCAAAAAGAGCAGAATATTACAATATAGGAAGAAAAAGAGGAAAGGAAAAAGAGAAAAAGAGAGAAAAAGAAAGGGAAAAGACGGGGAAGGGAAAAAGAAAGAACAATTTATATATGAAAAACATTAGAGGCATAAAATATTAGAAGCAGGAAACATGGAAGGCTTCTAGACAAATCATCGCAGAATAAGAAGAAAGCAATCTGTTCTTAAAAAGGAAAAAAGGCATAATAATCATATCATAGGGGTTTAGGAACTTCTTCATGGGAAGGGGTATGTAGAGGACGAGATTGAGCAGATATATCCAAAAAGTTAGTAATTGGTAACCACAGTAAATCACGTTTGATAGCAAGTTGAATGGGGTAAACATATGCTCTGTCTAGTCTGTGATTGTAGCAGACACCATACCACCAAGCTTGAAAAGAGACATTTGATGTATTCTTCCAAGACTTAGTAATTTGTTGAAAGGCCACCGCTAGGAGAAGATCAATAATGGAAATATTAGAAGAAGTCTGGGAAGACCATATGTCAGAAAGGCTACCCAGAAAAATGTGGGGGGGTGAAAATGAAAATTGTGTAGAGAAAATAGAGTTAATTTGTTGCCATACTTTGGTCCAAAAAACATGAATTAGAGGACAAGTGAAGAACATGTGCTTGAGGTCGGCATGGGTAATAGGACAGAACCAACATGTAGAAGGGATAGAAGGGTCAATAGCATGCAATTTAAAGGGAGTGATTAAAAGTTGTTATATATAAAAAATAACGTCTGAGTGGTATTAGCTGCTCTAGACGATTTCCTTATTTTATTCCATATGTTATGCCATACTGGGATAGTGAAAGAGACAGCAAGATCAGATTCCCAATCTTGTTCTGTTTTTGATTTGTCACGGAGAAGAGGAACATCCTGTAAGTGCTTATAAATTTGGGAAGCAGAAGAAGAAGACATGAGAAGAGGAATAGTAGGAGAAGAAGGTGTAGGAGGGGTGGGAGAAGCGGAAAAAGAGTCATAACAAGACTGAACGGCAGTACGTAGTAGGTTATATTTGTGAAGGAAGGCGAGAGGAAGAGAAAAACGAGATTGGAGAGATGAAAAAGAAAGACAAAGACCTTCTTGAAAAAGTTGATGGACCCAAAAAAGACCAAAAGAATGCCAATCCTTCCAGAAGAACGTTTTATTTTTGATTTTAATAAGAGGGTTGTACCAAATGGAGGATTGTAAGAAACGGGCTCGGTCATCAAGACCATTAACAAAGAGAGGAAGAAAAAGTTTCCTAGAATTTTTAAGAATAGGTAGAGACATCTTCGGAGGAATATGTGATAAAGAAATACATTCTTTAAATGAAAATGTATGAAAAAAGGAGGATTCAAGTGCAAACCACAATGGAAGAGAAGAAACATTGTTGATGGGATCCAGTAACAAAGGGGTTGAGTGGGAGAGGAAAAAAGAAGAATGATAAGAAGAGAAATCTGGAAAATTAATACCACCTAAGAATTTGGGACGTTTGAGTTTGGCAAAAGACATCCTCGCTTTTTTGTGTTGCCACAAAAATTTGGAAAGGATAGAATAAATGGATTTAAAACAAGATTTTGGAATATTAACAGGAAGATTAGACAGGAAAAATAAAATTATCGGAACCAACATCATTTTAATGGAGTCTAATCTACCCCACCAGGATAAAAACAAAGGGTGCCATCTAGTTGTGGAGTCTGTTAATGTAGTGAGCAGAATTTTAATGTTTAAGGCAACCGTATCTTTAATAGAAGAAGTGAACCAGAGGCCCAGGTATTTAATTTTAGAGGGACTCCCATGAAAGGAAGAGAGTAAAAAATCAGCATGAAAACAAAACTTATTAAGGGGAAGGATTTCACACTTATCAACGTTGAGTTTATAACCAGAAACTGTGGCATAGAAAGAGACCTCGGACAAGATAGCTGGAATGGAAGTGAGAGGATGAGAGATAAATAAAATAATGTCATCCGCGTAAGCAGAAAGCTTTAAATGATTATCCCCATAAGGAAAACCGGTAATATCTGTATTCAATCCAATCCTTGTTAAAAATGGTTTCAAAGCTAAAATAAATAGAAGAGGAGAAAGGGGACAACCTTGACGGACACCTCTAAAAAGAGGGAAAAAAGAAGAAACAAGACCATTAGCAAAAATAAAAGATCTAGGAAAAGAATATAACAAAGATATATAGGAAATGAATTTAGAACCAAAACTAAACCAGGATAAAGTAGAAAGCATAAATGACCAGTTGACCCTATCGAAAGCTTTCTCAGCGTCTAAAGCGATAGCAGCCAAGGAGTGAGAGAAAGTAGGAGATTTACTGAGAACAGTAAAGAAAAGACGAGTATTATCTGAAAGATGACGGCCCTTGATGAAACCACATTGCTCTCTGCCAATGAGTTGGGGAAGGATTTTATCTACACGTAGTGCTACAATTTTTGCAAAGATCTTGTAATCCAAATTCATTCAAGAGATGGGCCTATAATTTTTACATAAAGTGTGATCCTTATTATCTTTGGGAAGAAGACAAATGAGAGCTTCCTGAAAAGAACCTTCCGATTTTTGAGAGGTGATAAAAAATGAAAATAATTGGTGAAGTTTAGGAACTAGAAAAGAGGAAAAATGGGAATAAAATTCAATCGAGAATCCATCTGGGCCTGGGGCCTTGCCTTTTTTGAGAACATGAATAGCTTCCAAAATGTCTTTGGGAAGAATATCTTTATCTAGAGTTGAGAAATCTACATCCGACACTGGGGGGGGAGGAATGGAGGAGAGGTAAATGTCAATGTCCGAAGAGGAGGGAGGAGATTCTGGGGTGTAAAGAGTCTGGTAAAAATTAGTGAATTCTTCCAAAATATCTTCATCTTTATGGAGAATGACATTTGAAGAAGAAACAATTGAGTCAATTTTCGTCCGTTCCTTTTTGACTTTAAGGTAATTAGCAAGGACATTACCAGCTTTATTTTGTGCGGAGTAGAACTTAGCACTAGATTTAAGTAAGACCAAATTGGCAGAGTCAGTAGATAATTTATTAAATGAAAGTTTGGCATTAATAAGCTGAGTAAGGACAGAAGGGGATTTGGTAGAATAATAAGAATGTTCAAGATGTTTAATTTGAGAACTCAAAGTAGATAAAGATTGATGTGCAAGACAACGTTTCTTGGCAACATAGGAAATAATCAAATCTCTAGAAGCAGCTTTAAAAGTGTCCCAGATTAATTGAGGAGATGTGTGTGGAGTTTCATTTTCTGCAAAAAAGCGTGGAGCAAAGTCAAGGAAGGCAGATGTAAACTGTGTGTCTAAAAGAAGGGAATTATTAAATCTCCATCGACGGGTACCCTTAACAGGAGGGAGTAAATCAAGACCTAAGGAGACAGGAGTGTGATCAGAGATTAGGATAGAACCAATGTCTGAATGAGTGATGTGTTGTGTCAAAGCTTTGGAAATAAAGAGATAATCAATTCGGGACTGGGAGGAGTGTACGGGTGAGAAAAAAGTGTACTCTTGTGAGGTAGGGTGGCAAAGTCTCCTGGAATCAACAAGAGAACGTTGTGATATAGTCTTTTTAAACTGGGAAAGGAGCTGGGATGGGGAAAAACGGGACGTGGACCTTCTATCTAGAAAAGGGTCTATGATCATGTTGCAATCCCCACCGAGAATAAAATAGTCGTCAGAATGTTGCATGGAAGAGGAAAGGATTTGAGGCCAAAATAACTTATCTTGTACAGTGGGAGCATATACATTGAAAATAGTTAGAGGAATTTTGTTAACCAATAATGAAACAATTACCCATCTTCCTTCGGTATCAGCATCCTGAGCAATAAGTTGAATAGTAAGACGTTTATGACACAGAACTGCAACCCCATTACGCTTACCCGAACCAGGTGAAGCCAAAACATGACCCACCCAATTACGACGTAACTTAGAAATGTCAACTTCCTTAATTTGAATTTCTTGTAATAAAACTATATCTGCTTTCAAATGAGCTAAATGAGAAAGAACACGTTGTCTCTTAATAGGAGACCCCAAACCTCTAACATTCCATGAAACTACATTAATTGACATCTAAAAATTTTAGAGAAAATCAAAAAGTATGAGAACAATGCAAAATAACATGAATAGTAGCAAAAATATAACTAAAACAAGTAGAAGCGATACAGCCAAAGTAGGAATAAATGTAGAGAAAAGAGAAGGAGAAAAGTTGAGGTAGAAACAGAAGATAAAGTAAGAAATAACTGCGAAATAGTAAAGTGAAGTGCTAAATAAAAAAGGCGGAAAAAGAAAGAAAAAGGATTAAACATCAAACAGCACAAATGCCACAAAAATGGTGGAACAAATTACCACATAATATGAACAAAGAAACAGAAACAAGAACGAAACACAACGGACTCATCAAAAAAGAAGCATTGGTCCTTTAAGGTTGAGGTACTTCCATGGAATTGCCACTGCAACTGTCCAAAAATTGCTGAAGTAAGGCAGGGTCTTCATACGTGTTTGTCTTGTTATTATAAGTCACTCTGAAGAGGCAAGGGTGGCCATAGCGGGCATTCAAACTACGCAGAGCAGGCCTCATCTCTAAAAATCATTTCCGACGATCCGCCGTTGCCTTGGCGTAGTCCTGGGCAAAAAAGAGGTTAGAACCATTCCAGGTGAGTTTACCACGTTGTTTAGCTGCATAAAGAACTTTGAGCAGTTCAGTATACTCCAAGAAATACAGGATAACACCTCTAGGCTTTGAAGAAGACGAAGCAGAATTAGAAGGTGGACCAAGACGATGGGCACGTTGAATATTCAGTGGTGGAGTATCAGAGAGACCTAGAAGAGGTGGTAAGAAAGACTGAAAAAAGGATATCGGGTTTGAGCCTTCAAGATATTCTGCCAAACCGTAGATACATAAATTATTGCGCCTATTACGATTTTCCAATTGCTCAATCTGCTGTTTAAGATGAGATATCTCTTTAGACATGAGGGGGACTTGATTGGTAAGTCCTTGAACTAAGTCCACGCGACCTTCCAAATCTCCAATTCTCTGCTCAGTGAGCGACCATGAAGATTCCAAGTTTTGCAGGCGAGTATTAGTCTCTTCCATGTGTGGCTTAAGAGCACGAATCTCCTCAAGAATGAGCTCCATAGATATTGTGGAAGACGAGTTAGTAGGAGATGGTGGGTTAACTTTCACTCGTTTGCCAGAAGGAGCTGTCGAAGTCGAGGGTACTTTAGAAGTTTGCTTTGAGCTTGAGCGGGAACCAGAAGATGAAGTAGAGTTTTTAGACGCATTGGAGTCGGTAACATTCTCTTCCATGGGTTCCTGTAAAACATTGAACGGATTAAAGTCCTCTAAGCCTGTTTGTTTAGATTGAAGGGAGCTACCACGGTTGTTTCGGGACGATGTCATGAAGAAACGTAGAAATGGAAGCCCTTCAAGGAAACTATGAGGAGACTCGTAAAGTATGAGGTGGTAAGTGAGAAATAGAAAGTCAGTCATCAGAGAGCAACATAAGTAAATAAAGTTGAGAGACCAGCGAGTCGAAGGAGGTCAAAAATATTCAGCAATGAAGAATGAATCTAACATTATAAAAAAGGCGTATGTTCCTGAGAAGAATACTCATGTCGCGCAGTATGAGCGGTATTCAGCAGGAACTCCGAAAAACAAAATGGCGGCCGCGATTTTACGCTGAGGGGCTGCAACAAATTGAAGAAAAAACAGTCATAAGGCTCACCATGAGCGATGTTTCTCGCTGCATTAGAAGCAGCCTTGGTTCCGGCGTACAAAAAGGAACAAATTCAGGTCCGGACTAAAGAAATGAGTCCTGGGGCCGATCCAAGCCCTCACGTCGCGGCAGAGCTCCCAGAACTGGGGCCATCTCCGAAGGCTCCGAAGCCACACCCCCGATAAACTCTACCATGAACCTTATGCTTGCTAGGAGTGTCTTCCAAACTCTGATGTGAATGGCTGTTTGGATTTTCTAAAGTCACTCATCATGAACAGTCTCATTAGTAATTTCTCTACAGGTAAGGTTCATTCTCAGGTGTGGTATTAACATTTTGCCACATGCAAAGAATGTGTACCATTCAGATTACAGAACAGTATTTCATGTGGAATGCCCTAGAGAGTTAGATAAAAATGTAGCACTATTGCGGATTGACTGGTGTTGAGAAGACACACAATCTAGATTCCTGCCTCACTGCAAGGAGAGTAATTTTGCTGACAAGCCAAGTAAATCAAGGTGTTGTTAAAATAAATAATATTTTAATAGAGAATGTGTTGTTTCCTTACAAGGAGCGGATGAGGTAGAAGGCCATGTGGAGCTGCTGGCAAGTTAACTAATGTTGCGGAGCAACCAGCCCCAGCTCACAGAAGAACCATGTAACATACGTAGCTGCCAAGGTTTCAGATTGCAATGTGTGACATTTTCATAATTTCAGTGCAAATGTGAGTGACATTTCAACGACTATGAGTGACACTTTCTCATGAGCAAAATCGAGTCATGACGACGAGGGAAACATACATCAGAAACCACACCCATTTGAGCAATGAGATGTTCTTTAGACTCTTGTGTTTAAACACACTTAGTTAAGCTAAACTAACCACATTATAACAAATATAAGCCCATGTCTAACTTGTAGGGGGAAAGGGATTAGGTGGACAAGATATCACAAGGACCAAGGCACTGTGAACATCTCAATGTAGAAAATCATTTGAGTGGACAGGATTTCTTTACATAGGAAGAAGAACTCCTACGAGACGATGTAGACAAATAATGCTGAATCAGTAGTAAGCAACATCTTAAATATGACCATAGTTCTTTTACGCTCTAGGTACATGACTGTAAGAACCGTTTTATATGAGTAGTAAACGGCTTCATGAGTCATTGAGCGTAGTACTCTCCAGTAACGTTTTACACTCATCTGTAACCACTTTAACTCTAATTATAAGAACGTTTTAAAAAATATGTTTGAGCTGCAATAATGATCCTTGACTGATAATGTAAGCAAAGACAGAAAAGCCATGCTTAAAATAAATTCAAATGATTCATACATTTCAATAGATCCGATTCAGACTGGTGACTCCCGATTTTTAAATCAAGAATTGTTTTATTTTCGTGCCTCCTCCCTAAAATTCCAATACACTAGATATTGATAAAGCCCACTGCTACTATAATAGCAAACTGACATGGAATCCAAATCATCAGTACATCAAAACAGCTACTTTTGCATGTATATTTTGCCAAGAGGCCAAAAGAAACGAACAGCAATTGAGGAACTGCTGCTATTCATACTTACAGGTGTCAGCTTCAGCCTGTGTCCCCGATGCTGGTGTTTAATGGTGTTTGCATGCTATAGACGGCCCAGAAGATGCTCTCTTTGAGCTCTGCAGCACTGTAAATCCGTCAAACTGGAACCGGACTTTTAAATCATTTTCAAAGGGCCTGAGCCCAGAGAAGGGAGATGGTCAATCGGCGAGACTCCCGAAGGTCTGAGAGGAGCTGTGCTGCTCTCCAGGCGCTTCTAAAAGTAAAACAGCCTTCTTCAGTGCAAATATGTTTCCTCTCAGCCCCCACGTGGAGGGCAGGTCACCCTGGCCACTCAATCTGGCCAGGGTGCCGAGCCACGGCGATCTGCCTGGGAGTGAAAGGGTGCTGAGGCAGGCGTACGTTGCAGGGCCTGCAGGAGTTTCTAAAACTCCGTACCAGTGAGCGTGACCTCTATGGCCACATACCATGGACCAAAATAAGGGCTGACTTTCAAATCGAGAGCCTGTGCGCTATTCAAGAGCCGGATATTGTGCTATTCACAAGCACGTGACTCATGCGTCATCTGTAATTAAACGGTGGCCATATGCAAAACATAGGCCTTAACTCCTGAAGTCCCATGAGATGTTGGGCCGCATGATCCAAGGGGGTATTGTATTCTTTATTTCGTTCGTGTATCAAGCTCTCCAAAACACAATTCGCAAAATACATTTACCTGGAAGTGTTTGTGATAAACGTGTAATATATGTTTATTACAACTGTTCTATCTGGGGATGGCCTAAAACTGCATGAAGAAAGCTGTAGTACCGGCCCCGGAAAATATGTGCAGGTGCTGAGCACCGGAAAGCTCTGGCACAAATTAAGCACTGGTCTGGGCACTCTTGGCTTCGCTCTGGGCATCAAGGCTTAAACCGGGAAGACTCCTGTTGCTCCTGATCTCTTCGCCTTGCCTGTCTGCTACAATGTCGATGCCTGTGCTCCATACATGAACCCGTCCAGGGCTCGTGGACATCCAAGACTTCCGAAGGAATCTCCCTTAAAGTGAAGAAGTCACTTCCCTTCATCTGCAGGCACCGCAACTAAGCTGACTAGTCTGATGATCCTAGGCTCCCACGGACTCCAACAGGCTCAGCAACACAGGTGATGGTTATCCACATCCCTTGAGGCCTGCCCTCTCCTCTCATCAAGTTTGATGCGAGTATCCCTCGTCGGAGCTGTAGGACCTGAACCCTGTGCACCGCATCGACTTGCCGTTGTAAAGGCTTGTTTGCTTCCTTCCATCAATATCTTTGGGCTCCGAGTAGCTCCAACCTCAAGCATCTCTAGTGACCAGAATCTTTGACCACACCACATTGCTTGCACCGTGGGCCTGCTTCTTTAGTGAGCTGCTCGAGATCCTCTTGCAACTCCAGTGCCTCCAGACTGGACCTGCTGGTTCTGGCATTGTACATTTTTCAACTTCCATGCTGGTTGCAGTTGCCAAGGCTTGTTGGTGCTCCCGCCAGGCACCGACCCCTCAAGTCTCGATATCCGATGTGGGACAGGTCATGTACAGATCCTGGTCTTCCACAGCATCGCCTGGTCCACACAGTTGCAGTTCCAAGGTCACCGTCAGCTCTCCTGCAATACCCGACTTCGGTGGGCATTTGTCATCCGTGCCTCCTCGTCACTCCTGAGTGGCATTGACTCTGCCCCCTCTGCTTGCAGGTTATTCACATCTTGAATTCACCTTTGGGTTCCAAGGGACACTTTCACCTTCTCCAGCAGCTGCATCTTCCTGAAATCTACCATTGATTTTTATGACAGTTTCTGACACCCCTTCATACCTATGCACCCGCCTTCCCTAGTGCAGGTAACCTGGTTCCATGGGTATCCACGGGTGTGGTGGCTTTCCAACTTCTTGTCTTTCAAAGGGTTTCTTGATTTGTACGGAGAACGCAGTTGTGTTCCTACACCGCACACAACCTTTCTGGGGCTCCTAGATACTCACCTTGGGTGGTTACTTGGGTGCCCATCACTTCTATGTTCTTTGCGTATTGTTTTGACTTGAGCCGTGGCTCGCATACCACTATTTTAGTATATGGTTTGGTTCCCCCAGTGACCACTGCGTATTCTGTGCTACGTACCTTTTTCTATTGCAAAGTATTGTGTACATTGTGTATATCTCAGTGTGTTAGTAATTGTCTTATAATGTATACATGATTTTATTCATGCACTTTGTGGTTCTTTTTCACTTAATCTAGGCCTTTAAGATTATGTTCTGGTAAAACAAGCTGCTTCATACTCCTTTTGGACTAAGCCTGAAAGCTGCTCTCCGCAGCTACCAGTTAGAGTGCCATCTAAGTTGTCTAAGACCACTAAAATCACCATAAGAGTGGTCTAGATCAGTGCAAGGTGTCCACTTACATAAGTGTACATTATATACTGAGCCAGCCTCTCACGTTGGTGTGCAGCGGTTGGGATTCAAGCTTGCATTGTTTTACCTGATAATTTTGGTGTGGATTAATTGAAAAACCATCACTAATATTAGGCACATATAATACACCGGACACTTTCACCTTCTCCAGCAGCAGCATCTTCTTGATGTCTCCCATTGAGTTGGAGGACCGTTTCCGACGCCACTTCACACCTACGCACCCGGTTCCTAGGTGCAGGTAACCTGTTTCCAAGGGTATCCACCAGTGGAGTGGCTCTTCAACCTCTTGTCTTTAATGAGGTTTTTTCAAGGTCCACTGGGAAGGGTCTTTCTTCTTTAAAATTGCAACCGCAACATACACGTTGATTTGTATGGAGAACATCGTTGCGTTCCTACAATGCATGCAACCTCTGTGGGGCTCCTAGATACTCGCCTTGGGTGGTTTCTTGGGACCCTGGCACTTCTAGGTCATCTGTGTATTGTCTTGACTCTAGTTGTTGTTCGCTTACCACTATTTTAGTATATGGTGTGGTCTCCCCGGTGACCATTGTGTATTCTGTGCATCTTTCTTGTTTTTATTCCAAAGTATTGTGTGCATCGTGTATATCTCCGGCTAGGTGATATTTGTATGTGTTAGTGAGTGTCTCTTAATAAATACATATTGTTATAAATACACTGGTGTGGTTCTTTTTCACTTAATTAATACGTATAAGATTATGTTCCGGTAAAACAAGCTGTTTTACACTCCTTCTGGATAAAGCCTGAAGGCTGCTCCCCACAGCTACCACTTAGAGAGCTTTCTAAGGTTGTCTAAGACCACTAAAAATCACCATAAGAGTTGGCTGGATCAGTGCAAGATATCCACTTACATAAGTGTACATCATATACTGAGCCAGCCTTTCACATTACTGCTTGTACTTTGGTGTTTCATGACTCAGTATCATAGGTAAAAAAAAATCCTCCAGGCAAAAATAGAGACTATTCTGGACTGGGAGCCCCAAAAACTCAGCCTAAAGTGAGGGCCTTCCTGGATCTCACTGGATATTACAGGAGGTTTGTCAAGGAGAATGGTGTTTGCCTCCTTCAAGCAGGCAATGTGCCCAGCCACTGTGCTCAAGGCACCTGGCTTTTCAAAAGAATTCATAGTCCAAACAGATGCCTCAGAGCATGGCATAGAGCAGTATTGTCACAGCTCAATGAGGAAGGCTTAGACTAACCTATAGCTTTCATGTTTATGAGCTCGCTTCCCAGGGAACAGAAGTGGAATGCTATTGAAATAAAAGCCTTTGAGGTGGTCTGGGCACTGAAGAAGCTGAGGCCATACTTATTTGGGACTCACGTCTTGGTTCAGACAGACCACAGCCCATTTAGGTGGCTTATACAATTGAGGAGTGGGAATTCAACATTTCAGAGGTAGTCCATTTCCTTACAGGGTAGGGACTATTCAGTGGAACACTGTCCTGGGGAAAACCACTCCAATGCTCCATGTTATTCTGCCTCAGTGATGAGAACTCCCAGAGGATGGGTAGTTCTCCCCACTTTCAGCAGGGGCGAACCTGTTAGACCTGTCAGCCTTAGGGTCATTTTTCTCCAAACATTTGCTTTGCCCTCCACTTTTTGCTGAAATTAATTTTTGTTGGTTGTAGGACTTTGTGCACTATACCACTGCTAACCAGTGCTAAAGCACTTGTGTTCACTCCCCTGAACATAGTTGAATCCGTTTATACCTGGATGGCACATTTAATTTACGTATAAGTCTCTTGTAGAGTGCCATGCCATGTACCCAAGTCCTGTAAATTAAAGGCTACCAGTGGGCCTACAGCACTTATTGTACTACCTACTTCAGTAGCACCTTACAACATATCCCGGTCTGCAACCTGAATGCAGTTTTAAACTTCCAATTCATCTTGGCAATGTAACCACCTTGCCAAACTTTGAATTACCCTTTTATTGCATATAAGCCACTGCTAACTGCCACTTGGTGTGTTTGAAATTTTTGTATTGATGATGTTCATATTGACCACTTGTATATATTGCGCACATTGTTTTCTGAATGAATTCTTTATTGTTTGATGACTGTCTTTTTCCATGACATACAAAAAAGAAATGTAAAAATCAAAAATTTAAGAAGATAAAAATCAGAAATAAAATACTGACAACTCTGTACTCTTAGGCTGGGCGTGATAAAATAAAAAACAAGTAAAACCTGACTAGCTATCTTTCTGTTTGGAATATTGGAGTGGTCCAAGTTAGTCAGAGATAGGACCCAAACCTTCTCTGTTGCCCTGCATAGATACTTTAGACATTGCCTCTGAGTTAACCTTGCCTGCTTTTTATGCCAAGTTATCCAGGGTTAAGCATAGGTTGAGTTAATGACTTTTTGTGGTTCACTCTGCTAGGGAGTGCGGCTGTTGTTTGACCAAGGCTCACATCCCTCTCAACCAACAACCCAATTGCTCATAATCCACAATCCTAAGTGCTGTATGTTTGTCCACTTCAATCTCTAGTCTAGGGGTGGGCGGTAAACTTCACTCTGTCAGCGGAGTTTTGCCACTCCACGCTCCACTTGGAGCATGGAGTTTGACAAAAACTCCACCAACTGTTGTGTGGCGGAGTTTAACCCCCCGCCCAACGTGGTCACCCAGCAGTAGCCTCTCAAGACCATCTGACTCCTTACTTCCGGGAGCTGTGGACTAGTAATTTTGGGAACCAATCGCAGGGCATGTAGGTCAGTTGTACTGCTTCCGAACCCCAACCAATATCTGCCCTTAGCGAGATCAAGAATGCTAATTTTCCAACAGTGAACTAGAAAAGGCTAAAGCAGATTGGTTGTGGGAGTTGTTATGGGTCCTCACATGCAAGACTGCATTCTCACTCAGCTGGTGAGGTGAGGTACCGTGCACTTGCTAAAAAGAACAACTGGTATGATTGAATATCGACTCTGGGGTGCTTGAAAGAGTAGAGAGGTAGCACATGATGCTATTGGTTCAGAGGGCACACCACAGAGGCTACATCATTGGCTAGAAAGTACATTTCTTAAAGTAACCACTTCTCCCACCCTGAGGTTGCACATGCCTGTCGCTGCTTGTAACACGATCCCGGGGTTGCTCAATGTGGAAAAGCTCCTCGACTGACCATTCTCAGAATCACAGCTGTTGTGAGCAACAGATCCCGCACACATGACAACACGCGGAGCCCGGGCTTGTGTGTGCGTCCACAAGTTGCAGAGGGCAGGGACAGTTGTCGTTTTAGATATTTATTGGGAGTGTTGTAGTTTTACACTGTTATCACTAAGAAAGGAGAGGAAGATAACTGCTTGAGCCTTTGACTACATAGAAAAAGGTAACCAAACCACCATATCCATTTCTTATGCAAAGCTGTATTTTTTTTTAAACTCATTATTCGCAACTGCACAGTCTCGAATACAATACATCATGAACGTAATATTACACTGTACAGTCATTTTCTCTTTTTCTCCCCAACCAAACAAGTCGGTTATTCATAATCACCTGTTGTTATACGTCATAATTAGAAGAATACAGGAGTATATAATTCCATATCCTTTCCGACATACTTTTCTATAGGATTATTGCCTAAACTCCATGATATAACTCAACATGTTATTAATGGATCTAATATCCGACAACATAAAGGATCAAACCCCAGATCCTTCCTCCCTCCCCGCAACCATGCAAAGCTGTATAATCAGACAGAGAACCACAGCTGAATTACATTGGCTGATGTATGTAAATTAAACTTTCACTGATAATTGGCCGTCAAGTTGTAACTGACAAACTGACTTAACACTATGCCTCACCTGCATCCAATTTGTATGGCAAAAGCAATCCACTTTCAATAGAAATTCACTGGAAAAACTTTCATCTGTGCGGCGTGCTTGAACAAGACTCCATGTCTGTCAGGCCATATGTATATATCACTACCAGTAAAAAAACACACCCCTCTTTGTTTACAATATGAGATAATTGTCCCTCATAATTGTCCCTCATTTATGCTGTTGAAGTATCCGCCATCTTAAAGTATGGTGAAGGTTGCAGTAAATATGTGTATAGTGTTTAATCAGTGTTTCACTTTTATACAGCGAAACCGGCATTGTAAGCTTCAGCGTGAGCTCTAGAGAATGCTAACCTCCCAAGCTCAGCATATCTCTATCCAAATCACAATTTATCATACTTGAAAAAGAATACCTCCTGCAAACCTCTAAAGAGTTACTGTCTCCATTACTTGCAGAGAAAACGAGAGCTGGAGTTCGGCAATCAAAAGTAAGGCAATGGTAACTATCTGCTTTATCAATCATTTATTTGTTTGGAAATTCAGCTGTTTTACCTTCAGCCTCAAAATACACTTTTGTACATAGGGAGATATGTCTTTAGAAATCTGCACAACACGTTAATGCGCAGAATGTTAACTCCTGTCTGCTTCGCAGGTGAGCACTCAATGCTTAATTCAGGAAAGCCATGTGAAGGGATAACGTCCTCAACTACCTGCAATCCACAATAACGCTTCCGAGTGCACGAATATTATATACATTCTAACATCTTCCTTGCTTATATTTTTCCGCTACAGCTGAGTAGACTTGCTTCTATTAATTTATCTTAAAGTGCATCCTTACTCACTGCCTGCCGCTGTTATTTTCTCACTGTGTAAATGTGTGTAAATGTATGTATACTTGTAAAGCGCACTATCACCTTTCAGGCATCCTGGCGCTGTATACCGCTGTGGAACCCTTCCTGGCTTTCCCTGTGAGATGCCCCCTACTGGGAACCCCCAAGGTGAAGCCAGGCATCCCAGCGCTGTTGGGGCCGTTGTGGAGATTAAGCAAGCTATTGCGCAGAGTTGCAGAGTGAGACCCATGATTAGAGTAGGCACCGAGGCGAGAATTATCGAGTCCATGGACATTGAGCCCAAGACCCTGCCGTGTCGGGAATTGAACCCTGGTCCTGGGCCAGACCTCTGCCTCAGGGTCTGCCGCTCTAATCGGTGAGCCACACTTCTCCACTGTCTCCTAGCTGGTGCAGGATGCTCTCTCTTGGAGGTGTCTCTATCCAGTCACCTGTGTTTTTTATTAGACCATGCGCCCTCCTGTCTCCTTGTCTCGATTCAGGACAATGTCCATAGGCTATCATCTATTTACAGGAGCTGTCTCAGGCAGTCTGTCTCCCATACATCCATAGAACAGGTGCAGCCCAGGGGGTACTACCAACGGCAGTAAAACCAGTCTGAAAAGACAGCTCACTTTCTCCCTTTATTTATTGGGGCATTTGTGTAGTGCCGCATACACTTCGGAGAGGCAGCTTCAGCACTGGCTGTTGCTACATACTAATGAAGAAGACAGTCACACGTTAAAGCTATATAGAGGTATGGCGTGTAGTGGGGCAATGCTAATCTGTCACTTTGAACTTGCATGAATCAGTATTGCTGATGCATAGCACAATATGGATATGTTTTCTAGCCATTAACACTGATGTCACTAGTCATTTTTGATCACATGCTCTCTCTTGTTTGTGCAGAATCCCAACTTACTAATGTGACGTTTGGTACATCTACTGTATCATAATTGCCTAGGATGCAATGTCATATATAATAGGGCTACCATTACATCATCACCAATAGTGAAGTAGCATCGGACCTGACACAATAAACACTATTGGCCTGTTTGGTACAACTTCCCCTTATGACATCAAACAGCATGATGTACATGTGGAGTTTAGACAACCATGTGTCTGCTCAGAACAGTTCATTGGTTGCTAACAGGAATCAGGTGGGATCCTTGCCATCATATCAATCGACAAAGTACATCATCATATACATTGTGCAAAACTTACATTTTTGACAATTTACATATACCTAAGTGACTTAAAGTAAGTGTTATCATTATGCAATACCCAAAACAAAGGCAACCTTTCAGTTTATGCTAATATTGGTACATTTCAGTATTTGTTGACACACATTTCCTCAAAATGTACTTTTTGAGAATGAACGGTATGCAGATTTTAGTACCTTGTCATCGAGGGACACAGTGGCCCAGAGGGTGAGGGGAATGAAATGGAGGCCAACAGAAAATCAACATCTTTTTCAGAGGCCTCCTCCAATGAGCACTCCCTCTTAGTGGCTGGCCCTACTGCACCCAGGGGCTTTGCTGCCAATTGCAACAAATTATAGCCTACCTGGAAGGCATTCAAAGTGCTATGTCTGGTCTACAGAGGTCTTTACGAGGTCTAGCCTCCCAACCATCCCAACCTTGAGCACCACCTCCCGCCCCCATCAAAATTCCCTATTACCAGACCTGTCTCAAGCACATGTATACCTTTGCATGCACTCACTCACATAGACTTGACCAGCACAACAAAACACAAACACGAACAACACAAAAAAAAGAAGCATGCATCCAAACACACAGACACCACCCCAGCCCCCAACACAACCACAGACACTTCACCCACCAACACAGACACATCTACTACCGCCTAGTACAACTACATTCACTGTACCCACCACCACAGACACATCCATTGCCCCAGCACAACCACATACACTGCACCCACCATCACAGATACATCCACAAGCCCCAGCACAACCCCAGACACCACACCCACCACCACAGAAACATCCATCCCTACAATCACAGCCCCAGACACTGAACCTACTACCACAGACACATTTATCATGAATATACCCAGCACCGCCACAGCACACACACCCAAGAAACAGAAATGCCCACGCTCACCCTTACAACACACACCAACAAAGCATGACACACTCGAACGTTCATGACATACACTAGACCCACAGACACCTGCACCACAACACATCTACCACAGGGCTGCCGCCGCCAGCGTACCCAAACTAGGACGGACCATCAATTCTTCCTTCGAATCCTGCATCTTCCCAGATGACTGGAAGCAGACAGAAGTAAAACCCCTCCTCAAGAATCCCTTGTCTGACCCGACAGACCTTCATCAAAGAGAACTCCATCCTAGACGCCTCCCAGTCCAAGTTCTGCAGCACCCACAGAACCAAGACCCCCCTCCTCGCCGCCACCTGCGACATCCGCATGCTTCTCGACCAGGGACACACAGCAACCTTCATCCTACTAGACCTATCCGCAGCCTTCAACACCGTCTCACATCGCACTCTCGCTGTCAGACTCCATGATGTGGGAATATGAGGAACCGCCCTCACCTGGATGCACTCCTTTCTCTCCCGCAGAACCCAGACGACCAGACTCCCTCCTTTCCTCTCAGAACCCACAGAGATCAACTGTGGAGTACCACAAGGATCCTCACTCAGCCCCGCGCTCTTTAACATCTACATGGCCCCCTTCGACGCTATCGTCAGACAGCACAGGCTCAGCATAGTATCATACACCGACGACACCCAGCACATCCTCTCCCTCACGAAGAACCCAGAAGACCCCAAACTCTGTTTTCAGGAAGGAATGAGGGACGTCGTCGCCTGGATGAAAAACAGCTGCCTAAAGCTCAACTTGGAGAAGACTGAGGTCCTCATCCTCGGACCCTCCACCTCCACCTGGGACAACACCTGGTGGCCCTCCATCCTCGAAAGTCCGCCACCCCGAAGGATCACGCACGGAACCTCGGCATCATCCTCAACTCCTCCCTCAACATGACCCACCAGATCAACTCCATCGCCTCCACAAGCTTCAACTGCCTTCAGATCCTCCGCAAGACCTTCAAATAGATACCCCCCGAATGTAGAAAAACCATCATCCACGCGCTCATAACCAGCATACTGGACTACAGCAACGCCCTCTATGCCAGAATCAACAGAACTCTCCTATACAAGCTCCAAACTATCCAGAACACCGCACCCAGACTCGTCCTTGGAACCCCACGGCACAAACACAGGACCCAACACCTACGAGACCTCCACTGGCTCACTGTTGAGAAGAGAGTAACCTTCAAGCTGCTCACCCACACCTACAAATCCCTCCACAACCTCGGACCCAAATACCTTAACAAGAGAGTCTCCTTCCACGTACCCAAGAGGAACCTCTGCTCCGCCGACCTCGTCCTCGCAGAGACCCCCCACATTCGCAGAACAGGAGGAAGAGCTTTCACCTGCATCTCAGGCAAAGCCTGGAACGAGCTCCCAGTCAACATCAGACGCTCCCCTACCCTGCACACCTTCAGGAAGAACCTCAAGACCTGGCTCTTTGATTGAACCGGAGCTGCACCCCATCCCCCCTAGTGCCTTGAGACCCTCACAGGTGAGTAGCGCGCTTTATAAACCCCCTGATTGATTGATTGATATATACAACATGCACTTCCATTCCTTTTACCTCCCAACCCCAACTCCCTCCTGACCATCCTGCCCACTTTCCCTGTGAAAATCTTCTGTTGGCCCTGGCTCTGAGCCCACCCCATCCATACCCACCCTTCTCAAATTCGTACCTGCCCCCTCCACTCCAACCTATCCCTTCCAAATCTCAACCCACCCCTCAAAAGACCATACCCACACCTACTACCCCCCAAGGTACCCCTAAAACAGCCAAAGACTCCAATCCCAATAGCAAACCCACCCCTCCCAAAAGCACCCCCCTCTCAAATCCAAGAGCACCCCTCCCAAAACCACATCCAACCACCCCCAAGTAACATCTTTGAGGTGCTTGCTCTGCCCACTAGATGCCCTTGGATGCAACTTTGTGGACACTTATGACCTGACATTTGTCTTGTTTCATGCTAGTTGAAAGTGTTCTCATTATGAGTAAATCACAATATTTCTTTTCACTGTGTTTATCCTGGCATTCATTTTGCTTTGCACTTTTGATTCCTAGCAATTTTCAGCGTAAAATGTGTAGTGCCTATTTTTCTTTAACATGATGGAAGGAACTACTTCATACTTTTAAATGTCTACTATGTATGTGCATACACTGGTTCACATGGTATAATATGATGATTTGAAATTGGGTGCAACCATTCAGCATAGTAGTGGACACTTGCACTAACAAATAGACGTTGAGATATTATTTAAGGATATTTTACTAAAGGTGTGTTAGTTTCACCTTGATTACTGAAGTATTTATACATATGCATTAAACCTTGTCATATTATTTGCAAATTTAGCTTGCATATCATACAGGACTTGCATTAGGCAAGGTGAAATGTTACATGGATGAATATGTAGAGTGCTTTAAATTTGGGACTGTCATTGATTTTCCAAGAAATATATGAGATGAGGGTTACAGCTTGTCAAGTGCAATTTCTACATGAGCTTACATTGCACTTATTCCAATGATGTGTGATGCATTTGTTTTTATTGTGCCAATGTTCGTATTTTATTTCCACACACCTGCATGGTGAGTTTCTGATTTTTGATCAGAAGTTTGAGGAGTTAACTACCACGGAGTAAAAAAAAAACTCTGCCACACCACATGGAGTACTGCTAGTGAGCAGAGTTTGACGCCCATTCGCATTGTGAAGGGAACGCAGAGTGCGTCCTCGCACTCCAAATTGCATGTGAACGGCACTACACGGTTCTCAAGTGTGTTCTAAATCACGCACAAACAGCACCACGCGGTCCACATTTGTGGGGCCATCTTGTATTTCTGCTCTCTGTTATGGTGCTAAATCTTAATATCTCTTTTATCCCTGTAATCCTCCTCCTTTATTACTTCCTTATTTGTTTCTTCTTACCTTTTCCTTTCGTTTCCATCTTTTTTTCTACCTTACCCAGTGCCATGGCAGAGGGATGACTTCCTTGTGTGCAGCAGCGCCGTCGCCCAGGAATGCAGCCCCGGGTGATCTTTGGAGAGAAGGAAGTGGCAGCACTAGTTTTTTTTGTGCATCATCACCTTCCCTCTATGCTGGCAGCAGGCAGCAGGCCCGGTAGTGGATACCACCTGTAGGAATGTTGGTAGTGCTGGTGGAAGGTGTGCCCGTACATGTGACGCAGCAGCCAGGTCCCGCATACTGTCCAGCAGCTGATGCACTGCTGGGCAGGCATTCTGGACCGCAAACAGGACATGTTCAACCTGCTAGGCATCAAGATTCTGGGGTTCAGTGAGTATATTAATTATTTGTTGTGCTTTTGTTCTACAATGCTAACATTGTTTTTCCAAATATCATGATGCTCACACTCAGAGGTAAGTTACGTTTAGTTTACATCAGTATATTATTGTGTGATCCTGTTTCTAGTTTCCGCTAGGCAGGTGCTCAGTGCTACCTAATCTTACTCCTAATTGGCACTCATTTTAACTGATTACTTAAGAAGCCATTGCAAGACTGTTCTCTTGTCACTGTAGTGAATCAGTGAGTAATGCATTCTCTCTGTGAATTGAATTTTATGCAAAGGAAATATGGTCAGCCTCCTTATCTACACCAGCGGCCTCAAGACTTTTAACAAAACAGGCAAAGCTACTGTCTGCTGACTATGATATGCAAACATTTAAAAATCTAAAACATGGAAGCTGGACCTCGACCCCCTATGTCAGTGTGACTTTCCTATATTATCTGTCCTCTACATTAAAACTAATCTTGAAGTGACAACTAATGAAGTTGCGGTTCGGACTGATCCCACTGTTGGCATACAAATATGGGCAAGGGTATAAAGAGTCTGTAGTTACCAAGTGCCGAGCTTGCGGAGCAGCAGAGGAATCACTAATTCACATATTGTGCATTTGTGCGAAACTGCGTCTACTGAGAGTCTACTGGCTCCGTCTTATTTGGAGCATTTTAAATATACGAACATGTCATGCCGCCTTAGTTGAGTGCATGAAAGGTGAATCCGCACAGCTAGTGGCCCGGTTTCTGAAATATTTGATGGCAATAAGGGCTTCTCTGGACTCCCCCATCATATAGAACTTTAACTTTTAAAGCTGGACCATGTTATGTACTCCTTTTAATGGATTTATGTTTATAGTATTCAAAACGGTGTTTCCATTTTCTTAACTTTAGCATAATTGGTTGAAACAACCTTTTTTTTTTACTTGTAGAATAAGGGAACACAATTTTATATTTTATATTTATATGTGATTTCATTGCAATGAGTTTAATTAATTGTGCAATAAAAACTATCAATCTATCTATCTATCTATCTATCTATCTATCTATCTATCTTTCTATCTATCGTTCTCTCTGTGAATTTGTTTATGTAGCACGTACAGTTTCAAGTTATTTATTTATGTAGTGTGCATCTATGCATTGCAAAAAAAGGAGACTGAGTTAGTCCTTCAAGGGGTTGAGAATTGGCAATAGAATTGAAGATCATTCATTGCAATGTATTAATTCCAAATCTAGTTTTTGTTCAGGAAATTTGGAATAGGGATTTATGGGCAAGTCAACGACAGTCGATAGACTCAAGTCGGAACTAGTAGTACTTTAGGTGATCTGTTTTAGAGAAGTACAATGTGACTGTGTTTGCTTGTTCTAAAAACAATTGTGGAGATTGTTAACTGAATCACAAATCAATTTTTTTTAATCTTCCTAATTTCTTTCATCAGCACCCAAGTGCAAGAAGAGGGATATTTCCGAGAGTCTGGGAAAAGCTGACCAGCCAACACCGACCACCAGCATGTTTCTGCTGATCCCAGTAAGTCCTTTTATGATTGTTGTGGACTTCGTAGGGTATAATCTTGGGGTATTGCAATGATGATGCTGTCTATCATTAAGATTGAGATAGGGCACCCAAGGAATCTAGTATTATAAATAAAATTCACCATGCATGTTTGTTGAGAAGGCCATCCTTTTCCTGCTCCAACACAGTTGAGTTCACAAGAGAGTGGCCATGATCATTATGGACCACCCCAACTCCTAATATAGTGTGCTGCTGTCTTGTTCATTTATAGTTACAGTATACCAGCAGTTTCCCATGACAGTGCAGCATGGCTTTAAAAACATTATGAGATCCCACTCCCATTTCATTTGCCAATAACACCATATGTCTTTCAATTACCATTATTCCACCCTTGGCTTGTCTAACTTTATGAGCCAGCCAATCAAGTGCCCAGAGTGATATTTGGTAGATACTGTAGTGCTAACTGAACTGTAGTACTGTATTGCAGTTGTATTTGGGGTTGCATATCTGGCATCTAAATTATGTGTGACGTTTTATTCTAGCCACACAGACCATTGGTGATGCCGGCTCCAGTGCCACTGCAGGAGGAGGTGGGTTAGTTGAAGGGGTAAAAATGGCTTCAGGGACAGGTACTGGTAAATCACATAATTTATTGCAACTACCATGCTCACAAGCACAAGATTGCCATGGTGTCTTCATCAACATATGACCGTGAAGTGAACCACCCCAGCTTTAGCAGCCACTGTGGTGGATGAGTTATTATCATGGCGTCTTCTATTTGGAACTCAGCAAAAGGTCACATAATGACCATTGATGGCTTGATGGAGATATGAAGGAACACAAGCCTAAAAGAAAGTAAATGGTAAATGAGTGAAAGGGTGGGTGAGTAAAGGGATGGATGGACGAAAGAATGGTTTGAAGAAAGGAGGGCTATTGAATGAATGGTTAACGGATTGGAAATTTTGGTAAAAGACTGGATAGGAGAAAGTAAAGCTTAATCATGGTGGCTATGGGTGAATTCGAATGAAAGGAAGAATGAATATTTGGATTGTTCGGATCAATAGGCAAGGCAGCTCTTCAAATTAGGAGAATGCTGCTCACCTGCTTTGTTTACTTGTTTTATGTACGGTTATCATTCAAAGTTATGGTTCTAAGTGGGGGTATTTTTTATTCTTTGCTCTACTCCCTTGACTTGCTGTATTTGTTAAGTGAGCCAAATGTATTGCACCCATCATTCATCATCCCCCTCCCCGCCCATGGCAATTTTGCCAACTATGTCTTAAGTGCAGTATGGGTTAATTTGTGGCTGTGGTGTTGGCTGTGTAATGTGCATCTGATTCAGTTAATGCGTCATTCACAATGTTTTCAATGCATTGCAAACTGAACACACAAGATGTGTTGTTTAACTTCGCCCACTCATTCACCTCTTAGTACTTCACTCCTTTATTTTTTCCTAAGTTCTTCAATCCCAGCCTACCAATTGGAAAATCCATTCTTGGCATGTGCCACATTTCATTTTATAACCATGTGAAGTGAAGTGATTCCATCATATTTTTCATGGTTTCCCATGACAGATTTATTTTACACTTATTCAGATGTTTCCCTTTTGAATTGTACAGTGACTGCAAAAGCTAAAGATGATGAATTTATGAGCAGAGTAGTGGCCACTCTATTATATATATATTTAAAAAAGCTCTACCCTACTTGTCTAATCCCTCTACCCTACCTATTGCAGTAGAGTAAATCAAGTTCCCTTTCCTTGTTTACTTCCCAGTTAATGAATTTGTTGGAAATATGTGGTGGTGGGTAAGGCCACAGAGTAAATTGGGAGTAGGTGCACAATTTGATGTCAAGTTTGGTGTACAGGATACACAGTGACAAATGTGACAAATAAAATCTATATAGCCCGTTCCTTTCCCTGTAATGCAGTCCCACAGATTCATTTTCCTCAACGTCTACTTATGGCAGATAGGATAATATATTAATATTGGCACTTCATAAGTGAGGTGTGTGACGTAGTATCCTATTTATTAGTCATCTGCCTCTTTGGATACGTGGTAGAAAGGCAAATGCATTTCACGAAGAGCAGGGTCATTGGAATTAAAAATAGATAATTGTCAACTACAGTTGCAGACAATAGCAACCTAGATGACATGATGGCTTCATTATTTTAGCACAACACACAACTTGTACTCCATATAGTGCATAATGCTATACTCATTAATGAGGTAATTATATTTTCAACTCAAAGTGTCTAAATCTGTTTATAGGTACTTGAAAAGCCTTTAGAAGAAAAAAATAATTCAATTACAGTTTCTTTAATCCGGTGATGTTATTATGCCTACTGGCTGGATGACCATTGGCAGACTAGGCCACATAGTACAATAAATACATATTGCAAATTTAACAAACATGGAGTAAATTTACTGAACTGTGCAATGCTGTTCCTTTACATAAGAAAAAAATTAAATGCAAAAATATAACTAGGCCCCTTCTCAAACTGTAGGCCAGCCACCATAATGAATTTAAAAAAATCGAATAAAGGTACACATACATCAAGGTGCTTGCTCCCAATCAAACAAAAAACACCCTTTTGCACTAGTTTTTCAACTTACTTGTCAAATCTCAAATACAAAGTCCTTAAATCCAATGGTACATATGCAGCAGACAAGGAGAGTGAGTCTTCAAGCTCCAAATCCCAATAAAAAGTGACCAACAGAGGGACAAAGAACTGGGAGGAGCCTGCTGAACAGAAGCAGGAAGTTGGAGGCTCTGGGGCACTTCCTTCCTGTTTGAAGAAAAAGTAAAAACAAAAGGTTTCTTACACAATAAATACAACTCAAATGGCCAGTTTGAGAAGAAAATCAACTCCAAATGCCTCTCAGCTGCATCTCCAGCAACAAAGTATTGCGGGAGCTTGCAAGTGGTGCAAGAAGTCTTGCGCGCACTCGCAAGCAGCCCGAGCCGCTTGCCGCTTGCGATAGAGAGCCAAAACAAAACTCAAGTGCGCAAACCGAAAACAAACTCCACTTCGCGGCCAAATGGTGGAATTCAGGAACTCTGCGTTCCTCTGCAGAGTGAAGAGTGCCCGAATTCCACAAACTCTGTGTGTGGAGTGGACTTTAATGCCCAGGCCAATTTTTGATTTGATACCCTTTTTTGTGCAAGAGTCCTTTTTTCGTAAGGCAGCTGGCACCTAGTATATGAAAACAATGTGGTTATACAGTTGTATTACTTTAACTTTCTTAAACATCAACATTAGAGACATATTCAGTGCACATTGGTATGCAGGGGTGGCTGCCCTACTAGGGTGCTGGAGCATTTCCCCCCCCCCTTCATTTTTTGCCCCCTCGGCTCCAGTAGGAGTAAATCAATTAGTTTATGGTTTTTTTTTAAATGCCAGCCACAATGTTTTTATTTCAAGGGCGGGGCCAATCAAAAGGAGTGACGGTACAGGGCGGGCAGGCGTGGGTGGGGTTTCACAGTAGGGTTGGTTTGTAGTAAAGTGCGCATGTCCGGTTGGATGAGTGCCTTTCTTCGCCCAACCCGACATGCGCATTTGAAGCTACTCCTATGTGCAAAGTTAGTGAGGGGGATGGGGCTACAGCTGCAACCCCTCGGTCTCTTAAGGAGTGCTGCATTTGCCCACTCCAGCTAATCCTTTGCTGCTTCTATGCTGTTTGAAAACAGGAAGCAGCATCAGGATTGGCTCAGGAGATGCAGGTTAGCCTCTCTGCTATCGCAACTGGCCCGTTGTAGTTCAGCTGTGCCCGTGATTTTCTTCAGTTGTAATTACCAAGGCTTGGACCTGTGTTCCAAAAAACTGGAATATTCCATGTCATCCTGGGTTTTTTATATATAGGGCAAAATATCAAGAAATGTGCGTCTGTCTCAGGTACATTTTCACAGGTTTCAAACTGGGGACTATGTTATATGTGAGAAAATTCTCTCTAGGGCTGCCATGAATGATTTTGTGCAGGTCAAATGTGGTTCACTGAGTCACATTATGGGGTCGATTCCGATTCGGGAAAAAAAACGTCCGTACGATTTGTATCCGTAGCCCTCTCCGTACGAATCGTACCCGTCCGTCCGAGTGGCGAAGTACGATCCGTATTCCATGAATCCGTCCGAATGGTCGCGATCCGTACGTATTGCAAGGCTGAAACCGTGAACCGTACGAATCGTACACATACTGTATGACTCGTACACATGCCGTACGACCCGACGAGTACAATCCGGACCGGGGTATGAGGACGCGATTCGTACGGTTCACGTCAGATAAGGGCGAGTCGTACGGAAAAGCACACAAACACATACACACCGTACGGTCCGTACACCCCATGATCGCACCATACCCCTGCGATCATGGGGTGTACGAGCCGTACCCCCATTGTACGACCGGTGTACGAGCCGTACCCCCATTGTACGATCGGTGTACGAGCCGTACCCCCATTGTACGATCGGTGTACGAGCCGTACCTCCATTGTACGATCGGTGTACGAGCCGTACCCCATGTACGATCGGTGTACGAGACGTACTCCCATCGTACACGGGGTACGGCTCGTACACCGATCGTGATATACTTAATGGAAGCAGGGGAATGTTGGAAGCATTTCGTATTTGCTGTTCTCACGAAGGAGGCCATTGAATTTTGGGAAAGCTCTAATGGACGGATTATTTAAAGTCCTTTGAAAAGTTTTTTCCTTCCCCCATCTCCACTTCACGTACAGGCATTATTTAAATCTCACTTTTAAGTGGTACTGCAGGTTCACAGATCTTTTTTTTCTTTATTGAGGAGCTGCAGAACTCTATACCCTGGGTCAATAAATCATATTACACCCCCTTTGTACAGAATCAACTACAAGCCTGGATTTTCAAAGTGTCATTGCAAGTGGCTAATAGCCCAGAGCTCTGTTCAGTGCTGTGCCATACTATTGCTGAGCGCTTCATTTTTCCTCTGCCATTTGCTTCGAACATATCAGGCTGACCACATTAGCCAGAGGCAATGCTGCATAACATCGACTTTTCCCCTCCTCCCTTACACTAACACTTGCCACCTGTCTGCCTGACCTGCATGGCTTCATCCTGCATGTTCCCCTGCCCGCTCTCTCATTTACCGTTATGTCACTTGGCAGCCATTTCTTTACGTTTTAAGTTTCTGCAAAATTGTCTGTTTTCCTTTTTACTATTGCCCTTCTATCTTTATCTGCTTTAATTATCAGTCCTTGGTCGTTAAGAGTACCCCAGAACACATTTTAAAGTGATTTCCTCTTATAAGTGCTGGCATTTGTTATTGGCATTCAATCTTTCTGACTCCATTCCTAAACTCATGCAGTTGAAGTTAAATGATGGCATTACTCAAAAACGTGGACTGCTAATGTGTTGTATTGTTCTCTGTGAAGCTATCACTGTATAGTCGCAGACTGTCATCTCTTTACTTTAATGCATTGTTTTGAGCAGGAACTGACAAGTGACAAGTGGCAATTGTGAGAACGGTGCTTTATAACTTTAGTGCCTGACTTTTTTTTTTTACCTCTTTAATTTCCCCTCTAATAAATTGAAGTTTTGCCTAAGCAGTGTGATTCCAAAATGAGAGTGAACCCGCTGTTATTAATGAGCTGAAACAAATCTTGTGGAACACAAGGCTCACATTTGTCATCCATAAGGGTGTAGTATATAACTGGTGGCCATGCAGTTTGGGCGCGCTTTTGCAAATATATTACTAAAGGATGGTGCAGGAGCACACTGTTATTCACAAATGGCACATTTCCATTGAAATGGGCATTACATTTTTCACAATCATACAATTTTACTGATAATAATATAAAGCAATATTTTGCCCATTCTGTTTTTTTCTTTTAAAAGAACTCCCCCGTACCTCCCTAATGATAGTCGGACTTGCTCACTTCGCTCGAGACGTAACACTCAATCGCAACTTTTACGCCATCACTTTCAAATAGCACCAGCCACCACTGTTGGTATGCTATTGCTTGTGTGAGTAATTTAATAATGCAGGAGTCCTTAGCATATGTCAACAGCCTAGTGAAAACAGGTAACAGGTAATGCAGGAGGTAATCTTCAGTTCCAGTGAAGGCAGTGTTAATTTGCATTGTGATCAGTCAGCAGCAGCAGAAGCAGGGCATGTGGGATTGGATCCATGTCGGTACAGAGAGTGGGAAGGGGAGTAAAGGTGACGTTGTGCCCTATATGCAATCAATTCTGCCAACTCAAGCCTGGAAGTTTCCCCACGACAAATGCGTTGGCGGGAAGGCACATCGTAATTTGCCCTATGGAGAAACTGGCAGCCTTCCCTCAGATAGCCGCTTTTGCCTATCGCGCTGTCAGCTGTTTTTGACTATGCAATAGCCAACATCTAAATAGGACGGGGGGGACCGCCAAGTTGGCAGGCGGGAAGAGTGACAAAAAAGCAACAGTGGGACCTGATTCGCCAAGATCTAAATGAGTCCCTTAGTTAAATACAATATCGATGTGTCAATTGCGTATCTGCAAATCAAAGGCTGTATTTTATTACTCTCCTATCTTGTGTGTTTTCTATGTAAATTGCTTTAAGAATATTTCACTGTGATCTAGAATTTTGATTCTAAGGGTTACACTTGACAGCCTTAATTCATTACACTACCTATGAACAGCTTATTTATGTATCTTCATGTCTCAGAACAATGTTTCATTTTAGAGGTATCTGTATACTTTAACTGCGTATCATAGAATTTGAAGCTTTTTAGGCACTTGTTTTAGTATCTGGATGTTTTACACAATATTCTATATAACTGAAAATCTTATTTTTGCTTTGTAGTATCTGGATGCATTTTTCAAACAGTATGCTCTGTAGTCTTTATGGATACATTATTGAATCTAGATATTTCCTTTAAAAACTATATTGACACTTTAAGTATGTAACAGAGCATAGCTATTGTACGTTATCATAAGTGTGTTTCAATTTTTCAGTATATTCTATTGTAATTGTTAAACTGAATGGTTGAATCTAGCTGCTTGGAGGATAGTGTATATATACATAGTTTATGGCCTATGTAGTTTGAACCAATGCAGGGGCAACTGGATATATCTCCTATCAATCGTCTTACTTGGAATCTTTCATGTGTTTGTGTTATTGTTTATGGATGTTCTTTTATGATACATTCACATCCATACATTTTATTTTACCTTTCTAGTATCTGGGTACCTTGTTTCTTTAAATTGGTATGTGAATTGTTTATTTGTTTATTGTTGTATCTGTGTGGTATATTTACATCTGTTCTACATAATGTTATTGTGTAAACTTCCATGATGTCTTTCATTACACTTGGGTATAAATTTGTATATGTGTATCATGTGTAGATTTTTTAAAACAAATCTTAAAGTGTGTATTTTATTGGTTGATCCAGCATACTTTATTTTAATGTAATGCTTTTTGGCTAGTTTATCAGCATACCTTTTGCCATTATGAATGTATCTGGATGCCTAAATTATTTATCATGTGTCAATATACTCTATCCTATGTGTTCAGTTTGTATCAGGATGTTCATCTTCGTTACATTAGTATCTATATACATGTTTTCTATTACAATAGTATGTGGATGCTTTATGTATTTACAGTGGTAGCTAGATTTTTATGTAGGAATCATAGATAGAGTGTTTCTGGATAATTTATGTTTTTCTAATGTACATACTGTAATTGAATATAGTACAACCTCAACAATCCATTTCATGATAGTTTTGTTTAAATATCTGTATGTGCACAATAACCTTTCTCTTAACAATGTACAGTTCCCTTGAAAGTTTGAACTTGCCTGCTTTATATCAATATAACACTGTCCTGATAAACTATTTTTAAATGAAAGTATATGTGTATATTATATCATAACAAGTGTATCAGTGGAGAAGTGTGGCTCAGGGGTTAGAGGCAGCAGACCCGGAAGCTGAGATCGGTCCTGGACCAGGGTTCAATTCCCGCCTCGGCGAGTCTTGGGCTAAAAATTCCATGGACTCGATAATTCTCGCCCCGGTGCCTCCTCGACTCACGGGTTCACACTCTGCGACTCTGGGCAATAGCTTGCTTAATCTCCACAACGGCCCCTCGCGGCGGGATGCCTGACTTTCACCTTGTGGATACCCTGCTATCTCACAGGGGAATACCAGGAAGGTTTCCCTAAGCAAGCGCCGGGAAACCCACTGCGGGTAGCTGTGCGCTATGCTATATAAGCTCATCTACATTTACATTTACATTTTTATCTGGATTTTTCACCCATGTATCTTTATAGTTTGACATTTTCTTTCTATTGAATGGCTGTTTCTGAATTTTTTAGTTCAATACTATGGTATCTAAATTTGGTATGTCTGTTTTGTAGTAACATATGCTGCATTTCTTTACTGTTGTTCTTGGAGTACTCATATATCTTATTTTTTATCTGGATAATTAAGATAAAAAGACTTTGATTGAGACTTTGCTTCATTGTGGCTGTGTCTGGATTCTTTATATGTAGCATAAGATCTTAAGCTTTTCTGGGCATTTGTTTTTGTATCTTGAAGTTTTATAGCAATATTTTTTAAAGGTCTGAATACTCTATTTCTAATCTGTAGCTTCTGATTGATTTATTTCTGATAGTGAAATATGGATTATTTATGGATTTATATTTGAATCTAAATATTTTATTTTAATCCTAAATAGATACTTGAAATGTTATCCTGTACATCTGGATGTTGTATTTTCTCATATCTGTATCACAATTATGTATATGTTTATTGGGTATTGTACCTTATAGTATGATGTTTTGTTAGATATTTTGAAAGGTTGCATCTGGTGGTTTTGAGGATAGATTACTTGAGCAAAATGTAGAACCTCTGCAATCTGAATCCTTTTAGACACATCTAGATTCATCACTTAGCTCACATGTTAACTGGAACCTTTATAGCTAATGGATTTTAGTTTATGGATGATTTACTTCAACAGATGTATCACAATACTTCTTTGCACATTTGTGGTATGTGGATATCTATTTGATCTTTACATGGAAATATGAAATTGTTAAAATGTTTATCATTGTATTTGGAGGGTACATCCGCTTTCAATATAGAAACTTTTATAGTAGATCAATATACATCAGTAGAGTATATCATTACAGTTTGGTAAACATTTCTGTATATCTATCATATGCAGATTAATTTTCAAAGCCTAAAGAGAACACTGTGAGTGGTTTGATATGGTGACTTTATTTCACTGTAAAGCTTTATGTCTAGCTTATCATCAGACTTTTTATCATTGTAAATATATCTGGATGCTTTCATTTAGTATTATTGTGCCTAATGGCTTTTTTTAATGTGCGTTGTTTGTATCTGGATGTTTTACTTCATTTTATTAGTATCTATAGCCTCTTTTGTACAGCTGTAGCATGGGTATGATTTATCTCATGGGGGTTGGCGGTGGGTCCACTGAGTTTTTCCCCAACTCTGTGTACCTCCGCGTAGTCTCACTATGCCAGCTCCGCCCTGGGTTATTTAATATATGTGTCAAATCTAGATTGTTATGTATGTATACTTGAATCTGGAAGGTTTATTTCCAATTGATATACTTTGTACAACAATTTACCTCAATTGTATTGTGGACAGTTGAAGGCAACGCGTGGCGTGAGTCCGTGCATATAGTCTTCTGTTCTAAATCAAGGCTTTGGGTGAATCAAGGAGCAATCCACAATTCAACTTCCTCAACAGAGCTTTGAGGACCACCCCCGGCTCATATCAGCCACACGCCTCGCTCGGCAGCCCCGATTCCCCCCTCAAGACAGGACTCGACCCACTGAACTGTCGGTGATCCACCATCCGTGCAGTTCTCTAACCCCTTAAAAGCTCTGAGGTACCACCTTGTCTCATCTCCACATCACTCCCTTCCCGGCAGCCCCCAAAGTTTCCCTATCATGGCAGGACTCGACCTACTGACTTGTCAGTGATTCACCATCCGCGCACACTCCGGGCTTTCTCCCTTGTGCCACTTCGTTCTCGTGACATCGAGATTCATTGGTCCTCGCTGTTGATAATTCTCCTTGCTCACACTTCTTGTCCTAAAGACGATCTCCGACCAATGAGATCGAAACGCCGTCGACTTCTTTTCACAACCAAAACTCCCTCATTATATTGAATCAATTGGAGTTTTGTTCTATGTTGTCAATGTGATGTATTTTTAATGTCACCAGCCACCCACTTCACGTACTTTCACTATTTGCGTGAGCACCTGAACCACACCTTGTAATTATTTGACTCTCCATTTATGACATTAATAAATGTGAGATCACTGCAACCTTGTGTCCCTTTATATATTGTGCAGCAAGTACTTATTAATTATTTTTGTTTTCCATCTGATTTATGCATATCTCAGTTAGTGTAGCCTAATGCTACCACAGGACCATTTTTGGCCTCTCTAGTACAATTGTTCATTCTTACTATACATTACCCCTGGTCTGACTATTGGGTCCCCTTGTTCTATTTAAATACATAAAAAACATTGGCATTTATAATGCCAATAACTCCAACTCCAACAAATGCGAGACCTATTGCATTTGCAATGCTTGTTTAAAAATTTTGCTGATTGCTTTTATCATTGGAGATATATCTGGATGGTTAAATTGAGTATTATTGTGTGTAACAACTCTATTTTATGTGTGGTGGTGGTATCTAGATGTTTTTTAGGTACATGTCGAATCTGGATTGTTCTGTACATGCAATTGAATCTGGATGCGTTATTTCCAATTGACCTTCTCTGTATATTGTTTTACCTCAATGATATATCTTATTACAGTTTGGTCTACATTTTTGTATGTGGATCATAAATTGGTCTGTGTTTCATTAAAATCAACAATTTTCTTCAAATGTTGAACCTAGGTTTTAATTTCAATATAATGCTGTTTTGCAAATGTATTATGTACTTTGTATACATGAACTTTGTATAATTTTGTGTGTATCTGGAGTTTTCACCTGTGTACCATTATATTGGTATTATCTATGTTCTAGCTGCTGTAATTTTCTGGTGTTTTAGTACAATTCTTTGGTAACTATTTTGTTTTCTCTTTCTTACTTTATGGAATCTTTATGTATATTCCCTTCTCACTTGAAGATTTAGTTAAATACAATCTATGTGTCACTTGCCTATCTGCAAATGAAAGGCTGTATTTTATTTTTCTTCCAGCTCAAGTGTGTTTTCAATTTAAATTGCTATAAGAATAATTCATTGTGAGGCAAGATGGCGCCTGCATGTCAGGGGTACCTGTGAGGAGCTCCGTTTGGCGATCCGTTTGACTACCTTACTGGAGGCTCAGCGGTTGTACTTCGGCTGCTTTATGCTGTTTTTGTCGTGCTGTGACGCCGGGGTCGAGTTTGGTGAAGTTGGAGTCGGCGCCCATGCTGGGTGCAGCTTGTACGTTTTAGCGTGTGCCTGTCTGAGGAGCCGCGGCATAGACGCTGGGAGACGCTGGGAGACGGCCACTTTTTGTGAGTGGACGCGGCCAGAGCAGCCGCGGCGAGTTCGAGCGAGCAAGGCGGGGCAGCTGTGTCTTGGATTCTGCAAGCCGTGGCTCAGGCGCTGTGGAAACGCTGTGAAAAGCGCCGGGAGAACGCCGAGTACGAGTGGGCGAACGCGACCAGGCAAGCTGGAGCAGCTGTGAGGCTCCAACGGCTGTTAAGCGATGTTTGGGAGATGAGAGGCACCAGAACACACGGTGGAAACCGGTAGCTGAACAACCCCAAAAAGGGAAAAAATATATATATATATAAATACATGCAAACAGAGTAGCTACCAATTTCAGCAACTACAGGAGGATACAAGCTGAGCAAAACTGAGTCTACTGAGCAAGGTGAGGTGAAAACGGAGGGTAACAGGGGCAGGTGATCACTTTATTTTTTCCTTTCTTTTCGCAAAAAGACTCGAACAACTAGCTGAAAGCAACTAACATTGGCATTGATATCATTTAAAGGCGAATATACTTTTGTACTGAGTTGTTCTGCATATTGTTGTCGCCAACCCTGGATTAAAAAGGCTTAAGGCATAAAGAGTTAAATCCACCGGACTATAAGCTTCACTTTGCTTTGCTCTGTGTGTCCCCAGCTTATGCATTATGGGTCCTAAAACAGCCCGCGGAGGCAAAACGAGACCTAGCGGTGAAAATCAGATTGGGACACGGGCTGCTATTGCGGCAAAGTCAAAACAAGATGGTAGTACTAATGACGCCGATATTAGCCAAACTGGTACCCCAAAAATCCCGCAAATGTTTAATACTAAAGCAAAAACAACAACGGTCAAGACTTTGACAGCCGGAGATGGGGGCGGAAAAAATAAAGCTAGTGATGATTTGGGAGTTCTAGAAGCTGGTAATGATCAAGATAAGACTCTGGTGGAAGCACTTGAAAAGCTAGTAGTTTCGCCTGTAACTTTCGTGGCTCACCCACCTTCACCTGCACTGTCTGCATCACAAAATACTGTGGCTTTTGATATCAAAGCTGCTATTGAAGGGGAGGTTGATGCTGAACCGGTTCCGGGTCAAGCTGAAGGGGTAGAATGAGAAGGTGATCCTATCAGCAGTAAAGATAGTGAATTTTATTCACTTTCGGAACACTCTGAGGGCTCTGATCTGGAGGAGGATTTGGAGGATGAAGTGGAGACTTTGTCTCTGGAAAATACAGGCAAGGAAACGTCTGTTGTTGCTACAGCAGATCTACAAGTAGATAGAGATTGTAGCGAGGAAATCACCAATGGAGACCCGACCATAGTAGATCAAGATCAAGATCAGGATCTAGCAGACTCTGCTGAACAAATTAGCTCTAGCCCTGGGTTTCCTAGCCAGGCTCCGATAGATATTATTTTGAAAGCCATCTCAGATCAACGATTGGAGACGAAAGCCGAGCATTTGAAAACTCACAATGCTTGTAAAAAACTTCAAAATACAGTACGACGTCTGGCAAAATCATGCAACGATTTCACAGAAAGAATGGTAGAGGCGGAAGGACGCATTTCTTCATTGGAAGATCAAGTAGCACTTATTAAAACTAATGTCGATGATGTCAAGGGTCAGAAAGATGATGTGAACATAAAATTGGTTGATTTGGAGAACAGGTTACGCCGTAACAATTTGCGAATTTTAGGTGTACCCGAAGGACGTGAGGGGCAAGACATACGACAGTTTGTGGTCGAACTTTTTGAAGAAGCCTATCCAGAGGTTAAAGACTGGCAGTGGTCTCATGAGATTCAGAGGGCACATCGCTTTCCTTTTCGTAAGCAAACTTTACGGAGTACCCAAAGTCGTCAATATCCTCGAGCTATTTTGATATCTTTAAATAATTTTCTGGCAAGACAAAAATTATATGATCTTGCAAGACCTGACAAAAAGCGCTCTGGGAAGGGTATTGAGTTTTTTGTACGCCCTGATTACTGTCATGCCACCGTAGAAAATTGCTGGCGGTTGCGCCAGTTGATTGATTCATTTTAAAAAAAGGGTGCTCAAGCTTTTCTGCTTCAACCATCTACACTAAAGGTTGTACATAAAGGGCAAAATCGATTCTTTACCGCTGAGGCTCCAGCAAAAGAATATTTGAATTCACTAGCATGAGGAGAATGTTATAAACATTAGATAATTATCGTTTTAGTATGTGGTATAACTCATGCTTTTTTTCTTTAGGTTAACGGATACGCCCAACATGAGAAGGGCTCTCACATACATCAACGGGGCGATAGGCCCCTTTGCCTTAGTGTTGGGGGAGGGTCACAGGGGGTGGGGGGGTTGGCGTGTTGGGGGTGGGGTTGGGGGGGCACGGGGGTGTGCTGGGGAGAAAAAGGGGAAAAATTCAGTCAAAGCCAAAGAATATCATGCTTAAATAAACTGCTTCTTTGTTGTTGGTGCAATGGTATAATACAATTTTGTAATGAATCTATTTAGTCGCCATGGCTAGCTATAATTTACGAATGTGTTCATTTAATGTATGTGGCCTTAACAATATTCATAAACGAAAATGTGTGATGCACGAGAAACGCCTAATTCAACCGGATATAATATGTCTCCAGGAGACACATATATCCTGGGCTAATAGAAAAGTTTTGAACGATCTGGGGTATATACTGTTTGCTGCCTCACAACAATCCACTATGAATCGAGGTGTGGCTATATTGGGGCGGCAGTCTATAGTAGCATCTGGGAAAATTAAAGTGGATAGTTTTGGATGCTGGGCAATTGCTGAATGTGTCATAGGGAATGTTGTTGCTATGATATGTACAGTAGATGGATCCAATACCGATGACACCGCAGTTATAGAATTTTTAAATGTAGAGCTGGCCTTATGGGGTACTCCATTATTTTTATTGGGGGACTTTAATGTTCATGGGGAGTTGAACACTTGGGATGCAAGGTTTAGTGGATATCAAGGTAGGAAGCCTAAGGTATTTAAGGAACTACGCCAACTTTTACGCCAACATGGGTTGATTGATGGGTGGCCTGTGTCGAATCTGAGGGATCCGGGTTTTACCTTTTTTTCTTCACCACATAAGAAATTTGTGCGTATAGATTACATTTTTGTTCCTAGGCATATGGCACAAGGATCCTGAATGTCTGTTAAGCCACGCATTACATCTGACCATGCTCTGATTGTTATAGACATGCCTATACTTAAAACCCAGCGAATACAAAGGTCTTTTTCATTTAATAAGAAACTTCTTTCAGATGAAACCTATCTGAAACAAGTTTTAGATTGGGCTCAGCAGTTTTTTGATCTTAATAGGGGTTCCACGTCTTATGCAATGGTATGGGACTGCTTTAAGGCAGGATTACGAGGTGAAACATGCAGCTATGGCTGGAGTCTTCAGCAGAAAGGGAAAAACATAATGGCACAACTATTACAAGATTTAATAAATGCAGAACATGATTTAATGCGCGATATTAGCTTACACCAAGATAGTAACGCCTCACAAGACAAAGTCGCTAAACACAAAGCTAAGATTAATGGGGTCTGGAGCCAGGACATAGCACGCCAATATAAAATTCATCGGGCCGAAAGATATGAATATGGAGAGAATGTGGGAAGGTGCTTAGCTCAAAGAATGCGGGGGCGTCAGACTGCGCAGCGTATAACTTCCATAGAAAATAGTCAGGGTACTTTAATTGAATCAGCAGAGGGTATTCTGCAGGTATTCCATGAGTACTATACAGATCTTTATACCCAAGAAAATTTCTCTTTTGATTTACTTGATCATTATATAGATAAACTCGATTTAACTCAACTAGATTCTGTGCATCAGGAACAACTAGAGCTGACAATTACAATGCAAGAACTTGAGACCTCCCTTAAAGAATTGGCCCTGGGGAAGGCATCTGGCCCCGATAAACTTCCGTTAGAAATATACCATGTACTATTTCCTATTATTCAAGTTGATATGTCGGCGACATTTATAGAAGCCCAAAATGGGAATCCACCTCCATCATGGGATGATAGTGTTTAGGAAAAAAGATAAACCTTCGCATCTTCCTGGGTCATATCGACCTATCTCACTCATCAATGTTGATGCGAAATTGTACTCTAAAATTCTTGCAAATCGGCTAATCCAAGTCGTACCTGCTCTTGTCTCTGAACAACAGCATGGCTTTCTTCCAGGGCGTGGTACGATTAATCATATACACCGTGTTATTGCAACGTTAGACTATGCCACCGCAAATCACCTGAACGTTGGATTGGTGTTTTTAGACGCTGAAAAAGCGTTTGATCGCGTTACATGGGCATTTTTATGGGCGATCTTGGGAAAAATGGGGTTTGGACCACGATTCATATTTGCTTTACAAATCATGTATAGACATCCAAGGGCCAAGGTATGTGTGTCGGGGCAAGAATCAACAGCAGTTAATATCACGGTGGGCACACGGCAGGGGTGCCCCTGTTCACCTCTTTTATTTGCCATATACATAGAACCTCTGTTAAAAACGCTGATGTCATCCCAAAATATACAATCTACGGTTTTACCCGGAGGTAGTATACGTGTGTTAGCTTATGCTGACGATGTCGCGGTTATAACATCGGATCCAGAATCTGCATTACTTGAAATTGAAAACGCGACTCGCGGATTTGGTGCAGTGTCAGGGTACAAACTTAACATTCAGAAGACACAGGTTATATGTTCAGCAGGATTATGCACCAATGATAGCCGGGTTACCCAGGAGGCCAAATATTTGGGCATTAAAATTAGACTGTCACTTCAACAGTTAATTATGGTGAACTGGTCAGATATATTGCAATCGGTCAAAAATCAACTAGAGAAAATTGAATGCTTACACTTGTCATTAGTTGGGAGACGCAATGTTTTAAAAATGTCTATCTTACCAAAAGTTTTATATTATTTTCGGGCAGTACCATTGGAGATACCTGCAGTACAACTGAGGAAATTACAATCTATAACTGATCGATTCTTATGGGGTTGGAAATTTGCGCGAAGGGCGTCCAAATTTATGACATTGCCAATTTTATGTGGAGGATGGGGAGTTCCAAATTTTGCACTATATTACTTCGCATGTCTTATGCAAAATATTAAATTTTTTGCAATTGGTGGAACCCTACCTACATTCGAAAGCCCTGATATTTTTTTTCTCTTACTTGGCCCACAATCTCGGCAAATGTTGCTTTCCTTTTTAGAACCTAGTTACTATAAAAGAACTAGATTTAAATTAGTATTGTCCGCCTTCAAAGGATGGCGGTTTATACGGAAGCTTATCTCTTTGGGACGTATTAATTTGTATTCCCCCATGTAATTTATAGAACTGCTTCCGCAAATATTTAGAGATCGCACTATGTGCACATGGAGGGGAAAAGGCATGATAGCTATAGGTAATATGGTTAAAGACGGTACAATTGCCTCATTTCAGGAGCGAAAAGATAAATATAGTCTTTATCAACATGACTTTTTTAAGTATTTGCAAATACGTAATTTTATTCTTAAACATTTAAATGCTCTACCGCTTTGTCGTAATGACTTTATTGAAATACTTAAAAAATCTTCATGTATAGGGACTATATATAATTATTTGTTAAATCTACAGCAGGATGATATGGCATTGCAGGAATCTAAATGGTGTATAAGATTAGGCACATCGGTAGTACCCTTTCAAGAATCAATCTATATAGCAGATACAATTATTTTATCTGCCAACCTCTATTCACAGCATTACAAAACCTTATTCAATCTATATCATACACCATTTAAAATGTTAAAATGGGGTAATGCTAATAATGGGAAATGTTACAGGTGTCAATCTGATTTGGCAGATATTGTACACATATTTTCAAACTGTCCAATATTAAAACCTTTTTTAGTATCTATAGAAAAATTCTTAGCCTATATTACAAAGTCTGATGTGATAATCTCGAGAGAGATGATTATTTTTGGTTTATCTAATGATAGTAATTTGTTTCCAGGTTATCAAAAAAATAGATATGTTCTATTTATGGCTATGGCTGTAGCTCGCCTATGCATATCTTCAATGTGGTTGAAGCCTGAAGCACCTACATATGAAATGTGGCGAGCAAAGTTTTATAATGTTTTTTATTTAGAATTTAATCTTTATCGGATTAAATCAGTCAGGAAAATGCAAAAGGGGTACAAAATCTGGCATGTAATGATAGACCATTTAGAACCCTAAGAATTATTATTACCCTCGCGGCTAAATATGATAATCTGCTGTTTAGATAGTATTTTTTATATTAATATTGCTTCTATTGTTTGTTTATTATTCTTCTTGATTTTCAATCATTTATGTTATATTTGCACCGTAAATTTGTGTGTTAGTATGATGATTTTGCTATGATATAATGGTTTTATATGTTTTTTTTGTCTATGTGGCTTTGAACTGAATTAATAAAACAAATTTAATTAAAAAGAATAATTCATTGTGATATACAATTTTTATTCTAAGCCTTAGATCTTAAATCTAAGGGTTACACTTGACAGCCTTAATTCACTACAGTGCATAATAAATTGCTTATGTGTGTATCTTTATGTCTCAGGACATTGATCCCTTTTAGAAGTATCTGCATGCTTTACCTGTGTATCATAAGATTTGAATCTCTATTTGGTGCTTGTTTTTGTATCTGCATGTTTAACACCAATATTTTGCACAACTGAATACTATATGTCTACTTTGTTCTATCTGGAGGTATTTTTTCACACAGTAAGCTCTGTAATCTTTGTGGATGCATTACTGAATCTAGATATTTCCTTTAAAAATGATATTGACCCTTAAAGTATGTTACCATGCATATCTATTGTACTTTATCATAAATGTGTATCTATAAGAGACAGATGGACTTTCGTGCAGCGTCCACGCGCAGCGGTCGTGCCGAAGGTGCGCCAAAGGTAAGCCCGTCTACGCCCGTCCGCGCCCGGCCCGCACCTAGCGCCAGACCCCCTGGTCCCCGCATCACCCACCCCTCCCGCATTACATACGACGCCTCCACCCTCTTAGCTCTTAACCCCGGCCAACTCCCTAACTGTGCCCAAACAGCACCAGGACACACCCATGGACCCTTCACCTGCCGCTCCTGCAAATTCACCTGCAGCAAGACCTACACCAAACCCACAAACACCAAACAAATATCCAATACCAACCACCTTAAATGCATCCTTCTCAACACCCGCTCGGTTCACAAACACGCCATCGACCTTTGGCATCTACTCGACACCAATTCTCCGGACATCGCCTTCCTAACAGAAACCTGGATGAATGCCTCTTCAGCTCCAGACATCGCCATAGCCATCCCGGACGGCTACAAGATCATCCGTAAGGACCGCTCCATCCAAACAGGAGGAGGCATCGCCATCGTCCACAAGAACACCATCCGCGTCTCAACCAGCTCAGAAGACAACCTCGCTAACGCCGAACACCTTCACTTCCAGATCCACACCGACCCCAAGACCACACTCAGAGGCACCCTCCTCTACAGGCCACCAGGACCCCGTACTAGATTCAGCGAAGACATCACTGACTTCATCACCCCACACGCCCTCCCCTCAGAAGAATACATCCTACTGGGAGACCTCAATTTCCAACTGGAAAAGAGCAACGACTGCAACACTACCACCCTCCTGGACAACCTCGCCAATCTCGGACTCAAACAACTTGTTAACACCCCCACACACTATGCAGGACACACACTCGACCCTATCTTCACTTCCAGCAAGCATATCTCCTTCACGCACACCACACCCCTCCACTGGACGGACCACAGTTGCATCCACTTCATTTACAATAAGACCACGATCCACAACCACCCTCAACCAACTCTGCGAAGAAATCGGAACAAAATCACCATCGACCAGATTTCCACATCGCTTCTTCAAAAACCCCCGGCCTACTCAACGAACCCTAACCAAGCCGCCATCAACCTCACACAATGGTTAACCCAAACCGCCGACAAACTAGCACCATTGAAAAAACATCAAATCAAGCAAGGAAGCAAGAACGCCCCCTGGTTCAACGATGACCTTAAGAAATCCAAGAAGCTCTGTCGCTCCCTTGAGAAAACTTGGAAAAAAGACCCAAACACTATCACCCAAGCCGCCTTCAAAAACGTCACCCGCAAACACCACCAACTAATCAGGACAGCCAAGAAATCAGCACTCAAAGACCGACTAGACAACAACGCCCGCAACAGCAAGGAACTTTTCAACATCATCAAAGAATTCACCAACCCCACCGCCAGCTCAAACGACATCACCCCCTCTCAAGTCCTCTGCGACTCCCTCGCCTCATTCTTCCATGACAAAATCGCCGACATTCATAACAGCTTTGACAACCAACCCGCAAACCAGTCAACCTCACTTACCTCCGAACCTGTAACTCCTCCGAATAACCTTTTCGACTGACACCCAATCACCACAGAAAACACCATTCGCCTAATGAACTCCATCCACTCAGGATCGCCTACAGACCCATGCCCCATCACATCTTCAACAAAGCAAACTCCATTATCGCACCCCATCTCCGAGACGTCATCAACTGCTCCCTCAAATCCGCCACATTCCCAGAAAGCTGGAAACACGCCGAACTTAGCGCCCTTCTGAAGAAGCCCACAGCTGACCCCACCGAACTCAAAAATTACCGCCCCATCTCGCTCCTCCCATTCCCTGCCAAAGTCATTGAGAAAGCCGTCAACAATCAGCTCGCCGCCTTCCTCGAAACCAACAAATCACTCGACTCCTCACAGTCTGGCTTCCGAGCCAAACACAGTACCGAGACCGCCCTCATCGCAGCAACAGACGACATTCGAACTCTACTGGACAATGGAGACACAGTCGCCCTCATCCTCCTTGACCTCTCTGCAGCCTTCGACACAGTCTGCCATAGCACCCTGATACAATGCCTCAGAAACATCGGAATTCAAGGAAAAGCATTTAGACTGGATCATCTCGTTCCTCGCTGGAAGAACTCAGAGAGTCCGCCTCCCCCCTTTTAAGTCAGAGGCCTCCGAAGTCATCTGCGGCGTCCCGCAAGGATCATCACTCAGCCCCACCCTCTTCAACGTCTACATGAGCCCCCTCGCAACCATCGCACGTCAACACAACCTCAACATCATCTCCTACGCTGATGACACTCAGCTGATCCTCTCACTCACCAAAGACCCAATCTCCACCAAAACCTACCTACATGAAGGGATGAAAGAAGTAGCTGAGTGGATGAAGCACAGCCGTCTAAAACTGAACTCGGACAAAACGGAAGCCCTTATCTTAGGCGCACCCCCTTCCGCCTGGGACGACTCTTGGTGGCCAACGGCCCTAGGAAAAGCCCCCATACCGACGGACCACGCACAGAACCTGGGCATCATCCTAGACTCCTCGCTCTCGATGACCAGACAAGTCAACGCCGTCTCATCATGCTTTAACATCAAAAAAACCTTTCGCCGGATCCCCACCGAAACAAGAAAAACGGTCACCTACGCACTGGTTACAAGCCGTCTGGACTACGGAAACACCCTTTACGCCGGTACCACCGCAAAACTGCAGAAAAAACTCCAACGCATCCAAAATGCTTCTGCCAGACTCATACTAGACATCCCCCGCACAGACCACATTTCCGTTCACCTGAAAGACCTTCACTGGCTCCCCGTCAACAAGAGGATAACGTTCCGTCTCCTCACCCACGCACACAAAGCCCTATACGAACTTGGACCTGACTGTCTCAACACACGCCTTTCCTTTTACACCCCCACCCGCCAGCTGCGTTCGTCCAACCAAGCCCTCGCCGCTGTGCCGCGCATCCACAAAGCCACCATAGGGGGAAGATCCTTCTCCTACTTAGCGGCCAAAACCTGGAATTCCCTTCCCACCCACCTACGCCTCACTCAAAACCACCTAGCCTTCAGAAAACAGCTTAAAACCTGGATATTCGATAAGTAAACCTCCCCCCCTTCCTCAAGCGCCTTGAGACCCTCGGGGTATGTAGTGCGCTATATAAATTCTGACTTGACTTGACTTTAACACATATCTATATTATAGGTTTTTCCTTACCATATGTTATTGTAATCGGTATTCCGAATGGTTGAATCTAGATATCTAGATCCTCGGAGCATAGTGTATCTCTTTTTAGTTTATGTCCTATGTAGCAGAGGTAACTGGATATTTCTACTATCAATTGTTATACCTGGAATCATTCATGTCTATGTGTTTTTGATAATGGATGTTCTACTATGATACATTCACATCCATATACTTTACTTCACCTTTCTAGAATCTTACAACTGGTTTCTTTACATTGGTAATTGAACTGCCATAATTTATTTCATGAAATTTGCGTATAAATGTATATATGTGTATCATTTGTAGATTGTGTTTTAAATAAATGTTAAAGTGGGTATTTTAAATGGTTTTTCCTGAATACTTTCTTTTAATGTCATATTTGTTGGCCAGTTTATCTGCATAACTTTTGCCATTGCAAGTGTATATGGATACTTAAATTATCAATCATCTGTCTGGAGACTCTATTCTATATATTAGTTTGTACCTGGATGTTCATCTTCATCACATTAGTATCTATATACCTGTTTTCTATTACTATAGTCTGTGTATGTTTTATGTATTTACAGTGGTAGCCGGGTTTTTATGTAGGGATCATAGCTGGAGTATTTTGAATGTATCATGGTATCTGGATGATTTTTTTGATAATGTACATAATACATTTGTAAAAAGTTCTACCTCAATAATACATTTCATAATAGTTTTGTTTAATGTTATGTTTGTTGCATGTGCACCTTTCCTTTTTTCTTAACAATCTATATTTTCCTTGATAGTTTGAACAAGATTGCTTTATTTCATTGTAATACTTTCTTGATAATTTATTTGTAAATTACAGTATATGTGTATATTATATCTTTTTGAGTGTATCTTGATTTTTCACCCATCTATCATTATAGTTGGTAAAAAAATTGTATTGGTTTGCTGTTTCTGAATGTTTTAGTGTGATACAGTAGTATGCTGATTTTCTTCACAGTGGTTTTTGGAATCTTCATGTATCTATTTTGGGGAAGATAAAGATAAATAGACTTTGATTAAGACTTTGTTTCATTGTTGCTGTGTCTGGATTCTTTATGGATAACATGAGATTGTACACTTTTCTGGGTTTTTGTTTTTGTAACTTGATGTTTTACAGCAATATTTTATTTTAATATCTGAATACGGCATTTCTTATCTGTAGGGTCTGTTTGATTTATTTCTTAAAGTGAAATCTGGATTACTTAAGGATTTATATTTGAATCAAGATATTTTATTTTAATTCCATAGAGATACTTCAAATGTTATCCTGTACATCTGAATGTTGTATTTTCTCATATCTTTATCACAATTATGTATATATTTATTAGGTATTTGTACCTTAGAGTATTATATTATGTTAGGCATTCTGAAAGGTTGCGGAAAGATTACTTATGCATAAATCACAACTTCTGTAAGTTGAATCATTTCAGACATATATAAATTCATCCCCTATCAAACATGTTATCTGGAACCTTTGTAGTGTATGTGTTTAGTTTATGGACATAGAATTATCACAATACTTCTTTGCACCTTAGTAGTATATGGATGCCTATTGTTCTTTACATTGGAATCTCAATTTGTTAAGATAGTTATCTATGTATTTGGAGGGTAAATTTACCTCCAATCTAGAATCTTTAATTGTATATCAAGATTAGGGCTCCCAGTTTTCCGTTTTTACTGATTTTTACAGATAAATACAGACAAAAAACTATTTTTTTCCTGTCTGTATTTATTTTTAAATACAGAAATATATGGAAAATATGTCTTCTTTAGAGGTTTTTTTTCTACTGTCAATCATGAGTGCTAGGCCAGTAGGTGTACAGATCTGAGAGGTAGGGGGGATGAAAAAAGACAATACATTTCCGAATTAAGCTTTAAGTAAGCTTTAATTAGGCTTGATTAAGTGCAGATTTACAGTTATTTATGCTATTCTGCAATGCAAGTGTTTTCAGAAAACGCTATTGCACTGTATACTGCTGAAACCTTTTGGGACATTTAAATGCGAATATACATTTATCGTCAAATAAATGTGGAAAATGCCCATGGCAGCTTCATTTATACAGAAAACATAAAATAGAAATGGATAAATACAGACAAAATTAGCAAAAAATAAATATGGATTATTACAGACGGAAATGTAGAAAAAATAAATACCATAAAACTGGGAGCCCTAATCAAGATACATCAAAAGAGTAAATCATTACTGTTTAAAAACATTTGTGTATGTCTATCATATGCAGATACATTTTTCATTAAAGTCTAAGGTGAACACTGTGAAAGGTTTGATGTGGTGACTTCATTTCAATATAATGCTTTATGTCTAGTTTAACATCATACTTATTACTATTGCAAATTTACCTGGAAGCTTTAATCGAGTATGAGTGTGCTTAATAGCTTAATTTTATGTGTACCTTTTGTATCTGAAGGAGGAAAGTGCCTCAGAGCAGCGGCTGCTTCCGGGACCCAGGAGACGTCCGGCGGCCGAGTGATAGAGCTTCCATACATTGCAGAATATGGAGCGGTGGGATCGTGCTCACGTCCTCGGTGCTGCGGCCTGGGAAAGCAGATGCAGGAGACACCGGTGAGGTGCGCAGGGGATGCCTGGACCCCAGAGAAAGCTGTGAACAGCAGCTGTGGACCTCAGTGTTGGCCCAGTAGCAGGGCAGTGGTGGCATGTGGGATGAGGAGCTCCCCAGGCGAGGCCCCACTGATACAAGGAGTCATCTCTCAACCACGAGACCGCCCTGAGGATCCCCTCTTGAGCCCTGCGTGGCTTTGACCCAACGCTATACATCCACTTTTACAGGAGTAGAATATGTCCTCTACCCGAAGGAAAAAGGCCAAAATGCTAAAGGATCTCTTCCCATGTGCTCAGGGTGATGCCACAGCAGACCCCTCACCGCCGGGCGACGCTCCCTCCTAACAGATGGGTGAACCCAAAGAAGAACCAGTGACACGGGCCTTTCTGGAATCCCTATTCACGGCACTGAGAGATGACCTACAAACGGTGAAGCACGACTTTACCTCTGAATTTAAGGACATACACAAGGATGTGGACAGTGTTGGCGAGAGGGTCGCAGCGCTGGAAGACTAAAGCGACAGCAGGGACTCCGAGATGACGGCTTTCACGATCAGCAAGTGGACCTACAGACTCATCTCGAGGACCTGGAGAACCGTTCCCGCCATCACAACATCAGAATTCATGGGGTGAGCGCAAAAGATGAGGCAGGTGACATCTTTATGTATGTGAGAGAACGTTTTAACCATATTCTGGGCAATCTGCTGGATGCAGACCTTACACTAGACAGAGCACACAGGGTGGGTCTGCCACGTTCTGACAAGGCCCCCTCACCGGACATACTAGTATACGTCCAAGACTTTTGCACCATGGAGGAGATCCTCCGCAAGGCCACACTGATGCACCAGATCACCTTCTTGCGACCAGAATCCCGTTCTGTACCAAGACCTAGCTGCACTCACCCTGCAGAAGCGGAAGACCTTCCGGCCAATCACTGAGCATCTACGCCAGTGCAACATCTCATATAACTGGGGAAATCCATTTTGGAAATCTCAAAGGGGCAGGAGCCGGGCTAGATGCCCTGCCTGAGGCACTAGCAAAGACTCAGACATCGTGATTGGCACCTGAACCGATGATTCTTTCTATTTTTGCAAATGGGGCGGCTGGCAAGATGGTGGGGGGGTGACCTTGGCCACAACACTGCCCCCATGAAAAGACACTGCTGGTTGTCTACGGATGAAGGACTTAACTACAATTTTCAACTTTTCTGGATCCTGTTTCGACATTCATTTTTGGGGTTTTGGCTTTTCCTTTCTATTCCTATTGTTCTTGGGGTTCCCCATCCACTGTCCTCCAACATTTGCATCCACGCCATGGCTTTAATAGGTGTTTCTTACAGTTGCACAACAACCAACACTTGCCGGTTCTTGTGGTTCTGAAAATCCGGACCCTGTTGTTTTCCCGATATCGAGGTCCAATACCCGTGTCACAAAATATCAACGTACCATGACGAATTTGGTGTCGACGAACTGATAATGCTTAGGACATCATTCCTATGCATTTCAATCATAATTGAAGATTGCTAACACCCCTAAATCGTAGTTTCCGTCCCGACCCTTTAGACTCCATTTTGTAAACGACATCCATCTTACGTCTTGCCCTCATGATAAGTCAATTAAAGGTCGAGCTTGATCTAAAAGGACACGTCCACCTTCCCTGACTTCCCCCTGACCTGTCCCAACTGACTCCATTGCCTTTAGCCAAACCTGTTTGGGCAGCTCCTCGCCCAGTGGCCCAAGACGATAACATCAATGCATAACATTCCACAACCTATTCACTACATACAGACCATGCTTTCTACAAACATGCACCTGTCCACGTTCCCTGTTTTATGGCCAGTTTTATGACTAGGAGGTGCCTTTCTTTATTGGTGTTTCATCGATATCTGATGGGAGTTCCGGGCCTAACCGGGTAATCTATCACGAACTGGACATCTAAAATGTGGGCTTGCTTACATGACTTCGCTCTTTGTATTATTGTAGAAATATGTGTATAGCCATATCATAAACTCAAGAATTCTTGCTCGCAGCCATTATTTTTGTATATAAGGAGACGGCTGGTTCTGTAAAAACGAACAGTCTCCTGAGAACACACGATCCGCGTTTGTCGTGCTTCTAGGACACATGTTACTTGGTAGCTGCCAATAAAACTTGATCTCTGACTGTGACTAGAAGACTCCGTGTTTCTGTGGTCCGGAACAAGGGAGAACTCAGAGGTCTTCGGGTGTTATCCCCTGGCACCAACGGGTTCCTAAAAACCCGTTACCTCAGTTGGCGCCCAACTCGGGGCGGTATCAAGCGGCGACGGTCCAAGCCAGATGTTCGTGAGGAGCTTCGTGTGAAAATTCCGGAGGACGGCCAGCCACTTCAGCGACCCCTGTATGTCGACGTGGTTCCGAAGGTCTTTGCTGCGAGGTTCCCCGCGTCCCGACGGCTACGAAGGACTGCTGCCCTGACTATCGCCTTGTTTTGGACCCAGTGATCCTTGGTAGAGCGAAACGATAGACGAGTCTTCTAGCGACATCACAGATCTTCAAATACTTCAGTTAAGTATGAGTGGAGCGTCTCCCAGTCCTTAGTTTGTCCTTAGTTTTTGGTATCCTTGAGATACGCTTTGATTTGGTACTTGCAAGCCCCAAAGCCGAAGGACTCGTGTATTCACGAGAAATATCGTAACAGATAATCCTTTGAAGTTTGAAGCTAGACTAGTGAGCGAAGATGCCTGGTTTTAGCAGACTTGAAAACTTGTTTTGTCTTGGTTGTAGTAAGGACTCCCGATTAGAGGATTCTTGTCCGGTTCCTCCAATTGGAACTCCAACGTATGAGTTCCATGTGAAGCATGGCGTAGGTCCTATCACATATAATGAAGTATGGATAAAATACACCCGCAAGGATGGTGTTTTAAAATTGCCCCAATATGGTAGTTTTGACTCAGAAATTTTAGATAATTTAGAGGTCAAATTGTTCAAGAAGAAAGCCCGGCCGGCGATGTTTGACTCTTTCCGTTTATGGCATAAAGAGGCCAAACAAAAGGAAATTAAATTAGAAAAGAAAAATAAGAGAGAAAGAGGTATTTCGGTAATGCAAGCAGCGATAAAATTTAAAGACAACGAAGAAGATCAAATGAGTGAGCAGTTGCACAGGCAACGTAAAATGGCAATAGATAAATGCTATCCTGTTTTACCATCTCTTCAGCAAGAGACAGTAAAGGAGCGCGAAAAAGATCCATTAATGGCGCATTTGCTAAGTTCGCCACCACCCTATGCGCAAAATGCCACAGCACCTCCGCAACCTTTAGTTGCACCTCTGGTAGCTGTTATGCCGGCTCCTTTACAACACTCACCAGCCGCTCTTCAGCTGGCTTCTATTTCTCTGGTGCAGCCTCCTCAAGGCTCACCGATCACATCTACTTGTCCTCCTGTTCCTCCTACAACTTCGCCTAGCGCACCTTCTATTTCTTCTGATACTCGTTCTACGAATGCTTCTGTTTCTGCTTTGCGTGACTCTGTTCTGCCACCAGTTATTCCTCCACTTTCACCTTCTGTCTGGCATAAAATGGCCAGCATTGTTACTAACATTCCTTCACCACTGTTTCGGTCGCCTAAAACGACCCCTAATACGGGACAAAGACAATTACGAAGCCAAATGCCTGATTATCAGGAGAGGGAATCATTGAATAAGTTAGCACGGAATTGGGCTATGGACACAGCGAGATATGATGTAGAGTCTGTCATGAACGTCTTCCGTCAATGGGATGAACCAACGCAAAGATACGTTTTTGAACAGATGTGTATTTTTCTGTGTGAGGATTTGGAAGATAATGGTCAAGAAAGCAACACTCGAGAATTGTGTAATGTACGATTTAAATTTGGGGAAGGTATGATCATAGGTCCCGATGTCGAAAAAGCAGTTGAGATATTATTATCATATCGAAGTACGGGTGGTAATTCTGGGTCATCATCTGAATGTGGTACATCTAGTAGGAAAAGAGCGAGACAGTACCCCATGAGAGAGGTTCCCCCGGTTTGGAGGGAAGGTGATGCGAATGCAAATCCACCAATTCTGCCTCCTTTCCAGCGTGTATGGGTACATGTCCCCTGGAAAAGATCAGAAGTTTTAGCACTCAAGCAGACACTACCTGATCCTCGTAAAAACCCGACTGGGTATTATAAGGAGTTATCGCAAACTGCAACCTCATGTATAATGAATTTAGCGGATATAGACATGCTGTTTGGGAACGTTGTTCCACATCCTTTATGGAGTAAAATTCGTCATACGAACCATGGCCAGGAACTAGGTGACTCATGGGCAAACATTACCGCTACAGATGCTAGACAAATTGGTGGTTTTAAACCTGAGCCATTAATAGCTGAACTTCCCGGTAGGATTATCGCGTACATGAAAACAATAATGCCTGAAGTACGCGTAAACTGGGATAAGCTATCTGCGTGTAAGCAGAAGAAAGATGAGAATGTGTCTGACTTTTTCACGAGATTTGAGGAGACTTTCACCGATCATAGTGGTCAAGATATGGCTACCGAGGGTGGTCAAAGATTGTTTGTAGACAAATTTGTACATAACTTACTTCCTGAACTATGTAATAAACGAAAAGATTCAGAGAGTGCTTGGGCTGTCTCTACGTCCGCGCAGATTTTAGCCACAGCCCAGTACTATGAAAATAGGCGCAAAGACGAGCTAGATAAGGCAGACAAAAAGACGTAAGATTTAAAAACTAAAGTTCTTCTCCAGCAGGCCTATCCGCCTCGTGTGGCTAGTCAGCCCAATTATCAGCAACAACAGCAGTATTCGAGAAACACGCAAGGAAACGAGTTTTCCCATCAACGTCTTCCGTATGGCCCGAATCAATGTGCGTATTGCAAGGAAGAGGGTCACTTCAAAAGTAATTGTCCGGCTCTTGCGCGACGGTTAAACGGCGTCTCGGGTGTAAGGGGAAGAGGTGTTCAACATGCCCCTAGAGGTAGGGGTCGTGGAAATTTCTCCCAGAACACAGTTTCTTTTCCGCCTCAGAATTCCATGAACAGCTTTGACCAACAGAATAATGCATTGTCTAGGTCAGCTCAGTACTATGCTGACGACTATTACACCGAACACGATACTGAGGGTAACGATTGCTAGGACAGCCATGGACAAAGAGAGGGAGTCGTTTCAGTTCCAGTAGATCAGAATGGACCTTATGTCGAGGTAATTGCCTCAGGAGTGTCAGAGCCATTTCTGCTGGATACTGGTGCTACAAAAAGTTCTATTATGCACTCGAAACTTCCTGGCGCACCTTTGTCTGGCGAAATGAATGTCTCAGTAGGTTTCTCTGGCGCCCCTGTTAGAAACCCGATCTCTAGTCCTATATCACTTTCTGTTGGCCCATGCGAATTAGAAGCACCCCTCATTTTGACAACAGGTTGCGGTGAAAATTTGTTAGGTTTGGATTTACTAAAGAGGTTGTATGCGACTTTATACTGTTCCCCCTTGGGAGTACAACTTACTTTAGGTAAGAAAGTCATTTCTCCAATGTATTTGTCAAAGGAAAATATTCCAACTGAATTGTCATCACTCCCTGATATACTTTGGGCTAATGGTTCTAATGATGTCGGTCGTTTGGAGATAGCACCGTATGTCATAACTTTGAAAGCCAACGTTAAGTTGCCACGTATTCCCCAATACAAAATATCTAGCGAATGCGAAAAGGCGTTGTTGACGATCATTTATGATCTGATCGATAAAGATGTTATCGAGGAAACAACAGGAAATGTTTGTAACAGTCCAGTTTTGCCCGTCTTAAAACGCACTGATCCTTCACAACCGCCTGTATACAGGTTCGTGATTGACCTCAGAGAAGTGAATAAGGTAGTTACTCTGATCGTTATGGTTCCGCATGTAGTAGACATTTTGCTAAACAGGACAAAGACACAACATCTTACTAGCGCTCGACTATCCAGTTACGAACTTACACTGTTAGCAAGTCACATCCACATAAAGAGGTGTGATACACTCAACCCCGCTACGCTACTACCCATCCCGACAGAAACAGACGAGATTGATAAACATGACTGCTGCTTTAGGACAGAAGAAGAGACAAAAGGGAGAGTAGACTTACAGGACACTCCCCTTCCCGAATGCAATGATACTTTATGGGTTGATGGTTCATGTTTCAAATTGCTGAATGGTGATACGACTACAGCATATGCCGTAACGACATTACACACCATTATAGAGACCGCGTGCATTTCCCACAATTCTGCACAAGCTGCAGAGCTGATTGCGCTTACTAGAGCATGTGTGTTGGCGAAAGGAAAGCGAGTGAATGTGTACACTGACAGCCAATACGCCTTTGGTGTGGCTCACAGTTTTGGGAGATTGTGGCGTGAACGTGGGTTCCTTACGTCACATGGTGCAAAGATACAACATGGTCAGCTAGTTAATAAACTCCTTGAGTCACTGACCTTGCCACTACAAGTTGCCATCATGAAATGCAGTGCACACAAAAAGATTCAGGATGATGTTGGCCGCGGGAATGCATTTGCAGACGAGGTTGCGAAAGAGACTGCAAGGAACACGATGAGTCGGATGTATGTTGTAGGTCCCGCTAGATGGATTACTGACTTGGGAATGTGTGAGGACACCATTGAAAGCGTGAAATCTATACAAGCCGAGGCGACTGAGAAAGAGGTGAATGAATGGAGAGAAAGTACAGGTAGATTAGATACGAATGGTTGTTGGGTCGATTTGTCGGAACACCAGCGATGGCTATTACCTAACGCATATGTACTTGCAGTAGTAACAATGGCTCATGGAATTGCACACATCAGTTCGAGAGGAATATGTAAACTATTGGCCCCAGTATGGCAGAATAGTAATATCCCAAAATATGCAGAGAATGTGGTCAGAAACTGTATGGTATGTTTAAAGTACAATCCCGGTAGGGGAACCCCAACTCCAGCTGGTCATTTTGCGCCTCCAACGTATCCGTTCGAGGTTTTGCAGCTCGATTTCATCCACATGGAGAGGTGCAACAATCTGAAATATGTGCTCGTTGTTGTTTGCGCCTTTTCAAGGTGGGTGGAAGCGTACCCCCTTAAGGACAATACCGCCTTGTCAACTGCCAAAGCCCTTGTCAAAGAGTTCTTCCCGAGGTTTGGTATGCCTAGAATTGTCTGGAGTGATAATGGAAGTGAATTTGTAGGACGCGTGATGAAGAGAGTGTGTGAGTGTCTAGGCATATACCAGAAGTTCCACGCTGCAAATCACCCCCAATCAGCTGGATTAGTAGAGTGCTACAATGGCACATTAAAGCTGAAATTAGCCAAGATCCAAGCCAGTACAGGTCTTAAATGGCCTGACGCCCTGCCTCTAGCACTCCTGTCGACCAGAATGACTGTCCATTCCAGATTAGGACTTAGCCCCCACGAGATAGTGTTTGGCCGCCCAGCCAACGTCTGGGGCGTGCCAAGACCAAAGAAACTCAGTGAAATAGAACACCCCGTACTGCTTGACTACTTGTGCGAATTGACAACTCAATTGCGTGTTTTACACCAACAGGTTCACAGTTCCTCTCCGCCAGCCTCTGACGATCCAGGTCACACCATCGTACCCGGCACGTGGGTTTTGGTGCGGAACTTCCAGCGCACCAACAACGAACAACCGAGGTGGACCGGACCGCACCTGGTACTCCTTTCCACGAGATCAGCCGTTCGGGTGGAAGGCAAAAAGAACTGGGTACATGGGACCCATTGTAAACGGGTCCCTCTGCCCCTTCCATACGACCGGTGGGTCAATGAAGGACTTGCCGACTCAGAGACAGAATCCGTACCTCGCTTCATCCCTTTCAGCGATGCACGTTTGAAAGAGACTGGTTCCGAAAAGGAGAGTGATCATATTTTGCAAGGACTTGTGCCACCGTCTATGCAGTTGGACACTACCGAACCTGAGACATTGTTTGAAGACCACACCGTACCTGGGAAACGACGGTACAACCTAAGATCTAGCCCAAGAGACTAATAAAAAAAAAAGCAAACTAATGTGATTACTTTTCCCCTAAGAACTATTTTTGATTTTTCAGCTCTCTCACTCTCAGGAAACGTGCTCATTTTTGATTTTCGAACCGCCATCCGGTTCCGCTGCTAGGGTCGCGGTTGAAGTCTGGGGAGTGCAACTGGGGAAGTTTTAGGTCAACGGTTCTGGTTGGTCCGAGGGAGTTACCCTGGACTGAACGGAGCGCACTCCCTGGCAGAATCGACCTACCACCGCGGGCAGCAAGTAGAGGATGGAGTTTCCAAGGGTAGAGAGACCTGCCAAACTTACGAACTTTGAAAAACAATTGTGTACAATACTGTCCAGAAGAAGATTTTTAACAATATGTGTTTTAATGCTGTGTAGCATAGTGATGTTCTTGACTGGTTATGCCCTATTCGTATTTCAAGTTTCCTTGTTCTCGAATGACACTCGACCAACGCCTCCTCCCACTCTCTCCCCGCACTCCTTTCACCCTCTACCCGAACACGAGTCTGCCAGAAGACTCGAATTCGTAAACAACTCATTCATTCAACTCCTACACCAACACCAATCCATAATGAACACATCAAACTGTTGGATATGCGGACTCATGCCACACTCGACTAATAAGGGTATCCCATACTTCGTCCTGCCATCCAGTTATCATGGTTCTCTGTGGGCTTTCCAGACCACGTTCTTATTCGCCTTAGAACCATACCCGACCCGTTCCACTGTGAGCGATTCCAGTAACAAGGCACTAATAGCAGGGATAAGAAATATGAGTAGGGATATCGACACCTATCTAACGATTCCCAAAGATGAACTCACTCCGTACGCCCGTTGGAACGTAACTAAATATGGGGTTTACCTGAGTAAGAGCCAGACAGCGAAGAAATCCCGCCCAGTTTGGATAGTACCCCACCGAGGTCACTTATGTTTACAAGGTATCGTAGGGATCCCAAAGCACAATTAGGAAAGAGCATATGCACGGAAACATATGTGTTCGCTTCCCGAACCTCCCCTATCCTCCTAGCAGCCAAAGGCACGTATTTCGTCTGCCACGACCAAGCCTACACATGGTTGCCCCCTGACTTCTCAGGTACATGTTTTATCTCATTTCTGCTGCCTCCCACCTACACGGCCAGAGCAGATTACCATCGGACAAGGACAGCTAGGGGTGTCGTGAGTAAAGACGACACCGCAAGTCAGGAATTCGCTGACTTTGCAAAGGGTTTTCTGCCATTTTGGGGGCCTATGGTGAACAGCAGGAATATTCGTCAATTAGCAAGGATAGTTGAATCCGCCGTGATTGAAACGGCCGGAGCCCTTGGCAATTTGACAACCGAGCTTCAGTCGGATCGACTTATGACCCTTCAGAACCGAGTTGCCCTAGATATCATACTCGCCGATCGTGGTGGTGTGTGTAGAGTGATCCAATCCAGTTGTTGCATTTTCATCCCTGATAACGCACCGACAGTGTACCAGGCCATCTCTAAACTACACGAAATATCTGGTTCCCTTCACGTGGAAAAGAGGATTGGTCCTTGCTAGGGTGGTTCTGGGGCCTGATCACTGCCTGGGGATGGAAAACACTGATCTTCATTGGGATGATCTTAGCGCTTCTGTTTATGTTCTGCCTGTGTGTACAGTGCGCTCCTGCACTCTGTGGCCTCTGTGCTACTTCATGTGTACGGAAGCCTGTGTTAAAGGACGGACTGAGCAACAGAATGATGCTACAGCATCATCTCCACGAATTCCTTCATACAGATTTAGACTCAGATTAACATGAGTTATTGCCTTACATAAGGGCAAAAGGAGGGTCTGTGGTTCTGAAAATCCGGACCCTGTTATTTTCCCGATATCGAGGTCCAATACCCGTGTCACAAAATATCAACGTACCATGACGAATTTGGTGTCGACGAACTGATAATGCTTAGGACATCATTCCTATGCATTTGCATCATAATTGAAGATTGCTAACACCCCTAAATCGTAGTTTCCGTCCCGACCCTTTAGACTCCATTTTGTAAACGACATCCATCTTACGTCTTGCCCTCATGATAAGTCAATTAAAGGTCGAGCTTGATCTAAAAGGACACGTCCACCTTCCCTGACTTCCCCCTGACCTGTCCCAACTGACTCCATTGCCTTTAGCCAAACCTGTTTGGGCAGCTCCTCGCCCAGTGGCCCAAGACGATAACATCAATGCATAACATTCCACAACCTATTCACTACATACAGACCATGCTTTCTACAAACATGCACCTGTCCACGTTCCCTGTTTTATGGCCAGTTTTATGACTAGGAGGTGCCTTTCTTTATTGGTGTTTCATCGATATCTGATGGGAGTTCCGGGCCTAACCGGGTAATCTATCACGAACTGGACATCTAAAATGTGGGCTTGCTTACATGACTTCGCTCTTTGTATTATTGTAGAAATATGTGTATAGCCATATCATAAACTCAAGAATTCTTGCTCGCAGCCATTATTTTTGTATATAAGGAGACGGCTGGTTCTGTAAAAACGAACAGTCTCCTGAGAACACACGATCCGCGTTTGTCGTGCTTCTAGGACACATGTTACTTGGTAGCTGCCAATAAAACTTGATCTCTGACTGTGACTAGAAGACTCCGTGTTTCTGTGGTCCGGAACAAGGGAGAACTCAGAGGTCTTCGGGTGTTATCCCCTGGCACCAACGGGTTCCTAAAAACCCGTTACCTCATTCTATTTCAGGGCCCTTCCCCGCACAGCAGACCTGATGTTTTCAAATGCCACTTAATACTCTCAAAGTCCTCACGCTCAATGTGAGAGGGCTCAATAATCCCGTCAGATGTCGGACCATTCCTTTCCTACTTGGAGAGCACCGCCACCAACATTTGTCTCCTCCAAGAGACGCACCTGCTAATGAAAGATTGCCATTGACTTAGGGCCTGCATGTTCCTGTCACAATTCTTCTCGTCTATGCCTTCCAGGGGTAGCGATTTTAGTCTCCCGGAGGTTCACAGGGAAGGTGATACACAAGATAGCAGAAATTAAGGGTAGGCTACTTACATATCAGTTCAAAATTGGGAGACACAGGCTAGTCATAGGGTCCATATATGCACCCAACGAAGGACATGAGCAGTTCTTCCATGAGGCGCTGACCAGCGCTACCGCCACAACGTAGAGGGGAATCTTGCTGGGAGGCAACCTCAACTTTGTACTTGACAACACCCTAGACAGGTCTGCCCAATGCACAGGACAGGTCAGAAGCTCTCTCGCCTGCCGGATTGGCGTGGCTTGACAACTTAGGCCTAGTGGACCTATGGAGATGCTCCCACCGCAGCTTCGAGAATACTCATACTACTCTAGCACCCATAAAACCTATGCACATCTTGACTACTTGATAGGCTCGAAGGCGATCCGCAACATCACACAGACAGTAGAAATTCTAGTAGCGGCAATGTCTGACCATGCTCCGGTGGAGGCCACTCTGACACTACCACCTATCCAAAAACCACTGCGGCGGTGGTGCTTACCGGACACCCTTCTACAGTGCTCAGATGTGGTTGCCCAGATACAAAAAGTGCTGGAAGAGTATCTAAGACTTAATGGCAATGCTGATACACCCATGTCCACTATATGGAAAGCCCTGAAGGTGGTAATTGCCATATTGTCTGTGGATAATGCAGACCGCAAGCGCAAGAGAGAGGAGCTTACGCAGAAAGTGAGGGAGCTGGAAGAGATGCACTAAAGCACCGGGGCCCCTCGCACCCGGCGCCAATTGACAGCAGCCTGGGCACAGCTGGCTCCCATCGACCAGGACAGGGCGGAGTATGCTGCTCTTGGCTTGCCCAATTCCTTCTACTTCAGGGGGACAGGTGTGGGTGGCTGCTAGCACACAAACTAAGGGAGGCTCGATAGCTCCAAGGGGTCCAAGAGATTAGGAACCGAGGGGGGATAGTGACTACTGATGATGCGGCCATAGCCGAGACGTTTCGAGATTTCTATGCTCGCTTGTACAATGGGCAGCAGCTGCTGCAGGAGGACATAGAGGAATATCTGATGCAGGCCCACCTTCCCACACTGAATCCAGAGCAGGCGGAGCACATAGAATGGGTGATATGATTTGAAGAAGTTATAGCAGATATTTCCAGACTTAAGCTCGCTAAATCCCCAGGCCCAGATGGCTACACTGTGGCCTTCTACAAACAATTCTGCTCTACGCTTTTTTATTCCTTTGCGTCCACTGGGGCGATCCCTAATCCATGTTAGAGGCCGCGAGTGTGGCCATCCCCAAGCCAGGGAAAGATAAGACTACCCTATACAATGGTCACCCAAGACTGTTCCATACCTCGGACTTCACCTGGCCCCCACACTACAGTCCACGGCGTTGGTTAACTACGTCAAATTATACACACAAATCCGCAAAAACCTACAGTGATGGAAACATTATCCTATTTCCTGCCTGGGGCGCATTGCAGCCATTAAAATGACTATTCTTCCTAAAATCCTCTATATCTTTCAGACTCTCCCCCTGCAGCCACCTACTGGCTGGCTGCGATGGGTACAGTCGGAAATCTCCCTTTTCATCTAGCAAAGCCGCACACCAAGAATGGAGAGGACTACTAGCTCTCTCCCACCTAATGAAGGGGGTTTGGGGATCCCAGATATTACACACTACTACAAAACCGCACAACTGCGGCACCTGCTTGAATGGAGCCGCACCGAATCGGAGAAACACTGGCGACTCCAGGACCAGGTGGTGGCGGGCACATCTCTTATGAAGATTACCTTCCTTAAAAAATTGCAGAGACCTCCAAATCTCTATGAATCGCTTATTACCCGCACCACATTATCTACATGGGATCAGACCAATAGGTGACATAAACTGACCACCTTCCCCTCCCCTCTTACATCACTTTTCGACAGCCCTGACTTTAGCCCAGGGATAGGAGAGATGTGCTTTAAACACTGAGCCACTGAATGCCGCTCGCAGGGCCATTTATTCGATGTGGCATTATTCCCTTTACCCAGCTGTGATCTGATTATGGCCTGCCTGAATCCGAGAGACTGCGCTACCTGCAGCTGAGACACTGGGCATTACATACAGACACCAAGCCGCAGGCGCAAAGACACCTCACCACCTATGAACGGTGGCTTGTTACATGGTCCTCAAACAAGAACTTGCTCTCGGACCTATATAAAATGTTACTCACTCGATACACACAAGTGTACAATGCAGGCCGAGCACGCTGGGAGAGGGACCTAGGCAGAGAACTCAGCAGCAAATAATGGGAAGGAGTATACTAGAGGGCGTGACACTCCGCGAGCCACATTGGCCAGACAGAAACATTACCAAATTGGCATCCTACTGGTACTATACCCTGAGCGTTTACACCAGGCAGACCCCAAGCACAGTGCGGATTGCTGGAGATGGTGTGGGATAAAGGGAACGTTGGGTCATCACCTTTGGGACGGCGAGCCAGTACAACCATACTGGTCCCAAATCCTAAATGAAAATGACAAACACCTTGATACGGAGCTTCCGAGGCTTCCAGCTTATGTTCTATTGGGCTTCTTGAACCCCCTCAATTACCCCCTGAAGTCTAGAAGAGGGTGACAGATAGCAATAGCACTGGCCACAGCCACGCAAAACATTCTACTACATTGGAGGACTCCTAGGATTCCCCCACACACAAGTTGGTTTCAGTGGCTGTGGTACATATTAGGAAAGGAAAAGATCTCACTCACGCTAACAGGGAAAGGCTTGAATGTTTAGTGAGCTCTGGGAGCCAGTTCTGACCCTCCTTGCCCAAGAATTTGGGGAACTAACATTCCCAAGATACCTTTGCTTGATATGACTGACTTCATTAGACACAAGCATTCTCTGGGACCTGCCATAGCAGGGACACCGGACGATGCAACACTATCCCCAATAGGCAGTGAATGGGGAGGAGGGAGGGAACCAGGGAAGGGGGTGGGAGAGTCATTGTTAACTTTCATTTTATGTTCCCATTTCCATGATATTATTGGTGCCAAAGGCTTCTTGCAGGGCTCTCCGTAACCCACACGCCGAGCCTTTTTATGTATACCACATTGCTATGCTGGCAGCTGATTCAATAAAAAGATTTAAAACTAAACAAGGGGTCTTATTACGAGTTTGGCGGTGCGTGGACCATCATACCAGCAGTGGTGGTCCAAAGCACCGCGAGTTTGTCAGCCCGCCTGCCATATTATGAGTTGGGAGTGTTGCCTGTGCCTGAGACACTTGGCACTGCCAGCACACTGCCGACGGGTGAGACAGCAGTCAGGGAAAGGTAGCCTCCAGAGGGCGGTAAAGAGGATTAATACCGTCATCCATATTACGAGTTGGCTGTTCCAAAAGTAGACTGCTGCAGTTGGACCACCGCCCAAAGGACTACAGAAATGAAGGATTTGGGGTGCTTACTCACCCGTGCAGTTCTTTCTTGCAGATCTTGATTTGGATCCCTTTCTCTAGGTCCCCCCTACGCAGGAGCATCTTCACCCCAAGGAAGGCGACCCTGTCTGTGGCAAAACACAGGTAAGTGATCTTTATACCATATAACCATTGCCAGGACTGCCCACATATGGGTCTGATTCCAGCAATGGGTAGGTGGTATTATTCCGTATGTATCATGCATATGTGTGCCTTCAACACATATGCAGTCGAAATATCTACACTTGCATTTGATATGTATGGAAATGCATACACAACCGCTGCAAGACTGCTGCAACCACACCGCAGGCCCCATAGTCAACTCATAATACAACAGTTGGTAGACCGCCAGTGCAGTGGTCTTGGTGCTGTCTCAACATTTTGGCCCTGTCTCAGCAGCAGTGCTTCAGCGGTCAGACAGCCAAATTCGTAATAAGGCCCAAATTAATTAGCATTACTAACAGGGAATATAGGACAAGCATCCCAACCATGGCAAATTATAGATCTGTCTAGGTCTACCCTTACTGTGTGAGCACAGGGGTATGTATGCAGAATCCCTGGCTTTTGGCTCAGACCCCATAAGTGGTGCATGTAGTTAGGTGGTCTGCCCACATCATGAGTGTAAACTTAGTTTACGCAGGGCTGCATGTCAGGCACTGCTGTCTTTCCAAAACAGTCCTCTCTGCCGGAATTCTCCTTTCTGGCCCAAGGGGATCGGGCACAGTATTGTGCTGTAGATGCAGCTGTGCAACTGTGTTATGTCCAAACATTAGGAATTGTTGCTAAACGAGCAAAGAAAACAATGTATTATGTTGTTATGTATTCCAAGCAGTCTTGTATAAGATGTATAGACTATCTTCCATGAAGATTCACTGAATAACAAACAAGATGTACAGTGTATTCCCAAAATGGTGTTGCAAAACCAAATGTATTATATGTGGCCACGCAGAGCGAGCAGAGGCAGCCTAAAATGTCTTAGAGGCCAAATTAAGAGAGAACCAAAGTGGGTTCAAAAGGGCAATCACTACACCCTCATTGTTGGTAGTAAAATCAACAAAGCTATTAACAAAAAAATAAAAAACACAACCCTAGCAAATTCAATGCGATGCTATTATGTATCATAAACAAACATAGGCATAACAGAAACAAAACTAAACATTCAGAAAAGAAGTCAATTAACTAGAAATGGAGACACCCAAAATTTCATCCAGAACAGAATCAGCTTCCGCATTGAAAAGCTCCAAAGAAGAGATATGATCTTCGTTATCAGCCGATGCTGAGAAAAGTATTTTTTTGTGCTGCATCCATGTTCTTAGAGTCAGAGTTCAAAAGTCTAGGAGCCAAAACACCCATCTCCCAAGAAGGAAGTTGCTCAAAGTGGACATCCTAAATCAACTGCAAGTTCATGGTACAACTCCAAAAATGGTTCGTTATCGGACTCATCAATTGGTCCATGTCCCTAGGAACAGTCAATTGCATTGCAAGACAAATGTCAAATGCCCATTCAAAAGAACATCTTAGGCAATGAAACACGGGTTGCACGCAGTCTTCCTACTGCAAAATGCTTCTTGCAAGACATGAATTGGAATGTTGAATTTGGCAACAATATTATGCCATGAATTAACCACACTGCGGAAGGTGTTTCAACTATTGTGAAAGGCAGTTATAATAACTTCTCGATGTGTAACACTGTGCAAGTGGCATCTTTTTGCACAATGAGTCACTGTTTACGTGTCAGTTTAAAAGTTAAGAATTAAGAATTGGCGCATAGAGTTTAAATAAAGCCATGGCACTTGGCTATATTTCAATACCTGAAGCGTCGAACTAAATTGCATAATAGATATAAGCGGACTTTTCCCGTGGTGTTGCATTTTGCATAATACAACGGATGACAGAAAGGTATTCAAGCTGTAAATGCGAGAAGACAACATATGAATGATATTGTCAACAACAACAAGTATTTATCCAAAAAATATATTGATCAATTTATCTTAAACGTGCAGCAGCTTCTATCTGTGACAATTTCCAAATTTCATTGTAAGTGGTATAAATACATCTTTTAGAATGCAGAGACTTAAGGCCCAAAAAGAAATCTGATAGATCCATGTCACCCGAGAGAAGAGAGAGATATTGTTTAACTGTAGACATTGTGGAATATTCCAACCATTGTTGGCACACTTTCCCTATCCAATTTTTGGTGACTATCCCTGAGTGTTGAGATTGGGAATAATGAGAGTCAGGTCTGCTTTCACTAAACACTGGTGTGGAATCTAAAAAAATGAGCAGGACAACCTTTTGTGTACACTGGCCACAATAACCACCCACATGGACCGGAAAGTGTGGAGTTGAATTTACCATTCTGCACTATACTATTGAGCTGTTCTTCACTATAATTTGTTAAATGTTGCCAATTGTCAAACTGGGCAATGGAAAGAATATTAGACAAATTCATGTCTTTAATTTTAGCAAGTCATAGATATGTATTTTGTTGAACTGGGGCATTTAGAAAAAAACATTTGTGTTGGTATCAAACACGCCCTAAATAAGATGTCTGTTCTTTGAATCTGCCAATGTTTTATAACTCAAATTGATTTCAGGTCAATGCTATCTTTCCAGTACTCAGTCTTTCAATGCTAATTGTGTGACAAACAAATCTGTATATATTAGCTTGGTTTGCGTCAGCATATATTTCTTCGGTGTTTTGGAAACAAGTCTAAAATAGAAAGATTCTGGTTGTCAGGAATCATGGACAGAAAAATATGTGAATTTATCTCCATATTTTGTGAATTTCCATTTGGGAAGATGGACAATGTTCCCCTTGTGCGTAATGAAAAAGTGTGCATTGAATACTGGCTCTATGTAAACAGTGATGTGCATAATGATAATAACAGACATTTCATCATAATTAGCAGAATTTAGATACAAGTCCTTACTTACAAAAACAATATAATATTCCAGCTCTGAGAGCATAGAGTTAAGTGTGCCAATATCCCACTCATCAGAATGTAACCCGATATAATAACATCACCCATTGAAACCTTAAATACATAAGGAATCTGCAGAATTTCTTTAGGACCGAAAATATCATAGGGGACCTCATCCCAAACAATTCCATCAGTTACTGAGGCAGCTAAAATGTTCAAAGGGGGCAGGCCTCTTCTCAGTTTATGTGAAGATGAGTGAGGCATTAATACCTCATCCACCAGTTCTGTGGCAGAGTGTTCTGTAAGGTAATGACCATTATTAGCAAGAAGAAAACAGTCTTGGGAAATACAAATTTTCGGGGGAGGCAAGATGGCGCCTGCACAACAGGCGTGCGTGTGAGGAGCTCCGTTTGGGTGATCCGGCAGAATACCTTATCAAGGGACCCAGCGGCTGTCTATGGGCTAAGCGGGACCACTGTCGTGCTGTGACGAAGTTCGTAACGGAGTCGGCGTTGGTGTAGATCGTGGCAATCTGCAGGTACGCCTCTGTGTTTGCCTACCGGTGGGACCGGTCCGGACCGGGGAGGAGGCACAGCCGAGAGGCTGAGAGGAGGCAAGTGAGGCGAGGCGGCTGGACGCACTACAACATCGGCGTTCGGCGTCCATGAGACATTTGGCATTCGGTCGGCGTTTAGGAGATAGCCTCCCAAGAATGAGAGACGCCAAAGTGCCGAAAACTGTGAATGCTGGAAAGAGCATAGAAACAAAGAAATGCTGAGATTAGCGAGTTTGCGATTGAACTTGGCTTCACTAATTGAAAAGTGCAAAGGTGCTGCGCTGCAATACGGTGAGCTGGAAAAAACACAGAAACGCAGAAACTCGAGTTTGTGACTGGGCTTGGTTTAATTAATTGAAAAGGTGAAAAAAAGAGATACGCTACGTTATGGTGAGCTGGAATAGAAGGGCTGGTGGTTTCTTTCCTGTTATTTCTTAAAATTGCTATAAAGCTGCGGGGGGAATTCTCAGCTGAAACAAATCCAAGGCAAGATATTTGGAATTGGAAGCTCTGTTATATTCTTCTCATGTATGCCCTGGTTATTAACTTTAGACTGAAAGCTTCTCTCTTATAAGCACCATTCTGTATTTAGTAAGCCAGTCTACTATGGGTCCAAAAACAGCCCGTGGTGGGAAAACAAGACCTAGTGGGGACAATCAGATTGGGACACGGGCCGCTCTTGCGGCAAAGTCAAAACAAAATGGCAGCAATAGCGATTTGGATTTTTGTCAAGCAGTTACTCCGAAAATACCGCAAATGTTTAATACCAAATCAAAAAATCCAGTGGCTAAAACATCCGTAGATGGGGGCGATAAAAACATTGATGCTTTGAAGGCTGATGCTGATCAAGATAAGACTTTGGTGGAAGCAATTGAACAGTTAGTAGCTTCTCCAGCAATTTCTCTAGCAGTTTCACCTGTGCTTTCTTTATCACAAACTACTCTGGCTCAAGGTTCTATTATTGACGCTGTCGCTGATGTCGACATTGATGTTGAGGTGGATACTGATAATAGTGTTGATCCCATGCAAACTGCGGCTATCTCTCTGGATCCCTCTAGGACAGAAGGGATAGAAGGTGATCCTATTAGTAGTAAGGACAGTGACTTCTATTCTCTATCAGAACACTCTGAGGGTTCTGATTTAGAGGGTGATCTGGAGGATGAAGTGGAGACATCGTCTTTGGAAAATACTAGTAAGGAAGCTACATTTATTGCTATGACAGACCAACAAGTGGACAGTAATTGGGGGGAGGAAATCCCCAATGGGGGTACAGTTGATCAAGAGGCTATATGTGGCCAAGACGATCAAAGAGGCTCTGCTGAACAAACTAGCTATAGCTATAGCCCTGGGATATCAAGCCAAGCCCCACTAGATATTATTTTGAAAGCCATTTCGGATCAACGCCTAGAGGCTAAAGCCGAACATTTGAATACAGATAATGCTTGCAAAAAACTTCAGAATACTGTGCGACGGCTGGCGAAATCATGTAATGATTTTTCGGATAGAATGACAGAAGCAGAGGTACGCATTTCTTCACTGGAAGATCAAGTCACACATAATAAAACCGACATTGATTGTATTAAGGCTCAGAAAGATGACGTCAATAATAAACTGGTTGATTTGGAGAATAGATTGCGCCGCAACAATTTGCGAATTCTGGGAGTACCTGAAGGGCGTGAGGGACAGGACATGCGGCAGTTTGTTGTCGAACTTTTTGAGGAAGCTTTTCCTGAGGTTAAAGATTGGCAGTGGTCTCAGGAGATCCAGAGGGCACATCGCTTTCCTTTTCGTAAGCAAACAGTACATGGTACCCAAGGCCATCAATATCCCCGTGCCATTTTGATATCACTAAATAACTTTCTGGCAAGACAAACAATATACGATCTTGCAAGACCGGATAAAAAGCGATCTGGGAAGGGTATCGAATTTTTTGTACGCCCTGACTACTGCCATGCCACCGTAGAAAATCGCTGGCGATTGTGTCAGTTGATTGTCCCATTTCAAAAGAAGGGCGCTCAAGTTTTTCTTCTTCAACCATCTACGTTAAAGACTGTATATAAGGGGCAAAATCGGTTCTTTACAGCTGAGGCCCCAGCAAAGGAATATTTGAACTCACTAGTATGAGGAAATGTTATGAACTTTGTATATCTATTTTTTATGGTTCTACCTCATGCTTTATATTTTCAGGTTAACGGATACGCTCAAACTGAGAGGTGGTTCTCACACACATCAACGGGGCGATAGGCCCCTTTGCCTTAATTTTGGGGGAGGGTCACAGGGGGTGGGGGGGTGGGGGAGTGGGTGTGTTGGGGTAGGGGGAGGGTTTGGTGGGGCACGGTGGTTGTGCTGGGGAATAAAATGGGGAAAATTCAGTCAAAGCCATAGATTGTCAAACATAAATATATTGCTTTCTGTTTATTGGTGCAATTGTATAATGAGTCAACTTAGTAGCGATGGCTAGCTATAATTTACGTATGTGCTCATTTAATGTATGTGGCCTTAACAATATTCACTAGCGTAAACGTGTGATGCATGAGATCCATCTGATCCAGCCGGATATAATTTGTCTCCAGGAGACGCATATGCCATGGGCAAATAGAAAAGTTCTGAGTGATCTTGGGTATAAAGTATTGGCGGCCTCACAACAATCTACTATGAATTGGGGAGTGGCTATATTGGGGCGACAGTCCATAGTAGCAACAGGAAAGACTAAAGCCGATAGCTTAGGACGATGGGCAATTGCTGAGTGTGTTATAGGGACTGTCGCAGCTACGATATGTACGGTATATGGATCTAATATAGATGATACTGCAGTGATAGAGTTTTTGAATGTGGAACTGGCTCTCTGGGGTACACCGCTATTTCTATTTGGTGATTTCAATAATCATGGGGAGTTGAATACCTGGGACTCGAAATGTAGTGGATATTTAGGTAGGAATCCCAAGGTGTTTAGAGAACTACGGCAATTATTATTTCAACATGGGCAGATAGATGGATGGCCCTTGGCAAATCCGCAGGATCCAGGCTATACTTTTTTTTCTTCATCTCATAAGAAATTTGTGAGCTTAGATTATATTTTTGTACCTAGACATATGGCAGAAGGATCTTGTATGTCTGTAATGCCACGTATTACATCTGATCATGCTCCGATTGTTATAGATATGCCCTTGCTTAAAATCCAGCGTGTGCAGAGGTCTTTTACATTTAACAAGAAACTTCTCTCAGATGAAACCTATATATGTCAAGTTCTAGATTGGGCTCAACAGTTTTTTGTTCTTAATAGGGGCTCTACTTCTTATGCAATGGTATGGGATTGTTTTAAGACAGGATTACGTGGTGAAACATGTAGTTATGGCTGGAGTCTTCAACAGGAGCGAAAAAAATTAATGGCGCAACTTTTGCAGGATTTAACAAATGCAGAACATGATTTAACACTTGATATTAGTCTACATCAAGATAGTAATGCCACACAAGATAAAGTTGCAAGATGTAAGGCTAAGATTAATGGGGTGTGGAGCCAAGATATAGCACGACAATATAAAATTTATCGTGCTGAGAGATATGAATATGGGGAGAATGTGGGAAGGTGCTTAGCTCAAAGAATGCGGGGGCGCCAGACAGCACAGCGCATAACATCTATAGAAAATAGTGAAGGGATTTTAGTAGAGTCATCAGAGGGCATTCTCCAGGTATTTCATGATTATTATACAAATCTTTACACTCAAGAAAACTTTTCTTCTGATTTAATCAGTCAATATGTAGATAATTTGGACCTAACTCAATTAGACGCTATGCATAAAGAAGAGTTAGAATCACCAATTACAATGCAAGAGCTTGAAATTGCACTTAAAGAACTGGCATTGGGGAAAGCTACCGGTCCAGATAAACTCCCTCTAGAGATATATCATGTGTTATTTCCCATCATTAAAGATGATATGTTGGCAACGTTTATAGATGCTCAAGTTGGAAATCCCCCCCGTCATGGGATGAAGCAAGTATAATTGTATTAAAAAAAAAGATAAGCCTTCACATCTTCCAAGTTCTTATAGACCAATTTCTCTTATTAATGTTGATGCGAAACTATACTCTAAAATTCTTGCGACATGGCTGATTCAAGTTGTACCGGCATTAGTTTCTGAACAACAGCATGGCTTTCTGCCAGGTCGCGGTACGATTAATCATACACATCGTGTTATCGCAACTCTGGATTATGCTACTGTAAATCGTATGAACGTTGGTTTGGTGTTTTTAGACGCCGAAAAAGCATTCATTCGCGTGGCATGGGCATTTTCATGGGCAATTTTGGGAAAAATGGGGTTTGGACCTCAATTTATATATGCTTTACAAGCTATGTACAGACATCCCAGAGCTAAGATATGCCTGTCAGGCCAAGAATCAGCAGCCGTTAACATCACTCGGGGTACACGGCAAGGGTGCCCATGCTCACCATTACTATTTGCCATGTACATAGAACCTCTGTTAAAGATGATGGTGGCATCTCAACATTTACAATCCATGGTTTTACCCGGTGGCAGCATACGCGTATTAGCTTATGCTGATGACATTGCTGTCATAACATCTGACCCAGAATCAGCATTACGCGAAATTGAAAACCTAACTTGTGAATTTGGCAACGTGTCAGGGTATAAGCTTAACATTCAGAAAACGCAGGTCATATGTTCAACAGGACTTTGCCCTAATGACAGTCGGGTTACCTCAGAGGCCAAATACTTGGGCATTAAAATTCGATTATCGCTTCAAGACTTAGTTATGGTGAACTGGACAGATATACTGCAATGTGTTAGAAATCAACTAGAGAAACTTGAATGTTTACATCTGTCGCTGGTTGGGAGGCGTAATGTTTTAAAAATGTCCATTTTGCCAAAAGTTTTATATTATTTTCGGGCGGTACCATTGGAGATACCTGCACTACAACAGAGGAAATTACAATCTATAGTTGATAGATTTGTTATGGGGCTGGAAATCTGCGCGTAGGGCTTCTAAATTTATGACATTACCAATTCTACGTGGCGGATGGGGGGGTTCCAAAGTTTGCATTGTATTATTTGGCGTGTCTTACGCAGAATATTACGTTTTTTGCAATTGGAGGAACTCCGCCTATATTTGAGAGCTCTGATATTTTTTCTCTTTTACTTGGCCCCCAATCTCGACAAATGTTGCTTCGGTTTTTAGAACCTAGCTACTATAAAAGAACTAGATTCAAACTTGTATTGTCTGCCTTTAAAGGATGGCAATCAATTCGGAAGTTTATTTCTTTAGGATGCATTAATTTTTATACTCCATATAATTCTACAGAATTGTTCCCTTCAATATTCTGGGATCGTACTATGCGTACATGGGGGGAAAAAGGTATGATATCTCTAGGTACTATGGTCAAGGATGGAACAATCGCTTCATTTCAGGAGTTAAAAGATATATACACTCTCTCCCAACACGATTTTTTCAAATATTTACAAATACGTGACTATATTCTTAAACCTCCAAATGTCTTACTGCTATGTCCAAATGACTTTATTGAAATATTTAAAAAACCATCGCGTATAGGGACTTCATATAATCATTTGTTGAGTCTACAACAGGACGACATGGGGTCACAGGAGTCTAAATGGTGTACTAGACTGGGTAAATCGGTAGTACCCTTTCAAGAGTCAATTAATACAGCTGATAAAATTATTTTGTCTGCCAATTTATACTCACAGCATTATAAAACGTTATTTAATCTTTATCATACACCATTTAAAATGATGAAATGGGGTAATGCTTATAATGGGAAATGTTTTAGGTGTCAATCTGATCAGGCAGATATCGTGCATATATTTTCAGATTGTTTAGTGTTAAAACCCTTTTTTATATCTGCCTTTATTTTCTTTTTAGCTGACATTGACTGTGTATTTGCACCATAAGCGTGTTTGTATATACGATTTCTGGCTATGTTATGATCGTTCTGTATCCTTTTTTGTATGTGGCTTTGAACTGAACCCAATTAAAAAAAAAAAAAAAAAGAAAACAGTCTCAAATCCAACCCAAAGAAATTGAAAAACCAAGTAAAGTGTTATCCAAACTTATATCCAAGGAGGGATAAGATACGTGTGTTTCAGCAATGAAAGGAAAACACGGGCCGATGTAGGAATAGCATCAGGAACAGTAGAAGTGTCAAAAGAGGCCAGTGAAAAATCAGTTATTCTTTCAAAATAACCAGAAACAGTTTGTTGAAAAACAGGAGCCACAGGTGTAGAAAAAGAACTGGTAGATTCCTGAACAGATGGATCACTATAAATGAATTAATCTGAATGAGAAGCAGTGCCAAGTACTGTACTTACTTCTGTTATATGGCTAGCATTGGTAGCGGCACTAGGAATCAACTGAAGGTCATTCCCTGCCCTCCTCCCCAGCTGGGGAGAAACAGCTCCAATGTTGCTCAGAAGCTGTAGGGGAAATTCTTGTGTAGCAGCGAGAGGAGTTAGGGAGCTACCAAGGAATCCTCAGTGCTAACTGTTAGCATTGGCCACATATTGTAACTTTGCTTGATCAATGGAGACAAACCGATTACCTTTACAACCAGCGAGCGGTGGCAATACTACTTTTTATGTACCCTGAATGCCAAGGACTGGCACTGGTACACAGTATAATGGGCCAAACTCCTTCTTCACTCCAATCTTCTCGTGAATGAAATCTCCAACTTGTGGAATCCATCCAGACGGCACTGACAGCTCCTTGATTCCAGCAGAGGTAGACATCTTTAACTGTTAGTTAGCCTGGCAATCACAGACGTTTTACAAATCCTGTAAGAGAGCAGAAGAATCATTTATGTCAAAGGGTGTGGCTGCTGCCACGATGTCTGGACCTTCAAGGTCTGGAACATACATATTGAGGGCGAAAAAGACCTTGTATGGGATCTGGCCACCCATAAATCATTTAGGGAGATTATTAAGTGCTCGGTGTATCCCATATAAGTAATGGATCCAGCTACGTCATGAACCTTGTATTCTAGCTGTTAAGGATTGCTTTAAGTCAAGGTGCATCCTCTCAACCACCAAATTTCCCTCATGATGGTAGGAGGAGGGGTAATGCACCTCTACACTGAGGGAAACCACAGAATCCCCATACCCTTTCAAGGTGAAAGCAGGGCCCTGGTTTGAGTGGAATGTAGTGAATGCATATGATCGATGAAGACTTGTAAATCTTCAGTAACAGTGCGAGCATCAGTCGAACATTGTTGCCACACCCAGAGGAGTCTTGAGCAAGAATCAATTGCAAGTAGGATAAATTTAAAAGCACCATCCGAATTTAGAGGGCCACAATGGTTTGAATTAATGCAGCTGAAAGGCTTGTCAGAAATGATCAGGTGTGTCTGCAGGGGCTAGCCACGGTGGAGCTCTTATTTTGTTGGCAAATGTCACACTAAAAGACACATTTCTTGACCTTTTTGTACTAGCCATGCCACCAATAATGTTGTAATAAGGAAATTGTGGCCGACACACCTGCATGAACAAAAGGAACACCTTCATGCACAGCTATCACCAACGCTAGCCTGATATCTTGGTTGGGAATTACATGATCACCAACTCCTGGAATTGTCGCAAAGGGAACATTTTGTTCCCCTAAATGATAAATATATTTAGCTGGAAAGCCCCTAGGCAAAGGGGTGCTGTCACGAGTAGCATGAATGCCAGCCAGTATATCTTTATCTACCCTCATATGAGAACGAGTGTTCGCAGCAACTGTCGCAGTCGAAACTGCAGATTTGACAGCCTCGCCTGCCAAAGAATTCCCAACAATGTGCATTCCAACATGCTGATGGCTCAACGTGTGAATTACATTAGCCTGTGGTAACCTATCTTTGAGGTCTGCTACCTTCATCCAAAGCAGTTTATGTTTATAGTGTTTCCTTCTGGCACCAATAATGCAAATTATCATGAAAAGGCTGGACACAAAAATTACAAATTACACACTATAAGAGTGGGGACGTCAGGATCCGTATTTTCCAGTGCAAGTATGAATGCTTTCAATTTAGCCAACTGAGCAGTGTAGTCACTTAGGAATGCGTGCAAATTTTTTGTGGTTGGATTCTACATCCAATAATACACCATGAACAGAGGTGCACACCGCCGAATATTGGTGCTTGGTGCCTATAGCACACTGGGCTGAACCATTAGTATGAACAACATATTTCTACTGCTAAAGAAGCAAAACATTGCTAAGCATGTGATAAACAGGCTCAAATTGGATACATTCTTGTTTTTGTAAAGATGGGTCAAAGACAAAGTCTACTTCTGTAGCTGTTAAAGATGTTGCCCAGTGTATCCATTACATATACATATATCCATTCCAATACATTAAATACGCTTGCTTTTGTGACAGACTCTTAGGCCAGAATGGGAGTAATTACAATAATGCATTTCCCTTGTGTAAGTCGCCTTTCTTTAATGACAACCGTTTGACCTGCACTCAGTATGTTTTCACTATATGCAAAACGCATTTCCTCATTGGACTATAGATGCAATTTATATGCAATTGGCACTGTCTCACCTTCATTAAAGGTGAGATATGTAAAGCCAATGGCACCCGCGACTATGTGGATGACCAGGTTTGTAGTATTGACACGTGTATGTAAGTGTTGTGTAGCAAGTAAGTCAGATTGCAATGATGTCCTTCTGTATGATCTGAAGACCAATGTACACAGGAAAAGTCAAATTGTATTAATGCATATAGCGGTTTAATGTGTTGTGCATAATCAGGGGTGTAAGTTCTGCCAAAGTTTAGGAATCCAAATAAGGATTGCAGTTTCTTAAGAGAATTTAATGGTTGGCTCTTTCCCTCATGGGTACGTTTGTATCCAAGAAACAGGGCACTTAGGAATGGTATATAAGATTTCTTAAAGTTGCTTTGGTAGCAATATATAGCAAATCCCAATATTATGCGATCCTCTCTGGCTAAATGTGTATTTAACTCATCGTCCGTGAGGTAGATGTCATCTAAGTAGGGCAATGCTTCTGGGTCAATCTTATGTGAAAGTGACACAATGCGTTCAGCAAACAGTCCAGGACTGTTCTTATACCACATGGGAAGTTGGTAAAACCGACATTGAGAGCATAGCATCAAGATGGCAATCTAAGCCTGCTTTCAGGTGCTTTATTTTGGTAGAAAAAACATTGGAAAGGTCCAAGGTTGTTCAATAATTTTTTACGGACCATATTATTGATAAGTATTATATTATGTGTATTTTGTATGGCAAAATGTGTGTGTAACTGTTTAAAGGTCATTAGTCCAAGGGTGCACAGTATGAGTGGTATGGCTTTACTACTGGTAAAGAGGGTTATTTATTTGGGAGATGAAGGGCTCAATGGCACCATGGTATTCTAATTGTAAGACTATTTCTTTAACTGGAGCTTTAGCCTCCAGTTCAATTGTATTGTAGTTGCAGTTGTGGGTTGGACCGTATGGGTATGATATCATAAGCAGAGCCCATATGCCAGGTGACATGATTGCGATATAGCACAGGGGCTTGTGTTGCGAAAGCCCATTCAGATGCATAGGCTTGTTTTACTTCAGCAGGGACAAGCCCAGAAAATGATGGGATTATTACATCCACAAATTGTGGGGATGTGCGTACAATCTCTGTGGACTAGTCGACCTCCGCTAAGAGAATGTCATATGATAATGTTAAGTTTTCACAGAATATTACTCATATGGTGCACTGTAAGTCACCCTCAATGTGTACATCCAAATCATTTAATCTATCTGGAGGGCCCACACACTGATCTGGGTTTTCAACTGTCATATATTTATCAGTTGCTTTCACTGCCTGAAACTCCTGGAGATTCTGATGCAGTATGGTGATCTCTGCCACCATGTCGAGGAGAGTCCCTGCCCACCTCCTGTTCAGGAGGAGAGTTCTCAGTGTTAGCGGCATATTTTGAGGTATGAGTCACAACTTTCGTTTATTGGAATTGGGGTTGAACTTCCGAAGTTTCTCTCCATTCTGTATTCTCAAGTCAGACGAGTGTTGTGAGACCTTTTTCAGGTTTCATGCACTCTTTCTATCTGAACACAGAATGCCCTCCTCTCTCATATTGTTCATCTGATGAGTCCTTAAAGGAACGATAAAGATGAGTATCAGAATACTGATAACCATCTGGTGGATTCAATTGTGTGCGATCACACAACTTATAGCATGTGTGTGAGGGCTCCTGTTGCAAAGACCCCTCCCCCAGACCTAGCTTTTTCTTTAGGTTTGGGTTTGTCCCATTGTTTTTTCGCAAACTCCGGGATCGCCTTGGCAGTGTCTTTGTCGGAACCAGGTTTGTCAAGAAGTGGTTTATTGGGTTGACTCCCAAATTATTGCAATCTATAGAGGTGTACACCTTAGCAATAATTATTATAGATAGCTCATGTTCCTGGTTGACTGGTGCAACGTGCACAAGTTGTTGGCATGTAGCCAAAGATGCTGCTTTGCCTTTGATGAATTATTAAGGAGATGATGGGAAAATTACCAATTACTTTAATCCTCAAATCCAAGGCAGAAGCTGCCCGTGTTCATTTTGTATTTGTTTCAACACTTCCGGCAAGACTGCCCTAGATGGAGTATCATGCATTATGCAATAGACTGCATCAAAGACTGTGCTCCAAGTGGTGCAATCCCCTATTTGGGGAACCATCCCATGGGCTAAACATGTAGTTAATATTCTATGTTCATCTTGTGGTCCCGTGAGGGGAAACTGGGCTTCAATCTGATTAATTCATTGAGATATCCAAATTGAATTTCATCATGTTTTGTGGGAACTTTACCCATAATTGCATTAATAATTACAGGGCTAATTTGTGGTACAGCAGGCAACTGTGGTTGTCCCGCTAGAGCTGCCCATGCTGGGACAGCCATCAAGGTGTGCAAAACTTATTGAGTTAAGTATCTATACAGTCTTACTAGACCATTGTTTAATGGCAATTGCTCAATAGCATTGAGATGTTGTGCATAACGGTATTGTGTATAACCAGCTAATGCTGGCCATGGGGCCCCTTCATTACAAAGGGGCCTGCGCGGACATGGTCCAGCACGTCTGTTAGGGCACTGCAGAACTAATTTATATGTTCCCAAACAGATAGTGGTGTTTATTTATGTATATAGCGCCTGAATCGACGCTGGAAGGAGTATCTCTGCCCTTTGGACGGCCAGCATGGATTAAGAACAGAAAAGGGTGGTCTTGAGCAGCTTCCTGAAATGCAAATGATCAGGGTATTGTCTCAAGAGTATAGGGAGCTCGTTCCAGTAACTGGGCCAGGATGAGAAAGGGCCTTCCTCCTAATCTAGCCTTCTTAACGCGGGGAACCACAAAAAGATGTTTAGAGCCTGAACGAAGGGGTCTGGGAGGTAGGTATGGTATAAATTTCACTGAGAGGTAAGTAGGGCCTAGATCAAACAAAGCCTTATGGATGGTGCAGCAAACTTTGAATCTTACCCATTGGCGAATAGGAAGCCAATGTGGAGGGAGTCCTAGGAGGGTCGTTAAGGACCAGTCGTGCCACCGTGTTCTGGACTACCTGTAGTCTGCTGCGTAAGGCCTCATTGGCGGAGATCAGCAGACCATTACAGTAGTCCAGTATGGCTTAATACAAGTGCCTGCGTCAGAGTTTTCCTAGTTTAATCGGGTAGCAGAGGGAAGACTCGAAGGAGCAGGCCCATTGTGTGGAAACAGGTGCCAGCTGTCGAGCAGTACGCTCCTTCAGAGTAAGGGCTTGATCCAATCGTATGCCCGAGTTCTTACCGATAGATTTGGGGTCAGGATGGGTATCCAAGGCGACCAGCCACCATTATGGGGTCCACAGAGAAGGGGCCTCTCTGAAGAGTAGAATCTCCGTTTTCCCTACATTACACTGGAGAAAATTACTCTTCATCCAGTTTGAGATGGCTCTCATACCAGAAGAGAAGGTCGACTGTACAGATGGAGTGAATGTATCAAATGGAAAGAGCAACTGAGTATCATGGGCATAGGATATGGGGCTATACCCATACGTCTTTAGGAGATTGGCCAAGGGAGCGACATAGATGTTAAACAATGTGGGGCTCAGGCAAGAGCCCTTAGGTACTCCCTTGGACAGTTCCATTGGTGCCGAACGATATGGGCCTAAGTTGACGATCTGGGAGAGAGCAGATAGAAAGCTCATCATCCACCGTAAGACAGAGTTCCTTAGTCAAATCTCCTTTTGTCTTCTGAGCACTATCTGATTCGATGTGGCACCGTGTCGAACGCGGCGGATAGGTCCAACAGCACCAATATCGTAGAATGGCCCTTATCTAGGGTCATCCTGATGTTATCTGTAACCACTAGCAGAGCTGATTTGGTGGTGTATTTGGGTCTAAACCCGGACTGGGAAGAATCTAAACACCCAGTAAGTTCGACATGGTTGGAGAGATGATTGTTAATGTGTTTCTCCAGTAGTTTGCTCAGAAACGAAAGGAGCGAGATGGGGCGGAGATTAGTAAGATCCATCAAAAGGATTTTAGGGTTCTTACGGATAGGCCTCACCTGAGCTGCTTTCCATTCTTATGGTACATGGCCTTCTTTCAGAGAGAGATTGAGGAGAGATTCAATCAAAGGGGACAATTGATTAGCCAGGAAAGTAACCACTTTGGTCGGATAAGGTCCAAAGGGGACCCTGATTTTATCTTATGAATCAATGACTCCACCTCTGCCAATGTCAGTGCGGGGAAGCACTCTATCAACTCAGGAGTTACCTGTTCAGGTTGTTCAAATGTCATTAGGGCCAGAGGCTGGTTTCCTGGTGAGACAATCTTTTCATAGACAAGCTCTATTTTTTGTTAAAAGTAAAGAGCAATATAATTGCATAACATTTGCTTGGGTACCTTGGAATTTTCACAGGTCTTAGGGTTGATAAAGGACTGGAGAATATGATGGAGAATTTTGGGAGTGTTACCAGCCTGGGCTAGTTGCGATGCTATATGGGTTTTTTGAGCAATTTTATGTTTTTATGATAGCTGGACAGAGTGGCGAGAAACCGATCTTTGTCCTTCTCGTCATGAGTGGTGCGCCAGCTTCTCTCATGTTTCCTGCAGAGTTGTTTCTGTACTCGCAGCTGAGGAGAGAACCAGGCAGTCTGTGGGCGTTTAGAGTGATTTGGGAGGGATTTTAGCAGTGCAAGATGGTTGATGGCCATAGAAACAGCGCAATTTTATTTTGCAAAGCATTGGAGGGGCATTCGCTATGAATATTAAAGTCACCCAGTAGTAAAAAATTGCTGCCTGCAATCACGTGGGGAGCTAATAGCTTGGTAAGTTGTAATGAAAATTCAACTAAGGGTCTTGGGGTCGATAGACTAGGGCCCCCTTCCAGCTAACTCGGGAGGAGATGTCTATTCTAAAAACTAAAACTTCCATAGTGGCATTGCACAGCTGATCCAGCGTAGCAACTTTAATGCTGTCTTTATGTACAATAGCAATTCCACCCCCCATCTTTAATGGCCTGTCTAATCTTGTAGTCTTCAGGTAAGCCTAACACTAGCCTAACACTATAGAGGGAACAGGTGGGGCTTAAGCCAGGTTTTGTACAGGTTTTGGCCAGAAACCCCAGCTCAGGCTGTGCTGAAGACAGTAGATCCCAAACCTCAGTGGAATGCTTAGGCAGGGATCGGATGTTACAAAGCAGACTTTTGCATCCTTTCCCTGGCTTATCTTGGGATATGCCTGTAGCGTGGTTGGGGAAGGGGGCGGGTTCAAGGGTATGAGCTACAACCCTGAGGGAAAGACAGTAGGGTACCTTGTGAGTCAATATCGTCTCCCCAGAATGGCCCTGAAACTGACTAACTCTGCAAGAAAAAGGGCCTTTAGCGGTTGGCCAGACCTCAATCCGGCAGGAGAGGGATGGATCAGTCCTTAACTCCATTAGCTCCTGTCTGGAATAGGGCTTGCGGGGAGTGGGGCCCTGGGGAGGGCTCAGTAAACCAGGGTCTTTGACTCCTGGCAACGTCCAGGCACGGACGGGCGCACACAGGCGCAGACAGGCTTACCTTTGGTGCGCCTTCGGTGTGCCCGCTGTGTGTCGTCTGGAGCATCTGGTCATGTAGGGATGGTTGGGCTGCTAAAACGCCAACCTCCCTCGAAACCAGAAATAAGTCAAATAAGTTAAACTCCCTCCACAACAATTGAGCTAGTCTCGCGGTGGACCAGGGAGAAGTGACTAACTGCTGATATTTTCTGTATTGAGCCTGGGGTACACCACCAGTGTATGTATGTCTGTGTGTTAGCATTCATGGCAGGAAAACTAACCCATGAATAAAAGATAATAATAGGCTGTGGTGCCACCATTACTAATAAAGTAAAGGAAACAGAGTGGAAACAATAGAATGGGCATCCTTTTAAACATTCAAGCTTGAATAATCAACAGTTAAAATCTAGGTACTTCCTCAAAATACTGTGGATGATTAATTCCTAACACCATCGACATCTCCAGTAGAGGTGTAGAGGGTACTAAGGTCACACACATGTGCTACTCAGGAGACTCATTCAAAAATTACCTGACCAAAATTGGTAGCGCCATGTTTCACGGATTCTGCTGGTAAAGCTAAACTGTGTGTTAGGCTAACAGGTAAATAGAATATAGAGACTGAGGGCCTGATTATGAGACTTGGGACCACTGTACCGTCATTGTTGATCTGACCACCGCCTCCTCGGCAGTCTGAGCACCCAATTGCAATCAGTGCAATCAGACCACAACAAGACTGCCTCCACTGCCATGATCTTGTGTCCCGAGGTGGTGGCAGTAGAGAAAGCTGCGAACTATGGAGGCAGTACCGGCAACAGAACCACCGTGGGGATCACAACCTGCCTTTCCACTGACCTTTTCATGGCGGGGACCCTGCCATGAAAAGGTCAGTGGAAAGGCAGGGAAGGTGCCAACAAAAAGAGCCCCAGGGCCATCTGCCCATTGGAAATTGTGGCTGGGGACACATGTTGTACACCCCTATTCCTGCACTGTTGTGCGTGCACTCTGAGCCATGCACGACATGGTACTTAGGAACAGTGCAAGTGTTGCTGCAGTGCATCGGCATGTGTTTTATGCTCTCTCTATGAGTGGAAGCATGCCGCCACAGAGGCACCGCTGCTGACCCACCACCTACCCGGCAGTGACGTTGTAATGTAGCAGTAGGTATGCTGCCAGCTTGGCGGCATTCTCCTGACCACTGCTGCTGCGGGCTGTTGGTGGGACCAATTACAGCATAATCAGGCCCGGGGTGTCGCTACAATTTTAGTACCTGTCGGCTCAATCCTGGCTAGCTCACAGTGCCTCTCCTGAACTCTTAACCTTCCCAGAGTAACAGGTGATTTTGGCAACCTCCAACATGACCCTCTAGTCCCCAAGGGACTCCTATACTAACTCATGCCTGCCCATAGTAAACATAAGAAAGACACAAAGGAAGTTTACAAAACATTGATTGAAAGTATTGAAAGCATTGTAGTCTATTATGAAGCAAATGTGCTGTGATCACAAGTCAGATGCAACTAAATAAAGTAATTAGCATTACTAACAGGGTGTATAGGAAAAACATCCCAACTATGGCAAATTATAGATATGTCTAGGTATACCCTTACTGTGTGAGCACAGGGATATATTTGTGATCTCTGAGTTTAGGCTCAGACTGCATACCTGGAGTATGTAGTTAGGAGGTTTGCATCATGAGTGTAAACTTTTTACGCAGGGCTGAATGTTAGGCACTGCTTTGTTCCAGAGCAGTCCTCTCTGCTGGAATTCTCCTCACTGCCCCCAAGGGGACGGAGCACAGTTCATATGCTTAAAAACTACTGTGCCTGGCATAAAAGCATAGGAAACAGTACACTATGGGCCTCATTACGATGTCTGTCGGAAAGGCTCCAAACTGCATTTGGATTATTCTAACCCGTGTCGGAACCCATGTTTCTGACCAACTTGAAAATATTTGCAACCGACCGATTATGATGGAAGGCAACCGTTTGGTCTTTTCAACTCGGTTCCGACCGACATTCGGAGACTACGAATCTGTTGGAGCAGAATCGTACAGGTCTATGGACCACGTTTCCGACTGACGTATTACGATGTTGTATTCAGACAGTCTTACCGAATCGGTCTGTCCGAAATGAGACGGCTGTTGGAAACTGACTTTGGGGGCCCGTAGCAGGCCCCCCTTGACCCAGAGGCCTTTGGTTGGGGCCCTTGGGGGTACCCATGGGACCCCTCCTTACAACCATGCACAGTGTGGTAGGCACCATGGGGTGCCTGTGACAGGGTGCAAGGTTTTCTGCAACCACCCAAAGGGAGCCAGTGTTGTCGGTCCGAACATAGGCTCTGACTGAAGTTAATGGGAGTCCGACTGAACGGTGTTCATAAACATCGTAATTGGTCAGTCGGACCCTTCGAACCCGAGAAGGTAAGAACTGTTTCCCACAAGGAGTTGGTCGAATTGCTTTCCGAACAACATCATAATGAGACCCTATGTTATTAAGTATTCCAAGTAACCTTGTACAAAATGTGTAGACTAACTCCCAGGAAGAGACCCTGAATAACAAACAACACATACAGCATATTCCCATAATGATGTTGCAAGAACAAATGTAATAAATGTGGTCGCACAGAGTGAGCAGGGGCAGCCTAAAATGTCTATGAGGTCAAGCTAAGGGAGAAGAAAAGTAGGTCCAGATGGGATTTCACTACACTGGACTGGACTGTTTAGATTATGCTACTAAGGCACTGAGGACTGGGTGAGGGTCAGCAAAGTAGGTGATTAGTCAGGGCTGTACAACTTGAATTTGAAGGAACACATGCTTGATCTTTGTTTTCCAGACCTCTGCCAACACCTGGTTGATAGAAAGCTTTCTGATTCTCTGAAGCTTTCTGAGGAGGTGGACATCTGTTTCAGCACCAGAGTGTCCAAGAAAGCATCTGGGGCGGACTCCCAAAAGGGTGGTCAGGGTTCCCACCAGAAGAAGGAGGGGGGGAATAAACAATTCACAAGGGAAAGGGTCTGGTTCTCATTCCAAATCTGGCCACTAGAATGAAATCTACCAAAACAAAGGGCAGCAGCCCAAGCTCATTAAGTACTATGAGTGCCACGAGTATGGGCACTACAAGGGGGATCCCAAGTGTACGGAAAGAGTACCCCTTGCACTGGAGGAAATATTCCAGGGGTAGCTAGTGTAGTGGTGGGGGAGGAGTTTGTCCCAGTTAATGGAGGGAGTTTAGTGGGGTTACCCCAGTGTCCCTGAGTCACAGCGAGATGGTTCCTAAGACCCATGTGCCCTCAAATGCCACAAAGTATAGGCAATGAGTAACTATCAATGGGCAAGGTGTCGAGTCTCTGATGGGTAGAGGAGCCAGTTTGACTATGGTAAGGAGCCAGCTGGTTTCTCCAGAGCAGGTAATTCCCAAGGGAAAAAACCTTTACAATGCAGTCATCACATGGCACTACATTTACAACGCAGTCATTACATCGCAAAATTTTTTACAACGCATGTCACTACAACGCAGCCATTACATTGAATGTCACTACAACACATGACACTATTGCACGTCGCTCCCTTATTTTTGCCTTGAAAAGTGTACCCCGTGAAAAGGCATGAATAGCGAGTCTACAGAAGCAGTACAAATTAGCTGTTGAAACATGAAAGGCTAAGATTAGGACAGAGGCTTGGAATGCTCTTTTATCCGTGGAGGTTTTGAAGGACAGCTCCAGATTTTGGGCAATTGTCAATAACCCCTTCTTTTCGGAAGCCGATAATGACAATCAGGATAATAACATCACTGAAGAACAATGGTGGGCTCATTTTGAAGTAATTTATGGTCTTGATGAGCCATGGTATCCCTCTCTAAAGCTATCACCCCGTTTTGAAGTTACAGCATTTGTGCTTACAGTGGTGGATACTGAGAGACCCATACAGGAGTCCTCTAGTAACAAAGCCCAGGGTCCTGTTGGTGTGCCAGCAGACCTATACAAATCTGATCCCAAATTTTGGGCGAAAATATTGACAAATGTTTTTAATGCCTCTAGGTCACCAGGGTTTCCCGTCTCCTGGAGCCACTCAACTATTATTACTGTTTTTAAAAAAGGTCAGAAAGGGGATCCGCAGTGCCATAGACCCATATCACTGATTGATTCAGCGGTAACAATTTTAGGTAAGGTGGTCTTAGCGAAAATTTCTGATTGGGCCAATGACAATAAGATCCTATCCAATTTACAATATGGATTTGGGAAACAAAGAAGCACCATGGATCAATGTCTTAACCTATATTTACTAATTAATAAATACACACTAGCTAAAGAAGGATCCCTACAGATGGCATTTATGGATTTATCCTCAGCTTTTGACCTGGTTAACAGGTTGAAGCTGTGGAGTGTCCTGTTAGAAATGGGGATTGAACCATGTTTAGTCTATTTTTTGACGGATCTCCACTGGGACCTTCTAGCCTCAGTTAGTACCTCGCAGGATGGCAAACACACTAGGCCTTTCAAATTAGAGAGGGGTGTCTACCAAGGGTGCATACTGGCACCCTTGCTTTTTACATTATATATTAATGCTTTGGACAAATCCCTAGTAGTGGCGAGCCTGGATATTCCGCGTGTAGGAGAACGTCTTGTCCCGGTTCTCCTATATGCGGATGACGCCGTACTCCTAGCACGAACTGCGGTAGGCCTCCAGAGGCTATTGGATGGATTTGGTGCTTACATGAGGTCACTGGACTCGATTATAAATACCGGGAAATCCCATATTATGATTACTGGTAAAAGCTACAGGAAAACTAAGGCATTTTATTGCAATGGGGTGGAAGTGACTAGGGTGTCTTCCTTTACATACCTTGGGGTTTTATTTGACGAGAGAAGCTCATGGGTCCCCCAAGAGAAATGTAGTTTCTAGATCTACGTCATCTTTGCTAGGGTTTGCCCAGTGCCTGGGGGCCAGGCCAGTGGAAGCTATCCTTAAGGTATATTGCTCAAAGTGCCTTTCCATTGGCTCTTATGACTCTTCTATATGGGGTTTTAGACAGCAGGAGGGGTTGCAGAACATTGAAAATAAATTATTGCGTAGTCTTTTGTCTGTATCCCAGTCAACCCCAACTTTCTCAATACATCAAGAACTAGGGCAGGGTTATGTTTCGGACATTCTGAGTACCGCCCAATTATTGTACTGGCTTAAAACCTGGCATAATCCAGAATTGACCCTGAATCATCAAATCCTTCGGGATTGCATCAAGCTGGATAAATCTAGTAAAATTAAGTGGTTGTTTTATGTTAAGCACATGCTATTTAAACTGGGGCGTCCGGAACTATTTGTAACTTAAGACAGAATTTGTAAGGAAGATGTGAAGTGGGTCAAAATGTACTTTACGAATTTACTGATGTTGGAACGGGACGAACAGGAAATGAAGAAGCCCTTAGTTAGGGCTCATTTTTTAACCAAATCTACTCTGTTAATTGAACCCTAGCTGAAACTGGTGAACAGGGCCTTTCATCGCTGGTTATTGACCAGGTTCTGTTTTAACTTGATCCACTTAATTCTGGGTGAGTTCCCTGTGTGGTCTAAACCTGAGGATGCAGCTCCCTGCCAATGTGATAACTATTCTGTACAAGATATTTTGCACTTTATGATGTTCTGTGACTTTTTTAATGTAATCGGTAGGAAGTTTTTAATCCCTATATTGATGGGCAAGGTTTTTTTGCAAGTTAGACCAGCTCCCTGGTTTAATGACTCTCTGAAAATCCTTAAACTAGCCTGCAGACAATCAGAGAGAAAATGGAGGCAAGGCTACTCCGACACCAATAAGGCACTCTGGAAAAACAATCTCCAGGCATATAAAGCTGCAATTGTTCAAAGTAAAGCCAACTACTTTTGCGCTATCATCAGCAACGCCACCAACAGCTCGAAAAATATCTTTCAGATTCTTAAAAGCCTCACCCACCCTGAATGTGCTACAAAGACTATTCCACCCACTCAAGCACTTTGCGACAATCTCGCACTATTCTTTACAAACAAGATTGAAACAATTATTCACAACCTGAACACCTCCATGCCATCAGGCAGTCCCAATAACTCAGGATCCTGTACCATCGACTCAGATTCAATGCACTCAGGTCATCTCCCAACCGAAAAGTTGCGGGAGTTCCCCCCCATCCCAGAAATTGAATTTGAAAGACTGGCGCACGGGATCACCTCGGGCTCCCCTCTTGACCCTCTGCCTCCAAAAATTTGGAAAAGTTTTGGAACCGAACTCTTCGGCACCCTGCGTAGGATTTGCAATCAATCCTTGCACTGCAGATTTGTGCCTACCCCTTGGAAGCTGGCTCTTATTATGCTGTTGAAAAGCCCTCCTTGAACCCTGAATGTCTGTCAAACTACCGGCCTATCTCCCTTTTGCCATTCCCGGCAAAGATCGCTGAACGATGGGTGAGTGCCTGCCTCTCTGCTCATCTGGAGCAGAATCACATCCTGGACGATTTCCAATTTGGCTTTCGTCCAGCCCATGGCACCGAGACAGCTGTTCTGACAGCCATGGAGGACCTTCGTATGCGTGCAGACAGGGGCCAGCCAGTAGCCTTGATCCTGCTGGACCTGTCTGCCGCATTCGATACGGTTAACCATGGGATCCTACTGGAGAGACTCGGTGAGGCTGGGGTGGACGGCACGGCTCTGTTATGGTTCCATTCTTACCTGCGGGATAGGAGGCAGGCTGTGTCCCTCCCTCCATTCCAATCCGCCTTTGTCTCTGTACCCCACTGGGTGCCCCAGGGCTCGTCCATCAGCCCCATTCTTTTTAACGTGTACCTCAAACCCCTGATCACGTTAATAAAGGCCCACAGGTTAAAAACGATTAACTATGCGGACGACACCCAGCTCATTGTCTCATGGGAGGGAGAAGACTCTATCCCCCTTGCAGCATTTCATGACTGCCTAAGAGAGACGGCTGGCTGGCTACATAAAAATTCCCTGCAATTTAATTCCTCTAAAACTGAGGTTCTGTACTGTGCGGGATCTCGACTACCTCCCCAGTTCCCTAGTGACTTTTGGCCTCCGGAAACACCAGTTAAACCTCTGCCAGTCACTTCGGTCCGCAACCTGGGGGCCACGCTGAACAACAAGCTGAGCACGGAAACCCAGGTCGCAAAAACTGTGGGCACCTGCTCGGCACTTCTGCGCTCCCTGCGCAAAATCATGCCACTCCTTCCCGCACAAGCCCGGGAGCTGATAGTCAGGTGCACTATTCTTAGTCGCCTTGACTACTGTAACGCGTTGTTACTTGAGTCCCCAGTTGTTTTACTGGATCGACTCCAAAGAGTTCAGTCGGCCGCAGCCAAGCTAGCTCTTGGCTGGACCAGGAGGTCCTCTGCCACAGCGGCCTTAGCCGAGTTACACTGGCTCCCACTTAAGCAACGAGTGGCTTTCAAGGCCCTTTGCCTCGTCTTTAAAGCGCTGCACGGAGCCGGGCCCAGACCTCTGCAGGCCATGTTTACCTGGTACACCCCTACCAGAATCTTACGCTCTGCCTCAGCCTGCCTGGTAATAGTACCCAGATATAACAAGTGTGGACGGGGGGCAGATCCTTTAGAGTTGCTGCGGCTAAACTGTGGAACAGTCTGCCCCTCGAAATCCGCCAAATATCGCAACTCCTCCCCTTTCGGAAACGCATCAAAACCTGGCTATTCCCATGGTAAATTCTAATCACTTGCTCCTGTCTTTTTCTGTCTTTTTCAGTCTCCTCAGTTTAAAGAGTATTCACTAGCGCCAGGAAACCTGCAAGGTGTCAGCCGCGCTCTACAAATGTTTTAAATAAATACTCCACCTTCAAATGCTGAGTAACCCCAGGGATATGTTTGCGATTGCTAGCTTTCTTATAGCTGCTATGCAAATTAAACAAAAAATATGTGTCAGATTATCAATTGTTTAACCACTCAACTCATTATAACTTGGCTTTAACTATTTTGGTTATTTTAAGGATATATAATAATGTTGTATGAATACATGAAAATGTTTTTAATTGTGGATTTGTCTAAATTTGCTTAAATGTATTTTTGTACTTTGATGATTTTAATTAATCGAATAAAGTGGTTTGACTTGACTTGACACTATAACGCATGTCACTACAACGCATGCATTACAACGCATACCATTACAACGCATAGTACCCCTACACTATCCAACACTTACCCTACTGTTGCAACCTCTGGAGTTAGAATAGTAATTTCTACCCCTACACTATCCAACACTTACCCTACTCTTGTACCCCCTGGAGTTAGAATATACATTTTTACCCCTACACTATCCAACACTTACCCAACTTTTGCACCCCCTGGAGTTAGGATAGCAATTTTTACCCCTACAATATCCAACACTTACCTTAAATGCAATGTAATGGTATGCGTTGTAAAGTTATAATGTGATATAATGGAATGTGTTGTAAATGTAGTTTTAAAAAATGTATTGTAATGGCATGCGATGTAAATGTGTTGGTTGTAAGAGATGTTGCGGTGTAAAAACTGCATTGTAAAGGCATGCATTGTAAATGTATGTGTTGTAACGTCATACATTCAATTCCCAATGCACTCATCAAGTAGTGGTTGCTGACAACAGAGAGGGTCACTTCCCAGTGGTCCTTGCTCCGTTTTAGTGGGTGGGGTTCAGGTCTTCTGAAAGTTGCAGCGAACACTGCCATGCCTGTGGACTGTTTGTTGGGGAATAACACTGAGCACACTATCTGGCTCAAGGCTCATGTGGAGATGTTAGGGTTACCTGATTGGATCTGGGCTATGAAAAGGTCCATAGGGGCCCAGGATGGGAGTAAAAAAGGGCCGGAGCCTGGAATTATTGCTGAGCCAGCTGCTACGGGGTGGAAAGGCAAGAGGTGTGGATAACCAACCCCTGAATGTACTTGCAGTGAGGTTGATAGGGCACCTGCAGTGGCTATCCAGGAGCCCACCGAGGATGGCATGGCTCCCCTTGGTGACCTGCTTTTCATTGATGGGCGTCATGTAGAAGGAGGACCCGCAACGAGGAGTTCTGTTGGGCACAGAGAGAATGTCCAACCCTTGAGGGCATGAGACAACAGGCTGAAGCCCAAGCAGTAGGTGATACCTCTGCTACTCACCACATTTATTGAGAGGACAGCCCCCTTTACAGTAAGCCTGACATTACAGTGCATGGGACAACAAGGGTTCTGTTGGCCCCCCTATACTAGAGGGCCTTCCTACTGGCTCATGATATTCCCCTGGCAGGACACCTAGGCCAAGCCAAGACCTTTGCAAGGCTTGCCCCACACTTTTATTGGCCACGGAGGAAGACTTCTCAGATACGTTCTGTAAGACTTGTGTGACCTTCCAGGCTAGTGGGAAGACAGGACAGAGGTGTAAAAACCCCCTTAAATCACTGCCTGTCATTGGCACAATCTTTGAGAGGGAGGGCATCAACATTGTAGGGCTTATGGATCTCCATACTGATTCAGGCGACAGGTTCATCGTAGTTATGGTGAATCATAGCAATAGGTATCCAAAGGCAATCCTTCTGAAAATCGTGACAGCACCTGCAGTGGCAAAGGGGGATTCTTACCAATGTTGTATCTGACAGGTGCACAAACTTCATATCTGCATACATGCAGTCACTGTGGAAGGAATGTGGGATAATAGTTCTCCACCCATTATCATCCACAAACCAATGGGCTTGTTCAAAGGTTCAACAAGACCCTAAAGGACACGATTAAAGGCCTACCTGAGGTCTTGAGGAATAAGTGGGTCATCCTTTTACCATGTCTGTTGTTTGCCTATAGGGAGGCATCAACAAAGGCAGCAGCCTTCAGCCTCTTCGAGCTTCTGTTCGGGAACCCTGTTAGAGGACCTCTGAGTTTGGTCAAGAAAAAATAGGAGCAAGCTCCCAGGACAACTTCCCAGGATGTAGTGAACTATGTCCTGGCCTTAAGGATCCACATGGTTAAGTTATGGAAGCAAGCTTACAGTAACCTAGAAGCTAGGCTGTCATGAAAGAGTGGTATGACAAACATTCTACCATTGCGAATTTGCTGCCTGGTCAGAAAGTGAGGGGGAGAAAGCATGTGAAGCCCAGGGCCCTCCAGGATCGCTGGTCTAAGCCCTATGATGTGATCGAGGAAAAGGGTGAGAACACCTATCTTGTGGATCTCAAGACTTCTAGGCCATCTCATTGGGTGCTGCCTGTCAATCACCTCAAACGCCACTATAAGAGGTCTAAGGTCACCATGCTGCTGGTTATAGGTGGCGAGAAGGAAGAGGAAAGTGAACCTCTCCCTGGCCTCTTAGCCTACACAGAGAAAGACGGGTTGTGGAGGGAGCAATCCCTTCTCCCACTAACTATTCTATTCTTGGGATTCAAATAGCGCATGGCCATCCAAAGGGCCTCCCGGCACTGAAAAAACCTCCGCTCTAATAATGTTAAATGTCTGTTTGATGTTAGAATAGATGGGTTTTCAGTTGCTTCCTAAAACTGACTTCTGAACTGTCCAGTCTGATGTGAGCAGGGAGGGCATTCCACAGTTTGAAGGATAGAAATGCAAAGGAACCTTTGCCACCTCTTGCTTTCTTGACCCTAGGGATAAGAAGTAATTTGAGACCCTCCAATCGTAGCGTACATTTTGGTGCATAGCTGGTTACAAGACATTGAATGTGTTGGGGACCTTTTTTATGCATGGGGCGATGGACCAGACAAAGGGATTTGTATTCTCTTTTGGATTGGAAGCCAGTGAAGTGCTGCCAGTGTGGGTGCTGCTAATGTTTGCTTAGGTATCTTGAAAAGTGTGCATGACGCCATATTCTGAACTACTTGCAGATGGTTGATTAACGTATTTGGGGCTACCTAAGTACTAGAAATCACCATAGTCCTGATGTGAATTGATTAGTCCTGTTACTAAAATTCGGTGTTAAGGTACTGGGAGAGGAGATTAGTATTTTTCTAGGGTGTAAAGAAGTCCAAAGCAACAGGGACCTGGCTTCTTGGCCTGGACTTCAATGGATAGTGATGTAACCTAATTACCTCAATTGTATCTTCCCCTTAGCTGCTCAGCCAAGATGGATGTAGTGTATGTGTGGAATGTGGAATGCCTGATGAGAGAGTGTGTAGAATGTTAGTGTGCCTGTTGGTTGGAGAGAATGACAGTTGGAGTGAGTGGGCTGAGTAGCTAGGATGCTACTCCTGGTGGGATTCCCTTTGGACTTATTGTAACCTGCAACATCTTATGAATAAACCCTCTACATGGAAACCTACCTCCTGGCTACCTCTGGTCATCTGTACATAATACCTTACAACAGATAGCCTATCATCTATCCAGAACCCCAGCTTCCTAACTGTCAGGGCTGGTGTAGGGAGGGGTCCTAAATTGACCAACCAGTTAAGTTCACTCCAGAGCGAAGGCTTGTTTCCAATGAACAGGACCTTTTTCTTATCTCCATTCAATTTTAAACAGCTAGCCGACATTCAGTTTTTGACACGATTGAAGCATGCATTTGGCTGATGGGAGGTGCACTTGATGTCAGTGGACAGTGAGAAGACAGTGTCATCTGTATAGGAGACAAGAGCAAACCCATAGGTTAGTACTATTTCTGCCAGTCAACAAACATAAAGGTTGAAAAGTGTGGGGCATAAAGGCGATCCCTGGAATACTCCACAATTTAATGCATAAGTTGTGGAGATTAAGGAGTCCTCTTGAACTTGAAAGCTTCTCTGGTCTAGTACTGGTTAGCCATTTGAGGGTGATTCCAGCCTCCTTTAGTCTTTGGCAAAGGACCAGGTGTGATACGGTGTAGTAGGCCGTGCTCAGGTCATGTAAAATCAATGCTGCTGAGCCACCCTGGTCCAGAATGGCCCTTGACTCTTCTGTTGCCACTAGAAGGGCAGTCTCTGTACTGCTACTGGGTCTAAAGCCTGTTTGAGTTGGATCCAGGATGGAATGTGTTTCCAGGAAGGCAGATAGTTGTTTGTTAGCATGCTTTTGAAGGATCTTACTTACCTCAGGAAGAATTGAGAAGGGGTGGTAGTTCTCCACCAGTACAGGGTCAGCTGGGATATTTTTAGTTTGAGGAGGATGGTCTTTCCTCCATTTCTTAAAACTTATGGAGGGCTGTGTCGAGAGGGGACTGTGAGAAGTTGGCCTGGAAGGGGATGTTTCCAATTCTGGAACCACCTACTACCTGACCAAACAATCCCTTATGGTGTCTGGTTGTAAGTCAACCTTATTAGACAAGCTATCCTAGGGGTAGCATGGACTAAGCAGCCTAAAGGCTTAACTTAAGAGGTCGTGTTAAGCGAGCTGTTTTACCACATACAATCCTGTAATACCAAATGAAAGGACACCATACAAGTATATATTATAAAAATATATGTGTTTATTACTAAAAACAATCCCCAGTATTCTTTATGAATAAAGGGGCACAAGCGTTAAATCAAAAGCACTGTTTAAACATACAAGTTGCACAATTATGGATGAGGGCGGGTGGCCACTCAAACCATATACTAAACAAGTGGTATAAGAGAGGCCACTCGAACAGTGGTTAGGCCTAGGGCCTAGGGAATCGCTGGGAGCAGTCAGGACAAGCAATGCTGAAGTCGGGAATGGCCCTCGGGATTCGGGAGATGTGCGGAAAGCGCACACATGCACCAATGTTAACCAATGGTGCGTAAAAGTCATAGAGTTAAAGTTTAAGGACACTTCCGCTGAACCTAGAGGAACAAAACTTAACACACAGACCCTAGAGGTGTGCACCAGTGTGGGAACACCGGCGGAGCAAAGTTACCTCACCCACAGGAAGTGGGTGCACAGGGTCGAAGTGGCGTCGGGTTTTGACACGCAGGCTCTTGGTGCTTGAAGCTGAAAGGGCTGCAGGCGGGTTAAAGATGAAGTGTCCGGTGGAGTCCAAGGGTGGACTCAAGTTGTAGAGTACCTGAAAGCAGAGGGGACAGAGTCTGGGTCACTCAGCAGTGACCAGGGTGGAACCAGGACGGAACCAGGCAATGTCGGGCGCAATCAGGTGGTCGTCGAGGAGCTTCTCTCCGCTGTCACGTGGGCTCTGGGGCATCTGCGATGTCCAGGAGCAGGTCACGATCTGTCCCACGCAGGCTCTCACCGTCGGTGCAGTCGGCTTCAAGTTTGGAGCAAACAAGCCTTGGTAAGAGCAATCCACGCGGGATCGGAAGATTGCTTCTCACTCGGACCAGGAAGGTCAGAGTCGGGGCTCCTTTTCAGGGGAGCTGGTGTGGATCTGGAGCAACCAGATTCACGAGTCTTCTTAGGTAGTTCGTCGGCACAGGGACCACTAGCCAGCTGGCAAGTGACCGGGCCAACGCGTTGAGCCAAATAGAGCCAAAGGGCCCCACGCAGCACTCGTCGAGTGTGGAGGGCTGAACTTCGGCTCAGGAGCAGCTCAGGGTGGGGGCTTCTCAAACCCCGGTGCACAGCTTCGAGGGTCACTCGTGGGCTGCACGGTCAGCGTCTCGTGGTCAATTCAAGATGGCGTGCCCCATGCTTCCGGTCGCCTCCACGGGTCTCAGCTCTGCAGGGACTGTGGATCGGGCTGTTGGAAGGCAGGCAAGCTTGATCTTGTCGATCTCAGTCGCTCGAGTTCCGGCGGGAACTGCAACTAAGTAGACGTCGAGGGCTGGATGGTGCCTGCTGCTGCAGGGTGGTCACTCCTTGACCACAAGGGAGATTCTTCGGGCTTCCACGTTGAGATGGAGGTCCAAGGGTCCAGAGTTTCGTTTCTAATGTTTCTTCCAGGAAATCTGATGTGCATTGGCACTGCTCCCACTCTTATTCCAATCTGGGGGGCGTGATTACCTGCTAGGTCCCCTCCTATGGGTGGGACCCAGGAAGTGGGTGGATACACCCCCTTCCTTTGATCCAGGCCGCCCTGGCACGAGGGCTGGAGTGCCCCAGAACCGGTTTGGCCGGATTATGCAAGGGGCAGCCTTGTGCGCCCCAGGCAGTGTCTGGTTTCTTTCAAACCTCCCTGCTACAATCCACTATCTCCTGTCTGGAGGGCGGTGACACCCTCCTGTGACAGGAAACCCTTTGTCCAGGACCCCTTTGGCTGAGTTTCGGTCAGCTGCAGGGGTCCAGACATTTGTCTGTGGCAGAGGCATCCATTTTGTGGATCTAAGGTCTTTGGAGAAATCAACCGCATTTAAGCAAAGTAACATGTCTTACCCCTCTAGAGGGGTGGAATGCTATCCCCGTCGCCAGAACTGGCGAGGGGATAGTATTCCAAATCGTATGACACCTTACACGACATGTTTTGATAAAGCCAAACCAAAGTTGCTATATAACCGCGAGGATTATAAGGCACTTAAGAGTATATGGTATGGCATTATCCTGAAACAGCTTAGGGAGTTGTTCCCGACAGCTGCAGACAGGCTCAGCTCATGCTAGAGCTCCATCTCACATGAAACCACGCACTCTGCCTCCAGGATTGATGAGGCCTTCCATAGGAGTGGCTCACAGGTTAATATGTGTCCAGATATAGGTTTAGATATAGGTATACTACATCTAAGCAAGGGGTGATTACACCACCTTACCCCAGCTGAGTGATCAGCCAGTTGTGTCAATTTAAGAACCAGCCAGGGGTGGCAAAAGATATGCTACAGCCCCTGGTAGGCCTTGGTGGCCCCTATGCCCTGGGCACCTATAGTGCATTATACAGGGGCTGACAAGGGGTCCATTTCCAATTGGGGTATGTACCTAGGGTACATGGAATCCATTTTACAGAGAGAGCAGATGGCCTGGGGCCCTGATTAGCAGGGAACCAGGTCAACTAAGTCAAAAAACCAGCTAAACACAGGCAAAAATCCGGGGTAACCATAGTCAGGTAGCCACCTTCCTACATAACCCCCCCCCAAACAAAAGGAGATAAGGCTATCCTTGGCCAGGTAAGCCTATATTGCCTGAGTGGCCATATAAGGAAGTACTTGCACTAGCATGGGTACCCCCTGTCTCATGGTCCACTAAGCAGTCCCTCACCCTTTGGGTATTAGAGGGTCTCCACCATAGGGAATTACTACCTTGGGTGTGTTTATGCAAAGTTAAAGGCTGGTTTGGATATGGAGTATTGAAGTGAGGCTCTACTAAGTTAGGGCTTGGCTTCCTCCAATTATCTTCCACCATGTGTGCCTTTCTTTCTTTAACTGAGTTGCACTGTGCTCTCAGGGTCAACCTCTGGCTACCTAAAGCTGGAGGCTGGGTCCCTCTGTTTGGCTTGCTGGAGGGACAGTTCAGGTTTGGGCCCTTTGGGTCCCAGGTTTGGCTGTGCCCAACAGAATCCATCTGTGGGAGGTCCCTAACTGTTTTTAAGGGGGCTCCCTCAGGAGTTTTTAAAGTTTTCACCTCACTAGGGCTACTAGTTTTGGTGCACCTAATCTGTTGATTGGGGTGCTTTATTTGACAGGGGTCCCTCTGGGTCTCACTGTCCTTCTTGTCCTCTGCAGCCCTGGGCTGGCTAAGGCAAGGGAGAGAGGGGCAGGTTACCTGCTCCAGACTGGGTCCCACCTGAGAAGGGTCCACCGCCATCAGAGGCTCTGTCAGGCCAGGCCTAACAACCTCTGGGGCAGTTCCTTCATCAGGGGTAAGATCAGTTCCCTGAGGAGGCTGATCCTGTCCTAAAGTCTGGTGAGGGGGAGATTTCTCTTCCTCCTCCATGCTCTCAGTTTGTGTGGAGTTATCCATCATTTCAGGCTTCACAACACACATATCAGTTTGAGTTTGGGCTGTGGCCATCACAGCCCCACCAACCTTTTCAGGAGGAGACTCAGTTTGGGTTTCTGCTGTTATCATAACAGCTTTGCTATTCTGTTCAGGAAGAGCTTTTGCTAAAGATGGGGCAGAGAGTTTCTCAGCCCTACCAACCTTTTCAGGAAGGACATCTTGAATTGGGGCTGTAGCCATGACAGCCCCACTAACCTTTCCATTGGAATTCACCATTCTAGAATGGGTTTCCTGTTCAACCTCAGCCCAGGCTGAGATTTCCAAATCATTACCAATTAGGCAGTCTACAGGCAAGTTTGGTGACACTGCCACTCTCTTTGGGCCAATGACACCTCCCCAGCTGAGACTTACTACTGCCATGGGATGATTTGTTTGGATTCCATCAATGTTTGTAACCTGGTATGTGGCACCAGGTAAAAGTTGCTTAGAGGGGACTATGCCATCAGCCACCATGGTGATGCTAGCCCCTGTGTCTCTAAAAGCTTCAACTTTCAAACCATTGATGATGGGTTCTTGTCTATACTTGCTCAAAGTATTTGGGCAAGCAGAGAAGTTGGCAAACCCCATGCCAGTCTCATAAACAAGATCATTGGGTGATGGGGACCTGGATAGGCCAGGGTCCACCTGAGCTCCAACAGTAAACCCACCCAGATTCCTGGGTGTGCTTCCACTTCCTGGGGGATTACTGCTGACAGTAACAGGAGGTGTTGAAGCTGGCTTTGGAGGTATATTTTCTTTATTGTTATTCTTGGGACAACAGTTGTCTGTTTTGTAATGCCCCACCTGTTTACAGGCATAACAATAAGGCTTTTTCTTAGTTGAAGAAGTGTCTTGGGACCCACCCCCATCCTTGGAGTTTTGGGGCCCTGGGGAAGTCTTTTCTTTATTTTTATCCCCACCCTTATCTTGAGGCTTGGTAGACTCCTTCTTCTGGTTACTGTCCTGATTCTTAGGCCTAATCCTGGTTCTGACCCATTTGTCTGCCTTCTTTCCCAATTCTTGGGGAGAGGTCAGATCAGAGTCCACCAGGTGCTGGTGTAAGAGCTGGTTCTGACAATTACTTAGGATCTGCTCCCTCATAATCAAATTATACAATCCTGTAAAGTCATGTACTTTGCTGCCATGTAGCCAACCCTCCAGAGCCTTAGTAGCACAATCTACAAAATCAGTCCAGTCCTGAGTCTGTGTCTTCTGGGTGTCTCTGAACTTCAACCTGTACTGTTCAGTGGTTAAGCCAAACCCATCTATCAGAACACTCTTCAGGACTTTGTAATTGTTTGCATCCTCATGTCTAACAGTGAGGAGCTTATCTCTCCCTTTCTCTGAAAAGGAGTACCATAAGATTGCTGCCCACTGTTCCTCAGGAACCTGCTGTACCATGCAGGCTCTCTCAAGAGCAGTTATCCACTTGTGGATGTCATCCCCTTCCTTGTAGGGGGGCACAATCTTTGTCAGGTTTCTACTATCATAGGACCTGGGTTTCTCTTTAGGAATATTGCTGCCACCAGTGGCATCTAAGCCACACAATTTTTGCTCTCTTGCCAAGGCAAGTTTAGCTTGAGCTAAGGTAAGTTTAGCTTGACTCAGGGCTACCTCCTCTCTCTCTATCTGGAGTCTGACAGCCCTCATCCTAGCCCTATGCTCAGCTTTCTGAGAAGCAGTCATGCCTCTCTCTGATTCTCTGGAGGCACTAGAAATATGAGAGTCCCCTGAGGGAGATCTCACTCTTCTGTTGCCTGGGAGAATCCCATGTGGGGTTCTGGGGAGGTGCTGGCCCTCTCCATTCCCCAGTAGGTCCAAGTTGGCCTGGCTAAGCCTGCCAACTGGAACCTGGCTACCCTGATCCTGTACTTCTAAGTCCTCAACATCTGAGTCCTCATCTAAGTCATCATCATCTTCCTCCTCCTGAGGGAGATCAGTTTCAGGGGGGTTCCCTCCATTTCCTGTGTCTAGGGAAGCTGCTTTTGCCTTCTCTAAGTCATCCTGTTCTAGGATTTCTACCAGGATTAGGCAGGTGGGGCTTCTGCCCCTTTTTAACCCTCTTGCTTTGCACAAGGCAATCAAGTCTCTGCGGGTTAGTTTGTCATATCCAAAAGTTGCCTGGGTAGGGTCAACTGTCACAGTAGTGTGTGGCTCACTGAGTAGTAGTAGTGTGGCTCACTGGTTAGAGGCAGCAGGCCTGAGAGCAGAAGTCAGCCTGGGACCAGGGTTCAATTCCCGACGCGGCAGGGTCGTGGACCTTGGTCAGCGGACTCGATAATTCTCGCTTCAGTGCTTACTCTAATCAGGGGTTCCACTCGGCAACTCTGGGCATTAGCTTGCCTAATCTCCACAACGGCCCCACCAATTCCGGGGATGCCTGGCTCCACCTTGGGGACTCCCAGCAGGGACCATCCCACAGGGAAAGACAGGACGGGTTCCCCAGAGTTATACAGCGCCGGGACGCCCCGTTGCTGGGGCAGCTGTGCGCTTTACAAGTATACTACATTTACATTTACATTTACAGGAGTAGACCCTGAGGCTTTTCCTGTGTCAGACATGGTTACTAGTGAGGTGTAAGTGGTGCACTTACCTACACTAAGTGTTTTCCTACTGTACCTTGCTAGTGAGTTGTAGTCAGGGTGTGCTAATCCCTTCAACCTACAACTACTAAGTTCAGTAGAACTTAATATGCTAAGCTTTTGATTTATATGTACCTAGAGGTACTTGATGTGATCTTTCAATTTGATATAAAGATTGCAATGGTAAAACAACAGCAAGCTCAAATCCGCACCGCTGCTCACCAATGTGAGAAGTTGGCCTGGTAGGGGATGTTTCCAATTCTGGAACCACCTACTACCTGACCAAACAATCCCTTATGGTGTCTGGTTGTAAGTCAACCTTATTAGACAAGCTATCCTAGGGGTAGCATGGACTAAGCAGCCTAAAGGCTTAACTTAAGAGGTCGTGTTAAGCGAGCTGTTTTACCACATACAATCCTGTAATACCAAATGAAAGGACACCACACAAGTATATATTATAAAAATATATGTGTTTATTACTAAAAACAATCCCCAGTATTCTTTATGAATAAAGGGGCACAAGCGTTAAATCAAAAGCACTGTTTAAACATACAAGTTGCACAATTATGGATGAGGGTGGGTGGCCACTCAAACCATATACTAAACAAGTGGTATAAGAGAGGCCACTCGAACAGTGGTTAGGCCTAGGGCCTAGGGAATCGCTGGGAGCAGTCAGGACAAGCAATGCTGAAGTCGGGAATGGCCCTCGGGATTCGGGAGATGTGCGGAAAGCGCACGCATGCACCAATGTTAACCAATGGTGCGTAAAAGTCATAGAGTTAAAGTTTAAGGACACTTCCGCTGAACCTAGAGGAACAAAACTTAACACACAGACCCTAGAGGTGTGCACCAGTGTGGGAACACCGGCGGAGCAAAGTTACCTCACCCACAGGAAGTGGGTGCACAGGGTCGAAGTGGCGTCGGGTTTTGACACGCAGGCTCTTGGTGCTTGAAGCTGAAAGGGCTGCAGGCGGGTTAAAGATGAAGTGTCCGGTGGAGTCCAAGGGTGGACTCAAGTTGTAGAGTACCTGAAAGCAGAGGGGACAGAGTCTGGGTCACTCAGCAGTGACCAGGGTGGAACCAGGACGGAACCAGGCAATGTCGGGCGCAATCAGGTGGTCGTCGAGGAGCTTCTCTCCACTGTCACGTGGGCTCTGGGGCATCTGCGACGTCCAGGAGCAGGTCACGATCTGTCCCACGCAGGCTCTCACCGTCGGTGTAGTCGGCTTCAAGTTTGGAGCAAACAAGCCTTGGTAAGAGCAATCCACGCGGGATCGGAAGATTGCTTCTCACTCGGACCAGGAAGGTCAGAGTCGGGGCTCCTTTTCAGGGGAGCTGGTGTGGATCTGGAGCAACCAGATTCATGAGTCTTCTTAGGTAGTTCGTCGGCACAGGGACCACTAGCCAGCTGGCAAGTGACCGGGCCAACGCGTTGAGCCAAATAGAGCCAAAGGGCCCCACGCAGCACTCGTCGAGTGTGGAGGGCTGAACTTCGGCTCAGGAGCAGCTCAGGGTGGGGGCTTCTCAAACCCCGGTGCACAGCTTCGAGGGTCACTCGTGGGCTGCACGGTCAGCTTCTCGTGGTCAATTCAAGATGGCGTGCCCCACGCTTCCGGTCGCCTCCACGGGTCTCAGCTCTGCAGGGACTGTGGATCGGGCTGTTGGAAGGCAGGCAAGCTTGATCTTGTTGATCTCAGTCGCTCGAGTTCCGGCGGGAACTGCAACTAAGTAGACATCGAGGGCTGGATGGTGCCTGCTGCTGCAGGGTGGTCACTCCTTGACCACAAGGGAGATTCTTCGGGCTTCCACGTTGAGATGGAGGTCCAAGGGTCCAGAGTTTTGTTTCTAATGTTTCTTCCAGGAAATCTGATGTGCATTGGCACTGCTCCCACTCTTATTCCAATCTGGGGGGCGTGATTACCTGCTAGGTCCCCTCCTATGGGTGGGACCCAGGAAGTGGGTGGATACACCCCCTTCCTTTGATCCAGGCCGCCCTGGCACGAGGGCTGGAGTGCCCCAGAACCGGTTTGGCCGGATTATGCAAGGGGCAGCCTTGTGCGCCCCAGGCAGTGTCTGGTTTCTTTCAAACCTCCCTGCTACAATCCACTATCTCCTGTCTGGAGGGCGGTGACACCCTCCTGTGACAGGAAACCCTTTGTCCAGGACCCCTTTGGCTGAGTTTCGGTCAGCTGCAGGGGTCCAGACATTTGTCTGTGGCAGAGGCATCCATTTTGTGGATCTAAGGTCTTTGGAGAAATCAACCGCATTTAAGCAAAGTAACATGTCTTACCCCTCTAGAGGGGTGGAATGCTATCCCCATCGCCAGAACTGGCGAGGGGATAGTATTCCAAATCGTATGACACCTTACACGACATGTTTTGATAAAGCCAAACCAAAGTTGCTATATAACCGCGAGGATTATAAGGCACTTAAGAGTATATGGTATGGCATTATCCTGAAACAGCTTAGGGAGTTGTTCCCGACAGCTGCAGACAGGCTCAGCTCATGCTAGAGCTCCATCTCACATGAAACCACGCACTCTGCCTCCAGGATTGATGAGGCCTTCCATAGGAGTGGCTCACAGGTTAATATGTGTCCAGATATAGGTTTAGATATAGGTATACTACATCTAAGCAAGGGGTGATTACACCACCTTACCCCAGCTGAGTGATCAGCCAGTTGTGTCAATTTAAGAACCAGCCAGGGGTGGCAAAAGATATGCTACAGCCCCTGGTAGGCCTTGGTGGCCCCTATGCCCTGGGCACCTATAGTGCATTATACAGGGGCTGACAAGGGGTCCATTTCCAATTGGGGTATGTACCTAGGGTACATGGAATCCATTTTACAGAGAGAGCAGATGGCCTGGGGCCCTGATTAGCAGGGAACCAGGTCAACTAAGTCAAAAAAAACAGCTAAACACAGGCAAAAATCCGGGGTAACCATAGTCAGGTAGCCACCTTCCTACAGGGACCCTGATTTGTTTGTCTTGAGGGTGTCCTTGGTTGTGTCAGCTCTCATTTGGGGATGTGTGGTTCATGTAGAATTTATTATTGCTGCGTGTTACACCCCTCATTAGAGGGTGTAGGCTTGGTTAGGGTCTTGGCTGGCTTCATTCGGCTGTTTACTAACTTAATTAGTTCCTTTGAGGAGTTTGGACCATTTCTATTTTGGTGTTAAAGTACAATACTCTGTCTTCTCTAGTGGTATACTGGTATGTTGTATTGATTTTTTGTCTGATGCTATTGCTTGGCCCATGATACAACTTTCTCCATTCTCTCTTTGTTCTTTTTGCTTCCTTTTTTAGTTCTATAAGATTGGCTGACAACTTGGCAGCACAACCTTCAGGGCATACTGTGCCCATGGGCTTTATAGGGACTAATGCGTCCCGGGAATTTCTTGTGCCTGTACTCAAATTTCGTCATTTCCTCCTTCCCTTTTTTGGGATTGATTCTGCTAGGGAGCTTTCCCAGGCTGTGGTTAGGTCTGGGCAAATAACTTAAAAACTCTGCTGCGTTTCGCGGAGTTCCGCAAGCAGCGAAGTGCATTTGGTCATGCTGTTCACGTTGATTTTAAGCCACAGGTTTTTCCCCCCGCACTGTAAAAACAGCGCAAACAGTACCACGTACAGCACAATTGGGTGCTACTTCATGTTTGCCTCTCAAGTAGATTTTCTACTCGAGCAGCAACTTTCTCAGCGCAAATGGAAGGTTTCTCAGCGTGAGCAGTCGTGACCATCTGCGACCACCCGCGTTGAGAAATCTTGCTGGGAGGTTGATTTTGCTTGCTTACCAACTTGACATTTCCGAGCGTGATCGAGGGAAAAACCACGCTTTGCGGAGTGAAGTTTTTTGGAACTCTGCGTGCTTCGCGGACTGCGGAGAACTACACAATCTCCACAAGTAAAGCTGAGTTTACTGCCCTGGCCCAGTTGTGGTATCTAATTTTGACCAGCAACATTTTAAGTTTGTAGTGTGGGGCTGTATTTCTGTGTGCCCGTGAATGCTTAGCGAGACGTGTATAAGATGGTGGTCAGATCTGAATATAGTGGGAGGGATATCTGTTGAAAGATCATCGATGTTGGAAAAGATAGGATCCAGTAAATGGCCTAGCTTGTGGGTGGGTTGCTTTACTACTTGGGTCATTTGAATTGCTGCCATATCCTGAACGAGGTTTTTTATACTTTCGTTACTATCTTTGTCAACATGTAGGTTGCAAACTCCTAGTACTGTAAATCTGAGTTCTGCAGTTAATTCTGAGGGTACTGAACTAAATTCAGATGCGGGCCTGCAAAATGGTATAATAGGATACTTGAGAAGGTGAACGTAGTTGAACAAACCAAAACAATGGGTCACTGGGGCATATTACCAAGGGTGGCGATAGGCAATTATCGCCGGTTTAGCGGCCGTTTTCGGCCGCTAAGCGGCGATAATTCTATTGCTCTATTAGCAAGCTGTCGCTAACTGATGTTAGCGACAGCTTTTAGGCGATAGCGAGCGGTTTGGGGCCCGCTTTGCATGTTACCGATATTTATCGCTAATGACATGCAAAGTGGGCGTACCCAACCTGTTAGCGACTGAAAGCAGTCGCTAACGTCGCTATCGCCTATTAGCAAGGCAGGTATAGCGATGGAAATATTCCCGCTATCGCCAAAAACCAACGCCTGCTCAGACCAGTTCTTAGCCATGTTATCCAATGGGAGGTGGATAACATGGCTAAGAGCATTTCATCGCTAATGCGTGAATATCGCTGTATTCTCAGCTATATTCACACATTTTGCCGCTATCGCTGGATATTTTAGCACAATGGAGAAAAACGTTGCTAATAGCATGTTTTCTCCGCTAACATATCCAGCGATAAAAAAATCGTCGCTAAGCCTATTTAGCGTTAATTATCATTACTTGTTGGTAATATGCCCCATTGTTCCTAAAAGCAGAAAGAAGATGTTGGTCTAGAGAATAGAAAGGGAAGTCAATGCAACTTATACTTGCTACCCTCACACATCCCAAGGGATGTCATGCTTTATCATAGGGCAATTGCTTCTTGTCAGGCCAGCACTGCAATGCCCTACAGGTTCCTCGAAGGGGCGCTTTAACGGCAATCTTTTGATTATTCACCATATGATGAGTGTGAAGTAGTGCTCGTGAAGTGGTGAGTCAGTCTAAAAATGACTAGAGGATATCTATGTAATTAAATGAATGGATTACTCTGTCATGAGTAAAAAAACAAACGGTTGTGGCTGATGAAGGGTTGTAATGGTCCTAAGTAGCTTTGACATATATGTGTGTAAATAAAGTTTTATATTAATTGGGTTGTCATGTTTCACACCCTTGATGGTCTCAGGTGGAGATCCCTGGAGCTTCTTCAGGACCCCAAAGAGAAAGGAAACAGTAGAAAGTAATATGTTTGTGATGGCCTCCTAGAGATGAAGTAGTGCCACCAGTTAGAGCCTTGTAGTGATCCAATCTCAATGAACTTAGAGGTCGTCCCCTTGGGTCAAGTGAGAGTGTGCTTATCGTCAAAATAGTTTTGGTGAAAGCCACACCTAGCCATCCTCTCGTACGCCCATAGCTGAACAACATCTTGAACAACAGAGAGACTGCCACCAACTGTTGGGAAAGTGTTCTGCTCTATTCTCCCTTATCCTTCTGACTACCCACCTGTATATCCATGATGTGGACATAGGGGACAAACTCCATGTTATGAATAAGTCTAATAGGTTGTCAAAAAAGGAGAGGTCCAGCGCTAAGGAAGAAGTTTCCAAAATGCTGGAGTTGGGGGTGACCAAACCTGAACTGAGGTACTGTATCGACTCTAGAGGGCTAAACTCAGTGCCCAACATAGATGCCAATCTCATCACCCAGGCTGATGAGCTGATTGACAGATTGGGGGCTGCCCAGTATGTAAGTACCTTTAATCTTACATCAGGGTACTGGCAGGTCGCCCTAACAGTGGGAGCAAAGGCGAGGTCAGCCTGCTACCCTCCACAGGCCCACTACCAGTTTAGTGTGATGCTCTTTGGATTAAAAAATGCTCTTGCCACCTTCCAGAATTTGGTGAACCATGTCCTTGCTAGTATGGAAGCCTTTTGTGCTGCCTACCTGGATGACATAGCTGTCTTCAGTTACAGCTGGAAGGACCACCTTTTTCTTCTCCAGGAATTGCTTCAGGCTCCGCAAAAGAATATATGATGTTACAACACACCCCATTACAACGCATGTTCTTAAAACGCAATTTTTACTACGCGACTAACATTACATTACAACGCATGCTACTACAACGCATGTAGATACGATACATTGAAACTACCGTTACAATGCAAACTAGTACAACGCATGTATTAACAACATATAAAGGATAGTATTTTTCAATATTAATAAAGTTTTTTCTTTTGTCAAACACCCTCTGGGATGGGATGCATGGGTGTTGTGTAATTCCTATAAACCTTCAAAGGATCTGTGCATTTAGACAACATAGATTGTGGGATTGGTGTCCAGACTGATTTCAAACACCCCCACTGGGTATGTTTGCCTGTAAACCAGCTAGCTCACAGTGCCACTAGAAACCCCTCTTACAAAGGAGAGAATAGTTATTGGCAACTATCGAACATGTCAACTGTGAGAAGTTGGACTGGTATATGCTGTCCACTAATTAAAGTGGTCACTTTGCACCAGTCCAAATAACACTTATGGTGATTTAAGAGGTCAAAGATAACCTTAGAAAGCTATCTAAGTCGTAGCTGTGGAGAGAAGCCTTCAGGCTTAGTCTTGAAGGAATGTTAAGCAGCTTGTTTTACCAGAATGCAACCTTATAGTAATGGTTAAATGTAAGGACAACCACACATTTGGTATAAAAATATGTATTTATTGATCTAACACTCTCTTGTACAACACAGTATCTTCCACAGGAAGATACTCACAAAGCACACAATACTGTAGCACATAAACAATAGTAAAAAGCACTAATACACAGTGGGCTCCAGGGGAGACCAAACCATATGCTAAAATAGTGGTATAAATACCACGATGCAAGTCAAGACAGTACCTAGAGGATGTAGAATCACTGGGACCCCAAGGAACCACCCAAGGTGAGTAAATGAGGACCCCACGGATGATGGGTGCTGTGTGGGAACACAACAGCATGCTCCGTACAATTCTATGGGGAAGTCGCGGTTGAAGTTTGAAAGTTTAAAGATCCTTCCCAGTGGACTTCGAAGAAACCCCGTGGAAGTTAGGAGGTTGAAGAGCCACCCAACTCGTGGATACCATAGTACCTAAGTTACCTGTCCCAGCGAAGCCGGGGGCAGAGGTCTGAAGTGACATTGGAAACCGCCGTCGATATCAATGGAGGACTTCGAAGAAGAGTCACTGCTGGAAGGAAGAAAAGTGTCTGCTAGAATCCAAAGGTACATTCGTGTCGAAGAGTACCTGAAAGCAGAGGGGCTAGAGTTTCTTTCACTCAGGAGTGACCAAGGGCTTGGTAGATGAATGCCCACCGATGTCGGGTGCTTGAGGTGCATTGATGGAATTCTTGACTATGCAACCACGGGGACCAGGAAATGTCAAGGATGACCAGGAGCTGGATACCAGCTGTCCAACAAAGGAAGTTGAGTGCTGAGGGGTTGGTGTCAGACAGGAATACCAACAAACCTTGGCAACGGCAACCCACGCAGAAGGTCAAAGAAGGTTAAGGCTCGGACCAGTAAGGTCCAGGTGACTCACCAAACACAGGGGAGTCAGGCCAAGCCAGGAGTAACAGAGGAGCTCAAGAAAAGCAAAGTTGACCCTCAAATGGACCCCCTGGCCGGAGGCACAGGAGTCGTGAGATGACCTTAAGCGATTTCACCAAACAGCAGCCCACGGAGCACTCGGTGCAAGGAGGCCGGAGTTCTTGGTAGAAATTGTGCCAGATGTTGGGGCTACTTGTGCCCAATGCACTTGCTTGGGAAACACCAACAAGTATATGCACTTGCAAATGAATGTATTGCAGGCCCCACGAGGGGTTCTGGCCTCAAACTTGGTAGGAGAGCAGCTCCGACCTCCAGTCCTGCACGGAGCCTCCATGGTGCATGAGCACAGAAAATGCTTCAGACTGAGAGGGAGACGAAGTCGGGCTCAAGCAAAGTCCAGAGTGTCCAGACGGTTGAAGTGCAGTGGTTTCTGGTTCAGAATCTTGTCCACGTCAAATCTAGGGGCCTACAGCCAAGAATGCCCTTTTGGAACCACGGGAGAGGGTTGGGACTCCCCCAGGGGAGGGTATGGACAGTGGGGAGGTTACTCCCATGTTCTTTGTCCAGTTTCGCACCAGAGCAGGAGCCAATGGCTCCCAGGACAGGTTTGAACTGGACTATGCACAGGGACACCAAATATGCCCCTCATGCAGACTTCCGGTCACTGGCAAGCGCACCCACCCAGCCGTAATACACTAAATCCTGTCTGGGAGGTGAGCACACCTACCTGTGACAGGATGCCTATCGTTCCACCTTCCTCTGCTTGAGTTTGGCTCAGCAGGAGGAGGGCAGAAATGTGTTTCCTGTAGGCAGCAACCATTTTGTGCTGCCTGGGACTAGAAGGCTGGTACAGAGAACACCAGGGACCCAACAAAGCTCTCTTCTGAGGGGTGGAATCTTACCTCCCACACCGGTTACTGTTGTGGGGGTATGATTCCACAATGTTTGAAACCAAACACAATAGGGTTACTTTCAGCCGTTTTAGAGTTGGTCATCATGCCGTCGCATGATGCCACTCTATATGCCGTAAATGGCTGCTGCACTAACATCCCAAGAGAATGGACTCTGTAGGCTGTAGGGGTGTCCAGCTCATACAGTGGCAGTGTCTCACTTAGAACCAAGCACCCTGCCTTCAGGATTGTTAATGCCTGCTATAGGGGTGACTTGTAGGTAACCCTCGGAGTAGTTCGTGCACTTCACACTATGCGAGCTACGCGTAGCACTATGCGATCGGCATAGTACCCTGTTCGCGATTATTGCACAGTGCTGGATGCTTGTCCGTACTGTGCAATCATTGAAAACGGTATCTTGCACAGTGCGAGCTGTCTTTTACTGCTGCTCGAGTAGATTTTTACGAGTGGCAGCTTTCTCAACGCTGACTGGCAGTTTCTCATCATGAGCGGTCGCGAGCATACGCGACCACTTGCAATGAGAAACCTGACCTTCCCGCGTTGAGAATCTCACCGGGAGGGTTAACTTGATGTTGATGATTGCAAACAACGAAAAAGTCTCGCTGGGATGTCATTTTGCTTGCTTGTGGTCGCCAACTTGACGTTGAGGACCGCGAGGAAGCAAAAAATGACCGCTGCACTACGCTATGCGTGTTTGCACTGTGCTACGTGCAGTACGCATAGTGTGAAGTAGCGCAAACTTCGCAAACTACGCAAGCGTAGCGTAGTGCTTTGCCCAGGGTTAGTTATAGGTTTTAAGTGTAGTGACCCTTAGATATCGTAAACCTATATCCTAAGTAAGTGGTGCTTGCACCACCTTACACAGGTTGCAATGGCAGACCTGTAGTTCCATTTTGCAGGGCCTCTCATGGGTGGCATAATACATGCTTCAGCCCATGGGAGGCCTCTGGGGTACCTATGCCCTGGGTACATGGTTACCTTGTACTAACTGTCCACTGAACCTTCTTGGGCATTCTGTTTGATGTAAGATCATTCAAGGGAGTCACTATGGACCCATATCCATTCACAGATCTTCTGTAATACCCAGTCAGGCCCAAGAAAGCTGTCACCTGAGTCTGGGTCCATAATGGTCTGGATTTTGCTCTGTAATGGTTGAACCTGGCCTCCACCCACAAGGTGCTCTGCCATATCTGGCACTTAGTAGCCTTGATAGTGAGACCTGCTCTCAGCAGAGCCTCCAAAACATTATTTAGGTGGACCAGGTGATCCTCCAAGGTAGAGCTAAAGACAGCTATATCATCAAGATTTGCTGCACTATTGGCTTCCAGGCCTGTATGGACTTTATTCACCAGCCTTTGGAATGTGGCAGCTGCATTCTTCAAACCAAAGGGCATTACAATAAATTGTTAATGCCCACTAAGGGTAGAAAATACTGTCTTTGGTTTGGCATCCTCAGCTAGTCTGAATCGCCAATAGCGAGCAGTGAGGTAAAATGTGCTCAAGAACTTGGCTGAGGCCAAAGTATCAATAAGCTCATCTGCCCTTGGAATTGGAACAAGCATTAGTCCTAGTTACCGCATTGAGTCCACTGCAATCAACACAAAACCTCATCTCTCTTTTAACACCCTGGGTGTGAGGTTTTGGTAACAAGACCAATGGACTAGCCCAAGGGCTATCTGAGGGTTTAATACCTCGCAACTCTAGCATCTTTTGGACCTCAGTCCTGATGCAATCTCTGACATTATCAGACTGCTTGTAAATATTATTTTTAACAGGTAGACTCTCGCCTGTATCCACTTCATGGGTACACATGGTGGTCTGACTAGGAGTCAGAGTGATCATGTGTCTATATTGATTGAGACCTTCCTGCAATCAATCTGCTGTTGGTCAGTGAGGCTGCCTGCCAAAGCTACACCATCAACTGACCCATCATCAGGGTTCTAGGAGAGGATATCAGGGAGAGGGTCACTCACTTCTTCCTGTCCCTCCTCAGTTGCCATGAGCAAGCCCATATCAGCCCTGTCTATGTATGGATTGAGCCTGTTCACATGGAGCACCATGTGGAGTCTCCTGGGAGTACCAAGGTCCGCCAAGCAGGTGACCTCTCCCTTCTGCTTAAGAATGGTATGGGGTCCACTCCATTTGTTTTGGAGAGCTGCTGGGGCCACAGGCTCCAGCACCCAAACCTTATGCCCTGGCTGATGAACAGTCAGAACAGCCTTTTGGTCATGCCAAGCATTTTGCAATTCTTGACTTGCCTCAAGGTTTTTACTGGCCTCCTTCTTCTTGTGTTTAGCCATCCTGGAGCACAGATCAAGTACATAGTCCACTAAGCCTTGCTTGTGAGGTTTGAGAGGTAACTCCCATCCCTCCTTCATCAAACACAAGGGACCCCTAACTGGAAGTCCAAACAAAAGTTCAAAAGGGTTGTAGCCAACCCCCTTCTGTGGGACCTCTCTGTAGACAAAGAGAAGGCAGAGCAATAGGAAATCCGATTTTCGCCTGAGCTTTTCTGGGAGGCCAATGATCATGTCCTTGAGGGTTTTGTTGATCCTTTCAACTAACACTTTGCATTGTGGGGGATAGGGTATGGTGAACATCTAATTCACTCCACACTTCTTCCACATTGCAGTAATGTAACTTCACATGAAGTTTGTACCTCTGTCAGTTAGGACCTCCTTAGGGAATCCCAATCTGGAAAAGATTCCCAGGAGGGCCCTGGCCACCACAGGAGCTGTGGTGGTTCTAAGGGGTATTGCTTCTGTGTTTTTTAAAAAAAATCTTTATTCAGACATTTTTCTTATTTTTACATGACCTCCCCCCCCCCCCCTTGAGATCAGGTACCCATCTCTGTTACAAACACAGGTAGATAGAAATTCACACTCAATTTATCACAAGAAAAAGAAGAAAAAAAACAAACGTAAAAGAACGGGCATTTCTCAAAAGATTAGCAGACAACACATAATTTCTACCAAAGAAAACTAATAGAAAACAGAAATATACCATTTAAGACCTGACACCACTTGTTAACATTAATCCAATCAGTGCTCTTGGATCCAGTCTAACATAGGTTCCCAAATTTTTATACCCCTTCTTCGAGTATTACGCCCTTTGTTCTTATAGATAGCAACCTCGAGGCTGCATGTCGCAAGTAGTCTAGCCCTCCATTGCAAAAAAGATGGTGGCATCGGATCCAGCCATGATAATGCTATGCACAACCGAAAAACAGCCATTGCCACAAAAATCAACCCATGTATCTGTTTCGAACGATCACTGCTAGTTGTGCCTAGCATAACCTCTTCGCTTGTGATATTCACCCTAACTTGGGCTATGTCAGAGAGGAAGCCAGAGATTTCCGCTAGCAGATTTGTTAGTACGTTACAAGAGGCAAACATGTGGGTAATGTCTGCCTCGGGTAATGCGCAGCGTGGGCATGTTGTACCTTTCCCCATCCCCCATTTAGCTATTTTATATGGGTATGGTACATTGAGAAGAAGGTTTTGTAGAATTGCGCTTGTAGTTTTATAGACATCAAACAGGTAAGTGACATTTCGTATGCATAGAGAGGGATTCGAGAATTTACCCCTAGTTTAGTCTACCATGCTACCATATGTTTGTCCATGTCATCTGGGAATGATGTGTTCAATACTTCATAAATTTCCCCAATTTTTGGAGGCGATTCTTTACACAGATTTTCTATGGTTTGGCAAGTTTGAAATTTAATACGGCCTCCCCCTTTCTTTCATAAAAAGTCTCTCAGCTGAAGAAATTTAAAGAAGTCCCTGTTAGTGATAATAAAGTCTGACCTCAGCTCATCAAACGTCTTAAGTCCATTTGTCGAGAAAAAGCACCCGAGCTGTCTAACCCCTGCCTCAATCCATCTCCTCATACAGGCGTCGTGGAAAATCCCTGGAAGGTCCGTGTTCTGACTCACGGGGTATAATAAGAGTAGCAACCCAGTAATTTTCTGACATTCCCCCATACTTTGGCGACGCTGGATATATTCTTGAACTTTGTTTTTTTTAAATAGCCATCATTTACATGGCGCCATAGGCATCCTGCACACCCTTCCCCAGGGGTATTGCTTCTGGATACCTAGTGGAATGGTCCACCACCACTAGTATGTAACTGTGTCCATATGTTTTAGGAGGGTTCATTAGACCAATGCTATCAATCCCAACTCCCTCAAAGGGGAGCCCCACTACTGGTAGTTGTATGAGGAGGGCTTTGTGGAACCACCTGACTTACGACTGGCTTTGCAGATCGTACAGAAGCAACAAAACTCCTTTGTGTCTTCTGACATGTGAGGCCAGTGAAAGTGAGGGACAAGCCTGTCCCAAGTCTAGCTTTGGCCTAGGTATCCTGCTAAGAGAATTGCATGTGCCAAGGTGAGTAGGAATCACCTAAACCTCAGAGGTATGACCAACTTCCTGGTGGCACCATGTTTGGGGTCTCTATCCTCTGAGTACAGGAGTCCCTCAACCCAGTAGATTCAGTGGGATCCACTGACACACCCAGCAGCCCCAGCAGCAGCTTGCTGTCTGAGGGGTTCAAGAAAGGGGCAGGTCTTCTGCTCCAAACTCAAGTTTGCCTGGAAGGTCCCCCTGTCCCCAAGAGCTCGTCCTGATCAGGTTCAAGTTCATCTGAGACAGTTCCTTCACAGGGACTAAGTTCATCTACCTCAAGAGACTGATCTTCACTCTGAGTGTGGAGGAAAGACACATCCTAAGCCCTCCTGCTGCTTCTCTTGGAAGGCCCTTGGTCCATTATGTCAGTATCCAGGGCCTGTTCAATGTTAGCCAATTTGGCCTGTGACCTGGTCACAGCAAACACATCTACAGTGATGCCCGCATTGCTGCATGAGTCCTGAAGTTACCAAAGCATTGCCCAACAAACACTCCACTGGTAGGTCTGAGCTAACCACAACCTTCTTAGGTCCAGTTACCCCTCCCCAGCTGAAATTAATAACTGCCAAGGAATGGTCAGTCCTGACATTGTAGCATTGGTCACTTGGTACAATTCTCCAAGTATGATTTGGTCAGGGCCCACAAGATACTCTGTCACCATAGTGATACTTGCACCTGTGTCCCTGTATGCCATGGCCTCCTTACCATTAATTAGATGCTGTTGTCTGCATTTGCCCAGGTAACTGGGACTGACAAATAAGGTGGCGAGATCCATGCCACCATCACAGACAAGCACAGCCTGAGCTGACTAGGCCAGAATCCATCTCAGAGCATAAGGTTAACCCTACTAATTCCTTGTTCTCTGTACCACCATCTGTACTTCTGCTAGGGAGGACAGTTGCCTTAGGGGCAGAGGTGGTAGGAGCATTTTATGGCATGACACAGAGGCCAATATTATGAAATCTCCTTTTATTGCCAGCTCACACAGCAGCAACAATTATAAAGAATTTAGAACATTGAGAACATTCTGAACATCTCTATGTAATCCATCACCAGACAGCCATCTTCCTTCTTTTATTGCTGGTGCTCACCAGGTACTCCTTATATTTCTCTCTTCTGATTTGTCCTTTATGACACTTATTTAGACTTATTTTATATAATGTATATATTATTTACCTCCTTACGCTTACTGAGGCTTGTTATAGACACTTTACTGACTTGTTATAGACACTTTACATGTCTTTTCAATCGTTTTATTTACTCGCGCTATTCCCCTTTCTCCCCTACGCTGCCTTGATCACTTTGACATCTACTCGCTAGATCAATGCCTGGCTTGCCCCCTGCTTCCAGCTCGTTTAGATTCATTTAGGGCACAGACCGTAGGCCTTCTCTGCCTCCAAACTTAAATAATGCGCAATTAAGAAACGTGCGGGCCTCGAGGATAGGCTCGAGGCCCGCGCACGCATTTTAAGACGGACGGAAGCCTCGCACACCCCCATGCATACTCCTGATGAACGGAGCATCGCGTTTCGTCGCGCTTCCCAACGCGTACACGATAAGGTCTAATAACCTCTCCCTAAAGATAAAGGGCTTACCCTCTCTGCCCGGGACACATCAATCACCTCACAACCCGGTGCAGCCGCTATTTCCGACACGACCGCACCGGGACACTTCTTCTTGCTAAAAATCCTGTTCAAGCCTCGTTTTGGGTTTCCGCTTAGAGGAAAGTCCCTTCAATTCCCTTCAGTCACGGATTCCAAGCTGAATTTTAATCACAAACGACTTTTGGACGACAGAGACAGGATCCCTTGCGCATAGCTGCCCCTCTGCCACTCCTGACCACTGTTTAAGAGAACAAATATTTACTAAAATAGGAGCCTTAACCCCTGCTTAATGATAACCCACTGTTTAAGAAATTAATATTTACCAAAATAGGAATTTTAACCCCTACCTAATAATATTACCAAGACCCTTCTTAACTATATCCATATAATTACAAAAAAAAAGATAAAGAGGCAAAATGACTGAACAAGAACTAGATTCATTAATTGAAAATAAATTAGAAGATCTTGTAAATAGGGCTCTCAGTAAAATGATGGGGTCGTTGGATGACACCATCAATAAAAAAAATAGAAACCCTCTCTAATCAACCCAATAATGAACCTGGTTGCTCCTCTTGGCAAGACAACTCTCAAAAGAAAAGACCATCGGATGACCATCCTCACAAAAAATCTAAAAAATCGAAAGGGGTCATTGAAAATGTACCGGATGACACCGGTGATAGACTCAGTGTACTCGACACTGTGGATGGGCATGACGGCCCGGTTGTCCCTATAGACAGTGATTCTGATGAGGATCAATCCTACCAACCAGAACTTGATCTGTCTTGCTCTTATGAATTCAATTCTGATTATGAAGACACACCCACCGAAGAAAAAGGGACATCTGATGAGGCATCTTCGGCCTCTGGGTCTAAAATCCTGGACCCAGTTGGGGATAACATGTTCGACCCTCTGATGATAAAGCATCCCCTCTCTCCCGAATGGACCCCCTCACAACATGTTGCCAAATACATTACTTTTTGGCTGAGGAGGGAGATACCGAAAGAGGTTAGAGCTCGCCTACGATCCGAATGCCCCCGCACATCTCTCCCAGATATGATTGCTAAGACCCCCAAACTAGACTCGAAGGTGTGTCTTTTATTAATAAGGGCGGAAAAGACCCAAGAAGAGGCCTAGACAGAGTCCTACAATCCTGTTAAGACAGACTGCTTGACATTATTGGACCTCTTACAAAAATCATTGAGATGGCTGAGTCAGCCTACTTAAGCGATGGCAAAGTCGACCCCAAAGAACTAAGAGAATGGACACAGAGCGCTGTCTGCCTTCTTGGAAACACAAACACGGCCCTATCAAATGAGAGAAGGAAAAGCATCCTTTTAAAATTAGACCCCAAACTGATAGAGCTCGCAAATAAAGAAGGAGGAGCCACCTCTCAAGGCCAACTTTTTGCGGATAACTTCATTAAAGAAATGGCGAAATTTGTTGGAATTTTCAGTTCCATACAAAAATCACAAAAGGAAATCAGAAAAGTTTTCAACTACCGTGTTTTTGGAAGGGCCGGGCGAACGAGGGGTCGGTTCCCTGGCTGAGGTATACCCTCCTCCAGGCCCTACATCGCATGAGGGAATAGATCCTTCCATCCCTATGGCTACTCCAATTTCTATCCACAAAGACAGAGAAGAGGTCGCTTTAGAAACAACCGAGGTGATAGAAGACAGAGAGGATTCTCAACAGGTACGTCACCCCAAAGACCCTTTACCTTTCCCCATAAAGGTGGGAGGCAGACTGGCCCAATTCTCTGGAAACTGGGACATCGTGACACAAGACCCCTGGGTCCTACAAACGGTCGAAGGATATCACATAGAATTTATAGACACTCCCTTTCAAAACAAAATCCAGAGGGAAATCACATTATCCCAAGAACACTCAGAATTAGTAACAAAGGAGGTACAAGACTATCTGGCCAAGGGTGCCATCAGGGAAACAACTAACTTAGAGGGTGGATTTGTCAGCAACATATTTCTGGTAGAGAAAAAGAACAAAGAGATGAGGCCCGTCATAAATTTAAAAGATTTGAACAAATGGGTAGTTTACCGCCACTTCAAAATGGAGGGCTTTTATCTCCTAAGGGACATCCTAAGAAAAGGGGATTGGCTAACAAGACTAGACCTCAAAGATGCCTATCTTAGTATCCCCATTTGGCCTCCTCATCAGAAATACCTCCGTTTTACATGGCAAGGCAAGACGTGGGAATTCTCAAGTCTCCCCTTTGGTCTTTCTTCAGCACCCTGGTGCTTCACAAAAGTACTCAGACCGATAGCAGCATGGCTAAGGGCAAGAGGGGTAAGATTAACTATCTACCTAGACGATATCCTCCTGATGGGTCAATCAAAAGAAATCGTATCCCTTCATACTCAATGGGCAATAGAAATACAGAAGAAATTGGGATTTGTGATAAATCAGAAAAAGTCATGCCTGATGCCAGCACAGTATTTACAACAAGGGGTGGTGAAGGACAGAGTCTCTGAATTAAGCAGAATACTCTCACCCAGTCAAGAGATCAGGGCTAGATCCAACACCGTTTTTTAGCTCATTGCACCATCCCAGTTTCAGAACCTGGCTGTATGCAAATTAGTCTGTCCCTGGCCCAGTGCATCATGGGAACAGGGCAGACCAGACTACAAAAGCCAATTCTTACACTGGGAAGGAAACAAGCTTCCGGGGACCGGTTTCTGGCATTCCAGCCGTCTTCGGCCCGGCTTGCTTGAATCCTGATGGTGCAATGAGCAAGGGACTCACATCTGAGTATACCCTTCCACGCTTAGGGTGGACAAAAATATTTACAACAAGGGGTGGTGAAGGACAGAGTCTCTGAATTAAGCAGAATACTCTCACCCAGTCAAGAGATCAGGGCTAGATCCAACACCGTTTTTTAGCTCATTGCACCATCCCAGTTTCAGAACCTGGCTGTATGCAAATTAGTCTGTCCCTGGCCCAGTGCATCATGGGAACAGGGCAGACCAGACTACAAAAGCCAATTCTTACACTGGGAAGGAAACAAGCTTCCGGGGACCGGTTTCTGGCATTCCAGCCGTCTTCGGCCCGGCTTGCTTGAATCCTGATGGTGCAATGAGCAAGGGACTCACATCTGAGTATACCCTTCCACGCTTAGGGTGGACAAAAATATTTACAACAAGGGGTGGTGAAGGACAGAGTCTCTGAATTAAGCAGAATACTCTCACCCAGTCAAGAGATCAGGGCTAGATCCAACACCGTTTTTTAGCTCATTGCACCATCCCAGTTTCAGAACCTGGCTGTATGCAAATTAGTCTGTCCCTGGCCCAGTGCATCATGGGAACAGGGCAGACCAGACTACAAAAGCCAATTCTTACACTGGGAAGGAAACAAGCTTCCGGGGACCGGTTTCTGGCATTCCAGCCGTCTTCGGCCCGGCTTGCTTGAATCCTGATGGTGCAATGAGCAAGGGACTCACATCTGAGTATACCCTTCCACGCTTAGGGTGGACAAAAGTATTTACAACAAGGGGTGGTGAAGGACAGAGTCTCTGAATTAAGCAGAATACTCTCACCCAGTCAAGAGATCAGGGCTAGATCCAACACCGTTTTTTAGCTCATTGCACCATCCCAGTTTCAGAACCTGGCTGTATGCAAATTAGTCTGTCCCTGGCCCAGTGCATCATGGGAACAGGGCAGACCAGACTACAAAAGCCAATTCTTACACTGGGAAGGAAACAAGCTTCCGGGGACCGGTTTCTGGCATTCCAGCCGTCTTCGGCCCGGCTTGCTTGAATCCTGATGGTGCAATGAGCAAGGGACTCACATCTGAGTATACCCTTCCACGCTTAGGGTGGACAAAAATATTTACAACAAGGGGTGGTGAAGGACAGAGTCTCTGAATTAAGCAGAATACTCTCACCCAGTCAAGAGATCAGGGCTAGATCCAACACCGTTTTTTAGCTCATTGCACCATCCCAGTTTCAGAACCTGGCTGTATGCAAATTAGTCTGTCCCTGGCCCAGTGCATCATGGGAACAGGGCAGACCAGACTACAAAAGCCAATTCTTACACTGGGAAGGAAACAAGCTTCCGGGGACCGGTTTCTGGCATTCCAGCCGTCTTCGGCCCGGCTTGCTTGAATCCTGATGGTGCAATGAGCAAGGGACTCACATCTGAGTATACCCTTCCACGCTTAGGGTGGACAAAAATATTTACAACAAGGGGTGGTGAAGGACAGAGTCTCTGAATTAAGCAGAATACTCTCACCCAGTCAAGAGATCAGGGCTAGATCCAACACCGTTTTTTAGCTCATTGCACCATCCCAGTTTCAGAACCTGGCTGTATGCAAATTAGTCTGTCCCTGGCCCAGTGCATCATGGGAACAGGGCAGACCAGACTACAAAAGCCAATTCTTACACTGGGAAGGAAACAAGCTTCCGGGGACGGGTTTCTGGCATTCCAGCCGTCTTCGGCCCGGCTTGCTTGAATCCTGATGGTGCAATGAGCAAGGGACTCACATCTGAGTATACCCTTCCACGCTTAGGGTGGACAAAAATATTTACAACAAGGGGTGGTGAAGGACAGAGTCTCTGAATTAAGCAGAATACTCTCACCCAGTCAAGAGATCAGGGCTAGATCCAACACCGTTTTTTAGCTCATTGCACCATCCCAGTTTCAGAACCTGGCTGTATGCAAATTAGTCTGTCCCTGGCCCAGTGCATCATGGGAACAGGGCAGACCAGACTACAAAAGCCAATTCTTACACTGGGAAGGAAACAAGCTTCCGGGGACCGGTTTCTGGCATTCCAGCCGTCTTCGGCCCGGCTTGCTTGAATCCTGATGGTGCAATGAGCAAGGGACTCACATCTGAGTATACCCTTCCACGCTTAGGGTGGACAAAAATATTTACAACAAGGGGTGGTGAAGGACAGAGTCTCTGAATTAAGCAGAATACTCTCACCCAGTCAAGAGATCAGGGCTAGATCCAACACCGTTTTTTAGCTCATTGCACCATCCCAGTTTCAGAACCTGGCTGTATGCAAATTAGTCTGTCCCTTGCCCAGTGCATTATGGGAACAGGGCAGACCAGACTACAAAAGCCAATTCTTACACTGGGAAGGAAACAAGCTTCCGGGGACCGGTTTCTGGCATTCCAGCCGTCTTCGGCCCGGCTTGCTTGAATCCTGATGGTGCAATGAGCAAGGGACTCACATCTGAGTATACCCTTCCACGCTTAGGGTGGACAAAAATATTTACAACAAGGGGTGGTGAAGGACAGAGTCTCTGAATTAAGCAGAACACTCTCACCCAGTCAAGAGATCAGGGCTAGATCCAACACCGTTTTTTAGCTCATTGCACCATCCCAGTTTCAGAACCTGGCTGTATGCAAATTAGTCTGTCCCTGGCCCAGTGCATCATGGGAACAGGGCAGACCAGACTACAAAAGCCAATTCTTACACTGGGAAGGAAACAAGCTTCCGGGGACCGGTTTCTGGCATTCCAGCCGTCTTCGGCCCGGCTTGCTTGAATCCTGATGGTGCAATGAGCAAGGGACTCACATCTGAGTATACCCTTCCACGCTTAGTGTGGACAAAAATATTTACAACAAGGGGTGGTGAAGGACAGAGTCTCTGAATTAAGCAGAATACTCTCACCCAGTCAAGAGATCAGGGCTAGATCCAACACCGTTTTTTAGCTCATTGCGCCATCCCAGTTTCAGAACCTGGCTGTATGCAAATTAGTCTGTCCCTGGCCCAGTGCATCATGGGAACAGGGCAGACCAGACTACAAAAGCCAATTCTTACACTGGGAAGGAAACAAGCTTCCGGGGACCGGTTTCTGGCATTCCAGCCGTCTTCGGCCCGGCTTGCTTGAATCCTGATGGTGCAATGAGCAAGGGACTCACATCTGAGTATACCCTTCCACGCTTAGGGTGGACAAAAATATTTACAACAAGGGGTGGTGAAGGACAGAGTCTCTGAATTAAGCAGAATACTCTCACCCAGTCAAGAGATCAGGGCTAGATCCAACACCGTTTTTTAGCTCATTGCACCATCCCAGTTTCAGAACCTGGCTGTATGCAAATTAGTCTGTCCCTGGCCCAGTGCATCATGGGAACAGGGCAGACCAGACTACAAAAGCCAATTCTTACACTGGGAAGGAAACAAGCTTCCGGGGACCGGTTTCTGGCATTCCAGCCGTCTTCGGCGAGGCTTGCTTGAATCCTGATGGTGCAATGAGCAAGGGACTCACATCTGAGTATACCCTTCCACGCTTAGGGTGGACAAAAATATTTACAACAAGGGGTGGTGAAGGACAGAGTCTCTGAATTAAGCAGAATACTCTCACCCAGTCAAGAGATCAGGGCTAGATCCAACACCGTTTTTTAGCTCATTGCACCATCCCAGTTTCAGAACCTGGCTGTATGCAAATTAGTCTGTCCCTGGCCCAGTGCATCATGGGAACAGGGCAGACCAGACTACAAAAGCCAATTCTTACACTGGGAAGGAAACAAGCTTCCGGGGACCGGTTTCTGGCATTCCAGCCGTCTTCGGCCCGGCTTGCTTGAATCCTGATGGTGCAATGAGCAAGGGACTCACATCTGAGTATACCCTTCCACGCTTAGGGTGGACAAAAATATTTACAACAAGGGGTGGTGAAGGACAGAGTTTCTGAATTAAGCAGAATACTCTCACCCAGTCAAGAGATCAGGGCTAGATCCAACACCGTTTTTTAGCTCATTGCACCATCCCAGTTTCAGAACCTGGCTGTATGCAAATTAGTCTGTCCCTGGCCCAGTGCATCATGGGAACAGGGCAGACCAGACTACAAAAGCCAATTCTTACACTGGGAAGGAAACAAGCTTCAGACATGAGTCCCTTTCTCACTGCTCCATCAGGATTCAAGCAAGCCGGGCCGAAGAGGCTGAAATGCCAGAAACCGGTCCCCGGTAGCTTGTCTCCTTTCTGGTGAAGAATTGGCTTGGTAGTTTGGTCTGCCCTGTTCCCATGATGCACTGGGCCAGGGACAGACTAATTTGCATATAGCCAGGTTCTGAGCTGGGATGGGGCAGTGAGATAAATAACGGTGATGGATCAAGCCCTGATCTTTGGACTGGGTAAGAGTGGTCTGCTTAATTCAGACACTCTGTTCATCACCACCCCCTTTTCTGTATCGTTTTTGGCCACTATAGGTGTGGCAGGGTATACTCAGACATGAGTCCCTTTCTCACTGCTCCATCAGGATTCAAGCAAGCCGGGCCGAAGAGGCTGAAATGCCAGAAACCGGTCCCCGGTAGCTTGTCTCCTTTCTGGTGAAGAATTGGCTTGGTAGTTTGGTCTGCCCTGTTCCCATGATGCACTGGGCCAGGGACAGACTAATTTGCATATAGCCAGGTTCTGAGCTGGGATGGGGCAGTGAGATAAATAACGGTGATGGATCAAGCCCTGATCTTTGGACTGGGTAAGAGTGGTCTGCTTAATTCAGACACTCTGTTCATCACCACCCCCTTTTCTGTATCGTTTTTGGCCACTATAGGTGTGGCAGGGTATACTCAGACATGAGTCCCTTTCTCACTGCTCCATCAGGATTCAAGCAAGCCGGGCCGAAGAGGCTGAAATGCCAGAAACCGGTCCCCGGTAGCTTGTCTCCTTTCTGGTGAAGAATTGGCTTGGTAGTTTGGTCTGCCCTGTTCCCATGATGCACTGGGCCAGGGACAGACTAATTTGCATATAGCCAGGTTCTGAGCTGGGATGGGGCAGTGAGATAAATAACGGTGATGGATCAAGCCCTGATCTTTGGACTGGGTAAGAGTGGTCTGCTTAATTCAGACACTCTGTTCATCACCACCCCCTTTTCTGTATCGTTTTTGGCCACTATAGGTGTGGCAGGGTATACTCAGACATGAGTCCCTTTCTCACTGCTCCATCAGGATTCAAGCAAGCCGGGCCGAAGAGGCTGAAATGCCAGAAACCGGTCCCCGGTAGCTTGTCTCCTTTCTGGTGAAGAATTGGCTTGGTAGTTTGGTCTGCCCTGTTCCCATGATGCACTGGGCCAGGGACAGACTAATTTGCATATAGCCAGGTTCTGAGCTGGGATGGGGCAGTGAGATAAATAACGGTGATGGATCAAGCCCTGATCTTTGGACTGGGTAAGAGTGGTCTGCTTAATTCAGACACTCTGTTCATCACCACCCCCTTTTCTGTATCGTTTTTGGCCACTATAGGTGTGGCAGGGTATACTCAGACATGAGTCCCTTTCTCACTGCTCCATCAGGATTCAAGCAAGCCGGGCCGAAGAGGCTGAAATGCCAGAAACCGGTCCCCGGTAGCTTGTCTCCTTTCTGGTGAAGAATTGGCTTGGTAGTTTGGTCTGCCCTGTTCCCATGATGCACTGGGCCAGGGACAGACTAATTTGCATATAGCCAGGTTCTGAGCTGGGATGGGGCAGTGAGATAAATAACGGTGATGGATCAAGCCCTGATCTTTGGACTGGGTAAGAGTGGTCTGCTTAATTCAGACACTCTGTTCATCACCACCCCCTTTTCTGTATCGTTTTTGGCCACTATAGGTGTGGCAGGGTATACTCAGACATGAGTCCCTTTCTCACTGCTCCATCAGGATTCAAGCAAGCCGGGCCGAAGAGGCTGAAATGCCAGAAACCGGTCCACGGTAGCTTGTCTCCTTTCTGGTGAAGAATTGGCTTGGTAGTTTGGTCTGCCCTGTTCCCATGATGCACTGGGCCAGGGACAGACTAATTTGCATATAGCCAGGTTCTGAGCTGGGATGGGGCAGTGAGATAAATAACGGTGATGGATCAAGCCCTGATCTTTGGACTGGGTAAGAGTGGTCTGCTTAATTCAGACACTCTGTTCATCACCACCCCCTTTTCTGTATCGTGATCCCAGCACAGGACACTCAATTCTTAGGATTCGTGGTCGACACCCTCCACACGTAACTCTGCCTTCCCAGAGACAAGTTAAAAAAATTACAAAAGGAAATAAAGAAAATCCTACTGGCAAAGACTATTTCTCTGAAAGACCTAGCAAAAATCCTAGGTCTCTTATCCTCCACCATCCAAGCCATATTCCCCGGTCCCCTCTACTACCACGCCCTTCAGAGACTGAAAAGGAGATGTCTTCACTCAAATCACTCTTACTCCCAAATCTTCTCCTTAGATCAAGAGTCAAGGGAAGAATTAGAATGGTGGCTCAAGAACGCACAGGCTTGGAATGGGAGAGCGATCTTCGGGGAGGAGCCCGATCTAGTAATAGACTCAGACGCAAGTTTAGAGGGTTGGGGAGCAAGGTGCGGACAGGCTTCAACATGGGGACGTTGGTCGGAAGAGGAGAAGAACATGCACATCAATTGTTTGGAACTCCTAGCGAGCTCCTTCACAGTCTGGAGTTTCACTCAAGAGAGGATGAAATGTTGTGTGATGCTTCACATGGACAACATCTCAGCGGTCCAATATGTATCCAAGATGGGGGGTCCACACTCGAAAGACTTAGTGGACTTAGCAAAAGAATTCTGGGGTTACTGTTTAAACAGAGGGATTACAGTTGTAGCACAACATATACCTGGTCTGAGCAATGGAGTAGCCGACTGGTTCTCCAGAAATTTCAGAGATTCCAGCAACTGGAAATTGGACAGAAAAATATTCCTCTACATCAATCACCTTTAGGGTCCCTTCAACATGGATCTATTTGCAGACAGGCTGCATACCCAACTGACTCACTTTTTCAGTTGGAAGCCAGACCCTCAAGCTGCTGGCGTGGAACGCCTTCCTGCAGAATTGGAGAGGTCTGAAGCCATATGCCTTCCCGCCATTTGTCATGCTGCCCAGATTCCTCTTACATACCCGGAGATTCAGAGAGACAGTTGTAGTGGTCACCCCACTTTGGAGATCCCAGGCATGGTTCCCTGTAATTTTAGAAATGTCAATAGACTTTCCCATATTAATCCCTCAATTCAAGAGCCTGCTCTTGGGCCCTCAAGGAGAAATACATCCCCTAATAGAAGAAGGCTCCCTCACACTGATGACTTGGAAGATTTCCGAAGACAGTGGAAAATCCCTGGCCTTTAGCCAAACACTTTCAGACTTATATCTGAGTCATGGGCCTATGGTACAAGAAAAGCTTATAGACTGGCATGGAATAAATGGATTTGCTGGTGTTTTCAATGGGATACTTATCTCGTTTCGACTGATGTAGTCCATGTAGTAAACTACCTTACGGAATTATTTGATTCTGGATTATTTTATAGGACAGTTAACATCTATAGGTCAGCTATTTCTTCTGGTCACTCCTTAATAGATGGACTTCCTGTAGGTCAAAGTACCTTAACGAGGAAAATTATGAGAAGCATTAGGGTCCCTAAACCCCGATCCCAAAGTACACCTCCCTTTGGGATGTTAAAGTAATCCTTAAAGTTTTAGACAACTGGGGTGATAATCGTCATTTGTCACTCAAAAGACTCTCTTATAAACTCACAACCCTTCAATGCTGGTTTCCTTTAGGCGTACGTCTGATATTAGAGCTCTGGACATTAACAGTAAGGCCTATCAGCCCGAAGGAGTTTGTTTCTATCTTAAAAGAAGGACTAAGACTCTTTCCTCTACCATTTTCTACCCCTACTTTCATGGTAATCCTAGTTTGTGTGTGGTCCAATGTTTGAAAGAATATGAGAGGAGGACCCTTAATTTGAGGAAAGACGTGGTGCAACTTATTATATCTCACAGAAATCCTCACAAAGCTGTTTCTTCCCCTACTTTAGCTAGATGGATGAAAGACGTTATGGCTGAAGGAGGGGTGGATACCTCTGTTTTTGGAGCTCATTCTCTTAGAGGGGCCTCGGCCTCCAAAGCTTTTACCCTGGTTGGGAGCTTGCAAGACATCTTGAGGGCATCCGACTGGTCTAATGAGAGCATGTTCAAGAGTTGCTATTTTAAACCTATGTCTAATGTGATTGACAATGTATTGAATGCACTTTAAACCTGCATAATATTGGCCTCTGAGTCATGCCATAAAATGTAGATTTTCCACAGCCTACTGAAAAGAAAATCTGGATTTTATTAAAGACACGGAGGCTAAGATTATCCCACCACTTATACCCACCTGGGTAAACTAATGTATTATGTATTCTTTCTTTCAGAGTGACAATTTTGACCATGGATTTAACCTTTCCTCTCCTGGATGTATTCAACGCGAATTTTTCTGAGGATTAAAGTTTATTTTGTTTGCAGCGTCAATAAAAGAAGGAAGATGGCTGCCTGGTGATGGATTACATAGAGATGTTCAGAATGTTCTCAATGCTCTAAATTCTTTATAATTGTTGCTGCTGTGTGAGCTGGCAATAAAAGGAGATTGCATAATCTTAGTCTTTAATAAAATCCAGATTTTTTTTTCAGTAGGCTGTGGAAAATCTACATTTTCCTAGGCTTTTGGACAATCAGCATCTTTTCTCCACTGTCTCTTCTGTTTACAGATTTAACACCAAGGTTTCTTTTTGCCTTTACCTTTGTGAGATTGTGATGCAAGTTTTTGGTGCCCTGATAAAGACTGTCTTTACCCTTGTCCCCACTCTCATCTGGAGTTTTAGAATCTTGCTTCTTTTGGTCACCACCATTGTTCTGGTTTTTCTGCTCCACCCTGGTTCAGCCCTACTTATTTGCCTTCTTTCCCAATTCTTGGGGAGAAGAAGTCAGATCAGAGTCAACCAGGTACTGATGAAATAACTGATTTTGGAAATTATTAGGGATGTGCTCCCTCATAATCAAATTGTACAATCACTTGAAATCATTGCCTTTGCTGCCAAGCAACCAGCCTTCCAGAGCATTAATGGCACTATCCACAAAGTCTACCCAATCCTCAGTCTGTGACTTCTGGGTGTCTCTCAACTTAATCCTATATTGTTCAGTGGTTAAGACAAATCCATCAATGAGAGCACTCATCAAGATTGAGTAATTGTCAGCATCCTCTTCTTTAACAGTGAGGAGCGTATCTCTACCTTTGTTAGAAAAGGAGAGCCACATGATGGCTGCCCACTGCTCTTGAGGGACCCTCTGAACTTTACAGGCCCTCTCCAAAGCATTTATCCACTTATGGATGTCATTACCAACATGGTAGGGAGGGACAATCTTGCTCAGGTTCCTATTATCAAAGTAATATTCCTTAATTCTAGGGACAGTGTTGCTGCCACCATGGGACTCTAGTCCCAACTTTTTTCTAGCTCTCTGGACTTCTAGGGACTCTTTATCAAGGACCAATTGCCCTTGCCAAGTCTAAGCCTAGCTTTCTCAAGTTCAAGCAATTGGTATTCCCCATCATAAGAGTGGTCCCTCTTGCTAGATACAGAGGTCCCTATAGACTGTCCTGAGTGATTGGACTCTGCAGAGGAAGACCTAGATCTTCTTGGTAAACTCTGAACTCTTCCAGGAAGAGTTAAGAGAGGGATTTTTTTGGCCTCCTCCATCCTCCTCTTGATGATCTGAGTTATCCAGGTGAGAGCCATTAGGTACTCCCTGGTCAGGGTTAGGTTCCAGCTCATAAAAGGTGTCAGCTCCTGACCTGTCCTCATTCCGTGTCCCACCCACTCCCACCCACTCTGTTCTTCTCATCTGACCTTAGGTCATCTTACAATAACATCTCCATCAGACAGGGAGGATTGGCACTTCTCCCTGTCTTCAACTTTCAAGGGGCACACAGGGCTTTCAATTCTCAGAATGAAAGCTCACTGTATCCAGAAGGCAGAGAGCCACTGGCATCTCCTTTTGTAGACATATTAAGGGGTTTGTTACAATAGCTGGCGGATCACCACCGCCTGTATGGCGGTGGCCATCCGCCTGCTATTTTTTACCACCCGCCTCCCATTCCCCCCCCACCATATTACGATGGCGGGGGGGGGGGGGGCGGCAGACAAAAAGACCGGCTGCCGGTTTTCCGCTCGTCGACGAGTCATCCGGGTAGAAAAGGGGCTGAATATGGTGGCAGTGTCTGCAAGACACCATCATCCACATTACAATGCAGGTGTGATGTGCCTTTCCATGGTGGCGTTGCCGCCATTGAAAGGCATGCACTTCCTACATGTGGGAGCCCATTGTAGATACCCAGAGTGTTGGGGTGGGGGGTGCACATGGGGGGTACCTATGGTATCCCCCTACATTGGTGTGGACAAGGTGACAGGCACTGCACTGTGCCTGTCACCTTGTGCATGCCAATGCACATGGTGCTTCCACAGCATTTGGGTGGGCGGTGCTGTGAGCACCGCCCGCCACAGTGTTGTGGATGGGGTATGCCACTGCCACCGTGGTGGTGGCGTCCTAATTGCTGGTGCGGGAACGCCGCACCACTGATGGCCGGTCCCAGCACCGCTAGGGTGGCGGGCAGACTTTCCCAATAGACCCCTTAGTGTGGTGAGGTGTTGCACCTACCTAACCTAGTAAGAACTAAACTCTCTGTGGTTGGAGAAAGGGTGTGTTAGACCCTTAACTTATCCAACACTAAGTTAAGTAAAACTTACTTATTCTAATGCTAGTATTATATGTACCTTGTACTAGTGGTTTTCAGTTTATCAATACAAAGATGTATCTGGTAAAACCATGCAGGCTTGAATCACAACCACTGCACACCAATGTGAGAAGTTGGCCTGGTATATGCTGCCCACTAATTAAAGTGGGCACCTTGCACGAGTCCAAACAGCCCTTATGGTGATTTAAGAGATCAAAGATAACCTTAGAAAGCTATCCAAGAGCAGACTTACTCTTGAAGGAATGTTAAGCAGCTTGTTTAACAGAATGCAACCTTATAGTATTGGTTAAATGAAAGGAGAACCACAAAGTAGTTATAAAAATATGTTTTATTGATATAACACTCTCTAGTACGACACAGTATCTTCTACACGAAGATACTCACAAAGCGCACAATACTGTAGCACTGAAACATTAGTAAATTGCACCAATACACAGTGGGTTCCCGGGGGAGACCAAACCATATACTAAAATAGTGGTATAAGAACCACGACTTGAGCAAGACAGTGTCTACAGGCTGTAGAATCACTGGTACCCCAAAAAACCACCCAAGGTGAGTAATTGGCCCCCCTCCGGAGGAGGGGTGCAGTGTGGGAACACGACCGCGTGCTCCATACAATTCTATGGGGTAGTTGGAGTTGAAGTTTTAAAGTTTAAGGACCGTTCCCAGTGGACTTCGAAGAAACCCTGTGTGTTAGAATTGAAAATGTAGCTGTCTTGTTGCTCCTACTTTGTTCTGTATTAAGTTAGCATTCGTTGCACCATTTTTAGTTGCCGCCATTTTGTCCCATGATGGAAGCTTAGCTTCTGTCCCCACATCGCTTGCCTCAGCAGAAAACTGCCTTGATGTCTGCTTCGCTGATATCTCTTTGCTGGACTAATGAATGTACTCTCTATTGTAACATACCTTTGCAGCTAGTTAGACCCGTTCCCACCTTCTAGAATGGCGGGCATGGGCTGAGCAACCTTGCGGCAGAGACAGCATGTACCCGGGTTCCAGGACTTTTGCTCATCCTTATTTGCCTCCTTTTTTCACTGTTGCACAGACTGGAATTCTCCAGTCTGGGCATGTACTTGAGAAATTGGAAGTGTATAATAACTGATATTATGTTGGAGAGAGGCAGTCCATCGGCAGTCATCTCAGGAGACTTGTCAGACTGGGCTCTGTTGCAGTGCAATATTAATAAATGCTTTAGTTTGTATTTTCTACTGTCTGATTGACTCTTCATTTTTTGGAAGGCAGAGAGGTGGTCACGAGTGACCCAGGTGGCCCAATTTGGGTCACTTCCTTCATTTGGCACCCAAACAGGGACCCCAATGGGCTGACCCAACTCACCCCCAACCTGGTTTGGAGGACGGGGCTGCATCGGGTCAGATGGGCGGATCTGAGATCCCCACACAATAGAGCTTAGTTCGCACTGCTGTTCTGCCTTTCTGATCGGTCGGTGACTCGCTCAGTGGTCATTTTGGCTGGGTTCCAAAAAGGCGATCTAACCATTTGGTCCGAAGAGTTGGCAGTGGAGTATAACTTTGCTTGACCTGTGTGCAACAGGTGAGTTTGTTTTGATTCCTGGGGAATATAGCGCCATTCGTGAATAATATTGGGTATGGTCTGTAGACCATTTCTTGGTTTGGTTGAATTTGGTAGGTCTGTGGACCGTTTAGATATGGAGTGTCTGTGGATACTCTGCCAGGCAACTTGGTGAATTTGGATTATTCTTGAAAATGCCTAGGATTTGACTAGAGTTTGGGTCTTATGGTGTGTGTCCGATTTAAAGAAAATTGGGGCAGGCAGAGGACTGGCTTTTGGTTCTTTGTTGTTCGATGCGGTTTGAGGATCGACTTTTGGGACGATATTAGTAAATCACGGAATAGCAAATTTGTCTCTCATTGTTTTTAAAGATGCCCTGCCTTAGCAAATTGTGCTGTTTGGGGTGTTGTTGCTGCTCTGCTGATGCTCGGTTGGAGGAGAAGCAGCCTGCACCTCGGGAAGGCATCCCAAAATATGATATGTAGGTTAAGCACAGCCTTGGCCCTATAATATTTTGTACACTATGGCACAAGTATACGACGGACAATGCCGAGTTGCAGCAACAAATTAGGCAGTAGATGTTTGATTATCTCCAGGTATGGCAGAAAGAGGCTAAGCAAAGACGGATGAGAGCTGAGAAAGAGACCCGGAGAAGGAAGATGCATACAATCACAAAAAAAAGCAATAGCTTACGAGAGAGAGAAAGTAGAGAAGGGTATAGAGTGTACTGACCGGAAGTTTAGGCTGCAATGCAATAAATCCTATGTTGTTCGAGAAGAAGGTGATCCCTTTGTAGAGGATCTTTTAAATAGGTGACCCCCCACCTCCGTATGCTCCACAGAGAGCATTCCCTTTTGTCTCACAGTCCCAGCCTCCCATCTCCCCACCAAATTCTTCTGCTAGTGACTTGATTGCTTTGGCTGGAGCACCTCCTGTCTTCTCTTTGGCTTTGCCTGTCGCATCTGCGGCGGCTGTAGGTTCTTCTGCTCTGCCTATTGCTCTAGCCTCTTCTCCCTCCCCTTCACTTATGTCTACCACACAGACGTTGACATCCCCAATTCCTGCCTCGACAACAAGTGTGTCTTCACCACATCTCCTCTCCCCAGCCTTGTTGAGCGTTGGAACGCCTGTGCGTGGACTGGATAATGGGGATTGGGCGGCTGCAAAGGAAAGAATGGGGCGGGTGCTGGTTCGGTCTGATGTGGAAGATATAGAGAAATAGATGGTAGCTGACCAGGCCTCCCAGTGGGCCAAGAGTCGGATTTTTAGTGTGGAGGATGCGTGGAGATTACTGAGGAAATATGAGCCATTTGATCAGCCGCAAGGCCTCAAGCATATGTGGGCCACTCTGATTGGGTTGTGGGAGCAGTGCTTTAACGGTGTTGCCCGCCAAAATATTTACGATATTCGAGACTGTGTGTATGCTGCTGGCATGGCCCCTAATGACGTTTTAAGTAATGTCACAACGTTAATTGGGTGCAGAGTAGGGGTGGGCGGACATCTCCTTTCTGCCCACGGAATGTGCGGAGATTTGCCCCTTCCGCCTTTTGCAATGAAGGCGGAGAAACAAGGCAAATCTCCGCACACTCGGGGGCGTAACGGAAGTTGGCCGCCCGCCACCCTCCCGCCTCCCGCCTTCAGTATTAAATGAGATTAAAAAGCCTAAAATAAGATTTACATAAAACTTACCTTATCGCGGGGTCATCCTTGTCCATCTAGCCATCTTCTTATTTTCTTCTTGGAACTTCTTGGAACTGCCCATGGGCGGGAGCCTGCGCATGCACATTCCTGGCAAGGAATGGGCATGCGCAGGCTCCCGCGCATGCGTAGATCCAAGAAGAAGGCTAGATGAACAAGAATGACCCAGCGATAAGGTACGTTTTATTTAAATCTTATTTTAGGCTTTTTAATTTCATTTAATATTGCGGGCGGGAGGCGGGAGGCGGGAGGCGGGAGGCGGGCGGCGGGCGGCGGGCGGGCGTCACATAGCGGAAATATGCAGAGAGGCACGGAGATTGGTTCAATCTCCGTGCCTCTCCACGTAAGTCCCTTACGCAACTTTCGCCCACCCCTAGTGCAGAGGTAGGTTGCACCAGAAGACTCCACCTACAGTGGCCGAGTTCCCAATGAGGGAAGTGCATTCTATTTTAAACCCAGAGATACCGGAGCTGCGTCGTCAGACAGCGGGTAGAGGCTTGTTTCCAAGAACAGTGGATTTATACTCCTTGGAAAAGGAGTGAGGTTTTGTCTCTTAAGACTCAGTTGCCAGACCCTAGGAAAAACCTGACTGCTTATTCTAAAGAATTAACAGAGGCTGCGTCATCGACAGTGATGATGTTGGCGGACATTGAGATGTTTTTTGGTTTGTTGGTACCGGTTGATATCTGGTGGTAAATGCACACGCAGGAACATGTAGTGGAGTTGGGTGATACCTGGGAGGAAATAAAGGCATGGGATGAAGAGAGAAAGCCTGACGAGAAACCTAAGGCTGAGATACTGGCTTTGTCAGGTCGAATTATCACGTACATGCACTCCTGAATTCCGCCTAGGAGGGTAGTTTGGGACAAGCTAACAGCATGTCGCCAGAAGAAAGATGAAAGTGTGTCTGATTTTTTTTATCAGGTTTGAAAGGGTGTTTCTAGATTTTAGTGGACAGGATTTATCAATAGAGGGAGGTGTTTGATTGTTTGTTAACAGGTTTGTTACGAATATGCTTCCTGAGATCGTGACTCGGTTGCAGGCTTCGGAGAGTACTTGTGCTACCTCCTCCCCATCGGTAATATTGAGTATGGTCACAGTACTATGAGCATAGAGAGTACGAAGAGAAGGACAAGGCAAAAAAGAAAGATAAAGAGCTGAAAACATTGATTGTGAGAAGGTGGCCTGGTACATGCTGTCCTCTAATGAAAGTGGCAACCCTCTACCAGTCCACACAAACCTTATGATGTATGAGGGTAAAGATAACCTTATTGAAAGCTATCGTAGTGGCAGCTATGGAGAGCAGCATTCAGGCTTAATCTTGAAGGGATGTAAAGCAGCTTGTTTTACCAGAATATCACCTCCTAAATGTCTAAATGAAAGGAGAACCACACTATAGTTATATAAAAATATGTATTTATTAATATAACACTCTCTACTAGTCTCTACATGAGACTAGGGCACAAAGTACACAATACTGAATCAAAAGTACATTCGTAAATAGCAAATTATACTGCGGGCTCCAGGGGGAGACCGTACCATACACTAAAAAAATGGTATGAAAACAACGACTTGACTAGGCACAGTGCCTAGAGCATGTAGAATTGCTGGGACCCCTAGGAACCACCCAGAGGAGTGACAGGTGAGCCCACGGAAGACGGGTGCAGTGAGGAAAAACAATGGCGTGCTCCTGTGCAACTCTATGGGAAAGTCGCGGTTGCAGAGTTACAGTTTTAAGGACACTTCTACGATGACTTCGAGCAAACCCTTTGGAACATAGGAGAATCTAAGGCTGACCCACCAGTGAGTACCTCGGTACCCGTGTTACCTATCCCAGAGGAGTCGGGTGCATAGTGGTCAAGTGGTGTCCGAAACCTGCATCATTTTCAATGGAGAGCTGCAAAGAATTACTGCTGCCAGAAAGGCGAAGAGTGTCCAGTGGAATCAAAGCCTGGATTCATGGTGAGAGGAACCTGAAAGCAGAGGGGACAGAGTCTGGGTCACTTCAGGTGACCAGAGGCTCGGTAGTCAAATGCCCACCGATGTCGGGTATTTCAGGTGCAAAGAAGGGTTGCCTGACTCTGCAGCCCCGGGGAACAGGAGATGTTCAATATGACCAGGATCCAGAGGTGAGGTGTCCCACAAAGGATGTTGTGTGCTGAGGAGGCGATGTCCGGCTGGAGCACCAACAAGCCTTGACAAATACATCCCATGCAGTCAGAGGAAACAGGTTACGAAGTGGACCAGCAAGGTCCAGGGGGCTCTCCAAGCAATGGGAAGTCAGGGCACATCTGGAGCAACCAAGTAAGACCAAGAACAAACAAGGTGACCCTCTCCAGGACCCACAGGCCAACGGACCAGGGATCACGAGTAGACCTCAAGCAAGTTTGCAAAGTACCAGCCCACAGGAGACTCGGTGAGTGGAGGCCAGAAATCTTCAGTGCAGTTACTGCTCAGGGTCAGGACTACACAGAGTCCAATGCACAAGCTTGGGAATCATTGACAAGCATATCCAACTGCAAATGTACGTGGTGCACAGGGGTTCAGGTTGCATGGTCTCCACTAGGGGTACTGGTATCAGAATTGCTGAGAGGGCAGATCGACCTCAGTGACCTTCGGGAACCCACCTCCTGTGATGCTGAAATCTTCAGAGTCCTCAGGAGCTCAGGAGAAGAAAACTGGTCAAATGGCTTTAGGTGCCTGCTTTTGCAGGAGAATAACTCCTTTACTACGAGGAAGATTCTTCAGTCATCCAGCATCCTGCAGGCAGTCAAAGTACTTAGCTTCTTCTTAGCAGAATCTTGTCCAGTTATAATCTAAAGTCCTGTAGTCAGCTAACCCACTTTATACCCACTTTATACCCATGGAATTTGTGGACCCTCCTAGGGGAGGGGCAAGGCAGAGGGGCGGCTACACTCATGTCCTTTGTCCAGTTTCACACCAGAGCAGAAGCCAATGGCTCCCAGAACTGTTTTGACCTGGACTATGCACAGGGACACTAAATGTGCCCCCAGTGCAGACTTTCTGGCACTCTTAGAGTGCACCCACCCAGCCCCAATACACTAAACCCTGTCTGGGAGGCGGTCACACCTCCCTGTGACAGGATGCCCATTGTCATGCTTTTCTCTGCTCGAGCTTGGCTCAGCAGCGGGAGAGCAGAATTGTGTCTGTGGCTGGCAGCATCCATTTTGTGCTGCCCAGGTCATGAAAGCTGGTACCAGGTAGACCGGTGACCCACAGTAGTCATTCTAGAAGGGTGGAATTAGACCTCCCACACCAGTAACTTGTGTGGAGGTATGATTCCAAGGTGTTCAACACCAAATACGACATGTTTCTAAGCAGCCGTTTTAAAGTTAGTATTTACTGCAAGGTTATAATGCACTTAAACAAATATGTCTGGCTGCATCACAGACAACCCCGGAGAATGGTCTCCAAAGGCTGCAGAGGGGCTCTGCTCATGCAGGGGCACCCTCTCAACTAAAACCCAGCACCCTGTCTTCAGGGTTGAAAAGGCCTGCCATAGGGGTGACTGATAGGTTTTTAAGTGTAGTGATTTAGAAAGATATAGTGAACCTATATCTCAGTAAGTAGTGCAAGCACCATCTTACACACAGTCTGCAGCAGCAGGCCTGTCAGTTCATTTTGAATGGCCTCTCATGGGTGGCATAATACATGCTTCAGCCCATGGGAGGCCTCTGGGGTACCTATGCCCTAGGGTACATGGTATACCATATACTTAGGACTGATAAGGGTACCCCAGTATCCAATATGGAGTGTACCTAAAGGAAGGACATAGCAATTTAAGGGAGAAAGCAGACAGATTGGGGTCCTGGATATCAGGATCCCAGTCAGACTAGGTGAGAAACAGTGATACATCGGCAAAAAGTGGGGATAACCATAATAAGCAGATCCTACTTTCCTACATACCCCCCAACGCAAAGACATTAAACTAACCTTGTCCAGTTGAGGCTGTATGTTCTAAGTGGAAATATCTGTAGAGTACATCTGCATTGGCATGGTTACTCCCAGGTCTATGCTCCACTGTATAGTCCATCCCCTGTAGGGAAATGGACCACCTCAAAGTTTGGGGTTTTCACCCTTCATTTGTTTTAGCCATAAGAGGGGTTTATGGTCTGTCTGAACAATGAAGTGAGTGCCAAACAAGTATAGCCTCAACTTCTTCAGAGCCCAAACCACAGCAAAGGCTTCCCTCTCAAAAGCTGACCAATGTTTCTCTCTGGGGTCAGCCTTCTGCTTATAAAAGCTGCTGGCTGATTCTGACCCTCTTCATTCAGTTGTGATAACACAGCCCCTACCCCCAACTCAGATGCATCAGTTTGAACAATGAATTGTTTGGAATAGTCAGGACTTTGCAGAATGGGAGCAGTGCACATGGTCTGCTTCAGGTCATCAAATGCCTTTTGACAGCTAACTGTCCACTGAACTTTTTTAGTCATTCTTTTGGTAGTTAAGTCATTCAAATGGGTCACTATGGAGCCATATACTTTGACAAACCTCCTGTAGTACCCAGTCAGGCCAAAGAAAGCTGTGACCTGAGTCTGGGTAGTCAGAGCAACCAATCCATGATGGTTTCGATTTTGCTCTGCAATGGTTGAACCTGTCTTCCACCTACAAGGTGGCCTAGGTATACAACCGTACTCTGCCCTATCTGGCACTTGGTGGCCTTGATAGTGAGGCCTGCCTCCTGCAGGGCCTCCAAAACATTTCTCAGGTGGACCAGGTGATCCTCCTAGGTGGAGCAAAAGACTGCAACATTATCTAGATAAGCTGCACTATAGGCTTCAAGTCCTGTGAGAATTTTATTCACCAGCCTTTGAAATGTGATAGGTGCATTCTTGAAGCCAAAAGGCATCACCACAAATTTGTAGTGCTCACTAGGGGTTAAAAATGCTTTTTTTGGTTTTGCATCCTCAGCTAATCTGATTTGCCAGTAACCAGCTGCCAGGTCAAATCTACTTAAGAACTTGGCACAGGCCAAAGTATCAATTAGTTCATCTGCCCTTGGAATTGCATGAGCATCAGTCCTAGTGACTGTATTGAGTCCCCTGTAGTCAACACAGAACCTCATCTCTCTCTTACCACCCTCGGTGTGAGGTTTTGGTTCTAAGACTACTGGACTAGCCCAAGGGCTTTCTGAGGACTCAATCACTCCCAGTTCCAACATTTTCTGGACTTCAGACCTGATACAGTTCCTGACAAGGTTAGGTTGCCTGTAAATCTTATTTTAAACAGGCAGACTGTCACCTATGTCCACCTCAGGTGTACATCAGGTAGTTTGACTTGGAGTCATTGAAAACATGTGTCTGCACTGATTGAGGACCTTCCTGCAATCAGTCTATTGCTGTTCAGTGAGGATACACCATCAACTGAACCAGTCAGACTGGGTCAAAAACAGTGATAAATCAGCAAAAAGTGGGGGCAACCATAAGAAGCAGATCCTACTTTCCTACATTGATGCAGAAGGTGTCCCAGGGGAATGGCAGAGGTCGGGGCATCGGTCCACCCAACAGCTGTCTTGCACTAGCTGGAACACCACGCCTGTGGGGCTTAACCAGTGTTCATATTGTAAGGAGGAGGGGCACTGGAGCAATGAGTGCCCAACATTGTTGCAAAGGGTTGAGGTCCCCAGAGGGTGAGGTTCAAGAGGACAAGGTTGTGGGGTGAGCAGCTGTGGTGAAAGTCAGGGAAAGAAAGGACAGCCAGGTCAATACGGCCAAAATTATTTTGATGATCCAAGGGGGCGACAGTACTACCATGACGACTTTGATTTTGTTGAAGTGACAGGACTTACTCATGGCTAGAAGCGGTACAAAAGGGGGTGGTGATGGACGGAGCATCTGAATCAATCAAACACTCACACCCAGTCAAAAGATCTGGGTTTAATCCATCACCGTTCTTTAGCCCACTCTGCCACCCCAGTTTAGACATGGCTATATGCAAATCAGTCTGACCCTGTGCCTCATGGGAACAGTCCAGCCCGAACTGCCAAGCCATGTCTTCCCTGGACCGGAAACAAGCTTCCGAGGACCGGTTTCTGGCATTCCAGCCGTCTTCAGCCCGGCTTGCTTCAATCCAGTGGCAAAGTGAGCAAGGGACTCACGTCTGAGCATACCCTGCCACACTTATGGCGGCCAAAAGCGGTACAAAAGGGGGTGGTGATGGACGCAGCATCTGAATCAATCAAACACTCACACCCAGTCAAAAGAACTGGGTTTAATCCATCACCGTTCTTTAGCCCACTCTGCCACCCCAGTTCAGACATGGCTATATGCAAATCAGTCTGACCCTGTGCCTCATGGGAACAGTCCAGCCCGAACTGCCAAGCCATGTCTTCCCTGGACCGGAAACAAGCTTCCGAGGACCGGTTTCTGGCATTCCAGCCGTCTTCAGCCCGGCTTGCTTGAATCCAGTGGCAAAGTGAGCAAGGGACTCACGTGTGAGCATACCCTGCCACACTTATGGGGGCCAAAAGCGGTACAAAAGGGGGTGGTGATGGACAGAGCATCTGAATCAATCAAACACTCACACCCAGTCCAAAGATCTGGGTTTAATCCATCAACGTTCTTTAGCCCACTCTGCCACCCCAGTTCAGACATGGCTATATGCAAATCAGTCTGACCCTGTGCCTCATGGGAACAGTCCAGCCCGAACTGCCAAGTCATGTCTTCCCTGGACCGGAAACAAGCTACCGAGGACCGGTTTCTGGCATTCCAGCCGTCTTCAGCCCGGCTTGCTTGAATCCAGTGGCAAAGTGAGCAAGGGACTCACGTCTGAGCATACCCTGCCACACTTATGGCGGCCAAAAGCGGTACAAAAAGGGGTGGTGATGGACGGAGCATCTGAATCAATCAAACACTCACACCCAGTCAAAAGATCTGGGTTTAATCCATCACCGTTCTTTAGCCCACTCTGCCACCCCGGTTCAGACATGGCTATATGCAAATCAGTCTGATCCTGTGCCTCATGGGAACAGTCCAGCCCGAACTGCCAAGCCATGTCTTCCCTGGACCGGAAACAAGCTTCCGAGGACCGGTTTCTGGCATTCCAGCCGTCTTCAGCCCGGCTTGCTTGAATCCAGTGGCAAAGTGAGCAAGGGACTCACGTGTGAGCATACCCTGCCACACTTATGGGGGCCAAAAGCGGTACAAAAGGGGGTGGTGATGGACGCAGCATCTGAATCAATCAAACACTCACACCCAGTCAAAAGAACTGGGTTTAATCCATCACCGTTCTTTAGCCCACTCTGCCACCCCAGTTCAGACATGGCTATATGCAAATCAGTCTGACCCTGTGCCTCATGGGAACAGTCCAGCCCGAACTGCCAAGCCATGTCTTCCCTGGACCGGAAACAAGCTTCCGAGGACCGGTTTCTGGCATTCCAGCCGTCTTCAGCCCGGCTTGCTTGAATCCAGTGGCAAAGTGAGCAAGGGACTCACGTGTGAGCATACCCTGCCACACTTATGGGGGCCAAAAGCGGTACAAAAGGGGGTGGTGATGGACAGAGCATCTGAATCAATCAAACACTCACACCCAGTCCAAAGATCTGGGTTTAATCCATCAACGTTCTTTAGCCCACTCTGCCACCCCAGTTCAGACATGGCTATATGCAAATCAGTCTGACCCTGTGCCTCATGGGAACAGTCCAGCCCGAACTGCCAAGTCATGTCTTCCCTGGACCGGAAACAAGCTACCGAGGACCGGTTTCTGGCATTCCAGCCGTCTTCAGCCCGGCTTGCTTGAATCCAGTGGCAAAGTGAGCAAGGGACTCACGTCTGAGCATACCCTGCCACACTTATGGCGGCCAAAAGCGGTACAAAAAGGGGTGGTGATGGACGGAGCATCTGAATCAATCAAACACTCACACCCAGTCAAAAGATCTGGGTTTAATCCATCACCGTTCTTTAGCCCACTCTGCCACCCCAGTTCAGACATGGCTATATGCAAATCAGTCTGATCCTGTGCCTCATGGGAACAGTCCAGCCCGAACTGCCAAGCCATGTCTTCCCTGGACCGGAAACAAGCTTCCGAGAACCAGTTTCTGGCATTCCAGCCGTCTTCAGCCCGGCTTGCTTGAATCCAGTGGCAAAGTGAGCAAGGGACTCACGTCTGACCATACCCTGCCACACTTATGGTGGCCAAAAGCGGTACAAAAGGGGGTGGTGATGGACGGAGCATCTGAATCAATCAAACACTCACACCCAGTCAAAAGATCTGGGTTTAATCCATCACCGTTCTTTAGCCCACTCTGCCACCCCAGTTCAGACATGGCTATATGCAAATCAGTCTGACCCTGTGCTTCATGGGAACAGTCCAGCCCGAACTGCCAAGCCATGTCTTCCCTGGACCGGAAAAAAGCTTCCGAGGACCGGTTTCTGGCATTCCAGCCGTCTTCAGCCCGGCTTGCTTGAATCCAGTGGCAAAGTGAGCAAGGGACTCACGTCTGAGCATACCCTGCCACACTTATGGCGGCCAAAAGCGGTACAAAAGGGGGTGGTGATGGACGGAGCATCTGAATCAATCAAACACTCACACCCAGTCAAAAGATCTGGGTTTATTCCATCACCGTTCTTTAACCCACTCTGCCACCCCAGTTCTGACATGGCTATATGGCTATATGCAAATCAGTCTGACCCTATGTCTCTTTTGGCCACTCCCAACGCCAAGTTAGCCAACATGAGTCTATGTTGTGGCAAATCCACATCTGAGGGAATTCCCAGAAGGAGGAACCTGGCAACCAACTCATTTGGGATTCCAGTATATTGTTGAGTTCCCTCACTATCTTACTCCAATATGTTTGAATCCTGCTGCATTCCCAGAGGGTGTATTTAAATGTACTTCATCCCGTGTGGCATCTGAGGCAGTCTGGGTGATCTGATCTCACATAGAGTGTAGTCGTGCTCTGTCAAAGTAAGTCCTGTGTAGTATTTTATACTGTATGAGCCGCAGCCTTAGTTTGATTGCCAACTTCGCGTGGGGGCATGAGGGCAGCCTCCCAATCGATGTCTTCTAACTGGCCAGTAGTAAGTTCCCATTTAGCTCTCAGTGGGCCTAATCTGTCCGGCATATTATTAAATTAGCATTTTAAAAGTCAGCAAGATAGCTTGAATCTGCCTTCTAATGGGGCATATTCCGGCAGTGTCACCGCGTCTAGCCCCTCCGCCTGCCAGGCATGTCACAGTCGAAGTTAGGCATAGGATTGAGTATTGTGGAGCTGATATGTGGTTTGAAGTGAGGTATATGGGGCCAACATGCCTATTTCTATGACATCCCCTAGTTTGGAAATCCCCATGACGTCCTATTGTGTAACCCTTTCAGCTTAAAAATATCAGATAGCCCGGTACCCTCCCATAATGGGATCTCAATTGTGGGTTTCATATTCCACTTCATTTGCTTCTCTGCACTTTTCCATGCTTCCAGAACTCTTTGGGTAGTCTGCAAGAGCCGGGTACTGCCTCTACCGCCATATATATAGTATAAATGTGTGGTCTCAGAATTGTAATCTCTTTAACCTTTAGGTGGTTTGTTCTCTTGGAGCATGAGTCCATTCATTAATTACAATGAGATGTGCCACTTTGTAGTAGGCCCTGATGTCCTGTAGGGCCAGACCCCCATTGTATGGGCTGTGCTGCAACATTCGTAGCACTATCCTTGGGTGTGCCCCGTCCCATAAAAGCAAGCGCAACTCGCTATCAATGGCTGCAAACACGGTCTCTGGTATTTTGCATAAGTGTTTTGCAAAATATAGAGCCGCTGAGGGAATATAATAATTTTGTACATGGCGGTCCTCCCCATGATCGTCAGAGGGAGTTTCCTCCACCTCTTGATGTCTGCTTGAAAGTTTAAAAGTATTAACTTGATATTGTGCTCTAAGTTAGTAGCTACCTCAGTAGTGATATATAGTCCAAGGTAGGTGAACGCCTCCGTGGACAATCGCAAGCAACTCGGGTAGGTCTGGGGCTCCACCTCTCCACTCTCAGGGTACAAGGTGTATTTACTTCAGTTAATCCTATAACCCGTGTGTTGGCCATATCCTCAAAGATGCGCAATATTTTGGGGAGTGTCTCGGCTGGGTTCGTGACATATATTAAAATATCGTCCGCGTATAGCGATATGCATTCTTCCTCCAATAATCGGAACCAGTCTATAAAACCACCCAGCCCTTGGTAGGCATGGTCTACACAGGCCAACAGCTCCAATATTAGAGCAAACAGCAGGGGAGACTGGGGACAACTCTGTCTAGTGCCTCGCTGAATCGCAGCTCGTCAAGACCACCCCATTGACCAGAACTCTAGCCTCAGGCACATGGTATAGTAGTGCTAACCATTCTCTAAATATTGGACCAAATCCAAACTTCTCCAGGATGCACCTCATGAAGGGCAAATAAATGGTATCAAATGCTTCAGGTGAGACAGCAGATGGGGGCTATCCAATTAGCCAGGCACCGAAGGTTAAAGTTTGTGGCTAAATTTGGCATTAAGCCAGTTTGGTCCCTATAGATCAGAGGAGTGATAACGGTCAGCAGACGTATAAGAAGAATAGTGTCCAGAATTTTCGTTTCAATATTGAGCAGCGATATTAGTCGATAGGATGCACATTCTTCCGGGGGTTTCCCCATTTTATGAATTACCACTACAGTAGCCATTCGAAGATCTTTCCAGAGACTGCCTTGATCTTTGGAAGTCTGGAACATATTGAGCTGGTGTGGGGCCAGTAGGCTATTATTTGATTTAAAGAATTTTCCCGGGAGACCATTTGGGCCCGGGTTTTCCCGGACTTTAGGCGACCAATGGCCTCCATTACTTTTTCAAGAGTCAAATCTTCCTCGAGCCTGTCCCTCTTCTCCGGGGAGAGCGAGGCGAGCTCAATTGTGTCTAAATATTGGGTGATTTGCACCTCACTTGCCTGCAATTTGGTTGCATATAAGTCTGTGTAGTATCGGCCAAAAGCCCCAGCTATATCCCTAGGTGTGGTGTAAGTATAGTTTTGTTCTTGAATGGACATTACCCATCTTGACTCCATCTCCTTTCTGCCCAGCCATGCCAGTAATTTCCCTGCCCTTTCACCTGTCTCATACAGTCGATGTTGGACTGCCAATTACTAAGCCTTTACTGCTCGGGTTACTAACGCTTGGTATTCCCTTTTGGTTATGTCAATTTGGCGAAGGGCAAGACTGCTCAGTGCAGAGGTACAACTTCTTTTCTAGACTTATCCTGAGTTTTTTGCCTTTTCCTATGGGCAATTATAGTTTGTGCTCTATCCCTGAGCACTACCTTAAAGTGGCTGCTGACTGCACTAAGCCGACATTTTCTTTAAAATAGAGATCTGAATCCACCCTGAGTTCTTTAGTGATTTCTTTGTCCTTCAAGGTCCATGAGCTCAGTCTCCAGTGCGCTACTTGACTGTCACCCCTCCCTCCCACCGTCAATAAAAGTGGTGAATGGTCGGGGATACCCCTAGCTAAGTATTCTATCCTCTCCACATGGGCAATCTCTCCCGCTGGAGTGAAGAGATAGTTCCGTCTCGAGCACACCCTGTGAGCTCCCGAGAAACAGGTGTAGGCACATAGGGTTAGATGGTACCTGCGCCATAAATCAGTCAGTCCGAGAGCATCTTGGAACATGGCCAGAGGCGTGGGTCCATGGAACCCAGAGCGCAATTGAGTTCGATCTAGTGCAGGTTTAATTACTTCATTAAATTCCCCTCCTATAATATGTGTGGCGGGCCGGAGTGTAAAAGGAGCTCCGTCAATTTCTGTAGCCTACGTTGCTGGAGTCGTGGGGGAGCATAAGCACTAATAAGTAAAAACGTCTTCCGGTTCCAAATTGCCTGCACTGCGACGTATGTTCCATCAGGGTCTACTCATTGCTGTGTGACTCGGAAAGGGGAGACTTTTTGATGAGAATCGCCACTCCCCTCGAGCCCTTAGTAAAGCCCGCGTGCGCCAGGGTAGTGTAGTGCCCTCGTCCCAGGAAAGAGCAACTTAAGCCCTTCAGGTGCGTCTCTTGTAAAAATATTATGTTGGGTTTAAGTCTTTTAAGGTAATTGGCCACTAACCACTGCTTGATTTTATTTCCTAACCCATTAACATTCCATGTCAGTGCCTTGAACATGCCCTCCGCCATTGCCATGTAGGTGTTGAATCAACCCATGCCCAGCCCTGCCATAAATAAACAAATCCCACAACGTTTGACAAAAATACCATGCCCCCACCCTACACTCTTCAGGTACCCACACCACCCCCCACTTCGTCAACATGACAACTCTGGCACGAGTACTCAACCAAGAGGTCTGTAGCCCTCCCTCCCCCCTCTCAATTAACTACACAATAATGCAGCAAAAATACACAATATACTTCCGCCTCGCAAGGCAACGTGCAGCAGTGACCTCAGGCCAAGGTCCGCAAAGTCTGCAAGGCCCTAGGATAGTCCTACTGTCCCTCTGCTGTTCTCCAGCCCCTGCATCTCATTCCTCTTCTCCGTTACTGAGCTGACTTTGCTGCTGGACACTTGCTTCCACCAGGATCGGGTCAAGATTATCCAGCCATTTAATGCTTTAAAGCAGTGGGTGCTCGCTATCCGAATCCACCAAATACTCTGTCTTCAATTTCTCTGTGGTAACATATTCACTCGATCCATGCACAGGCTTCCCAGCTGGCCCAGAGTCACCAAGAGTTTTGCGGTTAGCCCCCGTGTTGCAAGGATCTCATTGGTGTTCTGATGGAAGGTTTCAACACTGTCCTCGGCCACTTCTCTTTGGGTCTTACTTGACTGGGACCCCCTTTCCTGCCTGCCTGAAGGTCCCTGGCCTGAGACAGTCTACCCCCTAGCAAGGGCTGTTCTTCTATCCAGGACCATGCTTCCTCTGGGGACTGGAAAAACTGTGTAGTACCTTGGAAGATAACTTTAAGTTTTGCGGGGAATAATAGCAAATACTGAATCCCAAGTGATCTGAGCTTCGCCTTGATGGGATCAAAGGTACATCTCTGTTTTTGTACATCGCTGGAGTAGTTCGGGAATACCATTATTCGCGTGGTTTCATATTTGATCGCACCTATCTTCCGCATCTTCCGAAGGGGCGATGAGGAGCCCCCGGCGGCGGGCGTACATTAGGCATCTAATGCACCCTTTCAATGACAAAACAAGCCCAAAACTGTGCAGCAGGGAGGGCCTCCTTAAGAATAGTCAGGAGAAACTGGCTCGGGTCCGCACGCTCTTCATCTTCCAAAAAATCAATAAAGTGAAGATTATTTCTGCGGGCCCTATTTTCTGGGTCGTCCACCCTCCATCCCACTTCCTTCATCGAAGCTATAAGTCCCGACACATCCTTGCGCAAGGTATGGGAGGTGCCCTCCATTTCAGAGACACAGTTTCTGTGGCCCTCTCTGCAACGTTTTGTAAGTCTTGACGTAGCAATGTGACCTCCGAGCGTATATCTGCCATCCTCCCCTCTAGGCTCTTCCTGGAGGCGTGGATCACCTGTAGTATAGTGGCGTTGTCAGGGAGAGGTGGAACATCCCCCTCCGCTCCTGTCGCGGGAAGCACCTTAGCAAATCGATCCAGCTTCCACTGCCTCGACGACCTGGGCTCCTTATCTCTAGCCATCGCAAGGAATTCTGCTGTGGAATGTAGAGAGTCTTCTTCCCCACAACAGTATTAGAGGCCACAATCAACAGTACACGGGCCCCCAGAGGGAGGAGTAGTCTCCAACTCGCAGACGAGTAGGTACACAGATTTGCCCGCCTCTCTTATTGTGTTAATATGTTGCTCACGGTGACGTAGCGCCCGGTTTCCCAAGCAGGAGCAGAATCTGGGTCTGTGGGGTCGCCACGCCAGGTGGGTCTCTTCCACGAGATGGGCACACCAACCTGCAGAACGAGGTTCATCCACAACCAAGAAGCACCGGGTTTATGCCTCGCCCAGTGGAGGGTCACCTTGAAGGGGCATGCCCGCCAGTTCCATGAACTAGTACATACTGTGTTCTCCAGGAGCGATCCTAAAGTTGCAGGCCAGCAGTACTTTGGTTCCGGCTGTGTTTCCAGCATTCACCCCAGGGGCTCACCGCCACCGGGCAGATACTCGCTGAAGGAGGGGTGTAGAGGGACTCCGACCCTGGTCCCCCCCAAAGTCTGGCAGGAACTGTGCCCCCTCGCCCACTCTGTACCTTTTGCTCAGCCACTCGTGATTTGTGCCCCTCCTGCTCCTGAGTGTAAGTATGAGGCCCCACGGGGCTGAATTCGTCACCTCCTCCCAACTCCGGGCCCGCCGCTGGTATCTTTAAAAAGACGAGGGCCACTAGGAGGTGCTGTCTGGTGTCCCTCCACTGGTCGACGCCTCTGATGTCACTGATAAAGTGCAGACTGCAGGTAATCCACTGTGGTGCTCTCCCAGCCCGCTCACTCTGCCTCCGGCCTAACGGGCTGCAGCCCTCATCAGGTGCACGTACACCAACCCGCAGCGCAGTCCCAGAAGGGCAGGATCCACACCCTGGTGCAAGCCGGAGCCCCGGGAAACAACAAGAGAGCGCTCACACTCTGCCTCAAGACCCTGCCACTCGTCTCCACACAGCTCTGTCACAGAGTTGGTGAGGCCCATCGGCTCTCAGCAGCGAGGCGCCATCTTGGGAGACCCCTATGTTCCAAGGCCAGGATAGGAAAAAAGGCGTGCATTTCCTCAGGAGTTCACCCCTGTGGCTCCTCACATCACTTTATGAAGGCATTGGAGCTTCCAACCACCAGCGGCGTGGTGTCTTGGCGTCTAGGGAGGGATACGGTCAGTACCGGAAGAGCTGACGAGAAATGCCGCTACTCGGCCATGCTGCTGGCCATGCCCTCATGGTACCTGGATTGTTATGTAAGAATCATAGCTAGAGTGTTTTGGATGTATCATTAAATCTGGATGATTTATTTTTTCCCAATGTACATACTGAAATTGTATAAAGTTCTACCTCAATAATGCATTTCATGACAGTTCTGTTTATATATTTGTATGTGCTCCATACCTTTTCTCATAACAATCTACAGTTTTCATGAACGTGTGCACTAGACTACTTTATTCCAATATAACACTTCCTCAATCATTTATTTGTAAATTACAGTATATGTGTATATTATATCATTACGAGTGTAACTGGATTTTTCACCCACGTATCATTGTACTTGAACCTTTTCTTTATTAGTTGGTTGTTTCTTAATGTTTTAGTCCGATCCAATTGTATCCAAATTTGTTATTTCTGTTTCGTAGTATGTGGATGCTGAATTCCTTTACAGCGGTGTTCCGATTATGTATGTATATATTTTTCTACCTGGAAGATTAAGATGAATAGACTATCATAAAGACTTTGTTTCATTGTGGTTGGGTCTGGATTGTTTATGTGTGTAGCATAGGATCTTAAGCTTTATTGGGTATTTGTTTTAGTATTTTTAAATTTTACAGCAATATTGTTTTTAATATCTGAATAGTATATTTCTTAATTGTAATGTCTGATTGTTTTCTTTCTTACAGTGATAGCTGGACTATTTATGGATGCATATTTGAATCTAGATATTTTATTTTAACCCTATTTAGATACTTTAAATGTTATACTGTACTTCTGGTTGTTACTCAAATCAGTATCCCAATTATGTATACATTTATTAGTGAGTGGTACCTTAGAGTATTATATTGTGTTAGATATTCTGAAAAGTTGCATCGGCTGTTTTTGGATGCATGTACACCCTCCAAAATGTGAATCATTTTAGACATATCTGAATTCATCCATTAGATTATATTTAATCTGGTAAATGTATGTGTTTTTGTTTACGGACAATTTACTTCAATACAGTTATATCACAAAACCTTTTTGCACCTTGGTAGTATCTGGATGCCTATTTGTTCGTTACATGGAAATCTGATTTTTTTAAATATTTTATCTTTCTAAATAGAGGGTGCATTTATTTCCAGTCTTGAAAGTGAAATTGTATATCACTATACTTCAGTAGAATATATAATTACAGTTGTGTAAACATTTATGTGTGTGTATCATATGCAAATTAATTTTTCATTAAAGCCTAAGTGGACACTGTGAATGGTTGGATAAGATTTATGTTTTTTCCTGATTTTATATTTTTCTAATCTACATAATGTAGTTGTAGACAGTTTTGTCTCAATAATACATGTCTTGATAGCTTTGTTCAAATATGTGTATGTGCACCATAAGGTTTCTCATAACAATCTACAGTTCCTCAAACATTTTTCAATATAATGCTTTATGTCTAGCTTATCATTATACTTTTTATCATTGCAAATAAACCTGGGCGCTTTAAATTAGTGTTATTGAGCCAAATGACCCTGTTGTATGGGTGTTGTTTGTATTTAGATGTTTTAATTAATTATATTAGTATCTGTTACCTCTTTTGTACTACTGTAGTATGTGGATGCCTTGTCGCTATACAACACCACCTGGAGTTTTATATATGCATCACATCAGGATTGTTGTGGACGTATACTTAAATCTGGATGCTTTATTTCCAATTGACATACTTTGTATATCATTGTACCTCCATTACACATCTCATTACAATTAGGTCTAAATATGTGTATGTGTATCATAAGATGATCCTGTGCCTCATTTTTAAATCAACAGTTTTTATTAAAAAAATGTAACCTTGCTTTTATCATTGGAAAAGTATCTGGATGCTTAAATCGAGCATTACTGTGTGAAACATCTCTATTTTATGTTTGTTGTTTGCATCAAGATGTTTTTCTTCATTCTATTAACATCTATTATCCCGTTTCTACTGCTGTAGCATGTGGGTGTTTTATATCTAGACAGTGATAGCTGGAATTTTAGTTACATGTTTAATCTGGATTGTCCTGTACATGTAATTGTATCTGGATGCTTTATTTCCAATCAACATACTCTAGATATTGCTTTACCTCAACAATATATCTCATTACAGTTCAGTCCAAATATTTGCATATGCATCCTAAGTTGGCTCGGTGTTTTATCAAAATCAACAGTTTTTTTAAAAATAGAATAAAAATATTGAACCTCATTATAACGCTGTTTTGTTATTTTATTTTTGGACTTTGCATAAATGAACATTATATCATTTTTGTGTGTATCTAGATTTTTCACCTGTTTATCATTCTATTGGGACTATTTTTTTTGGGTGTTGTCATCTTCTGGATGCTTTTTTACAATACTGTGAAGTCTATTTCTTACTATATAGAAACTGATTTTCTTTTCATTGGTATTTGGATTCTTTGTGTATCTACCATCCTATCTGGAAGATTTAGTTAAATACAATCTAAATGTCTCAATTATGTATCTGCAAATAAAAGGCTGTATTTCATTACACTTCTATGTTTTATATGTAAATTGCTTGAAGACTATTTTATTGTGATGTAGAATTTTAATTCTAAAGGTTAAATTTGAATGCCTTACTTCATTGCAGTGCTTAATGAATAGCTTATATTATTTAGTTTCATGGCTCAGAATATTGTTTCATTATTTAGGTATCTGGATGTTTAACCTGTGTATCATAGGTTTTTAAGCTTTTTAAGGTATTTGTTTTTGTATCTGGATGTTTTACACCAATATATTGTACATGTGAATACTTTTTATCTACATTACATTATACAGATGCAATTTCTTTTCCCGCTTACAAACTCTGTAGGCTTTCTGGGTTCATTATTGAATCTAAATATTTCCTATTAAAATTGAATTGGCACTTTATGTATGTTACCGTGCATATCTAGATGTACTTTATCATAAGTGCATATCAATTATGCATATCTGTAGTCTATGTTTGTATTTTAGTGTATTCTATTGCAATTGTTATTCTGAATGATCAAATCTAGCTGCTTCAAGTGTACTTTATTTCTGCATAGTGTATGTCCTATGTAGCATGAAGCAATGCAGAATAATCTGATTATTTCTCCTATCTAACATTGTACCTGGAAGCTTTAATGTGTATGATTTGTTGTACATGGATGTTCTACTACAATACCTTCATATCCACATACTTTGGCCTCATTATGATGTCTGTCGGACCGCAACCGACAGCCTTTCAGTTGTGGTCCGACCGACATCTAGTGCTGTGGTCCGACCACCGCACCGAGTCAGCATTCATATGGACTTACCGATGATGGCAACGGACTCATGGAGCCCATCAAACCGTCTGTAGGTAAGTAATATCCTACAATGTGGCGGTGCTTGCTCACCGCCTTAGGAATTACAATTTCACTTTAAGGAAACCTTTCAATTGCGGTCCGACCGCCATTGAAAGGCTGTCAGAAACAGACTTTTGGGGCCCCTAGCAGGGCCCCTGTCCATCCAATGCCTCCACTATGAAGCCTGACAGGCACTTGTGGTGCCCCCCAAACATCCATACCCCGCATGCCAGGCACCACATGGTGCCTGGCACATGGGGCATGGATATTTGCAAACATCCCTTTTTTCCAATGCAGGTTGTGCTATGGCTCTTTCCCGTCCCCTGCACGAGCAGCAATGAAAAATGTATGTTTCCAACTGCCTCATGCCCAGTCGCATCCAAATTCATCAATTGGAACCGCTGACTACTGGTCAGTCAGTTTCCAATTCTGACACAATGCTGGTCATCTGCTTGTCCAACCAGCATCGGAGTCAGGGACTAAATTTCGCCTTTCTATCATCTGGGTGCCTTGTGTCTTTACGTTGGTATTTGGATTGTTTAATTGTTTATTGGTGTATCTGGGTGGTATATTTCTTTACATTCTTTACATGTAATTCATTTCACTAGGGTATACATTTGTATTTGTGTAGATAATTTTATTATTAAACCTTAAAGTGGATATTTTAAATGGCTGGTCCTGAATATTTTAGTTTAATACTTATTGACTAGTATATCAGCATATGTTTTGCCATTGAAATGTTTCTGGAAACGTAAACTTTCTATCATATGTCAGGAGACTCTGGGGCATATTACCAACAACTAGCGATAATTATCGCTATGTTGGCTTAGCGGCAATATTTTTATCGCCGTGCTGCGGCGATTTTTATCGCTTAGGAACCTTGCTATTATCAAGGTTTATCTCCTAAGCGATAAAAATCGGCCGAAATGCATGAATATCGCTGAAAAGTCAGCGATATTCATGCATTACCGAGCTAATGCTCATTGGATAACATGGCTAAGAACTGCTCAGGGGCAGGTGTTAGCTTTTGGAGATATTCGCGCTCAGCGCGAATATCTCCAAAAGTTGGTAATAGGAGATAGCGATGTTAGCGACTGTTTTCAGTCGCTAACATCTTGGCACGCCCACTTTGCATATCATTAGTGATAAATTTCACTGACATGCAAAGTGGGGCCCAAGATGGTCGCTATCTCCTACTAGCTGTTGCTAACTGGTGTTAGCGACAGCTAGGTAATAGGGAGATAATTCTATCTCCGCTTTCTTGGCTTTTAAAGCCAAAAAAGCGGAGATAAACCCCCTTGATAATATGCCCCTCTATCTTTAGTTTGTATTTGGATGTTTCTCATCATTAGATTATTAGCTATATGCCTCTTATCTATTGATATCATTTGTGGATGCTTTATCTTTTTACTGTGTAAGCTGGATTTTTATGTAAGAATCATAGCTACAGTGTTTTGTATGTATCATTTTATCTGGATGAACTACAGGCTGTAATTGTGTATAGTTCTAACTCAATAATACATTTAATGACAATTCTGTTTAAATATTGGTATACCTTTATTCATAACAATCTACAGTTTCCTTGAAAGTTTGAACTAGACTACTCTATTTCAATATGACACTTTCTTGATCATTCATTTTTAAATTTCATTGTTACAAGTGTATCTGGATTTTTCACCCATGTATCATTTAAGATGGACTATGTTTCCTCTATTGGTTGTGTGTTTCTGAATATTTTAGTTAAATAATATGGTATCTAAATTAAATATTTCCGTTTTTTAGTATGCAGTGATGAATTTCTTTACAATAGTGTTTGGAATCCTTATGTATCTATTTTTCTAGTTTGAAGATTAGGATGAATAGACTCTCATTAAGGCTTTGTTTAATTGTGGCTGTGTTGGGATTCTTTGTGTGTGTAACATCAGATTCTTAAGCTTTACTGGGTATTTGTATTTTTATCTTGATGTTTTACAGCAATATGTTTTTTAACATATGAATACTTTACTTCTAATCTGTGGTGTCTGATTGATTTATTTCTTATAGTGAAAGATGGATTATTTATGAATGCATATTTAAATCAACATTTTTTATTTCAATCCTATATAGATACTTTAAATGGTATCCTGTACAGCTGGATATTGTACTTTCTCCTACTGTGTCACAATTAGGTATACATTTATTAGGTAGTGGTAGCTTAGAGTATTATATCTCAACCATCTACAGTTTCCATGGGGGTCCGGCAAGGGTCCGCAATCTCTCCCATACGCTTTATTATTTTCCTGGAACCACTAGCAAACGATCTTAATTCTATGAACATTCTTTTTCATATGTATGTGGATGACACGCAGCTTCACCTAAAAATCAATTCTTCTGAAGACTTCATCTCACTCAATTCCTCCCTGATGATTACCCAAAACTGTCTAACTGAGAACCATCTCCTGCTCAACACTGCCAAAACAGAATTCCTTCACATATGCCCTCCTAAGTACACTCCCAAGATTGACCTCTGGATGAAACACCTCACTACCTTCAATTGCTCCCCTCTTATCATCGACTCAGCTAAGTCTCTTGGAATCACCTTAGACTCACACTTGAACATGAAGAAGAACATTAGCAAGATGTGTGAGGGTGCTAACTACCATATGAGGCTTCTTAGAAACCTAAAACCATTCCTCCCTCAAGAGGTCTTCAAGCAGATGGTTCAAGCGCCTGTCCTGCCAAGACTAGACTATGGTAGCGTGGTGCATTGTGGCCTCCCCAAACGTACCTTGGCCCCGCTCAGGGCTTCATTGAATGCAGCTGCCACACTGATCACTGATACAAAAAGAGTTGATTACATCTCTCCAGCACTAAGATCTCTAAAGTGGTTACCCTACGAAGCAAGAATACAACCAAAGATTGCCTGTCTGATGCACAAAGCCCTCCACTTCAAAACCCCTGGTTACCTGGCTTAAAAACTAGAACTATCGGGGGCAGACCATCAAGAAGTGCAAATTCTCCACTACTGAAACCTCTGACTTTTCGCAAAAAGAGAACACGGCTCCGAGCCTTCTCTGGCTCAGCACCGAAGATCTGGAACTCGCTCCCTCCGGAAATCCGCAGAATTCCCTACATGGCTGCTTTCAAACATGAAGCAAAAACAATCCTAATGAACAGGTTCCTGCCTTAAATTACCATTGATTGTCTGCTTTCTACATTTTTTTTCTTGTTTGTTGTCTGGCCTACCAACTGTAACACCCACTACTGTCTACCTTACCATACCAAACAATGTTTGTGCGCATTCTTGTATATTTTTATTGGCTCATTATGTTATCCTCTCTTACTTCCTCTACAATGTTCCCTTTTTACCTTGTTCTCCCCTTCCATTATTGTGAAGCGCTCTGATACCTCTCGGGGTCCTATTCGCGCTATACAAAACTTTTTAAATAAATATTGTATTAGGTATTCTGAAAGGTTGTATCTGGACGATTTGAGGATAGAATACTTGTGCATAATTAACACCTTCCAAAATTTGAATAATATTAGACATCTGGATTAATCTCTTAGCTGATATTTTATCTGGTAAGTTTATTTGTTTTTGTTTATGAATGATTTCCTTCAATACAGTTATATCGCAATACCTTTTTGCACCTTAGTTTTATTTGAATGCAATATATGAAAAATTTAGACCTAAAAATAAATACCACTAAAACTTTTATAATGAACTGTGTGAGGGGCGGAAGCAAGCAGAGGGACATTTTTGTAGAGAATAAAAAAGTGGAAACCACTGTAACGTATCCCTACTTAAGAATTTGAATTGACCACAAGGGATCCTGGTGTCAGGCAGTTAAAGCTAGGAAACTTATTTTTATGAGAACTGCCCTAGTAAATTTTTCACAAACGTTAGGTAAGAGGCCCCCAGTAGAGCTGATTAAAATTTAACATGCTAAGTGTGTTAGTACAGCTACCTATGGGGCCGGGATATGGGGATACTGTAACGTAACCGAAATACAGATAGTCGAGAATGCATTTTTAAGGTACTTATTGGCTGTTCCACGCTGTACGTCAACCTATATCTGGCACACTAAGTTGGGCATACCATATATTACGGACATAATATAGGTGCAACCAGTTTCATTGTGGCACCTGATCTGGACCTTGCTAAAAACCACATTCAACCGGCACTTGTTAAGTGGCAGTCTTGAGTTAGAACAAGCCCTAGAGATCAGGTGGTTGAAATATATAAAAGAGTTCATGACTGATTTGGGCCAGCCTGAATATTATCATAATCCCTCCTCGATGGGTTCAATCTCTAGAAAGATTTTTAAAAAACAATGCATGACCCACATGGAGGCACATGGAGGCAAACACATTCGCCAGTGAGGCATCAAGGCCTACAGTTCAAATGAACCAACTGATGTGCTCTACCCTCGCTATCCAACCATATCTAACGTACACAACAATGGGGTATGACATATCTGTTCTCACACGACTCAGACTTGATGTATTCCATCATTTGGTAAGTTTTCCGACCCCAAACGATTGGTCTAAAACCTTGATAAACTGTCCTTGCGATGGAGTCTCACCCCAATCAACAATCCAAGTAGTCCTGTTCTGCAAATTTTATCTAGAGCAGAGGATGAGGTGGATAAACCCATCTTGAAAATTTGTGGATTCAGGCAATGTCGTCCAGCCTACCTGGCCCTGCAGTTCTTAGATAATGAATGCTTTGTAAGAAACATAGCCCTATTTCTTGAAATGTACGATCAGATATAGGAAGCATCTCTGAACGTTGTCTCTTTTTTTCGCTGACAGGCCATAATTGTTAACTATTTTTTTGTATTTGTAAATGATGTTTTAACTTTTTATGTACATTCTTTTTATAACTACTGTTTAATATGTGCAATATGAAATGGTAAAACTGTGTTGACTTTCTAAATCATTTTCTTAACGACTATTGTGCAAGACTTGTGACATGGTACTGTAAATATGTGCTTTTATGGTTTTTGTGTGTCAAATTGAAAACCGAATAACAATTTGAATGAATATTAGTTCCTTACATGGAAATATGAATTTGTTACTATTTTTTCTTTGTGTTTTGATGGTGCATTTGTTTCCTTTTTTTTTTAAACAATTTTTATTAGAGTTTTTCCAAGTTTAATAGTACACTCCACCCCGCCCACCCACCCCACCCCTGGAGAACAGGTATCCGACTTTTAATTTATAACATAAACAATAATCATTTTAGACAACTTTAAGATCAAAACGATAACAAGTGATTAGAAATGTTTCAAAATTGCAGAAAATGGCCCCATGTATTATTACAGCATTTAGGCATCCTGAATCCATGCTAGCAGTGGTGCCCAGATCTTCATGCCCCGATTCCGCTTGACCCTCCCTTTATTTCTATAGATTGCAACCTCCAGGCTGCAGGTCGAAAGCAGTTGAGTTCTCCATTCTAAAAAGGATGGAGGTAGCGGATCTATCCATGCTGATGCAACGCATAGCCTGAAGACCGCCATAGCTCCGAAAATCAGCCCTTGTATTTCATCAGGTCGGGCGGTGCTGGATAAGCCCAGCAGGACTTCTTCATTAGTGATATTAACCCTACACTGTGCGATGCACGAGATAAAGTCAGAAACTTCTGTTAATACATTGACTAGATTTGGGCATGAGGCAAACATATGAGTTAAATCTGCTGCGGGAAATGCACATCGTGGGCAAGTTGTTCCTTTCCCCGTCCCCCATTTAGCTAATTTTCCCGGAGTATAATACAATGAGAAAAAAGTTTTAAAGAATTGTACCTGGAGTTTCATGGACATTAGACATGTGAGTGACATTTCATAAGCATTAATTGAAGTTTGAGGACAGACCCCCAGCCTAGTCTGCCATGCCGCCCCTTGTTTATCCATATCATCGGGTAATAATGAATTTAATCCAGCATATATTTCGCCAATCCTCGGAGTTTTAGATAATCTTAGTTTCTCAATGATTTGAGAAGGAAGAAATTTGATACGGCCGCCCCCCTTCTTTGATATGAAATCCCGTACCTGGAGGAATTAAAAAAAATCTCGATTTGTCAAATTGAAATTTGTTTTCAATTCGTCAAATGGTTTGAATCCTTGAGTAGAAAATAAGCACCCTAATTGCGTAACACCTGATTCAACCCATCTCTGCATATAAACATCCTGAAATATTTCAGGAAGATCCGTATTCTGTGTCAACGGGGTATAGAAGGAATACCGACCTAAGCCTACTATTTTTTTTACATTGCCCCATACTTTATAAACACTAGAGATTGTCTTAAATTTCACTTTTTTTGTAAATAATCATCATTAATGTGGCGCCATAGGCAACCAGCGCGTCCGTCTCCCAGAATAAGTTCTTGCGGGGTAGGTATGTTGTGACGATCCGGGTTAGCCATAAGTAAATTAACGCTGTATTTTAACACTGTAGCCCAATAATATAATTTGAAGTTGGGTAGTGACCAGCCACCTCGCTCTCGGGGTAGAGTGATCCATTTGAATGCTCTTCGTGGACTATTATATCCCCATAAAAAACGAGAAAACATAGTGTCTATGTTTTTAAAAATTAGTGGGGAAAATTCTAAGCATATGGCCCGAAATAAATAAAGAAACTTTGGAAAAAATAACATCTTGACAACATTAGTTCTACCCCCAATTGTTAGATGCAGATTATGTAACCGCAGTAGTTCTTTCTTGGTACGATATATTAAGGGTTCAATATTGTCATCGACGATGTTTTCAATTTTAGCGCTAATACTGACCCCTAAATATGTTGCCTTATCACATATCCTCGGGTCGTTCATCGTGATTTTATTATTCAGTATTATCTGGGTTTTACTAGAATTTAATTTATATCCTGAGACATACCCGAAATCGTGCGCTTCCTTTTCTATCAATGTTATAGCGTAGTTAGGGTCACCTGTAACTATAACAATATCGTCTGCATATGCCATACATTTAGTTTCTAAATCCCGTACTTTAATTGAGGGAATTAAAGCATTTTTTTCTAGGCTGTGTATAAATGCATCAATATAGATGGCAAACAGGAGGGGCGAGCAAGGACAGCCCTGTCTTGTACCCCTGGTAATGGTGAAGCTTTTTGAAAGAACCCCATTAATCAAGACACGGGCACTAGGATTTACATAAAGCCCTTTAATTGCTAATATATATTTTTCTCCAATTCCGCACTTAGTCATGGCTGCCCATAAGAATTTCCAGGAGACCCTATCAAACGCTTTTTCTGCGTCTAGCAGTATAAGCGCCATAGGGTCTCCTGTCACTCCCATGTAGTCAAAAAGGGATATAGTTCTTTGTATGTGATCAATAGTAGATCGCCCGGGAACGAACCCATGTTGCCATTCAGAGACTATTTTATTGATAAAAGGTGCCAGCCGTGATGCCAATAGTTTTGAATAGATTTTCGAGTCCCCATTTATCAAAGTAATAGGGCGATAAGAGCCCATTTCTTTGACATCCTTGTTTTTTTTAGGGAAGACTATTATTTTGGCCGATGACCAGGACCTTGGTGGGTCCCCCCCCTGAAAAATATATTGAAAAAGTGATGTTATAATAGTGTTCAGTTGTGGAGCGAATTTGATGTAAAATTTGTTGGGAATCCCATCCATACCTGCTGCTTTTCCCTTAGCCAGACCTTTCATTGCAAGTAGTATTTCCTCCCAAGAGATTGACCCATCTAAAAGTTCCTGGTCTTTGAATCCAGGTAGGTTTTGGGATCGCCACATTCGTTGTCGTCTTCGTGGTATAGTTTCCTATAAAAATTTTGGAAGGCCATTCTTATTTCTGCGTGTTCATATCTTAGCCCCAGATCTGGGACCCTGATTTCTTTTATTAGTGCAAACGAGGTCTCTTCTCGTGTTCTGATAGCTAATTGATGTCCAACTTTTTCACTCAGTTCATATGTTTTTTCCTTATTGATGTTGGCTCTAGCAATTGCCCTCTCAACTAATATTTCTGAAATATGGTTTTTAGCGATAGCCACGTTGCACATCGCCTTGTCTATCGGCTTTCCTACCTGTACCGCTTTAATCAATTCCTCTTCTGCTCTTCGCAAATCTAGTTCTAATAAAGTCATTTTTTGTTTTTCTATTTTGTTGTATTTAAAGGAAAATTTCATTGTTTCACCCCTCACACAAGCCTTCAGAGCATCCCATACCATGTCAATTGAGGTAGAACATACGTTATCTTCTAAGAAAGCAGGGATCCAGGTTCTCATATGGCGAAAATAAGCATCATTATATAATAATGCCCTTTCAAATGTCCATGTTTTTATATTGGATCTCTCTGATACATTCACAAGGCGAAGCACCAACGGGTTATGGTCTGAGAGAATTCTGGGTAGTCTCTCAATTTGATAGGTTGATCTCAGGGACTTAGACAAAAGCAAGTAATCTAATCTAACATGTCTTAAGTGAGGGTGTGAATAATAGGTATAGCCAGGGTCCCCTGGGTGTTTTACTTACCAGCCATCTAATAATCCATGGAGCAAGCACATGTCTTTTAAGGCAGAAAAAACGTTTCGCTTCCTACCCTGGTATTTAAAGCCTTCTTCTGTAGACCATTCGCTAGGCAAATGAATATTAAGGTCTCCACATATAATTAAGGGGAGGGGCCAATGTGCTAGTTCATTAGAAACCTTAATCAATAAATCTGGATCGTCGTTGTTATTGCCATATATAGTACATATTTTTAGCTTATCTTTCCCGTTGTTATGGTGGAATTCTACTATTGCAAATCGTCCTAATGTATCTGATAGCACCCGTGGAAATTTTAACCCCCCACCTTTTGATAAGATAGCAACCCCTCTGGTCCGTGTCCCCTGCATTGTGGCTATGATGAGGCAATATCCTAGTGTTTTTAGTAAATATTGTTGCGACCCCTCAATGTGTGTCTCCTGTAGGCAGACGACGTTTGCCCCGAGAGTTTTAAGACTCTCCAATACTTTCTGTCGCTTCTTTAAATCGTTAAGGCCACATATATTCATAGACAATATATTGATCTTAGCCATCAGAGTATTTCCTGGAACCTCTCCAAAAACAATCTCTTTTTCTTAGTCTTTCTTTCTTACTGATCTCTAAGTATGTCATATGTCCCAGACATAAGTTCTCGACCCTGTTCTCCACCTCTCCTATCTTACAGTCCCCCCTCCCCGGCTCTTCCCCGCCCCAGCTATACCCCCCCGCCCCCCTACCCCCTTTCCTTCCAATGAGGCACCCTAGGTGCCAGAGTACCCAGGTGTAGGCGTCCATGTGATCCGCCCGCTTTAGCCCCCCAGGTGTATCCTGGCCCTGTATATTCTTGATTTATGCTAATTGGATTGGTGTGTGTTTAAACATTGCTTTCTACTCTATTATAGCACCCTGTGTATTGCAGTATTTCATACTCCCGCCCGCCCCCCGTTCGTTTTTTTTTTTTTTATCCCCCGTGTTTTCAAGCACTTCTGATTAGAGTTTCACATTTACATAATGTTCATTGTTCATTTTCTTCCTATTTTTCTTTTGCCATTGTTCTAGGATTTCTGGTCCCAGACTCTAATAGTTCTTTTAGATAATCCTGGGCTTGTGTTTCGCTGATGAAGCTTCTCGTTGTGCCCTTATATATTATTTTTAGTCTTGCTGGGTTTTGGAGGAAGACAGTAGCACCAATTTTTTCGAAGGGTGTAAATAGTTGTCGCATCTTCCATCTTCTTTCTACAGTGGAGTGAGCGAAGTCCGGCCTCACAAAAAATTTGAATCCTTTATGTTCCCTTTGAGTTGTTGGTCTGGCTAGATCATATATTGATTCTCTAAGGAGAAAGTTTCCAAAGTTAATTAGCATAGCTCTGGGATATTGCTGTGATTTCTGAGGGTGTTTAGGTAGCATCAGAGGGAATCGATGAGCCCGCTGTATTTCCCTCTCCATATCCCAAGCCGCAAGTTCCGGGAAGGCAGATTTGAGGAGGTTGATCATGGATCCTCTTGCATCGTTTCCCTCAAACCCTTCGGGAATTCCGAGAAACCTCAGGTTATTCCTTCTTGATCTATTTTAAGCATCCTCCACTTTTAGCATGAGATCTTTTATGATCCCATCATGCGCCTTTTCCGTTTTGCGCAGCTCGGTAACGTCAGTTCCCAGATTTTCCGTGCGCTCTTCAACCGAGGCCATTCTGTCAGAAATCTCGGTACAGATATTTCCAACTTTCTTAATTGCACCTTGTAGTTTTTCGATAGCAGCGTGGTTTCTTTGGCTATCTTTTTTTACATCCTTGTGGAAGTTCTTAATGGATTTCAGTACTTCACTCAGTGAGGGTTCAGTGGACGATGTAGTTGATGGACTTTTCCGTGTGGAGTTTGTTCTTTCTTTAACATTATCAGTATTAGTGCCTGGATCTGTAGTCTGCTCATTTGTGAGATTACTTTGCTTAGATCGTTTGAGCCTTTTTTTCCCCAATTTTTTCCGGGAATTTGTGCCTTGCCCAGTATTGCCGGTGTTTCGAGAGTCATTGGGGCCTAGATCTCCTCGGATTACGTCGAGTAGGCCTGCACTCGTTTCGCTGTTGTCCGTTGACCCACTAGATTCACTTGAAATGGACATCCCGGTTTTGTATATATCTGAGTCCGATTCCACCTCGGTAACCTGATTATTCGCTAGCTGTCGTGGGGTCTCTGGTGAGAACGTTTGCATAACGGTTGAGAAGGAGGAGGTATACTCTTCGCCTGTTGTTCCCGGCGGGTGATCACCTTTTTCTTTAATTTGGTCGTTTTGCCCTGCTATTGTGATATTTGTCGCTAGTGTTGTGCTTGTTCCTTCTTTGCTCATGATGGGCTCTACTGTAAGGCTGCTGGGATCCGAACATTGAGCAGTACTTCCCACCGGGTTGATTTGCTCTATACCCACATCCTTTACTGCAATGTGATCCTCGCTGGCTCCTGTCGGATCACTAGTCTGATTGAAAGATTGTTTATTGCTCTTGTCAGGATTAACTGACCCTTCTTTGGGTAATGGACTAAAAATGGTCGAGATTCTGGGCTGAGAGATTGTTGACGGCCCTGTATTTTTTGCAGCCGCTTTCAAATTTTTTATTGTTTGTAGCCTTTGTGCTTTCTTGACCAATAAATCCAAATCAGCATTATCAGCATTATAAGCGGTGTCCTCCGTATCTCTCCCCTTCTCATCGGTGTTCTCTTTGCGCTTTGTTTTTGCCTTTTCTTTTTCCTTTTGGCGGGTTTTTTACCTGTGAATGTCTTTAATCTTGATTCTTTCATGTCCTTCATGTCCAGTATTTTTCTCGGCATTGCTCTCCTTAGCTTTGGATCCTCTTGTTTCAGGACCTTTCATTCTGCCCATGTTTCCTTGAGAGATATGCACAGTTTGGGTACTCGGTGTGCCTTGTTGGCCTTGCTGGTTTTGCTGGTCTTGTAAATCCTCCAAGTGCTCTGGGCGTGCCATGCTTTCTAAGACACCGGCATTTGATGGTGTATCCGTCGCATGTAGACCACCCTTTTCTCTCTCATTCTCTTGGTTGAGTCCTGCTGGGGTCTGTTCTTCTGCAGGCCCTGTCTGTGCCACAATTCCCGTGATTCTGGCAGCTCCCGCCATAACAGATGTCCGTATAAGTTGGTTTTTCTTCAGTCCTTTGGCACTTCTGTTTGATTTTGGAGTCCTTCCTGGTGAGTTTGGCGTAATTTGAGTTTTTGCCACTTCCACTGTACTAGAAGCTGTTTTTAGAGTTATACTACCAATTTTCCAGGCACTTTTTTTGTACTCACAGCATGTGAGTGTACCCTCTACAAAGAAACTTATTGCATGCAGATCTGGTGAAATTTGGGCTGATTTAGCTGATTTAAATATACTGGTTAGGACTAGGTATGTGACAACACCTGTCCCCCCCTTTGGCCGCCCCCTTGATTCTATTTGATCTGAGTCAATGTCTACTGTGCTCTCTTTTTTCTTTTTCCTTCTCTCCTTCCTCCTCTTGGTGAGGCTTAGTCTGTTCAACCCCTTCACTTTCACTTTTCTTCCTCCAAGACCCGTTTTCTTATGCATTCGCCGCCGCCTTTTTCTGCCTCTCACTGCCTTTTGGACAATCACCAGCCAATCACCGGTCTGCTGTACGTACCCCTAGCAACAGGGGTACGCAAATTGTTCTGCGTGCGCAGTATGCGGGTTTAAATGCGCCGGCGCCTTGTCCGCCGATGACGCACTGAGACAACCGCCGTTGCGAGCAGTCGGCTAGGTCCCGGCCCGACCTCCTCGGTAACGGTGTGGCACGGTGCAGAGGAGCCGCCCAGGAGCAGCAGAGATGCCGCCTCGGGAAGCCTTCACCGAGAGGTCAGAGGTAGCCACTTTTAATACAATACCCCCTTATTCATGCGTGTAGCAGAGACAAAACCAAGGCAAAAAAAAAAACGAGAGAGCACGATTAATTAGATCTCGAGTCTTAAGCTAAGTGTCTTCCGGGCAAATAGTTTTTTCACAAAGTTTTCGCTGAATACAGGCGCATCACCTTGGAGTCATACTTTATGAATAATATTAAGTGAAACTCACGGCAGCCAGTCTTTCATCCAATCGCCCATATGTGACGATCAAAGAGCAAAGAGCGGAGTACACACCCCGGTAACAGGGCTGCAGTTACGGTTGCAATCTCATCCGTAGTCGGTATCCACAGGCGCACATTTCCACTTGTATTTGCTTTCCACTCCCGATCTTCGCCCAATCTTTTTGCCCAATCTTGTTGGTTCATCTATGCCCAGTAGATAACAGAGCAGAATAGGGGAGATTTTCTGAGCGGCTGTTAAGAAATTATATAGGCAGGTACACGGGCTGCTGAGCTCATTACAAAAGCCGACCGCTTCATTTTCTTACTGCAGCCACACCAATCCTCTCGCATCTGAAAAACTTGCCAGCCATCAGGTCCAGGATCTGCAGGAGGAGGCCGTTGTGGCCTCTCACTCAGACGCCATCTTGCCTCTCCTTCCAAATTTGAGCAGATTGCGGAAGCATTTTTAAGGTACTTATTGGCTGTTCCACGCTGTACGTCAACCTATATCTGACACACTAAGTTGGGCATACCATATATTACAGACATAATATAGGTGCAACCAGTTTCATTGTGGCACCTGATCTGGACCTTGCTAAAAACCACATTCAACCGGCACTTGTTAAGTGGCAGTCTTGAGTTAGAACAAGCCCTAGAGATCAGGTGGTTGAAATATATAAAAGAGTTCATGACTGATTTGGGCCAGCCTGAATATTATCATAATCCCTCCTCGATGGGTTCAATCTCTAGAAAGATTTTTAAAAAACAATGCATGACCCACATGGAGGCAAACACATTCGCCAGTGAGGCATCAAGGCCTACAGTTCAAATGAACCAACTGATGTGCTCTACCCTCGCTATCCAACCATATCTAACGTACACAACAACGGGGTATGACATATCTGTTCTCACACGACTCAGACTTGATGTATTCCATCATTTGGTAAGTTTTCCGACCCCAAACGATTGGTCTAAAGCCTTAATAAACTGTCCTTGCGATGGAGTCTCACCCCAATCAACAATCCAAGTAGTCCTGTTCTGCAAATTTTATCTAGAGCAGAGGATGAGGTGGATTAAACCCATCTTGAAAATTTGGGGATTCAGGCAATGTCGTCCAGCCTACCTGGCACTGCAGTTCTTAGATAATGAATGCTTTGTAAGAAACATAGCCCTATTCTTGAAATGTACGATCAGATATAGGAAGCATCTCTGAACGTTGTCTCTTTTTTTCGCTGACAGGCCATAATTGTTAACTATTTTTTGTATTTGTAAATGATGTTTTAACTTTTTATGTACATTCTTTTTATAACTACTGTTTAATATGTGCAATATGAAATGGTAAAACTGTGTTGACTTTCTAAATCATTTTCTTAACGACTATTGTGCAAGACTTGTGACATGGTACTGTAAATATGTGCTTTTATGGTTTTTGTGTGTCAAATTGAAAACCGAATAACGCTAAATTTTAAATTTTAAATGTGAATGCATATTAGTTCCTTACATGGAAATATGAATTTGTTACTATTTTTTCTTTGTATTTTGATGGTGCATTTGTTTCCAATCATGAAATTTTAATTGTACATCACCACAACTCAGTAGAGTATATCAATACAGTTGTGTAACTATACATAGTTCTATCTCAAAAGTATATTTCATGATAGCTTTCTTTTAATATTCATATGTGCATCATAACTTTTCTTATAACAATCTATAGTTTCTTTAACTTTTTAAAATATAATGCCTTATGTCCAGGTAATTATCATACTTTTTATCATTGTAAATATATCTGGATGCTTTAATTTAGTATTACAGTGCCTAATGACCTTTTTTATGTGTGTTGTTTTTATCTCAATTTTTTACTTCATTTTATTTGTATCTGTTACCTCTTTTCTACCACTGTAGCATGCGGGTGCTTTGTCTCTATACAGTGACAGCTAGAGTTTTATATATGTGTTAAATCCGGATTGTTGTGGATGTATACTTGAATCTGGATGCTTTATTTCCAATTGACCTACTGTGTATATCGTTTTACCTACCTTATATAGCTTATTACAATTCAGTCTAAATATTTGAATGTGTATCATAAGTTGATTCCATGTTTCATTAAAATCAACAGTTTAAAAAAAAATTTGAACCTTGCTTTCAATATTGGAAATAAATCTGGATCCTTAAATTAAGTATTATTGTGCGTAATGGCTCTATTTTATCTGTGTTGTTTGCATCTTTTTTTGCATCTGGAGGTTTTCTTTCAGTTTATTGGTATCTATTATCTCTTTTCTACTGCTGTATTATGTGTACGCTTTATTTTAATACGGTGATAGCTCGAGTATAAGGTATGTGTCAAATCTGTATTGTTCGGTGCATATAATTTAATCTGGATGCTTTAATTCCAATTTACAGACTCTATATATCATTTTTCCTCAATGATCTATCTTGTTACAGTTCAGTGTAAATATTTGCATGTGTATCATGAGTTGATTCTGTGTTTCATTTAAATTTACACTTTTTTTAAATGTTGAATATACTAGTTTTTCCCTCATTTATTTATCTACTTTATATGCATAAACATTATACCATTTTGTGTGAATCTCAATTTTTCACCTGTGAATCATTATATTGGGACACTTTATGTTCTATGTGTTGTAATTTTCCAGATGTTGAATACAATACTATGGGATCTATTTTGTCTCTTTTGTATGACAAGGATGCTGATTTGTATTACAGTTGCAAAAGAAACAATTGATCGACGGAATGCTGGACAGTGCAAACATTCATCCCCAGTCACAAGGAGCTGGTTTAAATCCATCATTCTTTGCTCACCACACCACCCCCGTTTGGACCCAGCCATATGCAAATCAGCCTTGACCCTGTTCCATGTGGGAACAGTCCAGCCCGAACTGACAAGCTGTGTCCCCCCGGACCGGAAACAAGCATCCTGGGACCGGTTTCTGGGCATCACCCTTCATCAGCCAGGCTAGCTGGAATCCAGTGGTGTTGTGAGAACACGACCCATGTCTGGGCATAACCATCCCACTTAGGGCAACATATGCAAAAGAAACAATTGATGGATGGAATGCAGGACAATGCAAACGTTCACCCCCAGTCACAAGGATGTGGGTTAATTCCATCATTCTTTTACTCACCACACCACCCCAGTTTGGACCCAGCCATATTCAAATCAGTCTTGACCCTGTTCATTATGGGAACAGTCCAGCCGGAACTGACAAGCCAGGTCTTCCCTGGAAGGGAAAAAAGCATCCTGGGACCGGTTCTGGGCATCATCCTTCATCACCAGGCTAGCTTGAATCCAGTGGTGTAGTGAGCACGGGACCCTTGCAGGTTGTCCAACTCGAGACTAAGACAGGGTTTTTTTTCTTTCCCATCAGGCAATGGGGTTCGCTCTTTCCTAGGGGATTCTTAGCTTTACACCCACACACATACTAGGTACACTTAGGTACACTTAGGTAAGGTTTGCATCGTAGGAGTACGCTTGATTACTGCCATTTGTCTATATGCCTGTATATATTTACTGGTTTAGCACCATGGTATAATTCAACCTTTTATTTATTCTATCAGTGCTTGCAATCTTATATATTTGTTTCTGTCTAATGATTGTCGCCGCAAACATGTTTTATAATAGAATGACGCTGGTTCAATATGCTTATTGAAAACGTCCCCATTGTTTATTCTGTGTATCAGAGTAGGAATAGTAAATTTGACCCACCACCATCCAACACTTTTCCTGAGGCAAGCACCTGTAGGAGTAGAAATAGTCAATTTGCCCCACCACCATCCAACACTTTCCCTGTGTCAAGAGAGTTGGAGCTCGATAGAAATAGGACAGTAGACATTTTTTGTATTTCAAACTAGAAGGAATATAAGCAGGAGCTGATAGTCATTAAACCATGAAGGATACCATTTAGTTAGGTGATCTAAAAAGATATCCTAGTGCTGTTATGCTCTAGGTAATTAACCAGATTAGATGATGTTACTTGGTATCATTTAAATATGTTAAGAGGAGGAACTTTTTAAATTTCAGTTATCAGATGACCACACCCGCCAACAAATAAAGTAGAAGGCTCGGCTACCAGGCTACAGATATTGAATAGTAGAATATATTGGTATGTAGATGGATTCTACTTTTGTTAAACAGGCACTCATGCTGGGGCAGTCCCATCAACAATGATCTTCTTTTTCTAATTAGGATCAAGAACTAAAAAACAAGAAGCACACAGACTAACATTGAATATTTGTGATCAGTGGACGAGTAACAGATAAATCAGCAACAAGAACAGAGGTAACATATACTACTAATTATAAGAATGGATAGTAACTTTAGGGAAGTCACTTAGGATAATAACCCTTATTTTTGATTTCTCTAAATACATTGGATCATAATGTAGTCATGGTGTATATACAACAGACCAAACTTAGAAAAATAGGCATTGGATTGATGAATAGAATCTTGGGTTAGTTGAATTTGATGAATGTGGGATACATTTTATGTGAACACATGCAATAAACATGGAGTTATTGTTCTTTTATCATAGCGAAGATTCCATCCTGTGATGTCGAAATAAATAATGTTGTAGAATGGAGATAGGCAGGACTAATTGAGAGTAATAGACTTGGGATTTTTGTGTTTATTGAATCATATGTAGGATATGAATTACTTGTGGATAAGTGTATTTTTATTCTGTTAATTTTTAATTGTACACTTACTTCGGTCTGGAGACGGCAGTGTTCAACTGGTAAATCGCCAGAATTCTCCTGCTACTCCTGCTGTGTATGGCCACTATGGAAGTCAGTTTACCACTGAGCACAAAATAGTGGAGGGGTTCTTTTATACATTTTTTGGGGGTAAACGAGAATTTAAAAGAAAATATGTTTTGGAAGCAGTTTTTTCGCTTGATTAATACCATGACTGAATGTATATTTATTTTGTCTTGTGTAAAAATTTAGACGTTTTTTCTCAGAATGGCAGCCATTTTGAGTAGATGCTGTCTCTGGGTCTGTCATAAAAATAGTTGAAGGACTGTTGTTTTATGAGCTTCCAATGGATTGTATGTATAATCTTTTTTTGCCTCTGACATTAGTGTGTATCTTTAAAAAAAAATGCTGTAATAATATCTGTAATTTTTTCGCGTTTTTTCAAACATTTTTAAATTTTATTATTAATACCCAGGAATTGTAATGGATATGCACTATAAAAAATACCCGAGTATTACAATTAATACCTGGGTATTTAAGTCTCCCCCACCCAAAACCCCTATTTCACTTGCATCCCATCCCAGGGGATGAATGCAAAAATATTAAGTTACTGAAAATTTAGTAAAAAACTAGGAAAACATATGCGTTGTAATGGTATGCATTGTATTAGTATGCATTGCAATGGTATGTGTTGTAATGATGGTTATAATGTATTTCAATTAACATGCGTTGTAATGGTATGCATTGTAACGTCATATATTCATCCCAGAGGCCCTAGATACCTAGGGTACCACTTACTAGGGACTTACAGGGGGCATGAGAACCAATTGTGGGCATGTTTTAAGGGAAAGAACACTGGTACTGGGAACCTGGGCAGCAGGGACCGAGTACTCTACTGTCAAAGTTGCATCAAAAAGCCAGTCAAAAAGTGGAGGGGTATTGCAACAGAACCCCATTTTCTCACAGCGGACCTCCAGGACAGCGGTAAAAAGGCAGTTATAATGGCGGACATTGGCCCTGGCCATAATGAGCAGCCCACCGGGGCCAAGATCGGCCCTAGAAAAAGACAAGGGAGGAGAGGAATGGGGCCAGAGGCTCGTGATGTGAGCTGCAAGATTTTGCTTCCCCATGGTGAAGTGCCCCTGGTAGCAGAGGCCCTAGTTATAACCTGACCGCATGAACACAAACACAACACCAACCATGAGGAAAATGAATTAATTGGGCTGCGGCCTGCACTATCAAGAGAGACATCACTGTGAGCGGAGGCCATGTATTTCCTGCCCCAGATGGCTGGAGGGGCCGTAAAAAGGAGGCAAGTCAGATGATAAGCGAGAGACATTTGGAAAATGGATGAAGCAACTTGGGCTATTCTTGGGAGCCCTTGCCCATCCTCTTTCACTGTTCCTACTTGAAGGTCCCATGCTGCTTTTGGACTAGACATGGGAGTGCAAGAGGATCTGGGAGCTCCTGGGGGAGCTGGCTCTCATTGATTGTGTGGGGGCCTGCTGAACTCTAACTCCTGTGGCTTATAGTCAAAGACATGGGGGTGGAGGAGGAAGAGTGTGCTAGGGCAGGACAAGGGGGTCCAGACATTACAGATTCTGGGGCTCTCAAAGGGGCATATGAACATTGATGTGATGACTTCTGAGCCCACGCCACTCCATCACTTGCAGTGTATAATTGAGCACCTACCAGGGTCCAGGGAGATAGTCCCTTTCTCACTCTCTGGGGCACTTCTCAACACCATATGCAGGGGAATGGTGAAACCGAAAGGTCAACAACAGCTGCAATCCAACAAGATGTACAAGTATGCAGTACCCAAGCAATTAATGAAGGGAACTGTACCTAGGTGGAGATACCGTAACTGTCAGAACCCTCCATAGGAGACATAATGGCAGCCATCCAGGACCTTAAGGGTACTTTGAAACCTAAAACTGATGCAGTAACAGTTGATGTTAATTTACCGCACGCAGACTTAAAGAAAATGTCCGATAAGGTTACAGCTGGGGAAGCGGATATCGATACATTGCAAGCCATGTCTCAAAAGTTGGATACTCAGTTCAGGCATCTCACCAAACAACAGGAGATCATGGTGCCTAAATTTGATAGCCATGAGGGCAGGGCCCACCGTAACAACATTAGAGTGGTGAAGGTCCCCAATGAGGTGGAGCGACCAAGTACTGACCAGTTGTTCGAAGATCTGATAATTAATAACCTCTGACCGAAATGTTTTTCTAATTTCTCTTTCAGTTGAGCTAGCACACAGGGCGCCAGTGCCTCTGCCCAAACCGTGCACAGCGAATGCTCATTGCCAGAATTTTCAATTATCGGTATCAGGATGCCATATTTAGGGGTGGGCGGCAAATTGCGAAATTTCGGCTCGTTCGCGGTCCGAGCAGAATGCAAAAATGTCAAAACTTCAGGAATCTGCGACGGAACGGAATTTGCCGCCCACCCCTAATAAGTCAGTAGTACTGATAACCTCTGAAACGCATCAATAGGGCGGTGGGGAGCTTTCGTATGGCAGTGGTATTTTAAAGACAATGCCAAGCAGTGGATGTTGTCTTTTCTGGCACATAGGGCATCCTGTGAATCTGTGTATACGTGCAGTATCCTCTGTCCACAGACGCACTCAGAACACCCAAAACACACACATGAAGTAGCTGCGCACATGTAGAACACACCACCTTTTGCATGTACACGCAGAGCAGGCTGTACAAGCAACATACAACCGCCCACTCTGCGAACTGAGACACATTTCAGCACCTGAAAGGAACACAAAGAACTCCACACACATCATGCTAATCACACACACACATATGTCCCAGCCCCTATAAACATACATATAGGCATCACACACCACATAGACACTTGCACACACGATGACCCTAATACAACTTACAAGCAGGCATACTCACCCAGTGCTAACTAAAAAAACAGCATCACCCGCACAGAACACCACACTCTATTCACAGATACACGAAGGGTCCACAAATTACAATGCAACCACACGCACACACAACACTATACATGCCACATGTACCTCACATGCGCAATACAAACACACAAAGTTCCATTCGCACTTAAAATACAAACGTAAAACATTTAACATCGCACTCTATACAACATACACATACACCACACACCACACAAAGCTGTGATGTTCTTCTATGCAGACACGCACTGCAAAGATGACACCGGCGCTGAGGTGAGTGTCATACCAATGTTTTCAGAACCGCCTGCATCAAATGCCAATTATGCTTTTCAAGTTCTTATCCGCCAATCCGGTGCTGCGGGGCCGAGAAGGTTGATGTGGCAAGGCCTTTTCATTGCTGAAGTTCACACTTATGGACAATTCCCATTGCGGCGTCTGTTTGGTTGAAATGCCCCTATGGCTCTCTTGCACCTTCTCCTTCACAACTAGATGGAAAGCAGTGAAAGACACACCATGCAGCGGTCTACGCACTCCACCCCCCAACACTGCCCTCTTTAAACGTCACCACTCTTTTTACACAGGAAGAAAGATTAAATCATAAAGACAAGGAGACTATTGGGTAAACGGCCATTGTGCAGCGGTATCCTAGGCAAACACAGTAGCGCCACTTTACAGGCGATACCTTCGACGGGCGCAGCAAAATCTCCGGGAGCACGAAATTTCTTGCTGTTTCGCGGAAATTTGCAAAAGGCGACTTCGCAAATTCTGCCCACCCCTAGCCATATAACAGGCTGCACGCTTTGCTGGAGACTTGAAGTACAAAAAGGCTACAGTGCGGTTCTTCCCTGACTTCACGTTGCAAGTGCAGCACCGCAGTTTTGATAAAGTTAAAAGAGCTCTCCGTGCTTAAGAACTCAAATATATGATGCTTTTCTCTGCCAAGCTCCGAGTGTTGGCGGAAGGTAAATTATGGTATTTTGCCACGCCGGCGTAAACCTGGGAATCACTGGAGGGGTGGCGCACCCAAGGGCCTTTGTGCCAATGAGAGCAGGGAAAGAGGAACCCCCGAGTCAGCAGAAGGATGTCTTGGCAAACTCTAAAGTTGGGTCATTTTCAGGAGCTATAAAGACTGAGGTTTCCTAAATAACGCCTTTGATTGAAGGATAATTACTCATCTCTAGGTTGCTGCAGGTTTTGATAGTCAACACTGTACCCTGCAAAAGGGAGTAAATCTGAGGACTCTCGTTTGGAGCCTAAAACAGTTTATGTAATATTTTACTATGCTTGGGACTGGATGGTAGGAAATAGGAGTGGTCCCTATTCTTCTAGGAACTTGATTATGCATGGTGGAATGTTGGGCGGCCCAGGCCACGCCCCGTGGTGACTCCCAAACATACGGAAATGGGTGATTGAAGTGTGACTATCGGGCCATGGGTATGGGGAAGATGTAATTCATCAGCTACTGGGTTTGGAACTAGCTAATGAGTATCCATAGGCATTTTGGTGACACATGCTAACCCTTGATTTGTTGGTGGTTTTATTAAGGATGACAGGCACTCTGCAAATTTGGGTGCAGGTGTGTCAATGCCTACAGTGTAGGGTGGCAGGGAGGGGGAGTTCTACTGGAATTTACAGTTATGTTTTATAAGTATCCGGCCCAGACACATGTTAAGACGAGTGGGGGGCTTACATTGGATGGGGGTGGGAATTGGTGCTTGGGCTGGAGTGGTCAAGGGGTAGGATATTGTACACTTTAAAAAAACTATGGGTTCCCCAGTCCATGAGAATCTGAAACTCATGTCCTGGAATGTCAACGGTTTGGGTAGCAAAATTTAATGAATATTAGTACTACAATATATTCTGAGACATGCCCCAGATCTTTTCCTGTTACAGGAAAGCCACTTGAAAGGAAATCATTATAAAGCCCTGGACCAATAGGGTTACTCGTTGGTAGCACACATGGGTTTCAATTCCAGCTCCAGAGGCTTGGGTATCCTTCTGACAGCATATACCCCTGGCCAGACACGGCATGAACCATTAGGTCAATTAGTCACAAAGACGAGAACCTGGGAGGGTCACACCCTGAATCTTTGTTCGATCTATGCACTGCCTAAACTGCAAGTGGACACTCCATCGGCCCTGCATATTACTGGACATTCCAACAGGAATCCTGATAATGGGGGGAGATATGAATGATGCAATGCATCCCACAAAGAACAGGCTATCTGAAAGGGAAAGAGGTGCAGATGGAAGTTCCTTGAAGTCTTTCATAGAGGCCATAGAGGCCATGGGGCTAGTGGACCTTAGGCGTGAACAACATCCAACCCGGATGCAGTACACTCACCAGTCGGCGGGACATGGTAGTTATGCTCAATTGGACTATATCTTTACCCACTTTGTCACTGCAAGTTACTTCTATGACACTGGTCATCTGGCGCATTTCTGACCACTCCCCGGTAGTGGTGTTGTTTTCAGGCTCTCCTAGAGATTTTGTGCTAACCCCCCAGGATAGCTCCATTGCATCTGAAGGACAGGGAAAGTCAAGCCGCAATACGTGAACAAATTGAACACTATTTTCAGGGGAACTTGGGGTCAGTAGACTCCGATTGTACTCTATGGGAAGCCTTCAAAGCGTTATGTGGTCGAGCCAAAGCCCTCATAGGGGTAAAGGAACAGGTCATCAAGTGCGAATCAATAGAAAGGGATATCATCTTGCTAGAAGCAGAAATGTCAAAGGGGGAGGTGACCAACTGTCTCTTGACTCATAGCTTTTGGCTGAGACAGCAGGAGTTGAGGGATCTAGCAAAAGATAGTGCCCAAGCGCATATATTGTCCACCCAGAGAAGACTGTGATCTGCTTGACAAGGGCAACAAGCTTTTAGCTTGGCTGGAAAAGAGGGTTAAGGGCAGGAACTGGATGTTAGAAATATGGGATCTGGAGGGAGCTACCTATACCACAGGTCTGGCATTAGCAGAAGCCTTTGCGGCATATTATGAACAAGTGTATTCATATAGGACTGCTTGTTCTGGTCAGGACTGTGCGGAGCTTCTTAAAGATCTCGCTCTTCACACTCTCTCCTTAGAATACAGGGACACACTAGAACAGGACCTGACAGTTGACGAGATAGAAGGGGTTTACATTCTGGCAAAGCAGCGGGTCCCAATGGCCAATGGCCTACTGGTAGAACTTTTTAAATGTATATCGATAAAGTTGCACCCCATATGCTTAGTAAGTTCCAATACGCTAGACAAGAAGGGATCCTTCCAGAAGACCAGTGAATCGTCACTATTGTGGTTCTCACCCAAAAAATAAACTGCCTACGGCCTGCAATACTTATAGACCTATATCGCCTTTGAATATAGAAGTCAATGTCCTTGCAAAAGCCTTAGCAAATAGGCTGGTGAACATCATTATTATGGTCATTCATCCGGATCAATCCAGATTTATGCCTTGTCGAGCCACCAGCTTAAACCTGAGGCATCTGTATGAGGTACTACACATGACAGCGACTGCTCAGATGGGGAATGCTTCTCTGCTTTTGCTGGACACACAAATGGCTTTTGATAGCATAGTGTGGCTGTACCTATTTGCAGTCCTGTCAAGACTCAGCTTCGGACCCAAGTTTTGTTCCTGGATTAAACTCCTGAAAGGGTACAGGTCAATGGTGTATAATATCATCCCTGCACCCTTTACAGGGGCACTAGGTAGGGTTGCCCATTATCTCCTATGGTTCTCACCCTGGCCTTGAAGCCATTGGCCGCCTGGATCCACCAAGACCCGTTACTGTGGAGAATTCAGGGAAGCAGCGCATGGGAGAAACATATCTCTCCCTATGAGTGTTATTTGCTGCATCTGGGAGAGGACATAGCACACTGAAGGGCACTCCCAGGCTCCCTTATGTGTAGAGTTGTGCTCTTCAAAATGATGACCCTCCCCTGCATCCTATATGTTCTACAAAGTACCCTAATTTTTTTTGCAAGGTGAAAAGTGAACTGCATAAACTGGTGTGGGATGGTGACATCTTTCAGCTTCCCCTTGTTAAGCTCCAGTGGATTCCAGACATTCAGATCTATCACTGGGTGGCGCAGTTGACTGTAGTGAATGATTAAGAATTTGGGGACATAGGGGACCCAGCTTTTATGGTGGATCGAAGTACAATGGGGGACCGGGGCTACCCGTCAATCCTGAATACTAAGCAATGGGCAGGAAAGCTGCATTTATATACTAAAATGGTAGCTAAGGCATGGAGGGATGCTAATAAACATTTGAGATAGGACTGTAAGTTCATAAATAGGACTCTGTTGTGGAATAGTGAACTTTTACGTGAAAATGGCAATCTAAAAGACTTCAGCAAATGGACTCTGATAGGTATTGAGTTCTAGAGAGGGTGCACAATACTTTACTTTCACAGAATTACTGCAGGAGTACGATCTTGGAAAAGTAAAACAGTTTAAATATATTCAGCTTGGTCATGCAATGCAATGCCATCTCCCACAGGGGTGAGAATTACCGGAGTCCTCCCTGTTGGAGGACCATTTATTACAGGATATAATGCCACTGAAAGCAATTTCATTGACATGTAAGAAAATAATGAACAACTCTCCTGATGCACTGCATTCTTAAGGTAGACCTCGGAGGGAGATGTAGGGTATATCGATGATTGGTCGAAAGCCATATAGAGCCCCAGAGAAATTGCTATACGGGCTCACTTTTGAATGATCCAACTAAGAATACCGCACAGATCCTATTACTCTGGGTCTCAGATTCACCATTTTGGTCGAAGCTGTGGCATGGTGGGTTAATTTTGTCATGTACTCTGCGAGTGCCCTGCGATCCAATGCTATTGAAAAGGGAGTGGTACAGGTCATGACTAAAGTCACTGGCATCACAGTCCCACTCAATGCTAGATGGTTGCTGCTCTGCATAACAGGGCTAAAGGCTCTAAAATGTGGTTACAACTGGTAGCAGGAGTGGCCGAAAGAAATATTGCAAGGGCATGGGGAGCCAATATATCCCAGAGTGTCCAGGAGTGGGAGAATGGCCTGGATGGGAGCGGATAGGCAGACAGGGTGATCTATCACAGCAGGAGCTGTCTAAGAAATTTGATAAAGTGCGGGACAAATGGAGTCTGTATACAGATACATAGACAATTGACCTGGAATGTACAAGGGGTATGGGTGGGATTAGTGGATGTCTGGGTTCTCTTCTAAAACACGTTCAATAAACTTTAGTGATTTTGTCTGCATGTGCTTCATCCTGTTGGATATTATTGCATAGAAATTGATAATGGACCTCACTTCATGATAAGCACTATTGATTATGAATGTCTTTGTCATTTGATGCACACTGAGCAACTTTTAATAAAAAAGATTTCCGAAAAACAGATTATTTCATTGTGATAGGGTTACACTTGACTGTCTTCCTTCGTTACAGTGCTTAACTTAGTTTATATGTGTATTTTCATATCTCAGAACATTGCTTCAATTAGAGGTACCATGATTCTTTTCCTTTGTATCATAGGATTTGCAGCTTTAGTACTTGTTTTTGAATCTAGATGTTTTACACCAATATTTTGTACATATGACTATTATATTTCTACTTTTGCAGTATCTGAATGCTTTCTTTCATGCAATAAACTCTGGAGGCTTTATAGATACATTATTGAATCTACATATTTCCTATAAAAATATATTGACACTTTAAGTATGGTACCTTGCATATCTAGATGTTGTAATTTATCATTTGTGCGCACCAATTATACATACCTGTATTATATGTTTGTACCTTAATATATTCTATTGTAATTGTTATTGTGAACAGTTGAATCTAGCTGCTTTGAGGATACTTTAAATCTGCATAGTTGATGTCCTGTGTAGCTGGAATTACTACTGAGGTATCTGGATATCTCTTCTATCTCAAGTTGTACCTGGAAACCCTAATGTGTATGTGCTTTCGTATATGGATGTTCTACTACAATACCTTCATATCCAGATACTTTATTTCACCTTTCTAGCATCTGGGTACTTTGTTTTTTTACATTGGTATTTGAATTGTTTATTGTTGTACCCAGGTAGTATAGTTATGTACATCTGTGCTACATGATTTAATTCTTATCATTATACTTCCATGAAATATTTCATTTCACTTGGGTATAGCTTTGTATATGTGTATCATATGTAGATTATTTTTTCAATTAATCTTTAAAGTGGGTTTCTTAAATGGTAGGTCCTTAATCCTTTTTTATGTACTGCTATTTGGCTAGTTTTTCAGTATATGTTTTGCCATTGCAAATTTATCCGGATACTTACATTATCTATCATTTGACCAGAGATGTAAATCTATATGTTTGGTCTGTGTCGGGATGTTAATCTTCATTAAATTACTAGAAGGGCCAATTGGGGAGACAAACGTTTCTCTGTTGCCACAGCCAAATTGTGGAACACACTCCCTCTCCACATTAAATGTGCACCAACTCTGCTCAACTTCAGAAAAAAACTGAAAACTTGGTTGTTTTCAGCCTAACTTCCCCTTTCTCCGACAGTGAAGCTCTGCAACAATAGCGCCGAGACACCTTCGGGTATTTGCGCGCTCTAAAAATCAATAAAATAAAATAAAATAAATAAATAATACTATCTATATACCTCTTTAATATTGCTATAGCAGTTGGATGCTTTGCCTATTTATCATGGTAGAATAATCGCTAGAGTGCTTTGGATGTATCATCGTATCTAGATGATTTATTATTTTCTAATGTACATACTGCAATGGTATATAATTCTACTTCAGTAATACATTTCACGATCATTTTGATTAAATATGTGTATGCGTAGAATAACTCTATTCATAACAATCTGCAGTTTCCGTGAAAGTTTGAACTAGACTACGTGATTTCATATATTTATTATTTATGAATTCATACTTGAATCTAGATATTTTATTTTAATCCTAGATAGATACTTTAAATAGTAAACTGTAAATATGGATGTTGTATTTTCTCATATCTGTATCCCGATATTGTGCATATTTATTAGATAGCCGTACCTTAGAGTACTGTATTGCATTAGGTATACTCGGAGGCTGCATCTGGCTGTTTTGAGATTAGTTTACTTGTGCATAATTTACACCCTCCACAATTTAAATCAATTGGTGATTTACCTCAATACAGTTATATTGCAATACTTTTTTGCACCTTCGTAGTATCTGGATGCCTATTTGTTATCCTTTACTTTGAAACATGAAGGTGTTAATAAGTATATATTTATATCTGGACGGTACATTTACTTCAATCTGAAAAGTTTATTTGTATATCACTATGCTTTAGTAGAATATATCATTACAGTTGTGTAAACATTTGTGCATGTGTTTCATATGTACATTCATTTTTCATCACCTAAAGTGGGCACTGTGAGAGGTTGGATATGGTGATTTATTTCAATATAATGCATTATGTCAGGATTATCATCATAATTTATTATCATTCCAAATACATCTGGATGCTTTAATTAAATATGATTGGGCCTTATGGTTCTTTCTTTTGTGTGTTGCTTGTATCTGGATCTTTTATGTCATTTTATTAGTATCTGTTACCTCTTTTCCACTATTTTAGCATGTTGGAGCTTTAATTCTATACAGCGACAACTGGAGTTTTAAATATCTTTCAAATCTGAATTGTTGTGGACGTATATTTGAATGTTGATGTTTTATTTCTAAACGACCTACTCCGTATAACGGTTTTACAACAGTTATATATCTTTTTACAATTTAGACTAAAAATGTGAATGTGCATTATAAATTGATTCTGTGTTTCATTAAAATTGACAGTTTAAAAACATTTTTAAACCTTGCTTTAATCATTAGAAATAAATCTGAACCCTTAATGTTAGTATTATTGTATTTAATGGCTCTGTCTCTGTGAGTTGCTTGTATCTGGATGTAGTATCTATTACATTGAGGGTAGTTTAATTCTGCATAGTTGATGTCCTATATCAGCTTGAATCAATACAGAGGTATCTGGATATTTCTTCTATCCAAAGTTGTACCTGGAAGCTTTAATGTGTATGTGTTTTTGTGCATGGATGTTCTACTACAATACCTTCATATCCAGATACTTTAGTTCACCTATTTAGCATCTGGGTACCTTGTTTCTTTACATTTCTGTTTGAATTTTTTATTGTTGTATCTGGGTACTATAGTTAGTTTTATATGTATTAGATGATTTAATTCTGTATCATTATTCTTACATGAACTATTTCATTTCACATTGGTATAACTTTGTATATGTGTGTCATATGTAGATACATTTTATATTAAAACTTAAAGTGAGTAGCTTAAATGGTTGATCCTGGATACTTGTTTTTAATGTAATGATTTTTGGCTAGTTTAGCAGTATACCTTTTGCCATTACACATGTATCTTGATACATGAATTATCTCTCATGTGTCCAGAGACTCTATTCTATTTGTTTGGTTTGTATCTGGATGTTTATCTCCATTAGATTAGTATCTATATAACTTTTTTCTATTGCTATAGTGTGTGGGTCTTTTGTCTGTTCCCAGCGGTAGCTGGATTTTTATGTAGCAACCATTGCTAGAGTTTAATTGAGGCTGTGTCAGGATTCTTTGTGTGTGTAACATAGGATCCTGGGGCCAGATGTAGGTAACTTCAATTTACCGATTCATAAATACCGAATTTTACCGATTCGGTACTTATGAATCGGTAAATATGAAGGAGGGAGATGTAGGTAATTCTCAAATTTGAATTAACGAATCGGTAACATTCGGTATTTACCGATTCGGTAATTACCGATTCGGTAAATACTGAATCCTGCAAAGGTGCAGGGGGTGTCACTTTGACACCCTCTAGCACCGCAAATACAGGCATGTGTGAAATGTGGCATGTCTGTGTGTCACATGGCACAGGTGTGCATGCACAGATGTGCATGCACACCTGAATTCGGTATTTTACCACCCAATAGGATTGGGTGGTAAAATACAGACTCTTAAGGGCCTGTGGCACTCTTAGGAGTGTCACCTACATGTGGAATTACCGAATCGGTAAAAATACCGATTCTGTAAAATGATGGCCCCTACATGCCAAATCCTAAATACCGGTCAGTAACGGCTGAAATCGGCCGTTACCGACCGGTATTAGCTCTCCTACATCTAGCCCTTAATCTTTTCTGGGTATTTGCCCTTCTCTCTTGAAGTTTTACAGTAATATGTTGTTTTTACATCTGAAATGATACTTCTAATCTGTAATGTCCGTTTGATTTTATTCTTACTGCGAAATATGGATTATTTATGGATTCATATTTGATTCTAGATATTTGATTTTAATCCTATACAGATACTTTAAATGGTACCTGTACATATGGATGTTTTATTTTCTCATATCCATAACCCAATTATGTAAATTTTTCTTAGTAAGTGGTACTTTAGGGTATTATATTGCTTTAGGTATACTGGAAAGTTACATCTGGATGTTTTGAGATTAGGTTACTTGTGTATAATTGACACTATCCAGAATTTAAATCATTTTAGACATTTCTGGATTCATCCCTCACATATCATTTTATCTGGAAATGTTATAGCTTATGTGGTCTTGTTTATGGATGATTTACTTCAATACAGTTATATCACAATACCTTTTTGCACCTTAGTAGTATCTAGATGCCTATTTGTCATTATTTACTTTGAAACCTGAATTTTTAAGTAGGTTTATATTTGTATCTGGGGGGTACATTTACTTCCAATCTAAAAAGTTGAATATTATATCACTATGATTCAGTAGAATATATCATCACAGTTGTGTAAACCTTTGTGTATGTTTTTCAAATGTACTTTCATTTTTCACCAAGGCCTAAAGTGGATAGTGTGAGTGGGTGGATATGGTGTCTTTATTTCGGATGTATGACGTTACAACGCATACTTTTACAACGCCTACCTTTACATCGCAAGTTTTACAACGCATACCATTACAACGCATAATGCTTTTGGGCGCTGGATAGTGAATAGTTTAATTTACTATTCCAACTCCAGTCCCCGTGGATAGTAGGGAAGGTGTTGGATAGTACATTAAACCTATTCCCTATCCTAGAGCGCCCCCCAGCGCTATGCGTTGTAATAGTTTGCATTGTAAAAGTTTCGTTGTAATGGTAGTTCGTTGTAAAAGTTTTGTTGTAAAGGCTGTATACCCTTTATTTCAATATAATGCTTTTAAGTCTAGATTATCATGATACTTTTTTTATTGCAAATATTTCTGGATGCTTTAATTGAGTATTATTGTGCTCTTTTGTATGTGTGTTGTTTAGATCTTGATGTTTTACTTCATTTTACTAGTATCTGTTACCCCTTTTCTACTCCTGTAGCATGTGGATGCATTATTTCTACACAGCAACAGCTGGAGTTTTACATATGTGTCAGATCTGAATTGTTGCGGACGTATAGTTGAAACTGGATGCTTTATTTCCAATCGACATACTCTGTATATAGTTTTACCTCAATTATATGTCTCTTTATAATTGGGTATAAACATTTGAATGTGTATTATATGTTGACTTTTTTAAATGTTGAACATTGCTTTAATCATTAGAAATAAATCAGAAACCTTTAATTTGAGTATTATTTTGTTTAATTGTTCTGTTTCTGTGTGTTGTTTATATCTGAATGTTTTCCTTCATTCTATTAGTATCCATTACCCCCAGGTCCCTTATGTCCTCGTCCCATTTATTGACATAGTGGAAATAACCATCTCCTGACAGAAAAAAAGACAAGAGGAATGCTGGGACCTTAATACTGACCCTCTCACCTGGAGTACATAAGCAGTACTTACCCAGCATCCAGCCTGTACTGTTTTTTCTGTCTGTCTACAGTTTGGACGTGGTGTGCTGGTGCTGCCCCTGCTGGGCTGGAGTGGCGAGCTTCTCTTCTCCCCCCGCCCGGCTGCCTGGCTGTGCGGGCGTGGGGTTCCCTTAGCTGTCTCCTGGCCTTCCGGGGTTTCTGAGGAGTCAGTCACCGTTGGAGCCAGTGTCCTGCCTGACCTCCCGACCCTTTGCGACTGGGGCTTGGTCTCCCGGTTTCTTCCGGGTTGCGTGCTCGTCTTTTTGAGCCTGGCCGGGTGAGACATGTTGTGCTTGATGTGTTCCTGCCGGTCTCCTAGAGTGCTGTAGTTTGGGGTGGGGGCCTTGTTCCTGGCGTTGGCCCCCACTCCGGGTGAGTTCCGCCTGCCGGATTTCGTTATCTTCCTTGATTGCTACTGTGTATTCCTGCATTTGTGACATGCCTTTTTCTCACCTGGCAGGCTGACTGTGCCAGAAGAAGTTTTTGTTTGCATGTTTCACTGCCTATGGTACACACTTCACGGCAGTGGGCGCTTGCAGTGTTTCTGCTGTTCCCTCTGGCGATGGGGGCCTTGTTGCTGGTGGTGGCCCCCACTCTGGGTGAGTTCTGGTTTGTGGATTTCTTTCCCCCGGCCATTTGTTGTCCGTTTCCGCCTCCTTAACAGCAGCGGGTGCTGCGCTGCCTTTTTTTCTTTCAAGGTTGCACATGCTATTTATTGTTCTGGACTTTGACTCCCGCATCGCGCCTGCGGAGCGCGGATGGTGCAGGGGGGTCGTGATGCATTCTGTGTGGCAGGCGGTCTTCTGCTGCTGGAGGTCGTGGTTTGGTATGGACTGCCTTTCCTTGCCCGTGCTCCTTTGAGTGTTGCTCAGAGTACTCGTTGTGGGGGTTCCTGGTGCTGCAGCAGGAGTTCTCCCTCAGGTTCGCTGTCTTCGGGTAGAGCCTCTGTGCCTAGCAGCGCGAGGTTCGGCCACTGCTGTTATGTCATTTGGAGCTCTGTTGGGAGGGTTCATCTCTCCGTTGAGTTCGTTTGGTGGCTTGGATCTCTGTGGATATGGGCATTCATGCTATGTGTCTGGTGGACTGCCCTGGGCTGACGTGTGTTCCTGTCCCTGCTGTGGTGGCGATTTCCTTTTTCGCTGGCTCCCTCTGTGCTAGCTCCTGGAGTTGCCTTGGTTTTTGGGGTCCTTCTGCATGCTTGCTTGGGCTCTGCCCCCTACTGCTTTCTCTGGAGTCGGGTCACCACTCGCGCCTGGTGGCGCGCAGTTGATTCTACTTTTGGTCTTCCTCCCCGCTTCCAGGCTTCGCTGTTGCTCCCGCCCCGGGCTGCTGGTGGGGCTGTGTTCATGCTCCTCTGGCATCTGTTTGTGGGGTTCTGAAGGCTCGTATTTGCCCTCTCCTGTGTTCTTTCTGGCTGCTGGGTACTGCCCCATGTTTTTGGGTTGTCCCTGCTCGCCCCGGCTCCTCGGGGGCTCCTGGTTCCCGTTTGGCAGTGCGGTGTTTGCTTCCTCTTCTGGTTTCCGTGGGCTGCACCTGGTACCTCTTTGGGCTTCCGGGTTTTGTGCCTGTGGCTCTGTGGGGCGTTCCTCCCCCGCTACATTCGGAACCGGTTTGTGCTCTTGGCCTGCCGCCGTTCCGTTCTCTGGGCAGGCCTCTCCGTGTTTCGGGGCTGCCTCCATTTGCAGCTATTCGACCCCTTTTTTGCTCCGGCCTGGGGCTGCCAGTGTTTGTCCCGGGGCCTTCGATGTATTTTTGAGTTGCTTCTTGGGGGTCTGGCTGACTGGGGAATGTCTCCGGCTGCTTCCTCTGCCTGGCTCTAGTGCTCCCCTTGCGCTTCTGGGGTTTCCTTGGGGTTGTCCTTGTTTTCCCCCGCTTCTGCTGCGCCCCTGCTCTGTTTCCAGGCTTGTCTTTGGGCTTGCTTCTGTGGGTCCTGGCTGCCCCTCCTGGTCCGCTTGGTCTGGTTGGTGTCTTGCGGGCCTGCGGGGTGCTGTGCCTTGTTTTTTTCTGGCCTGCGGCTTTCCCCTCCCTGTCTGCTTGTGTCTGGTCTCTGGGGTTCGGTTGGTGTGGTTGGGCTCCTGCTTTTCCTTTCCTCGCCCTCCCTGGATGTGTGCCCTGTTGAGATTTGCCTGTTGGGCCCCTGTGGTTGTGCCACTGCTGTTGGGGCCTGGCAGTGTTTCGCTGCTGCGCTCTTCTGTCCTGCGGTTCTCCCGGGTAGGGGTCTGTCTGGGTTCTGGGGGCTGTGGTTCCCTGGAGGTCTGCTGGGGCTTTCCGGCTCCTGTGGTGGCCTTCCTCGATCCTGCGTTCTTGCCTGTGCTCTCTCGGGAGGTTATGTCGTGGCACTCAGTTGGTTTCGGGCCCTTTCCTGCGGTGTCCTTCTGGGCCTGCTCCTGCCGGCGAATCTCTTCTTAGGCTTACTTCGCCTCTGGTTGGGTTTCTGTGTTTCTGCCCGGTCCTGGGTTTCCGTTGGGTGCTGTTGGACTTTGGGTTATCCCCGTAGTCACGGGGCTCCTTCTTTGTTGGTTTTCCTGTTCCCCCTGGGATGCGGCTGCCTTGTTTGTGCCTTTGTGGGGTCCTGGTCTTCAGTGCTTCTGGGTTGCCGTGTCCGGGGTTGCCTCATGTTGCTCCTGGTTAACCGGCTGCCTGGTGATTCGACGTGGCCTCTGGCTGTGCCTCCTTGGGTTTGATGACTGTGCTGCTGCCTCTCTGTTGGCTCTGGGGTGTATTTTGCTTGGCGTTCCCAGTTCTTTCCTGGTTCTGGTGTCCTGGCTCACTCCTGTCTTCCCCAGCTTCCCCGGGCTCTGCACCCGGTGTGTGTCTGTGTGGGGTGACGCCCATCCCCCCCTTCTGGGTGGGGTGTGGTTCTGGGGTTCTCGTTTTGTCTCTATGGGGTCCGGCTTCCTGGTTGACGGTTGTGCGGGGTGTCCTGCTCCTGGCCCTCTGGCTTCTCCGCTTCCTCGGGTTTCTGCTTTGGCGGTTTCCTCTGTTTGTTTTTTTCTTCAGGTCCCCTGTGTGGTCCAGCTGTGGTGTGCTGGGAGTCTCGGCTGGCCTCCCGATCCTTGGCTTCGTCCTGGGTGCTGCGTGGGCCCCTTCCGGGGCTGGTTTGGCCTGGGGGTCCTCCTGCTTGGACAGGTGGCTTGGCTTTGGTCCTTGCTTCCTGGTTCCTTTTGCTTGTTGCCCTGGTTCTGGCGGTTTTCTTGTCCCCTTCTGGTTCCGGTCGAGGTGCGGTGAGCCCTGGGGCCTTTCCGCTGCTCTTGCCCTTCCGGCGTGTGGGGCCTGGGTGTGGGTTGTCCTTAGGCTTCTGCCCCGTCTTTGGTTCCTCTCTGGTCCTCCGCCTTGTTGGCTCTTGTTCCTGTCTGCCCTCTGGGGTTCGGCGGTTTGGTGCCTGGTTGGTCCCTGGTTTGGAGTCTGTCAGGGTTCCCGGTTGCCCTGGGTTTGTGCCCTGCGGTGTTCTTCCTTCCCTTTGGGGTTGGGGTTTTTGGGGTTGTGGCCATTGGCTCTCTCCCCGTATCTACGGTGTTGGTTCGGTTCCGGGTTGTTGGTTCCTGGTCTTTGCTGCCCTCGGTTGTGTGGTCGGCTGCCTGCTTGGTCATTCTGGGGGTGTCTCTGGCCTGGGGTCTTTGAGTTGGCCTTCTCTGCCCTTGTGCTGTGGCTTTTCGTGTATGGTTCTGGTTCGTTTTTGCAGCCTCCCTCCCTGTGGGGGCTCTTGGCCACCTGGGTTTCTGGTCTTTGGCTCCTTCCATGTTCTTTTCTGTATGGTTGGTGTCTGGTTCCTGGTCGGTTCCTGGTCAGCTCCTGGGCTCTTGCTGTGACTCCTCCCTCTGGGCTGTGTGTGGTCTTAGGCAGCCCTGGTGGTACTGTCCTTTCTTTTCTGGGGCCTGGGCCTCCTCTGCGCGGTTTGGTTGGTTTCGTCCTCTGGTGCTTCTGGGGGTCGTTCCTTTAATTTGGTGTGGTGGGCCATTGTCTGGTGTGTGTTACCCTCTGACCTTGTTGGTCTGGGTGCTTGTGTCTGAGCCCTGTTGTCTGGCCTTCTTTCTTTGACCTTCTCAGGGGTTTGTTCCTTGTCTGTGCGGCTGCCGGGTCCTGGGTGTCTTCCTGGTGGTTCTTGGCTGGTCGCCCGGTTTCCTTGGCCTTGTCCTTTTGGTTTTTTGGCCTGGTTGCTCTGTCTCTGGTTTTTCTGGTTGGGGGCCTCCTTGTGTGGTTCTGGCCTACTGTTTTTGTTTTCTGGGTTGTTTCCGGTCCTTGTTTGTGTCCCTGCGGTCCTGTTCTGGGGTGCTGGCCGGTTGCTTCCTGCAGTTCCCGCTTTCTGTGCTCCCTTGGGTTACTGCGTTTGGTGTGGTTTCCTGGGTGCGCTGGTAGACTCGGAAGGCCGGTTTTCCTCTTTGGTATTCTCCACTATGTCAATGAATGGGGCGAGGACGTAAGGGACCTGGGGGCATTGCTCTATTCCTTACCGGTAATCTTCATTACTCCAGGTCCCATTGTCCTTGTCCCATCCATACGCCCGTCTCACACTCCCAGGCAGCTGGCCTTCCTGTGTGGGCTTGGTTGTACAGGTGGGATGCTGGGTAAGTACTGCTTATGTACTCCAAGTGGTAAGGGCAGTATTAGGGTCCCAGCATTCTTCGTGCCTTTTTTTCTGTCGGGAGATGGTTATCTTCACTATGTCAATGAATGGAACGAGTACAACGGGACCTGGAGTAATGAAGATTACCAGTAAGTAATAGAGCATTACATCTTTTCTACTGCTGTAGCATGTGAAAGCTTTACCTCTATACAGTTAAAGCTGACGTTTTAGGTGTTTGTCAAATCTGGATTGTTCTGTGCATATGATTTAATCTGTATGCTTTATTTCCTCCAATCCACATACTCCGGATATTGTTTCACTTCAATGTTATATTTCCTTACAGTTCCGGATAAATATTTGTATGTACATCATAAGTTCTTTCTGTGTTTCATTAAAAATGACAGTTTCTGTAAAATGTGTAACTTAATATTCCTCATTTCAGTGTATTGATTTTTTTACTCACCTATTTATATACTTTGTATATATGAACATTATATACTTTGTGTGTATCTGGATTTTTCACCTGTATATCATTATCTTGTGACAATTATTATTCTAGGATTTCAAATTTTCTGGATGCTTTAGTACAAGGCTGTGATATCTATTTTTTTCTTTCTTTCTATATGGATGCTGACTTTATTTACTGAGGTATTTGGTTTCTTTATGTAGCGACTATTCTGCCTGAAAGTTTTATTTAAATACAATCTAAAAGTGTCAATTGTATATCTGAAAATCAAAGGCTGTATTTCATTACTCTTTTACCTCAAGTGTATTTTCTGTGTAAATTGGTTCAAGAATATTTCATTGTTATCTAGAACTTTTTTTCTAAGGGCAACACTTGACTGCTGTACTTTGTTACAGTGCTTAACAAATAGTTTAACCCCTCCCACGCTTGTGACGGAACCGCTCCGTCACGCCCCACGGGTGGGCTGTACTGGTGATGGAGCGGGTCCGTCACGGCCCGCTCGCCGCGCCTGCGTGGCGCGAATTCCGCGCCTGCGCTGAGCGTTCTGAAGAGCGGGCGGGGCCGTGACGGAACCGCTCCGTCACAAGCACAGCCCACCCGAGGGGCGTGACGGAGCGGCTCCGTCACAAGCGCCGGAGCGCCGCGCGCCCCCCCCCCGCCCCTTAGCGCTGCGGCGGAATAGCCCCGCAGCGAAGGGGTTAAATGTGTATCTTCATGCCTCAGAACTTTGTTGGAATTGAAAGGCATCTGGATGCTTTCCTAATTTTCACAGGATTTAAAGCTTCAGTAGGTATTTATTTTTGTTTCTGGATGTTTTAAACAAATGTTTTGTACATCTGAATACTATATTTCTCTTTTGCAGTATCTGGATGCATTTCTTTATACAGCAAACTCTCTAGGCTTTATGGGTTCATTATTAAATGTAGATATTTACTATGAAATGTTTATTGACATTTCAAGTAAGATATATTGGTTATCTAGATGTTGTATTTATCACAAGTGCATACCAATTACGCATATCTGTATTACATGTTTGTACCTTAGTATGTTCTAGTGTAATTTTTATTCTGAATGGTTAAATCTAGGTGTTTCAAGGGTAGTTTAATTCTGCATAGTTGATGTTCTATGTAAGATTGAATCACTACAGAGGTATCTGGATATTTCTTCTATCTAACGTTGTACCTCAAAGCTTTAAGCTGTATGTATTTTTGTATATGGATGTTCCACTACAATACCTTCATATCCAAATACTTTATTTCAAATATCTATCATCTGTTTAGTTTGTTTCTTTACATTGGTATTTGAATAGTTTATTGTTGTTTACGTGTAGTATAGTTTTTTTTATCTGTACTACATAATTGAAATCTGTATCATTATACTTCCATGAAATATTTAATTCCATATAACTTAGTATATATGTATCATAAGTAGGTATTTTAATCAAACCTTAAAGTGGTTATCTTAAATGAATGGTTGTGATTTTTTTTTTAATGGAATGCTTTTTGGCTAGTTTATAAGTACACCTTTTACCATTGCAAATGTATCTGGACGCTTAAATTATCTATCATGTGTCCGGAGACTCTATTCTATATGTTTGGTGTGTATCTGGATGTTTATCTTCATTAGATTAGTATCTATATACCTCTTTTCTATTGCTATATAGTTTGTGGATGCTTTGTATATTTAACATAGTAGCTGGATTTTTATGTAAGAATCACTGCTAGAGTGTTCTCGATGTATCATTGTATCTAGATTATTTTTTATATGTAGATTATACTGCAATTGTATATTGTTCTACTTCAGTAATACATTTCATGATAATTTTGTTTAAATATTTGTTGTTCAGCATAATTTATTCATAACAATCTACAATTTCCGTTAAACTTTGAACTAGACTACTTTATTTCAATATGACACTTTCCTGGTTATTTATTTGTAAATTACAGTTTATGTAGATTACAATTGCATCTGGATTTTTTTACCCTTGTATCATTATAGTTGGACATTTCTTTTCTATTGATTGGTTGTTTCTGAATGTTTTAGTTTAATACTGTGGTATCTAAATTCCTTATTCCTGATTTAGAGTATGTGGATGATGAAATTCTTTGAAGTGGTGTTTGCAATAGTCATGTATCTATTTTCTTTTTTTTTATAACAAATTTTATTCATTTCTTAGGGGTACAGGTAGGGCAGTGCCTAATATAGACAATATAAATGACGATTGATGTAGAAAGTACAATTTTTAAATAACCATAGCAAATTAGCCAGTTGAACATCCGGTCTGCAAACTAAACAGTAGGACCTGATCCCACTGAGTACCTGCAACCACATGCATTTAGATATTTGTGTAGCAACCTATGAAATTGCGCGTCTGTGGCCTACTAATGAATTGAACATTATATTGGGGGATCTATGGGGGGTCAGAGTGTAGATCTATACCTCGGTAGGACACCCAGCCTGACCAAAGCTTTCTATATTTTTGCGGGGCATCCCTGTGCCTAAAAGACTGCGAATTTGGTTCCCATACATCTATCCATGTCTTTTTTTTCAATCTTCGATACTCGACTGAGTCACCGCCCACCGCATCTGGGCTATGTCCCTTTTGGCCAGAGTTAGGCCCAGGAACAGCAAATGTTCTTTGTGGTGATTTCCACCAATCTCTTCCGTACTGTGGAGTAATATTAACCTGGGGTCATGTGGAATGGTCCAGGCCAAGACATTACCCAGGCAGGACGTGATTCTCCGCCAGAATTGCTGCAATGCTTCACAGCTCCAGACCGTATGTAAGAATGTGCCCTCTGTGTCTCCACAACAGAGGCAGTGAGGGGACCCCCATTTTCAATAAACGGGATCGGGTATAATGTGCACAGGGAAGATATTTAAACTGAATGAGGCGGTATCGTGTGGAGATTGCCGCATTCTGGGTGCTAGCTAGGGCCTCGATCCAGTCATCATCAGTTATGGTAGGTATGTTGGTCGCCCAGGCATCTCGGCCAATCAAGGGCAAATTGTTTCTGCGCGAATGGCCCTCAGCATCTTCAACACAGGATGTTCGTTCCTGCGCAACCACCATGAGTTTGTTCATTTTCTTTTGGAGGGAGTACACTGTATCTTCTATGGTATAGACACGAGTTTTAGCTTGAGTGATACGATCTACTACTTTACAGTGGTCCTGGCGTGGGAAAGAGACCTCTGACCCAACAGCACCGATCTTCAACTCCAGGGTGTCTCTCGACTGAGTTATCGCCTCTAGCAATGTTGCATTGTCTGTAATCGGACCGATGGCCGCTGTTTCTCCAGAGCTGCTGGGGGTAGTAGTGTAGTGATCTAAGGTATTCTGTTTGCAGCCTGCACCCGCTGGTTTATCTGTGCCCATGTTGGTTGATGGGGCACGAGGAGGCTGATGAGTGGTGGGAAAGCTATCAGTAAAATCAAAGTGCTCCCCTTTTAGTGGCACTGCGTTCACACTGCCTGAGGTCACCACTGAGGGGTGACAAGCCTTTACACGTCTTTGTTTTAATCAGCTGCTGTGTCTCCAGGTTGGTTTGTGGCGCCCCCCTCAAGAGCGACATCAATGGCTGGGCCTCATGTAATGCAGCCCGCCAGGATCACAAGCCGCATCAAGTCTGGCATGGCCGCCTCTGTAGCCCTAGAAGGCCGGCCAAGTGGGCTCCCTAAAGGAACCGGATTCGTCGGACCCCTGACCTGCTAGTTACCACTGTTGGTTTAATTCTCTGAAGTCAGGGGCCATAAACCCTGCGGGATATGGCTTTGTACAGGAACAAAGTACTCCCCAGTTTGGCCAGTATGTGTGTTTCCGGTGTTTACTAGGCCAAGCTCCCTGGTTTACTCCAACGGCGCTTCCACCAAGTGAATCATGATCTTGGTTATTTCCCCAACATTGGCTCTGGCTCTGCAGGAGGTTCTTTGGGTGCCAATGCCTGGTATCTTGTGTGGCATCCCCGGTTCCGGAGTATGTCCCCGTGGGTATACAAGGCTGCATGCATCATTCAGCTCTTCCTTTTGTTGCCTTTCCTGGTGTTGAGATGCTACGCCAGAGGGCCCCACTCCTCAACCACGTCACCAAATCGCAGTACTCCCAGTCTTTATTTCTGGCATCGATGGATATCAGCTTCGGGGCCTTTAAAAACAGCCTGTTAGCTAGTCCCCAGACATCCGGCTCATCTATGGGTTCCCCTCGTCACTGTGAAATCTCCAGGGCGTGTGGTACTAAATCCTCAGACGCTCGCTGCTCTGCAGAGTCCTAACAGATCTCCAAGTTATCATAATGCGGCCCCTGTCCGTCAGGGCTGCAGCCTTCTGCGCCCAACTTGTCGGGTGGATATTAGAGGTTGCTGGTGATCACCTTGCATTCTATTCATGCCCGCCCCTGCCTCATCTGCCACAGAGTCTCCTCACCTCTGTCTATTTCCTCTGGTGGCTGTCTTCCTCCCTCAAGCCTCTAGGATTCGGAAGCGCCGATACGCCACATTCGTTGACCTTTCACTGCGTGAGCCATGCCATGGTTACATCAGCGTGCAGCCGTTCCGTTAGGTATTCGGATGACGCTGTTCGTCGCCTTCATCGCACAAACCGTTCTCTGTGGTTGATGCAGCAGGATTATGCGCTGGTGTCTGGATTTTTGTTGGATTCTGACTGTTAATGGCTGGGGCGGTTGGAGGTGCTTTAGGTCGCGTTCGCCATGTAGGCTTACCCAGCCATGCCTCTCATATCTATTTTCAATCTAGAAGATTAAAGTGAATTGACTTTCATTAAGACTTTGTTTAATTGTGGCTGTCTCAGGAATCTTTGTATGTGTAAAATAGGATCTTGCAGCCTGATTCATGAAGCGAAATTGAGCCCGCAATGGCTGCGAAAATGCAATTGCGGGTGCAAAACACGGAATCGGCATTCAAGTACAAAATAGCGATTTCGCAAACACAGAATAGCGATTAAAATAGCGATTACGCTATAATAGTCGCAGAGTCCCGGTAGTCGCGCATTAGCGATACGGAAATAGCGACCAACCACGGAATCTGCTAAATGAATAGCGAAACGCAATTTATTCTCAATCGGCATTCATGAAAAATATACAATAGCGGAAAACCCCAAAATCGCAGTTTTGCGCGGCGCAAATTAAGGACAACTCAAAGCAGGTGGTAACCATAAAAGCCATGATTAAGTAAAATTTGAAAAACAGTTGGCCAATCACCAACAGGTCCAGGCCTGACCAATCACACATAAGGACATTCAGCAGCAGCATTAGGCGTTCCACAATGCCAGGAATGTACATGGTGGTGAGGCGGCGAAGGCTACAGCGAGCAGCACGGAGGAGACGCATGAGGCAGGAAAGGATTTACCGGCAGCGGGTCACCTTGCTGGGCCAGACCAGAGAACAGATTTATGCCAAATACAGGCTGAATGGGGAAATGATCACCTGGCTGATACAAGAACTTGACCCCCTCATGCAGCACCCAACAAGGCGAAACAATTCTGTGCCTACACATGTGCAGGTATTGTGCAGCCTGCACCTCCTGGCCTCCGGCAGTTTCCGGGGCATAGTAGCGGCTGCTGGGGGGATATCCCAGCCCACCATGTCACGCTGCCTCCACACTTTCGTTGACGCCATGCTCACCCAGCTCCACCGCCACATCACATTTCCCACGAGCCAACAGGAATTGGACCTGACAAAACGACAATTTTACAATGTAGCCCATTTTCCCCATGTCCTCGGCTGCATCGACTGTACCCACGTCGCCATCTGCCCACCAGCTGCCACGGAGTATATGTACCGCAACCGGAAGTCCTACCACTCCCTCAACATACAGATGGTCTGCAATGCCAAGACCATCATCACTGACATTGTCGCACAGTACCCAGGGAGTACCCATGATTCCTTTATCTTCAGGCACAGTGGACTCCACACACGACTGCTCAGAGGAGAGTTTGGGGAAGGACACCTACTTGGTAAGTACACTTTGTCGACAATGTCACATTGCAATGAAGTCACTGCGCTGCACAGGCAATCAACATCTGCTCCTCTCATTCAGGTGACAGTGGCTACGCCCTACGGGAATACCTCCTGACCCCTTACCTCAACCCTGCCACACCTCAGCAACGGCGCTACAATGTTGCGTACATCCGGACAAGGAACTGTATAGAAAGGATATTTGGCCTGCTCAAGAGCAGGTTCCGTATACTGCACAAGACAGGTGGGGCCATGTATTACAGTCCTGCTGCGTGCTGCCGCATTGTGGCTGTCTGTGCAATGCTCCATAACATTGCAACCAAGCGCCGGATACCTGTTGACATCTCAGGCAGTGAATCTGAAGGGGACGACCGGCCACCAGCACATGTACACCATGCACGCGGGGAGAACCCAGCTGAAGGCCACAGACGTCGCAACCACATCACACTGAACAATTTCTAGCCCACCCTCTTCCCCCACCGCACATATCACAATTGCATGCAAAATGTAATGATTACACAAGGCTAATGTGTGCAGCAAAATAAATATATTTGTTTCATTCACAAGAAAAAGGTAATCAGTCCAACTATTTACAAATAACAGTATTGCTTCATACTGCAGTGTGCATGTACATGGCAGGCTTAGCGTCAGCCTGTGCCAGTGTTATGCAGACAGTGTCAATGGCGCCTCCTGCGCGTAATGCCCAAGCGCCTCTGAGGCTCTTCCTCTTCCTGGGCACCTGTACCAGCCGTTGCCCTGGTGCTGTGCCTAGGTGGCGGGACCAGTGTGGCCGATTGGCTGCTCACGCTGGAGGCACCCTCACTGGCATCGTCGCCCCCTACAGTGGCCGGTAGCGCAGGTGTGTGTAGTGCCGTTACCTCGGTGGTTAGGTGCTCCAGTACCCTGGTGATGTCCTCACAGCACTGCACTAGTTGGTGCTGCTTTGTGAGAGAGCGCCGCGACAACTGGGTGGTGGCATTTGCTGCCACATAATTCGACCTGCTATAGGCGGACAGCCGGCTCATCAGCTGGTGGTGGCGCCGGCTCGCTACACTGCGGTGCTTGATGAGCGCAGCAGTTTTCTCCTCCATGGCTGCAGTCATGCGGCCCATGGCCGCCGTCATGCGGTCAATGCGGTCTCCAACTCCCACCACATTGCGCCCAATTTTGTGCAGCTGGAGCTGGATGGCACCTTGCTGCTGTGACTGGCGCTGGTGGATCCGGAGCATGCGTCTCTCTACGCTCATGCAGGCATAGCGATGTCCATTGCCCCTCCTGCTGATTGCCCGCTGTGTTGCCGCTGTCGCAGGCCCAGATCTCTTGGCACCAGCTGCAGGTGGTGTTGCAGCAGGCGTTGCTGGTGCGGCAGGGACTGGGGGCACATTAGTGGGGTGCCTGGCTCTGGCTGCGGGTGGGACGGCAGATCCAGATGCAGCAACGGTGGGGGGCCTGGCCTTGGCTGCGGGTGGGACGGCAGATCCAGATGCAGCAACGGTGGGGGGCCTGGCCTTGGCTGCGGGTGGGACGGCAGATCCAGATGCAGCAACGGTGGGGGGCCTGGCCTTGGCTGCGGGTGGGACGGCAGATCCAGATGCAGCAGCGGTGGGGGGCCTGGCTGCTGGTGTTGTTGCAGCGGCAGGGGCTGGTGCCTGGGTTTCTGGTTTTGAATCCTCCTCCTGGGCCTCCTCATCTATCTGCAGCCTCTCGCTGTCACTGCTGTCTGCGCCACCTGTGAGGGTAAGTGGATACTCATTAGTTGCATGTGACTGTCAGACGTGCTGATGTTACATGCATGCTGGGTGACATTCCCTGGATGGCTGTGGATTTGCGTACTTTGGGACCTGTCTGGCTGCATTGGGGTACTACTATATTGTGGACATACTACATCTCCCACAATGCTTCAGGGCATTCCCTGATGCGCAACAAAGGCATGACTAAGGCCCAATAAGTGAGCCTATTTGGTCAGGGACGGTCATAGGGGACAGGGTCGCAGTCGCATGCCACTTACCTTGGGTGTCTTGGGTGGGGCGGGAGGAGTCCAGAGGGGTCACGCCAACGCACGCCTCCCTCTCAAGGGTGTCCTCGACCTGGTCCTCCAAGGGTGTGTTGGGTGGGACTGTCGGTCCGCCACCTCCAGTGCCCGATGCCTCTCTGAGGCGCTCCGCCACCCTCTCCTTGGCACGACCTCGGAGGTCGTACCAGCGCTTCTTAAGCTCCTCCAATGACCTATCGGCCACACCCACCGAGTTCACGCTGGAGGCTATTCCCAGCCAGATCCTCCGCTTGTCTTGCTCTGGGACCTTTCTGGAGTTGGTCCCGAAGAGCCGGTCATGGTTGGCCACCACCCCTTCAATAAGGTTCTCGAGCTCCTGCTCTGAGAACTTGAGCTTTCGCTTTCGTCCTGCGCTGTTGCTGGGGCCAGGGACAGGTTCCTCAGACATGTCAGCAGATATGTCGCTATTTCAGTCGGTAGAGAAGTCGCTATCGCTGGTTTAGCGTCTGCTTTCCGACTTGCTCCCTCGGAGGTTTGCCTCGCTGTGGTGTTTGGGGGTGGGAACTGCCTGCTTCCTGGTTGTGATGTCATCACTGTGCTCGGAAAGCGACTTCCCGTTTTCCCGATCGCGCGAGAATGCGAGTTGCATTCCCGATCGCACGGGATTGCGAGTCGCATTTCCGATCGCACGGGATTGCGAGTCGCATTTCCGATCGCACGGGATTGCGAGTCGCAATCCCGACGCAGGTAGCCGGGATTAGCGATTTTTCGGCGTTTTTAGTTGGTCGCTATCGGATTTAGCGCCCGCGTGCGAGTCGCTATTTTTTCTCCGAAATGTACATGAATGCCGTTTTGCGTTTCCTCAATAGCGAGTCGCTATTAATCGCTATTAGGGACACGCAAAACGGCCCGTACATGAATCAGGCTGATAATCTTTATTGGGTATTTGTCTTTCTCGCTTGAAGTTTGACAGCATTATGCTTTTTTTATCTGAATTCGATACTTCTAATCTGTAATGTCTGTTTGATTTTCTTCTTGCTGTGAAATATGGATTATTTATGGATTCATACTTGATCTAGATAGTTTATTTTAATCCTTTTTAGATACTTTAAATGGAATCATGTACATATGGATGTTGAATTTTCTCATATCCATAACCCAAATATGCACATATTTCTTAGTTAGTGGTACTTTAGGATATTATATTGTGTTATATATATTGAAAGGTTGCATCTGGCTTTTTTGAGATTAGGTTACTTGTGCATAATTTACAACATCCACAATTTGAATCATTTTAGACATATGTGGATGTATCCCTTAGATAACATTTTATCTGGAAACTTTATAGTTTATGTGTTTTTGTTTATGGATGATTTACTTTAATATAGTTATATCACAACACTTGTTTGCACCTTTTTAGTACCTGGATGCCTATTTGTTATTCTTTACTTTGAAGTCTGAATGTGTTAATTTCTGTATTTTTTGTGTTTCTGTGTGGTATTTGTAGAGTGCACAATCATCCCGAAGGACGTCACGGCGCAAGGATCGCATACCAATTGGTGCAAGGGGAAGTGTTTAATTAAAGCTCCGACTATATTTGAATAGACCGGTACGAAAGGGGGTGATGATGGACGGAGCATCTGAACCAATCAAACACTCACACCCAGTCAACAGATCTGGGTTTAATCCATCACCATTCTTTAGTCCACTCTGCCACCCCAGTTCAGACATGGCCATATGCAAATCAGTCTGACCCTGTACCTCATGGGAACAGTCCAGCCCGAACTGCCAAGCCATGCCTTCCCTAGACCGGAATCAAGCTTCCTAGGACCGGTTTCTGGCAGGGTCACACTGATTTGCATATTGCTATGTCTGAACTGGGGTGGCAGAGTGGGCTAAAGAACGGTGATGGATTAAACCCAGATCTGTTGACTGGGTGTGAGTGTTTGATTGGTTCAGATGCTCCATCCATCACCACCCCCTTTTGTACCGCTTTGTTCGCCATAAGTTGGCAGGGTATGCTCAGACGTTGAGTCCCTTGCTCACTTTGCCACTGGATTCAAGCAAGCCTGGCTGAAGACGGCTGAAATGCCAGAAACCGGTCCTAGGAAGCTTGATTCCGGTCCAGGGAAGGCATGGCTTGGCAGTTCGGGCTGGACTGTTCCCATGAGGCACAGGGTCAGACTGATTTGCATATGGCCATGTCTGAACTGGGGTGGCAGAGTGGGCTAAAGAACGGTGATGAATTAAACCCAGATCTGTTGACTGGGTGTGAGTGTTTGATTGGTTCAGATGCTCCGTCCATCACCACCCCCTTTTGTACCGCTATATTTGAATAGAGGACTAATTTGCCTGGGGAACATGAATGTTTTTAGCTTCTTTCTGAAAAGCAAATGATCGTCTGTCAGGTCGCAAGTCAAGTGGGAGGTTGTTTCAGAGAGCAGCAGCTGATTTGGAGATGAGCGGTGTCCCATCCCAACTCTTGAGGTATGCTTGACTTTTGCAAGGGTCAGATGGCGCGATCTCAAGTTGAAAGATGGTACATGGAATGCCAACTTGTCTCGCAAAATGTGTGGGCCGTTCTCGTACAAATCTCTGTGAGCGTAGCAGAGAGGTTTGATTTTGGCTATTTGGCACACCGGCGCCCAGCGTAGCTCTTTCAAGCTGTCAGATACTGAGCTGTATCTGTTTTTATTATGGATCAGTCTAGCGGCTGCGTTCTGGAAAACTTGGAGGCAAGAAAAAAGATAGTCAGTCAGGCCCACATAAAGCGTGTTTCCGTAGTCCAGCCTACTTACCTGCAGTTCAGAGCAATCCAAGGAAAAATTCTGCAAAAAAGTTTCAACGTGGTGAAACTTTTTTCCACATATCATGTGTACTTGGTCCTACATGGATAGGGCGTTATTGAATAGGATGCCCAAGTTTCTAGCTACACGCTTGGGATCGGGGGCAGTTCTCAGTGCTTGGGGCCATGAGCTACTGTCCCAAATTGAGTGTGCATCCCAAAGAGCAAAATCTCAGATTTTCCAGCGTTTAGCTTTAGGTAGTGATCTGTCATCCATGTTGCGACTTCGGTGAGGCAGTTACTCAGGTTGCTCTTGGTGTCAGTGTTAGCCGATCTGTCGTCCAAGGGGATCAGTAATTGCGTATCGTTGGCATAAGAGCAAATGTCGAAGCCCCCTTTCTTGCTAATGCTGCTAGAGAAGAGACATATGCATTAAAAATAGTAGGGCTGAGAGAAGCTCTCTGCGGGACTCCATATTTGTTTTCTTTTGGAGTAGAGGAACATGAGCCCATTTGGATTTTTTGGGTTCTGTTTTTCAGGAAAGATGTGAACCATGAAAGGGCTTTTGAATGTAGTCCCTTCTCATGGAGGATTCATATTAGGTTGTTATGTGATACGGAATCAAAAGTCACAGTAAGGTCCAAAAGGATCAGTACTACGGCTCTACCATAGTCAACCAAGGATCTGATATTATTGGATACCGCAAGTAAGGTGGCCTCAGTGCTATTATTGGTTCGAAAACCGGTCTGGTAGGGGTCCAGTAAGTTACTGGTCTGAAGAAAAGAAGTGAGCTGTCTGTTGACGAGTCTCTCCAGGACCTTGAATAGGTACGGTAGCTGTGAGATCGGTCTGTAGTTTGCTGGGTCGTAAGTATCTAGGCCTGTTTTATTTTTAATAGAGGAAAAAACACAGTTTCTTTCCATATGGATGAGAAGGAAGCTAGCTCTAAGGATTGATTAAGGATTTTGGTGATATGGGGGCATAAAACTGACATTAGTCGTGAAAAGATAAAGGGGCCGATTAGGATGGCGGTTTTTCCGCATCCTCCGGGCCGGCGGAAGTGTCCGCCGGCCTGGAGGATGCGGAAAAACCGCGGCGGAGACTCCAAAGACCCACCGCCAAATTAGGATGGCTGGTGGGTCTGGAATTCCGTCCGCCGCTTTTCCGCCGCGGTCGGCTTCCGACCACGGCGGAAAAGCTATAACATGGCAGGCGGTGTCTATGAGACACCGTCCGCCATATTATGATGTTTGTGTAAATATGCTTTTCCACGGCGGCTTTTCCGCCATGGAAAAGCATACGGACATTCACTTTTGGGGCCCGTTGCGGGCCCCCTGGGTGAATGGGGCGGTGGGGGGTGCACATGGGGGGTACCTATGGTACCCCCCTGCATTTGCGTACACAAAGCAGCAGGCACCGTGCGATGCCTGCCGCTTTGTGCATGTAAATGCAACACATGCATTTTTAACATTGCGGCGGGTGCAGCTTGAAGCTGCACCCGCCGCAATGTTAATAATAGAGGATGTGACCACCACCCTGGCGGTCACATCCTAATTGCCATGGAGGGACCGCCGCTGCCCATGCGGACGGTCCCTCCTACTCAGGGGTGGCGGACGGACGCAAGTCCGTCCGCCATCCTAATCGGCCCCAAAGTGTGGGCAGGGATCAAGTGGTGATCCTGCCTTAACCTCAGTCATAGATTTGGCTACCTGCTCCTCTGAGAGGGGGCCCAGCGTGGCCAGATGAACTTGGGCTAGGGTGTGAGGTGTCATAGATTCCCAGTCTGTATTATCTCTCTCTGGCTGATTGTTGAAGGATGCACCACTTTGTCAGTGAAAAAATATTAAGTAACTCACAGTTATCTGTTGTAGGTGCCATAGTTTGAAACAGGCTAGAAGGTTTGCAAAGTTCTCGGATTACTTTATAGAGTTTTTTGGATGAGTTACCATTGTCTTCGATCCTTTTTGTAAAGTAATTTTTCTTTGCATTTTTTCAATTTGGCTAGGTATCTTGATGCGTCCTCACTGTCTTTTGATAGTCTCCATTTAGGCTCCCAGGTACTGCACTTTCTTTTCATTAGTTTTAGTTCTAATGAGTACCATTTCTCAGATCGCATTTTGGTGTTCGTTTTACCATTTAGTTTAGGAGTGCACTTATCAAGTGCTTTCTCAATTTCATTTTGTAGATGTTTGACTTGTGCTTGAGCGGATTTGTGTGGAGCATGTCAAGGTTGTAGTGGGAGAAATGAGTGGCAAATAGGTCAAGGGTGATATGGTTCCAGGGTATTTTCTGAAACTCTGTCTTTGTCTGAATTGGTTTATCTGATAAGCTAAGAGTGAAAGAGATTAGTGAATGGTCGGTCCAGGATAGTGGTTTAATGTCATGGATCTTGATAGTCTTAATATTGGAAAACAGTAAGTCCAATGTATGGGTTGGTCCTTTGATCCATTGAGCTAGTTGTATTGTTGCCATGTCAATTTCCAAGTGTTTAGCTCCCGGTTTGGACACGTTTTCATAACGAATATTGAACATTTTCTGTTTTAGGCAAAGAGGAAGAAGTTGTGATAACAGACTTGCGCTAAAATCAGTTTAAAATAGGTTTATATTTGTATCTGGAGGCTACACTTACTTCTAGAAAGTTGAATTGTATATCACTATGCTCAGTAGAATATATCATTATAGTTGTGTAAACATTTGTGTATGTTTTTCAAATGTAGATTAATGTTTCATCAAGGTCTAAAGTGGATAACCTGAGTGGTTGGATATGGTGACTATATTTCAATATAATGCTTTACGTCTAGATTATCATTATACTTTTTTATCATTGCAAATTTTTCTGGATGCTTTAATTGAGTATTATTGTGCCTAATGGCCCTTTATTATGTGTTCTGTTTGTATCTGGATGGTTTACTTCATTTTATTAGTATGTGCTACCTCTTTTCTACTACTGTAGCATGTGGGTGCTTTATTTCCACCAAGAAACAGCTGGAGTTTTACACTTGTGTCAAATCTGAATTGTTGTGACATATATTTGAATCTGTATGCTTTATTTCCAGTCACCATACTCTGTATAAAGTTTTACCTCAATTATATATCTCTTTAGAATTCAGTCTCAACATTTGATCGTGTATTATACATTGACCCTGTAATTCACTTGCTTTAATCATTGTAAATAAATATGAACCCTTAATTTGAGTATTATTGTGTTTAATGGGTCTGTTTCTGTGTGCAGTTTCTAGCTGAATGTTTTCCTTCATTTTATTAGTATCTATTACCTTTCTTCTACTGCTGTAGAATGTGGAAGCTTTAGCTATATACAGCAATAGCTGACGTTTTAGGTATGTGTCAAATCTAGATTGTTCTGTGCCTATAATTGAATATAGATTTTTTTTCCTCCAATTCACATACTCCGTACAATGTTTTACCTCAATGGTATATCCCATTACAGTTCGGTCAGAATAATTGTATGTGCATCATAAGTTGGTTTTGTGTTTCATTAAAGTCAAGAGTTTCTTAAAAATGTTTACCTTAGCTTTTGTCATTTCAATGCAACATTATTTTGCTAAATTATTTGTATACTTTGTTGTTATGAAGATTATATCACGTTGTGTGTCTCTTCATTTTTCACTTGTGTATCAATATCTTGTAACAATTTATATTCTAGGATTTGCACATTTCTGGATGTTTTAGTACAATATTGTGAGATCTAATTATTTATCGTTCTGATTTTATTTACAATAGTATTTAGTTACTTTACTTATCAACTATTCTACCTGGAAAATGTATTAAATACAATCCAAATGTGTCAATTGTGTATCTGCAAATCAAAGGCAGTATTTCATTACTCTTTTATCTCAAGTGTGGTTTCTGTGTACAATGCTTCAAGAATATTTCATTCTCATCTAGAACTTTTATTCTAAGAGTTACACTTGACTCCCTTACTTTGTTATACTGCTCAACAAATAGTTTATATGCGTATCTTCATGTCTTACAACATTGTTTCAATTGAGAGGTATGTGGATGCTTTTTCTGAGTATCATAGAATCAAAAGCTTTTTTAGGTACTTGTTTTTGTATTAGGATGTTTTAAACCAATATTTTCTACATCTGAATACTTTATTTCTTTTTTGCAGTATCTGGATGCATTGTTTCATACAGTAAACTGTGTAGGCATTATGGGTTCATTACACATGCATTTTATCACCGGCACTAGGATTGTTCCACGGGGGGGGACTTGAGCCCCCAGACTGCGCTGCTGCCTGTCGCGCCTGGAGGCGCTGTCATCATCCTGCGCACCAGGTGGTGTATACATCCGCACGCGGCTCCCGCTTCACGGGATGCGCGCATTACATCACAGACACTAGGTTTGTTTCACCGGGGGGGACTTCGGTCCCCAGACTTGGAGGCGCTGTCATCATCCATCAATCGCGGTTCCCGCTTCGCAGGACACACGCATTTCATCACTAGCACTAGAATTGTTCCACATAGAGGGGGACTTCAGCCCCCAGACTACCCTATTGCCTGTCACCCCTGGAGGTGCTGTCATCATCCTGCGCACCTGGAGGCGCATAAATCCGTCTCACAGCTCCCCCTACACGGGATGTGTGGGGGCGCGCCCGGACAAAGGGTGGGCCCATCCTTGGCCGTCAGTGACTGGGTGTGGCCAGGCTGGGCCACCCCTCTGTCACCTGCCCTTCAGGCTTGGATTACACCGGCTATACCCCTCATGTTGCAGAGGTACTGTGTGTCCTTTTTTTATTGTCCCCTCATTTGCTACTGTGTGATAGACTGAGCTGGATCTTCATCGTCGAAATTCAGCGTTACCCCTACGAACTGCTAATTGTGTATGGAACTTTGGGTGCATGGTTTAATGTACCAAACACTGGCCAACCTGTGGTGATGGACTTTGTCATAGTCCTGGTGCCTGGTTTCATTAATTTTTTTTCTTTGTTTGTTACATACTTGAATTATGGGGAAAAGAAAGTCTATGGAAGGCAGTGGGGGCGGAGGCGAAGAAGGCAATAGTCCTAGACCACGCAAGGGAAGAAAAGCTAGAAAGGTATCCAAACAAGCTGGCAATAACTGTGTAATGGACAGGATTGACACACTCATTGAGGAGTGTGAGGATATACTAGCAGATGATTCAAATGTGAGAGTAGGTAGGAAAAAGACCCCATCCAGTTCTACACAAAGTAATAGTGGAAGCCCAAACCAACACTTTGCTATCCCTAACATGTTCCTCAAAACCCATAAAAAAGGGCCTGTTCCCAAAATTGGCGATTTGGAACAGATTCAGGGAAAGATGGGCGGTCCCTCTTCCTGCAAATCCCGCCCTAGCCCGTCTATCACAGCAGAAGATATTAATACCTCCAGCCCTCCTATCACAATAGAAGATAATAATCCCATCATATTGATCCTCTAATCATATGTACAAACAGGTATACCATGTTATCCATCGCCACAGAGGAAGCGACGCCCCAGGTACCTGAGGCACCCCTAGTAAATACAATAGGGTTGGTAGAGACTCACACTGCAGACCCCCAGGAAGTCATCATGCTGGTGCAATCGTTAAGGGCTGAAATCGGGGTTATGAAAGCGGTGATTGAGGATCTATCCATGAGAGTTAGACTTTTAATGAAAAATAATCCTTCTTGTCCTAAATGCACTAACATCCAACCCACTAATCCCTTACCAACTAGACAAACATCTGATGCAGTGAGAGAAAATGTTAATCTCCAAAACGGGGGCATGAACATAGGTGACCGGCTGTATTCTGAGGTGGCGAAGCCTAAAAAGTTGGCACCATTATTACCCACCCCCAAATGGATGCATAATACTAACACTAACGCTACTGCCTAACACACTGTAAACCAGAACATAACAGAAAACCTAAAAAAACATCCTCCGGGTGGTAGAGGGACCTACCCTCTCCAGCTTTAAAACTTGCAGAGTAGCACCCACATGGGGTGGGGGGACAGAATGTAGACAAAGCATCCAGCATTCACAGAATCTATATGGTAAACATCCCCAAGCTAGATACCAGCAAATGTATAGAACGCGCAGATTCTCTAACAAATTAAGCCATTCACTGGATTAGGCACGTTAGGGGTTGCCGCTCTGTGAGTAGGGAGGACATTATCAGGGTGCGCAGACTTTCTTTTCCCATCCAACCGACAGACTGTATTGAACTCACCCTCAGTAGGAAGAATCTAGTCGATAATCTCTTTGCCATCGAGTTTCGTAGCTGTTCCCACAACTCATCATTCATACAGTTTAAACAGGCTCCGCTGAATAGTCAGCCTAGGGACCCCATTGGACAGTCGCCAACAATGCGGCTGCATTGTTTCCCATTGGACAATATTGACTGACTAGGAGGCTTGTTCATAACAAGAGTAGGTGACACGGGAGATACACCAAACAACAGGGTTAGTCTGCCTACTATTTACCTTCTTGATACTGACGAGTATGGGCGCACTGGACTCTCAGGAAGGAATAACACTCCTCCACTTTTAAAGGAGAGTTATAGGGAAACTAGCTGCACGCATCCTGTGGACTTAGCGGACCCATCACCGTCTTGCAATTTTTCCAAAAGGGGAACTCTTTTATCGTGGAATATAGCAGGGTTGGGTTAAAAATTATTTTCCCTGGAGTGGCATGCCTTTATCAAAGGTTAGGACATTTGCCTTTTTCAAGAAACGTGGCTCATGGCTTCACAATTTTATGTAGGATATCTAAACTATCACATTCTAGCCATGAGGGAATAAAGGTCGCCCTTCAGGGGATTGACAATCTGGGTGCGACAAGAACTAGGCATCATCATAGAATAATGACATTTAGGCTTTACGCCTGAAACTTGACCCCCTGGAGTACGTAGACATTTATAATGTATATGCGAGAGGAACTAGAAGGAGGAAGTCGGAAGTTATAGTGGCACTCGACAACCTCCTCGATAAATACTCAGCAGATAGTAATGTCATCATTGCGGGTGATTTTAATACCACTTTTGAGCCCCTTGATAACGAGTAAAGCAACCTCTTAGAGGAATAAGATCTGCAGTGGGCAATACCAAAATAGGAGCTCGCACCCATAAAAAAATAGACTCATGTGGCCATACAGATGAATTCCTTCCGCCTAGGAAAAGGCTTTCGGGCTGCAAATGGCAGGACCCCGTTAAATAGATTAGGGGCAAATACCTTTAGTAACGGATCAATGGCCAGTCGTATAGACTATATACTAATTTGTCTGAATCTATGGCACACACTTGGTGACATGGTAGTCAAAGATGGGTTGGAGAGTGACCACAACCCTTTGTGTGCAACTTTGGGTTTGTGGCAACAGCGGACATCCACACAGAATAGGTACGACCTCTATCCCTGTGATGTAGTCCCCACCAACAACATTAGGCGTCTGAAGTGGACAAGATTAGTAGAAAAGCCCGAATCCATAGCTAACATTACCAAGGAAATAGATAATGCTTTGATAGAGCTAGAGTCTATTACGGCTATGAATGCAGCACTAGAGCTTACCACCCAGATCCACAACAAATGTTTTACTCATTTGCGCACACATTTTGTTGCAAGCCTAACAAAACAGCAAGGAAGAGAGACAGCTCCTGGTTCAATAAGGAATGTAGGCAGGCTAGAGAATCACTTGGGGACGCAATCAAAATGGGGGAGCCCACTACAGTGAGGGTAGCCAGAATGTTTTATATGAGCACCCAGAAAAAAGCCAAAAAATCATGGGATGAGAAAAGATGGCAGGACCTCAGGGAGGCGTGCTCCAGGAGTGATAGTAAAATGATTTGGAACATAGTAAAGTGGGATAGCCGAGGCCAGCCGGAAAACCCACACAACTATGTAGCACAGGAAGATTGGGTCAAATTCTTCAAACCAAAGTATGCCTGCACTGATAGTGAGCCAAATTCAGAGGATCTTATCCATAGGCTATACCAAGAAGAGGCATTTAATAGTACCAATGTCAGTGTAGCACTGGGAACTGTAGTAGGTGGGAGGGGGCCTGGCCCTGATGGCATTCCTGCAGATATGTTCCTATAAGTCAAACCAAGATGGAGCAGGTACATCCTGTTGCTGGCCAACTCTGTTGCGAATAAAGCCCCTAAACCAGATTCGGGAAAAGGGTCAGAAATAATCCCCAATTACAAGAAGGGAGAACAATCACAAACAGGTAACTATAGGTCCATTAGCCTGATAAACTCCCTACAAAAGATATTGGGTAGGTTAATCCTCAACAAGATCCAGGATTGGATTGATGAGAATAACATTTCATCCCCCCTACAGATAGGCTTTCAGGCATACACCAGCACCATTGACCAGGTGTTTCGCTTCACTCTGTTGTATTGGAAGACCGGGGCCCTGAGCAAAGGCAGCCTGTACGCTGCCTTTGTTGACTTAAAATCAGCATTTTATTTTGTCCCCGTTCTAAACTATGGCCAATCCTGTGTGAATGGGGATTCCTCCTAAACTACTCACACTTGTGGTGAGATTGAATGAAGGTAACTATGCCAAAGTCTGATGGGTTTCCCAGGGCATGGTTACCAGTTCCTTCCCAGTAGAGAGTGGTGTACGACAGGGTTGTGTGTTGGCACCGACCCTATTCTCCCTATTCATCAATGGCATTGTAAATCATATGGAAGCCGAGTCCATCAATGCCCCGTCACTTGCTGGCAATAAAATACCGATTTTAATGTTTGCGGACGACACGTTGATTATTTCATAGACCCCGAGTGGTCTTCAGCAGGCCTTAATAATCTTTGAAGAATTCTGTACCACTCGTGGTCTGGAAGTCAACGTGTCGAAAATGAAATTCATGTCTTTTAACCCTCATGGAGCTTTTAAAAGTAAAATAATAATGAACAACCGCCCATTGGAGCAAGTCAAAGCATTCACATATCTGGGGTTCAATATTGTGACCTAAAATGGAAGCAGCAAATTGACCTGATGACACTCAAGCATCGACAATTGTCTGGAGTGCTAAACTGGGAGTATAATACCTCACTGACTAAACCAATTAGCCCAGTGCTCCAGTTACACAACATGAAAGTGGTCAACTCTGCACTTTATGGAGCAGAGCTTTGGGGGTATGAAATCCTGTCTAATCTTACCATCGCAGACAAATAGGTTTTTGCGTAACATACCTACCCTCCCCCAAAGCACACCAGTGTGCCCCCTATTGTACGATCTAGGAAGAAAGCCTCTGGCTGAGGTCGCTAAACTACGCCCCTTACTATACTGGCACAGATTTTGGACCACACTAGAACTGAATCATTATGCTGCGGGGTTCATGGACATAATAAGGGCTGACACATTTCACAAAATAAGATGGTTGAGAGAAATCAGAGATACCGTAATAAGCATAGGTATGACGACACTATGGGAAGAACCAGCCAAACACAGCTTGCTTTCCTTTGAAAAAGATTCTGAAAGAAAAACATTGGGAGATGTTCACGCACAAAACATTAAGAAATAGTGTCATCAACACTCACAGGAAACTTTTTGGAAGCCATACTGACCGCGAGTCTAGAACCATACTGGGACATAATAGCTAAACCACATGACAGAAAACTATATTTTCAGTTTAGGGTGGGTTCATTGCCCATTAGAGTTTTTACAGCTAGGTGGTCTAAAACATGCGATAACATGTGTCCTCTATGTCAGGCCCAAGAGGAGTCAGTGCCAAACATGCTGTTTGTCTGCCCAGCCTATGCCTCTCCTCGTCGGGAATGTCTTGTGCCAATCTGTAAATTACTCGGCACCAGAAGAAGCGAAGAAGCTGGAAGAATCGTATGTACAAGTACCTCTATCCCAATAATTACAGCTGTAGCAACATTTTTAGGTTGGTAATGGGCCATAAGGTCAAACTCCCTTTCCATCTAACATATGCTATTTTGCACCTGTATTTGGAGATCCAAAACTACACACTGGCCAAAATGTATTTTAGTCTAGTGATGCTGGCCCTATACACCAGGACCAAAGCTTAGTATTTGTAGTTGAGAATTTTAATGGTGCTTGCTTTTAGTGGTTGTTCTTAGTGATAGCTTCTATCGCTTTTTTAACATAGGTTTATGTTTTTTTTAAATGTCATGAAGATTTAATTGCATGTTTTAAATAAGCCCTACAATCATGTCTTGATCTTTTGCACAATAATAATGATTTTTCTTTTTAGTAATGTTTTGTATTTCGCTTTTATAACTAACTGTCGAATAAAGCTTGCTTGACTGACTGATTATTGAATATAGCTATTTACTATAAACTTTTTATTGGCCCTTTTAAGTATGATACATTGCATATCTAGATATTGTACTTTATCATAAGCGCATACCCGTTACTCATAGCTGTATTATATATTTGTACCTTAGTATAGTCTATTGTTATTATGAATAGTTAAATCTCAGTGTTTTGAGGGTAGTTGAATTATGCATAGTTGAAGTCCTATGTAAGCTTGAATCACTACAGAGGTATCTGCACAATTCTTGTATCTAATGTTGTACCTGGAAGCTTTAATATGTATTTAATTTTGTACATAGATGTTCTACTACAATACCTTCATATACAGATACTTTATTTCACATATCTAACATCTGGGTACTCTGTTTCTTTACATTGGTATTTCAATTGTTTATTGTTGTGTTCAGGTAGCATAGTTATGTTTATCTGTGCTACATAGCTTAATTCTGTATCATTATACTTCTATTAAGTCTTTCATTTCACTTGGGTATAACTTTGTATATGTTTATCATATGTAGATAATTGTTTAAAGTGGCATGAAAGTGGCTATCTTACAATACTGTTTTGCGCCTTGGTAATATCTGGATGCCTATTTGTTATTCTTTACTTTGAAATTGAAGGTGTGAATAGGTTTGTATTTGTATCTGAAGGGTATATTTACTTCAATCTCAAAGGTTGAATTGTATATCACTATGCTACAATAGAATATATCATTACTGTTGTGTAAACACTTTGGTATGTTTTTCAAATATACATTCATTTTTCATCACGGCTTAAAGTGGATAATGTGAGTGGTTGGGTATGGTGACTTTATTTTAATATGATGCTTTAAGTCTAGATTATCCTTATACGTTTTATCATTGAAAATATGTCTGGATGCTGTAATTGAGTATTGTAGTGCTTATGGCTCTTTCTTATGTGTGTTGTTTGTATCTGGATGTTTCACTTCATTTAATTAGTATTTGTTAGCTATATTCTAGTTCCGTATCATATGGGTGCTTTATTTATACACAGCAACAGCTGGAGATTTACATCTGTGTCAAATCTGAATTGCTGTGACTTATAATTGAATCTGGAAGCTTTATTTCCAATCCATATAAATGTTTACCTCAATTATATATCTCTTTAGAATTAGAATTCGGTCTAAACATTTGATTGTGTATTATAAGTTGACTCTGTGATTCACTAAAATTGACAGTTTTTTAAACTTGTTGAACCTTGCTTTAATCATTAGAAATAAATTTGAACCCGTAATTTCAGTATTATTGTGTTTAATGGCTCTTTTTGTTTGTTGTTCTATCTATATGTTTTCCTTCATTTTATTAGTACCTATTACCTCTTTTCTACTGCTGTAGCATGTGAAAACTTTAGCTCTATACAGCAATAGCTGAAGTTTTGAGGATTTGTCAAATCTGGATTGTTCTGTGCATATAATTGAATCTGGATGCTTTATTTCCTCCAAGCCACATACTCCGTATATTGTTTTACCTTAATGTAATAAGTCATTAAAGTTAAATCTAAATATTTGTATGTGCATCATAAATTGGTACTGTGTATCATTAAATTCAAAAGTTTCTTTAAAATGTTTAACTTAGCTGTTGCCATTTCAGTGTAACATTTTTTTCCTCATTTATTTATCTCTGTGTATATGGACATTATATAATTTTGAGTGTATCTGGATTTTTCACCTGTGTATCATTATTTTGGGATAATTTCTATCCTAGGATTTGTAATTTTTCTTGATGCTTTAGTACAATAATGTGATATCTCATCATGTTATACAGTGGGATTTGGTTTCTTTATGTATCGACTACTCTATCTGGAAGATTTATTTAAGTACAATTAAAAGTGTCAATTGTGTATCTGCAAATCAAAGGCTGTATTTCATTACTCTTCTTTCTCAAGTACGTTTTTCTTTTTAACTTGCATCAAGAATATTTCATTGTGATCTAGAACTTTTGTCCTAAGGGTTACATTTGACTGCCTTACTTCGTTACAGTGCTTAACAAATAGTGTATATGTGTATCTTCATGTCTTACAACATTGTTTCAATTGAGAGGTATCTGGATGCTTTTCCTGTGTATCACAGGAATAAATGCTTTTGCGGTACTTATTTTTGTATTAGGAGGTTTTACACCAAACTTTTGTACATCTGAATACTTTATTTCTCTTTTGCAGTCTTTGGATGCATTGTTTTAAACAGCAAACTGTGTAGGCATTACGGGTTCATTATTGAATATAGATACATACTATAAACATTGTATTGACACTTTAAGTATGATACATTGCATATCTAGATGTACTTTATTATAAGCGCATACCAATTACACATTACTGTATTAAATGTTTGCACCTTGGTATATTCTATCGTAATTGTTATTTAAAATGGTTAAAGCTAAGTGCTTCCAGTGTAGTTTAATTCTGCATAGTTGAAGTCCTATGTAAGCTTGAATCACTACAGAGGTATCTGGATATTTCTTCTATCTATCATTGTACCTGGAAGCTTTAATGTGTATGTGCTTTTGTATATGAACGTTCTACTACAATACCTTCATATCCAGATATTTTATTTCACCTATCTAGAATCTGGGAACTTCGTTTCTTTACATTGGTATTTGAATTGTTTATTGTTTCATCTGGGTAGTATAGTTATTTTTATCTGTGCTACATAATTTTTAATTCTGTATCATTATACTTCCATGAAGTATTTAATTTCACTTGGTTATAACTTTATATATGTGTATCATAAATAGATTATTTTTTTATTAAACCTTAAAGTGGCTAACTTAAATGGTTGGTCCTGAATACTTGTTTTTAATGTCATGCTTTTTGGCTAGTTTATCAGCATAACTTTTACCACTGCCAATATATCTGGATACTTAAATTATCTATCATGTGTCCAGAGACTCTAATCTATATATTTGCTTTGTATCTGGTTGTTTATCTTCATTAGATTAGTATCTATATACCTCTTTTCCATTGCTATAGTTTATGGATGCTTTGTCTATTTACTATGGTAGCTGAATTTTTATTTAAGAATCATCACTGGAGTGTTTTCAATGTGGCATTGTATCTAGATGATTTTGTTTATTTATGTACTGCAATTGAGTACTTCTGTAATACATTTCATATTAATTTATTTAAATAGTTGTATGCTCAGCATAACTTTATTCATAACAATCTACAGTTTCTATGAAAGTTTCAACTATACTATTTTATTTCAATGTGACACTTTCTTGATTATTTATTTGTAAATTACAGTTTATGTATATTAGAAGTGCTTCTGAATTTTTCACCCATGTATCTTTATAGTTAGACATTATTTTTCTATTGGTTGGTTGGTTGTTTAGGAATGTTTTAGTTCAACACTGTGATATCTAAATTCATTATATCTGTTTCACAGTATGTGGATAGTGAATTACTTTAAAGTGGTGTTTGGAATCCTCATGTATCTATTTTTCTATCTGGAAGATAAAGATGTATATATGTTAATTACGACTTTGTTTAATTGCGGCTGTGTCAGGATCATTTGTGTGTCTAACATAGGATCTTATGCTTTACTGGGTATTTGTCTTTGTATCTTGAAGTTTTACAACAATATGTTTTTTAACATCTGAATATGATACTTCTAATTGGTAATGTCTGATTGGTTTTCTTCTTACTGTGTAATATGGAATATTTATGGCACCATACTTAAAACTAGATATTTTATTTAAAGCCCCTATAGATTCTTTAAATGGTATCCTGTACATCTGGATGTTGTATTTTCACATATCCGTAACCTGATTATGTACATATTTATTAACTAGTGGTACATTAAGGTATTATATTGTGTTAGATATACTAAAAGGTTGCATCTTGCTGTTTTGAGATTAGATTACTTGTGCATAATTTACACCACCCATAATTTGAATCATGTTAGACATATCTAGATTTATCTCTTAGATGAAACTTTATCTTGAAACTGTGTAGTGTATATGTTTTTGTTTGTTGATGATTTATGCTAATACAGTAATATCACAATACCTTTTGCACCTTGTTGATATCTGGATGGCTATTAGTTATTCTGTACTTTAAAAACTGAATGTGCTAATAGGTTTATATTTGTATCTGGAGGGTACATTTACTTCCGATCTAAAAGGTTTAATTGTATATCACTAAACTTCAGCAGGATATATCATTACAGTTGTGTAAACAGTTGTGTATGTTTTTCATATGTACATTCATATTTCATCAAGGCCCAAAGTAGACACTGTGAGTGGTTACATATGGTGACTTTATTTAAATATACATGTAATGTCTAGATTATCATCATCCTTTTTATCATTACAAATATTTCTAGATGCTTGAATTCAGTATTATTTTGCCTAATGGCTCTTTCGTATGTGTGCTGTTTGTATCCTGATGTTTACTTCATTTTATTAATGTCTGTTACCCCTTTTCTACTGCCTTAGCATGTGGGTGATTTATTTCTATACAGTGACAGCTGGAGTTTTATATAAGTGTCATTTCTGAATCGTTGTGGATGTATACTTGCATCTGGATGCTTTATTTCCAAACAAGATACTCTGTATAATGTTTTACCACAATCATATATCTATTTACAAATCAGTCTAAACATTTGAATGTGTATTATAAATTGATTCAGTGTTTAGAAAATGCTGAACCCTTAATTTGACTATTATTGTGATTAATGGCTCTATTTCTGTGTGTAGTTTGTATCTGAGTGTTTTCCTTCAGTATATTAGTATCTATTAACTCTTTAATACTGCTGTAGCATGTGCAGGCTTTTTCTCTATACAGCAATACCTCAGTGATTAGGTGTGAGTCAAATCTGGATTTTTCTGTGCATATAACTGAATCTGGATGTTTTATTTCCAATCAGCATAGTCGGTATATCGTTTTACCTCAATGTTATATCTCATTACAGTTTGGTCTAAATCTTTGTATGTACATTAAAGTTGGTTCTATGTTTCTATAAAATCGACAGGTTTTTCCAATGTTAAAATCAGCTTTCCTCATTTTGATATAATGTCCATTTATTTACATACTTTGTATATATGAACATTACTTCATTGTGTGTGTCTGGATTTTACACCTGAGTTTCTCATTATCTTGTAAACACAAAAAAACTTTTCAGACACTCACCCCCAGTCACAGATCTGGTTTGAACCCATCATCATTCTTTAGCTCACTTCGCCACCTCCGTTCGGACCCAGCCATATGCAAATTAGTATTAACCCTATTCCTCATGGGAATAGTCCAGCCCGAACTGACAAGTCAGGCCTTCCCTTGACCGGAAATAGCATCCTGGGACCGGTTTCAGGGTAACAACCCTCATCAGCCAGGCTAGCTTGAATCCAGTTGCAAAATGAGCAAGGGACCCACGTCTGGGCATACCCTGCCAACTTAGGGTGAACAAAGCAAACACAAGGAGACAATGGATGGAGCACTGAAATTTCTCACCCTCTGACCACCAGTCACAGATCTGGGTTAAATCGATCATCGTTCTTTAGCTCACTTCACCACCCTAGTTCAGACCCAACCATATGCAAATCAGTCTTGACCCTATTCCTCAAAGGAATAGTCCAGCCCGAACTGCTAAACCAGGTCTTCCCTGGTCCAGAAATAAGCCTCCTGGAGCCGGTTCTGAGGTAACACCCCTCATCATCCAGGCTAGCTTGAATCCAGTGGCAAAGTGAGCAAGGGACCAATGTCTGTTTATACCCTATCAACTTACGGTGAACAAAGAAAACACAAGGAGATGATGGACGTAGCGCTGAAACTTTTCAGACCCTCCTGTCACTCCTGTCTATCATTGTACCTGGAAGCTTTAATGTGTATGTGTTTTTCTACATGAATGTTCTACCGCAATATATTTGTATCCACATACTTTATTTTACCTTTCTAGGATCTGGCTACCTGGTTTCTTTAAATTGATATTTGAATAGTTTATTTGTTCATTGTTGTATATGGGGGTATACTTACATCTGTTCTCCATCTTTAAATTGGTATTTGAATAGTTTATTTGTTTATTGTTGTATATGGGGGTATACTTACATCTGTTCTCCATAATTTAAGTGTGTATCATTATACTACCATTATATATTTCATTACACGACAGAATTAATTTGTATATGTGTATCATATGTAAAATATTTTTTTTATTTAAACATTAAAGTGAGTTTTTTAAATGGTTGGTCCTGAAAACTTTGTTTTAATGCAATGGTTTTTGGATAGTTGATCAGCTTATAATTTTGCCACTGCAAATGTATCTGTATACTTACATTTTCCATTATGTGTCCAGAAAGTCTCTTCTAGTTTGTATTTGGATGTTTATTTTCATCAGATGGTATCTATATATCTATTTTCTATTGCAATATTTTGTGAATGCTTTATCTATTATTCTGTGGTAGCTGCATTTTTATATAGGAATCATAGCTAAAGTGTTTTGGATGTATCATTGTGTCTGGATGATTTATTTTTTTCTAATGTACATACGGTACTTGTGTTAAGTTCTACCTCAATAATAAATGTCACAATAGTTGGATGTTTGCCATAACATTTTGCATAACAATATAAAGTTTTCTTGAAATTTTGCACTAGACTGCTTTATTTAAATCTGATACTTTCTTTCTTACTTATTTGTACATGTGTATATTATATTGTTATGAGTGTATTTGGATTTGTCACCCACGTATCATAATAGTTGGAATTCTTTTTTCTATTGGTTGATTATTTCTGAATGTTAAGTCTCATGCTGTGGTCTTTAAATTAATTATTTCTATTTGGTAGGATGCAGATTCTGAATTTCTTTACAGTGATGTTTGGAATCCTCATGTATCTAATTTTCTACCTGGAAGATTAAGAATAATAAGCTTTGATTAAGACTTTGTTTCATTATGGCTGTGTCTGGATTTTATGCCTGTGGAACATAAGCTCTTAAGCTTTACTGTCTGTTTGGTTTTGTATCTTGAAGTTTTACAGCAATATTTTATTAATATCTGAGTACTATATTTATAATCTGTAATGTTTGATTTTTTTAATTCTCTCAGTGAAACCTGGAGTATTTATCAATTTCATATTCAAATCTAGATATTCTATTTTAATACTATTTAGATACTTTAACTGTTATCCAGTACATCTGTAGGTTGTACTTTCAAACATCTGCATCACAATTGTGTATATAGTTATTATGTATTGTATCTTAGATTAATAAATTGTGTTTGGTATTCTGAAGGGCTGCATCTGCCTGTTTTGAGGATAGATTATTTGTGCATTGATTACTCCCTCCACAATTTGAATCATCTGAGAGATATCTGGTTTCATCCCTTAGCTAACAATTATCTGAAACCTTTAAACTGTATTTGGTTTTATTTATGGATGATTTAATTCAATACAGTTATATCACAATACTTATTTGCACCGTGGTAATATCTGGATGCCTATTTCTTCTTTACATTTGAATCTGAATATGTTAACATGTGTATCTCTGTATTTGGAGAGTGTATTTACTTCCACTCTAGAAAGTTCAATTGTCTACCACTATGATTCAGTAGTGTATGTATCTTATTACATTTGTGTATGTGAATCATACGTAGATTTATTTTTCATTAACACCTTAAAAAGATACTGTGAACTCTTGGATATGGCAACTTTAGTTCAATGTAATGCTTTATGTCTAGCTTACAATCATGCTTTTTGTCATTGCAAATATATCTGGATGTGTAAATTGAGTATTATTGTGTCAAACTGAATTTTTATGTGTGTTGTTTGTATCTCAATGTTTTACCTAATTTTATTAGCATCCTTTACCTGTGTAATACTGCTTTAGCATGTGTAAGCTTTATCCCCATACAGTGGCAGCTGGAGTTTATGTACGTGCCAAATCTGGGCTGTTGTGTATGTATACCTAAATCTGAATGCCTTATTTCCAGTCAACATACTTTGTATATTATTGTACCTCAATGGTATATATCTTTATAGTTCAGTCTAAATATTTGTGTGTATATCTTAAGTTGATTCTAGGCTTCATTAAATTCAACACTTTTTTTAATGTGGAACCTTGGTTTTACCATTGGAAATATATATATGGATGTTTAATTTGAATATTACTGACTCTAACAGCTCTGTTGTATGGGTGTTGTTTATATGTGGATTATTTCCTTCATTATATATGTCAGTAGTTATTAACTCAGAAAGTTCAGAGTTCAGGAATCACTTTATTCAATTAGTCTCAAACCAATCATAAACGTTCAGACATACATAATTACAAATGATCATTAAAACCCTTAAAACAAGATTAATAATTCATTACAACCCAATGTACAATTTTCTTGTCTTAAGAAAAAAACATAAGAGGCACAACACTAATATACTACATGATCAAACAGCAGTCATGGAAAAAACAGATTTAAGATTGTTTTTTTGCTTAATTGGAAATGCTTAATTAAAAATGATCATTAAAACCATTAAAACACAATTCATAATTTGTTACAAACCAATGTGCAATTTCTTTGTCTTAAGAGAGAGACATAAAAAGGATGCAGCACTGTAACATACTATATGATCACGAAATCAAATATAGATCTATATTTGGCACTCCACTTAGTAATTCTAGTAGTCCAAAATGTACTGGATGATGTCATCAACCTATGGTTGTATGTTCTAACTAAATTATTAAAGCCGAATTAAACGGAAAACTAATAACACTGTCTACAAAGTATACAAAAGTCCCAAGACGTCCAAAGATTTAGTTAGTTGGTTTTATTCTTATAAATTTCTCCCGGCAAGAAGTCAGCCAAGATGTGTTTCGTCTATCCATAGACTTTTTCAAGGCGATAAATATAGAGATTTTGTGTACGCACATTAGGCCTAATTTGTCAATAGCACCTTTAGTAGTAGGTGTATTGAACTGCAATAGCACCCCACCTAAATCTTATATATAAATTTTCTAATGCACACGTGACTGACTTGTTTAGCATATTTGTTACTCATTGATTGTGCGGTAATCTCCCTTGTACGGACCACTACTACCAATCTAATACTACATTATCAGGCAGCATTCATAGAAAAAGCAGTCCTAGACAGCATTGTTTAAAGTTATATTTTCGGATTATTCGGAGTATGAATCTTTTTCGATGTTCAGAATAAAATTTACAAAAAAAGAAAATGTGCAAATCAGTTTTGATAGAAACACGGGCAAGGTGGTAGTGCTTGGATGGAATAGCTGTCAGATGGAAAGCCCGTCAGGCAAGGGATAAGACTTAGACGAAACCTAGCTAAAATTAATCTTGCTGGATGGAAGCCAATAAGCCTTTGCAACTACAAGTCAACGCGGTGCACAGGGATTCAGTTCCTGCGGCTCTGATGAGGGATACTGGGCTCAAACTGGGTGAGAGGACAGGGCATGCCTCAAGGGATGTGAAGAACCATTACCTGTGTTGGTGAGCCTTTCGGAGTCAGTGGGAGCTCAGGATCAGCAGACCGGTCAGCTTAGTTGTAGTGCCTACAGATACAGGACAGTAACTCCTTCCCTTCAAGGGAGATTTCCTCAGGTGTCTTGGATGCCCACAGGGCTTGGAAGGTTTCCTATATGGAGAACAGGCATGGACGTTGTAACATACGAGCAGAGCAAAGAGATCAGGAGTAGAGGCATGGACGTTGCAGCAGACGAGCAGGGCAAAGAGATCATGAGCAGCAGGAGTCTTCCCGGTTGCAGCCTTTATGCCCAGAGCGAAGTCCAGAGTGCCCAGATGGTCGAAGTGAAGTGGTGTCTGAATTGTATCATGTCCCGCGACAAATATAGGAACCCACTTTCAGGTAAGCCCTTAACCCCATCCATGCTCATGACAAGCTCAGCTTGTCATGCAGCACAGTGCTCGTGTGCTCATGACGAGCTGAGCTCGTTTTGACCACACCCATTTTCATTGCTGTCCAGCACAGCAGGGAGAAGGACTCAAACAGCCAAGAGGTTAAGTACCATAAGGAAACGGTTGGGACGGTTCGGGGTTCCCTGCCAGGGGAGGGGTTGGACAGTGGGGAGGATTCTCCCATGTCCTTTGTCCAGTTTCACACCAGAGCGGGAGCCAACGGCTCCCTGAGCTGGTTTGAATTGGATTATGCAAGGAGGACACCAAATATGCCCTTTGAGCAGACTGAGTGGTGCTGGCAAGCACTTCCACCCAGCCCCAATACACTAAACCCTGTCTGGGAGGTGGTCACACCTCCGTGTGACAGGTTACCTATTGTTGTGCCTCCCCTGCGCGACCTTGGCTCAGCAGCAGGAGGGCAGAATCGTGTCTATGGTTGGCAGCACTTTCCACACCAAAAGGAGAAGGAAGCAATAAAATCTAAATGTCTCTGTGGCACGTGCTGTGATTGTTAATACTGCCCTTACTCACACTAATAGTGTGATATGCTTCATCATAGGGCTTCTACCAAACACCCCAGCACAGCCCACGCATGGAGTGGTGCAAAGGTGACTGGGAACATCAGAAGTAAAAGTGCAGTGTGGTTTTGGTTAAAACTAACTCGGAGATACCACTGTGCCTAAAACTTTATTCCTAGGCCCTCCGGCCAGGGAAAAAAATGTGAAGGATGGGGATGATTGGGAGATATAATGTGCTCCTTACACCCATCCTTACTGCCCGGTGGTAAACATGTTTCGGCCGTGTGTCTGTGCCCCTCTATAGGGGTCATGCCGGCCTTCTTCAGGACTCTTCCGGTCCCAGGGAAACTGTTCAATACTCCTACCTCTACTCAAGATAAGAGGGTTAAGACCCCTACTTCTGCAACCAAGGGAATTCCTCGAAGAAAATCGTGGATCTTACTGAAACGAACAGGGGAATAAGAGACATGCCAGAGAGAGACATTAGAAGCAATAATCACCCTCATGCTTCTAATTTTATATGTATCAGAATACATACACAATCAAGTGAATTCCATTAACTCATTCAATCCACCAATGACCCGGGAAAAATGCCCAGACACAACTCATATCCATAATCTATGGAGAAAAAAGGTTTCTTTAACCAACCATTCGTACATGTTCTCCGCTAACACCATGCTCTGTAAATGAATGCTCCACCTACTACAACAGGAGGAGTATAGTGTTTCCTTACTGACCGAGTTTCACACTAAGTAGTGTTTGAAATTGCTGTAAGCAAGGAGAGACCCCCTATAGTCACACTCTACGGAAGAAAAGGGAAAACGTAGTAGTTGTTAATAATCATAAAGCATCCTGGAGTATTCCAGAATAACAGCAGCAATTATCTGTGTCGTGCCCACCACGCACCTGAACTGGAGAGGTACCTGTTGACCATTGAGCTGCCACCATCTGCTCAGGTAAACATACGCTGTCTGTAGTGTCCAAAAACCTTTGTAGAAAAGGTTAAGACACACTCAGATAGAGTCAGGGCCCGTGTAAGGCAATGTGGGTTGTGAGCCAATGATTACTACATATCTAATTAAAGCCCCTAACAACTTTTGCCTCACTGTGTATGTATTATAAGAATAGAACAGCTCAACGTCCTTGTGCTGTAAGACGCAATCAAGTCAAATAGTCTGCAAGAGTGCTCGTGCCTTGCTAGGCTACTGCTACGTACTAAGGTAGACACCCATTAGATGTGATGTCAAAATCTCTGCATCACCGCTACAGCCCTCTTAGGTTCAGAGTTCAGACATGTAAAGGGAAGTGTTGATTGTGAGCAAATCATTATTACATTTTTAAACACAGCCCCTAAAACAAACCGATGTTGCTGCATTGTGTTTGTATTTAAAAACAGAAATGTAAACAGCACCTCGTGCTGCAAGGTGCGATCACGTAAAACAAACAACAGTCCACAGTCTGTGCCACCTAAAGACTGCCCCCGACGTGCCCCCCTCTCTCCTTATTATTCCAAGGGTGGTGTTTCTCCTGTAAGCTGCTCGCCTCCTCCCGCATGTAGGCTCATTGTGGAGACGAGAGACAGTCTTCATTTTATTGCTGTTCCCAGAGCAGGAAAGTTCCGGTTATGTGAGGCGTGTAGGCCGCGCAGTGATGTGATAACAACGCACACCAGCCAGCTCATGATAGAGGCAGAGACGTACCTTCTGACACCCGCGTGCCCGTTGTCATAGTTACCTCCAAACAGTGAGCAGGCGGAGGCTCGCCCATAACAGCTAATACTGAATGCGAGTTGAGGACAATATCGAAGGGTCCCTTGTAGCCTCATTTTGCCTGCTCAGGGGACATTGCTATAGGTGTGTAGTTTGACCAACGACCTAGGGGCTGGCAGCGGGGTAGGTCTTATCGCTTAGACCACAGGAGGCACAAGGCACCGACTATTGCGGCGCCGGCAAGACCTTTCTATCCCTGTTGAGGCACCCCTCACCAAAATGGGAGGTGTCTTTAGAATGACTGCATGATTGTGTGACATGCAGTGACAACTGATTGGTAACACTTCATTAGAAGCACCATTCAGTGTAGATTTTTCCTTTCACTTGCACTGTTTTTATACACATCACGGTTCTGAAGAATTGCCACGGTATATTGTTAACCACTAGGGCAAGAAACATGTTCACCCAGAGAGTAGAGCAGTCTAGCAACTGACTATCCCGCACCGAGGGAACTGCCACTCCGCTTTGTTTTTACCAAGGTGGATTACCAACCAGAATAAATATATCTACTTGGACTATCTAACCTTTTTTAATCATCCACGCACTCACTGCACCACTTGACCATCTACACTACGACGGGCCACACACCCCCACTTCATCATGCGGCTAAGGAACAAAAGATCTCCGATAAAGAGCCCCTTCGCGGGTGCCCGTTGGACATTGCAGCGCAAGTCCAACGAGGAGCAGGTCCAAATGATGAAGCATGACACCTAGCTTGCTGGGTGTGTGAGGACCCTAGTTCCGCAAAAGCGGGATCCCCTATCCCTCTTTCTCCGCCCTACTTCTCCTTTTATTCCCCTTACAGCCCAACCACCCACCACTAATTCTGTTAGGTGGATGACCACATTCAAAGAGGAACAGCTCCAAACTTGTTTGTTGAGCATCAAAAAAGATTATCTCACAATAATACATGTAAAAGACTAAATCCATAATGGTATTCTAAATGCACACAGTAATTGTGCGTGTATAACAATGGAAGTAGCAGGCAATATTAGCAACACTCCATGAGGTGTTATTCACCTCCTAGGAATGTATGAGAACAGGGGAGGAGGGTGTTGTGGGGGTTTCGTTTGAGGGGGTGGGAAGTTGTACAAAGGCGCACAATCACAGCCTATTCCCCACCATAAGAGGACACCAAAACAGTGATTGATTTCGCAGAGCAAAGACCTGTATATGATATTCCAAAGACACAATGATTCAGCGATCAGAGAACTGGCACCTATCTGTTCAGGGCATGCCACAGAATATCATCATTCCGGCCAACAAGGTGACTTTTCAGGTGATAGACGCATATCTGTTCTCTCAATAGGAGTGACCTTGTCCTATCCCAGATAGAGGGGTTCATGATGGGTTTCTGAATGACTGTCCAAGTCAGGTCATCAATGGAATGGCTTTTCTCAAGGTAATGTGCAGTCAGTTTGGTATTGGACTTCAAGCACCGTATTGTGCTGCGATGTTCTATAATGTGTGTCTTAACCTTCTTGCCGGTCATGCCCACATACTGCATGCGGCACAGACACGTGATGAGATAGACAACACAGTCAGAATTACAATTGGTCTGTGACCTCTGTTCCCCCGGATAGGTGAGTCCAACATCGATCGATTTGGTATTACTCGTCAAGTTGCATACATTGCATGATCCGCAAAGTGAGTGACCCTGAAGGGGGGGTAGATGATCTGGTGCTGCTACTTTGTTGGGGAGTGATAGGTCTGGTATGGACCAAAAGATCTTTTAAATTGGCGCTCCTTTTGAAGGAGCACAAGGGTTTTTCAATTTTCATGCCATTTGAGTTTTATATGCCCCAATGCTTCAGGACCACCTGTTTCATTTGGTGGGAGGCTATACTGAACGTAGTGCCACACAGTGGTTTATCTGTAGCGGGCCTATTTGATTTCTCCAATAGATTGTCCCTGTTGGCATTTGTAGCTCTTTTTCTGGCTATTGCAATAGTACGTACTGGATATCCCCTCTGTGTGAGTTTATTGGAGAGAAGCGTAGCTTCCGCTTTGAAAGTGGAAGAATTGCCCCACTGGCAGGTTGTCCCTGAGGGATTTGTGGTGAAAGCTATCATAAGCCAATAGTACATTCTTATCCGTGGGCTTGTGATACACTCTAGTATAGAGTTTACCTTCCTCAGGTTCAATCATAAGGTCCAAGAAGGGAAGCCTTGTCTTGGTGGCTGTCGATGTAAAATGAAGCAGGGGGTTCCTGTGATTCAACCAGTGAAGGAACCGGGTGACCAACTGTTCATCACCATTTCAAATCAGCAGGACATCATCGATATAGCAATGCCACAGTCTCTCCAAGGGCAATGTGAGTCATAGATTTCAATCTTCTCAAAGGCACCCACGTACAGACCCGCCAGGCTCGGGGCAAAGGTGCTGCCCATCGAGGACCCGTGGGTCTGCAAGTATAGGGCGCCCTCATACTCGAAGAAATTCCTCGTAAGGGCTATCTCAGCCAGGTTCAAGATGAAGGCTTGCGGTGTCTGGTACCACTACTCTTCTTCAAACAGGATATCCTCCAGGACTCTGGTTGGCAGCAGCCATGTTGTGGTGTCTGGGTCTAAAAGACTGGTACCGGGATCACTGAGAGCCTAGCGTAGGGCCTTTACAGTGCTTGGAATCGGATATGATTCCAACATGCTTGAAACCAAACATGACAGGGTTTGCTACAGCCAGTTTTGAGATGGTCATCGCGTAATAACGCAGTGACCCTCTATATGTCATATGGTTGTCTCACTTAAAACCCAGGAGAATGGACTCTGAAGGCTGTAGGGGTGTCCTGCTCATGCATGGGCACCCTCGCACTTAGAACCCGAGCACCCTGCCTTCAGGATTGAAAAGGGCTGCTGTAGGTGTGACTTATAGGTTTTTAGTGCAGTGGCCCTAGATATAGGGAACCTATATCTGTCGTAAGTGTTGTTAGCACCAGCTTACACAGGCTGCAATGGCAGGCCTGTAGTGACAGTTTGAATGGTCTCCCATAGGTAGCATAATACATTCTATGGGGGGGGGCCTGGGGTATCTATGCCCTGGGTACCTTAGTATCATATTCCAGGGACTTAAAAGGGTACCCCAGTATCCAATCTGGGATGTACCTAAGTATTTACCATAACAATTTAAGGGAGAAAGCAGAGAGACTGTGGTCCTGAGAAGCAGGAACACAGCATAACACCAGGCAAAAAGTGGGGGTAACCATAAAAGCAGATCCTACTTTCCTACAGTATTATAATTGATTCCTGCCATGACTCCGGCGGGCCCACGATGGCTATCACATTAAAATCATCTGGACCTCACAGATCAGGATATTCTGAAAAGAAATCTATTGGGGTTCCAAGTGGGCCTGATGCCTTATTACTTATGCACTGGGATAGGGCTTCCCTAATCTCGCAGAGATTAAAAGTCAGGATACAGTTGGGAGATGCCCTGATATATTTTGGCAGTGAGTGAGTTGCCTCACTGTTACCTTCAAATATTTTTGTAAAGTGGACCACCCATCATTCCTCTTCCACATGACGCTCTAGATTAGTATCTAGGGATGACTTTAAAAAGGGGGTGTTAATTACTGCTCTAAAGTCCCTAGAATTGTTAGAGTTGGAGGCACGATATAGTTGTTCCCAGGCTTGTCCTTTAGTGTATTAGCCTAATCATCCTTGCGGTTTTCTATTGTTGGCGGGCGAGCCTGACTTTAATCATGTCTCTTGGGATTCTCTTGAAAGGTAGGTGAATGTTAGATAAGGCTTTTATGCAATGTTGATCAAACCATACTTAGCCCCTTTTGTTTCGCACTATGCACATTTTTGTTAGGTTATTCTTTATATCCTGCAGGATTGACTCAAACGCAGTCATAACATTAAAGGGTACACAGTTTGTGTCCAGGGAAAATCATGATTTCATTGTACCTGCTTGCTACCACCCATGGAATAAGTTCGTCTTTATTGATTTTCCCCCACTTCAATACAATCCCATTTTTCCTTGATAAAACAGATGTTACTCATGTGGTTTGGCTAGCGTATATCCCTTCCCAGAACATAGAACAAGATATACCTGCGGGATCACTAAAAACGGAAAATTCAGGTTGATTGTCTCTAAGTTATCTTTTTATAGATGCTGACACTAATAGGATGTTAATAGAGGAGCCATTGTTGCTGGAGCCAAAGAAGTTTTGGAGCTGGCCAGTAGATTCAGAGAAAGGATTCATTATCTCTAAATCTCTTGCCATAATAATTCTATGAAGTATGTCCCCATGCAGGTTATACATGAAATGGGGAACGCCTGCACCATCCTCATCCGTTAGACCACATACCATATTCAAAGAAAAATGACAACTATGCACATTAAAATCACCCATCCATAAAATGCTAGGCATGTTCTTGCACTTATCAATTAAAACCTTAATTTTCCCTTCGAGTAGCTGTGCAGTCTTAGACATCTCACCTCCAAAGTTATTGCCATAATATTTTATTACAAGTGTAGAATTAGCATCTGGGCCTTTAAGATGTAACATATTGTAACATGGGGAAATATTATGGGAGAATAAAACTTTGAGTCTCAAAGAATTTTTAATAGTGTCAAAATACCACTCCTTGCTCGCCCTGAATTTAAGGCAATTGTAGGGCTATTGAACATTCAGTAACCATTTAGATGGATGGGACCTGTTTCCCAGCTCTCTTGCAAGCAGATTACATCAAACGTAGTTAAATAATGTTTCCACTCCATTGTATGTCAGTCACAAGCTTCTAAATCTGTGAGTACTGTAAAAGGATTGCTAGTTTGTATGGAGATGATACCATGTATCATATGGAGTTGGGTGTCCATTAAATAAGAGACACTGTCTGAGTCCCTGAATTCCCTTGGCCTAAATGGTTGAATTACAGGTTTATAGCAGTAACCTTACAGCAGGGCAAACATCTGGGATACTGATGTTGGAGCTTTGGGCAGTGATTTTAGGGGCTTCTGAGCCATAAAAGGTAATTTAAAAGTTAGAACAACACAGTCCCCCAGATTGATTCATCAGATTTTCCCACCCTTTTCGCAATTAGAATATTAAAGTGTCCCCCCATGGATCATCTCTATGCTTGTTAATCCAGTGGCGAGCTTTAAGGATCAGTTGGTCAGTTGTTTTTTGGGGGTATTTTTCAGGTGAGGGGTATTAGTCAAAATAATAACATAAGGGCAAGCTGGTGGTGGTGGTAAGTCCAATCTAGACCCCTCAAGTTTATAGCGCTTGTTGGTTAAAGCATCATTCATCATTGGGCATATATTAGGCTGCCTCAAGTTCCATGGAGGGATCAGCCTTGTTGCATCTGCCATTCTCTGTATGGGGCATAATAGCGGAAGCAAGATGCGATCGAGTATGGTCAGTCAAAGGAGTCGGTGGCAGTATAATTTGGGCTCCGTGACCTACAGATGTGGGGTACCTCAACCTAATACACTTATTTTGAACCTTACACGGATTTAATGTACCAGAGGCGGGTATGGATGAGTTTTTTAATGTGCTTTGTAAAGTGGCAGGCCCTTATTTATCTCCCAGGGATGAAAGGGGAATTTTGGCTGCTTGCTCTGTGAGTGTAGATTCAAAAGAATCCAGACGTTGGTAGATTGGAAGCAATAGAGACGCAACTTTTTTGAAAAGCTCTTCCCAGTTTGGGAACCATGATGATATGTCAGCTGGCAGAGATAGGTCATCTAATGCCAGCAATATTGTCTTCGCCTTAACAGTGTTGCCGGGGGAGGTTTAAGTGAGACCCCTTTTCTTTTTGTGTGCAGTGTCCCGTGTGGGAGCAGGGTTTTGTATTTGCCTTGGAGACGAAGTGGGAATGGAAGAAAAATGGGAGGAGTAACTCTGATATTTCCATTTTGAGTTATTAAGGGGTGCACTTTGGGACTCACAGATGGTGATGGCCCCTATATCATCTTCTTCTGGGCCCATGAAATTCTCCTTTGAGTATGGGCAATTTCTTTATCTATGACTGTAGTTGCTTTTGCAAGGAACTAATCTAATGAAACCTCTGCAGGTACGTTGGTTGTCTTCTTATTGCTTATCCATGGCAATTGCCCTTTTTAAGATGTCAGAGGGGGCCCCAGCCCACCATCCTCTGGGCTCAAACGGGTGTGAACAGGCTCACCCTTGGCCCAGGCACGGTCTACGTGCGTCCCATACCACAGGGCTGCGATGTTAGTTTTATGCGCCTCTGGGCGTTTCGATGATGCTGGGAGACCTGGGAATCTGAGAGACGTGGTCCTCCCCCGGACCAGTCTCTCTGGATGGTGCAGGCAAGCTTCTGTGGTCTGCAACAGCCGCATGGGTTTGATGTTAGTTTTATGAACCTCCAAGTGCGTCGATAATGCTGGGAGACCGGGAGGTCTGGGAGACGTGGTCTTTTACCGGCCAGGTCTCTCTGGATGGGGCTGGTGAGCTTCAGCAGCTATTACCGCTTTCCTACTGCTGTAGCATGCGGACGCTTAATCTCTTTGCAGCGATAGCTGAAGTTTTCAGTTTGTGTCAAATATGGACTGTTCTCTACATATAATTGAATCTAGATGCTTTATTTCCAACCAACATACTCCATATATCATTTTACCTTAATGAAATATCTCATTACAGTTTGATCTAAATATTTGTATGTGCAGCATAAGTTGATTCTGTGTTTCATTAAAATCGACTGTTTTAAAAAATATGTAAACCTACTTTTTAATTTCATTATAATGCTTTGCTGCCAATTTATTTATGTACTTTGTATACATAAACATTATATCATTTAGTATGTACCTCTGTATAATTTAATTTGGATAATTTATGGTCTAGGTGCTGTAATCTTCTGGATGTATGGTACAATACTGTGATATTTATTGTTCTTGTTTGTCTCTTTTATTATATAAATTCAGATTTTCTTGACAGTGGTATTTGGATTCTTTATGTATCTACCTTTCTATCTGGCAGATTTAGTTACGTGCAATCTAGATTTGTCGATTGTGTATCTGCAAATCAAAGGCTGTATTTTATTACTCTATCTCAGGTGTGTTTTCGATGTAAATTGCTTCAAGGATATTTAATTGTGATCTAGAAATTTTATTGTAAGGGTTATACTTGACTGCCTTACTATATTACAGGTCTTTATGAAGAGATAATATATTTATCTTCATGTCTCAGAAAATGTTTTCAATGTAGATCTATCTGGATACTTTTCTTGTGTATCATATGATTTGAAGCTTTATTAGATACTTGTTTTGTATCTGTATTTTTTACATCAACATTTTGTACATCTGAATACTTTATTTCTACTTTGTAGCATCTGGATGCTTTATTTCATACAGTAAACTTTAGTCTTTATGGCTTCATTATTGACTATAGACAATTTCCGAACAGGCTATACTAATACTTTAAATATGTTGCCATGCATATCTGGATGTTTTACTTTATCGTAAGTGTATCTCAATTACATATACTTGTAGTATATTTCGGCACCTTAGTATATTCTATTGTATTTGTTATTCTGATTGGTTGAGTCTTACTGCATCAAGGATAATTTATTTCTGCATATTTTATGTCCTATCGAGCTAGAATCATTACAGAGGCATCTGGATTTTTCTCCTAGCACTGTACCTGGACGTTTTAATGCGTATGTGTTTTGGCATAAGAATTCTCTACATCACTATATTCATATACGGATACTTCAATTCACCTTTCTGTATCTAATTGCCTAGTTTCTTTACACTGGTATCTGAGTGGTGTACTTACATCTGTTCTACATATTGTAATTGTGTACATTATACTTCAATGATGTATTTCATTACACTTGAGTATAAATTTGTATATGCGTATCATGTGAATTTTTCATTAAATCTTAAAGTAGGTATAATAAATAGTTGGTCCTAACACTTTATTTCAATACAATGCTTTTTGTCTAGTTCATCAGCATACCTTTTGTCATTGCAAAGGTACCAGGATAATTACATTGTCTATTATTGTGTCTAGAGACTATTTTGTATGTTTTGTTTGTATGTGGAAAATTGTCTTCTTAAATTAATATATGTTTCTCTCATTTCTAATATTATAGCGTGTGGTTGCTTTATCTGTTTACACTGATAGCTGGATGTGTAAGTACATGTCACAGCTAGGGGTTAAGTATGTATTATTGTATTCAGGAACTCTATTTGGTCAGTCCACATTTTGTTATTGAATGTCTTTGTACTTCAACAATATATTTCCTTACAGTTTTGTGTAACATTTGTATGAGCATCATATGTAGATGCTTTGTTTAAGTTAGAGTGTTTTTGAAAGTTTGAACTGTATTGATTTATTTCAATGTAACTCTTAGAAGCTAATGTATATATCATTGTATGTGTATATTGTATAATTCTGAGTGTACCTGGATTTTTCACACATGTATCATATTTAGATACATTACTTTTCCTTTGTTGGTTGTTTCTTTATATGTTAATTCAATACTGTGATATCTAAGGACCAGATGTGCAACCCTTTTTTGCAAACACAAATGGGAGATCGGCCTGTTTGCAACCAAAAAAAAGGTTCCAGGTATGTACAAATGCTATTTTACGAGTCACTGACTCGCAAAATAGCGTTTCCGACTCTCGCTATTAAGAAGGGGCGTCCCTTCCTAATAGCGAGTCACCATGCCAGGTACTGTTGTTTTGTGCCGCGAATTTACATTTTCAAAATACTTGCAGTTTATGACCTACTTCAAGGAGGTGGTAAACCACTAGCACACGGGAAGGGTTCCCCAGAACAACGTGTGTCTGTCTGCTGGGGGGTGAATTTGGCCCCTAGCAGACAGACACACGATGTTCTGCTGTTGTCCTTTCCTTATCACTCACCTGTGGCACACACTTCTCACGCGGCTGCGCATTTGTCCAACCAGATGTCCCTACAATCTTAGGTCCTGAAGAGACCCTATATTGCACAGAGGGTCGAAACGTCGTTGACAAAGAAACTAAAGCAAACCATTAAACTAGCGCATATCATTGTACATAGTTGCGGTCTACTCTGTATATATTTCAAAATGGTTGACTTTATAATGCTTTAGGAAACCAATCACAATTGTCACAAATATGTCACCCATGTTTTAGATTCCAGTTTCACTTGGGACACCGCGCACGATTTTTTGTATCTATTTCTGTATATATTTGAGAAACATTAAAAAATAACTCTGATTAAGTGAAACATAGGTGTATTTGGTCTTTTCTCCTTCTGGCATTACCTTAACCCTTCCCATTGTGATTGTGCACATTTTTACCAGTATAGGTTTTTGTACTATTCCACAGGAACCATTGTCTCTGATAATAATTTGACTACCCTGGTTCCATGTGAGTAGGGTCCCCTTGTCCCTAATTTTTCAATTATTGAAAAAGCAATCACAGACAAAGGTAGTCTGCTGATCCCTGCAGGCCACCATCCCTGTGAGTGCTGGCCATTCCCGAAGGGGTCGCAAATTGCTCTTGCCTTATGAATATTGATGAGGCATGCAATTTGCAACCCCATTGGGAATCGCAAACAGTGTTTGAGACACTGTTGTCCATTGCAATTAGCGAGTCGCAAATTGCGAGTCACAATTTGACGCGATTTGCAACTCGCTAAATGCAAGCGTTGTACATCTGGCCCTAAATTCTTTATTTCTGTTTCATTGCATGTGGATGTTGAATTTCTTGCCAATGAAATTGCAATTATTGATGTACCTACTTTTCTATCTGAAAGATGTAGTTAAATGCAATATAGATGTTTCTCCTCAGAGGATCATTACTTTGAAGTGATCGAGGGGCTTGTATGTCTCAGTGACCAGGACAGCCATGCTGGTGGGGACTTAGTCTCGAGTCATCCAAGCCAGACAGATCAAAGGGTAGAGACCAGACAAATTGGGATACACTGGTCCTCTAGGTTGGGGGTTGGGCAGAACACTAGGGGTCCTATTGCGATTATGGGTGAACTTTGTCCGTCTGCCACCGTACCGGGAATCGGGACTGTCTGCCAGAGGTGCGGCGGTCCCGCAGTAGCAATTAGGATGTGACCGCCACCCTTGGGGTCGCATCCTGTATGTTTAACATTGTGGCGGGTGGTGCTGTATTCAGCACCCGCCATAATGTTAAAAGGGCATGTTGTGCATTTGAATGCACAACGTGACAGGCACTGCATGGTGCCAGCCACCTTGTGCATGCAAATATCGGGGGTACCATGGGCCCCCCCAAGTGCAGCCACCCACCCCCCAGCCTCGGGGGGGCCCTCAGCGGGCCCCCAAAAGCATTCTCCAGATGCCTTTCCATGGTGGAGTCTCTGCCATGGAAAGGCATGAGACCACCATTATCGTAATATGGATGGCGGTGCCTTAAAGCACCGCCACCATTTTGCAGGTCTTTTTCGCCCGATAGGCAATTGGGCAGATTGCCTATCGGCGGAAAACTACCAGACGGTCTTTCCGTCTGCCTGGGTCCCCACAGCCATCGTAATATGGCGGGGGAAATGTTAGGCGGGCAGACGGAAATGGCGGGCAGATCGCCACCGCCATACAGGTGGTGGCAATCCGCCAACCATCCTAATGGGCCTCTAACAACCTTCTCCCATAAATAGCATTCTTTTAATGGGAACAGCAGTAAGAACCACTAAATCTTCTGGGCCAAATAGACTTCTCAAGTCTTTGCATGAGACATGCATGGTTGACCGATGGCAAAGTCGCAAACTACTGACAGGATGACGGAAGCAGTGAGCGCCAAGTGCAAAAACCAAAATCAGGCTCTGGAATGTACAGACTAAGTATGTCAAAGGAAGGCTGATTCAAATAACAGCTGAGATGAGGTGCTACACCCTACACATCCAGAGGGGTCAGCTAAAGTAGGTGGACCAGATCTGGCACAACAAAAACCACAACAGGAGAGACTTTGTATTATACTTTGGAAGGGACGATGACGAACATCACAAAGAAGTAGCCATCATCCTGCGCAAGCGGACAGAGAAATGCCTAATTCAATAGAAGACAGTCAACAAAAGACTCATCGCACCCATGGTAAAAGGCAGACACATCAACACCACCATTTTCCAGTGCTATGCTCCAACAAATAACGCAGAGGTAACAATCAAGGACATATTCTATCAACAGATGCAAGATGAGCTTAAAGCTGCACCGAACCACAACCTGAAGGTTTTGATGGGAGATGTGAATGCTAATCTGGAAAATGACAACATGAAAAATGACAGATCCGTGGGAAAGGTTGGGGAATGAACAATAGAAAAAAACTGTTGGAACTTTGCACCACAAGCGATCTGGTCACTGAAGGGACTCTTTTTCTCAATGTGAGATTAACAAACTAACTTGGTGCTTGACCAATGCAAAAGACAAAAACCAAATTGACCACCTGATAATAAGCTGCACCTGGAGACACTCACTGCAAGATGTCAGACTGAGGAGTGGAGCAGATGTCAGCAGCCATCACTATCTAGAGACAGCTCTTGTGAAGCTGAAGCACAAAAAAACAGAACGCAAAACATCAGAAGGGCAAGCCTTCAATGTGACCAAATTACAGGACCTCAAGAAGGCATTCATATTGTGATGATTCCACCATGATTTTTCACGTATGTATCAATATAGTTGGATAATTTCTTTTCTAATGGTGAGTTAGTCATGTGTTACGTACAGGGCCCATTGTGGTTTTTCCTTCCCTATGCTAATGGTGCACAACACAGCCCGCATTAGCTTTGAACATGTTAAAATATAAACATGCTTGCTTTTGTGCCATATTATATTTTCACACAGAACCTGCAGTTGTTTTCCCATTATGTTCTTTCCTGGGATTTAGTCTGAACAGCAGACTAGGTCAAACAAAAATGTCCCTTGTTATTTTCTTCTGGTCAGGCACTTGCACCTAGACACAACACAGAAATGCAGCTATTGTTTATGAACATGTGAACCTTCTCATATAGGTATGCACAGCAATGTAACACACAGAGAGAGACAGATATTTTCTGAGAGAAGACCACAGCTGTAAATGAGATGTAGAATGTCCATGCTGCATTGCTCATGGTATGACCGGTATGTAGTGCACATTTCGGGTCAATGGGGGAGGCGGCGGCATGGCCTGTGCGACCAGCTCTCATATCTCCAGCATCTCCAGTGAAGCCCATGAAGAACGAGAAAATGGAGGTTGAGAGAGGCGGCGCCGACTCTAAGTACTTGCAGTACAGCAGTGGTAGCATGCAGGTGAGAGGGCTACAGGCTCTGTGCCTTCCCCTGGTCTCCTTGTGCCCCCTGGCCCGCATACCTAAGTTGTGATATGTATAGGGGTCACCAATTTGTGATTTTGGTCTATGCCATAGTTTAATTGCCATCAGCTGGGAAAATTGCCTGGTTTCTCCAAGGTTCGGGCAGCTGCTTTCATTACTGGTAGAAAGAGCAAGGGAAAGAGAGTGAAGACAATGAAAATGAGCCTTATCTCTTGTCATTCCATTGCTCAGCCCTGAAGACACACGCAGAAAACGTCTTGTCAGTGCAGTCCGCAGTCTTTGACATAATTATTAGTGAGGCGGGGAAGGACCACCTCCATTTTCCTCATTAAAACTATGCAGACAAAGCATATTATAAGCAGGAAATATTTGTCCCTGAGGGAAAAAATCATTGCAAAAAGAGGACTCTTTTTGGGGGTAAATATGTGTATCTCTCATTAAACACTGCTTCCTGCCCCTTGCGTTTCACAATGCCGTCAATGCCCTTCAGCTCTTTGTTCACACAGTTCTCAGGGATTTTTGATACTTGAGGCAGAAACATCACAATGGTTGTTAAACAGAAATTGGCGGGGGGAAATATAGTGAAACCAACTCTAAAATAGAAACCGCCTGGGCAAGAATGTAGAACACATTAAGAATAGGGTGGCTGCTCAACTGGCCAATGACACTGCCGACTCCTCTGGACAGCAGGCGCTGGTCTGGGACGAGATTCGGCGGCTCTTCCTGGAGTCGGCCAAAATGCTCTGGCGCTCCTCCGTGGCCCGTATTTATGGCTGGGGTGACAAGAATGGTAAATTGATCCACAACCTGGTATCCTACCCTAGGGCCCATCGCATCATTCCAGAGATCCGAACGGTCAATGGGACCCACCAGGTGACCTCGTCGGCTATCGCGCAAACCTTTGCACACTACTACGCGGCCCTATATGCAGCACATCCTCCCAGAGTCTCCCTCACTGAATTGATGGCGGAATCTGGAACGTGCCTTCCATGTCTCCCCCGAGAAACCGCAGATACCCTGGACAGCCCTCTCACCCCGGAAGAAATTCATGGGACTATCACTTTGCTGCACTCCGGTAAGACGCCAGGACCCGATGGATTCCCCCAGGAATATTACTCTATGTTCCGTGATGACCTGGTTCCCCATCTGACGGAGCTTTTCTGCCAGGTGGTCGAAGACGGGTCCTTCCCGTCTGAATCCGGCGTGGCGACCATTGTGGTCATCCCGAAGACACAACCACCTTCCCTAGACTGCTCTGATTACCGCCCAATCTCTCTGATAAACACCGAAATTAAAATTTGCGCTACTGTGATAGCCAAATGACTCCGGCCCCTCCTGCAAGACCTGGTCCACCCTGACCAATGCGGGTTCATGCCGGCCAGGGGTACCCGCCATTGTATCCGTCGCCTCCACCTGGCGTTGGCCCACCGACATGGGCTATCCCCGTACTTGGTGCTTCTCCTCGTCGACTTTGAAAAGGCCTTTGACACGGTGGACTGGGGGTACTTAAGGAATGTTCTGGAGAGAAAGGGTTTCGGCCTTCCCTTCCGCCGCCTGGTCCAGGTTCTTTACAACAGCCCTAGAGCCTGTGTACTTGTCAGCGATGCGACTTCAGAACCATTCCCGATTCAGAGAGGCACCCGCCAGGGTTGCCCCCTCTCACCACTCCTATTTGCGCTGGTGATGGAGCCCCTGGCGGCATCAATCCGACAGGACTCCATTATCCAGGGCTGGGTGTGGGATCAGAGCCAGGTGGAGAAAATTGCTTTATACGCAGACGATGTTCTGCTCTACTTGGCTGACCCGGAACATTGTGGCCCTAGATCTCTAGCTGCCCTTTCTGAGTTTGAGCAGGTCTCGGATCTCCGTCTTAACCCGACGAAGTGTACCTTGGTTCCACTTCACCCCTCGCGGGCGTGCTTCGACTGACAGGCGGTGATCTCCCTCCGTAGGCAGTCATTCAAGTATCCGGGCATGTGGGTGACCCTCCTGCCGGAGCTGCAGTGGGCCCTCAATGTTGCCCCCCTGGTCACCCGGATGAAAACCGATCTTAAGAACTGGCAGTCCCTTCCCCTTAACCCGCTGGACAGGAGCGCCCTTTTCAAAATGATGATCCTTCCCCGCTTTCTTTACATTCTGCAGAACACCTCGGTCCACCTCCCGTGTAGCTGGTTTAGGGAACTGGACGGCACACTCACCCGGTTTCTCTGGGGGGGTGGGCGATCACGATTGTCCCTGCCCCATTGCCGGATTCCCCCCTTTGAGGGCGGCATGGGAGTCACCAACCTCCATTTTTACTACTTAGCAACAAGACTCATTGTGATCCATGATTGGTTTGCGGGCGACTGGCCTTGATTTGATTTGATTTGATTCAGATTTGTAAAGCGCGTACCTATCCAGGGGCGTCCCAGCGCTGATACTCGGCCTCCATGATCCAGAGGGGGGATAGTTTATGGGAAGAGCCAGGTTTTCAGTAGCCTGCGGAAGGCCAGTAGATTGGTTTCCCTTCGGATGGAGAGCGGAAGGGAATTCCATAGTTTAGGGGCATTATATGAAAAGAGACGTCCCCCTGAGCGTACTTTTCTTATTCTGGGGACGCTGGCCAAGTAGAGGGTGTCTGATCTCAGCTGTCTGTTGGATTTATGGGGTTTAATGAGAGGTCTCAGGATGGGGGGCCTCTGCTATGAAGTATTTTGTGTGAAATACAGAGGGTTTTAAAGGTAATGATTTCTTGAATTGGGAGCCAGTGCAGTGATTTGAGGGCAGGTTTGGCAGAGCACCTAGGTTTTGTCCCCGTGAGGAGCCTTGCGGCGGCGTTCTGGGCACATTGTAGTCTGTTGATGACCGATATTGGGACACCTAGGTACAGGGCATTTCCGTAGTCCAGTCTTGAGATAATTAGACCCTGCATTAGCAGTTTCCTGGACTGGAAGGGAATTAGGGGGTGGATTTTTTGTGCTGTCTGTATAAGGCCAAAGCATGTACCGGCGGTTTTTCTTGCTTGGACTTTAAAATTAAGGTCTTGGTCCAACCAGATGCCAAGGCTCTTAATTTCACTTTTGGGGAAGGGGGGAGACCCCATACAAAGTGGCCATGAGAGAGAGGGAGGAAGTTTGCGTGGGTCACCAAGTAGAAGGATCTCTGACTTCTCTCCTTTAAGTTTGAGGCGAGAGTCGCACATCCATTCTGAGACAAGTGGCCAGGTTATCCAGACATTTGGTCGACTGGTTTATGGAGACGACCAGTTGGGTGTCGTCAGCGTACATGACTACCTTTATGCCAAAAAGTGTCACTATATCTTCTAGGGGGGACATGTATACGTTAAAAAGTGTGGGGCTCAAGGAGGAGCCTTGGGGGACCCCACACTGAAGGGGGAAAACTCTGGAGTTGACAGCACCGTCGGCCACCTCGAAGGTTCTGTCTTCTAAGAAGGACTTGAGCCAGGTCAGGGCGGTACCAGAAATTACAGCCATGTTAAGACGGTGGATAAGGATGGCATGGTCCACCGTGTCGAACGCGGCACTCAGATCCAGGAGGATCACTGCCACTGAACCTCCTGCATCTAAGATGGTTCTTGCTTCTTCGATCACGGCCAGGAGTGCAGTATCCGTGCCCTGTCCTGGTCTGAACCCTGTCTGGGAATGACGAAGGAGGTTGTTGGCTTCTAAGAAGGAGGAGAGTTGGTGATTTACGATCTTTTCAGCCACTTTGCTAATGCCCGGGAGGAGTGAAATTGGTCTGAAGTTAGACAAGTCAGCGGGGTCAAGGTGAGGTTTTTTGAGTAACGCGCAAACTGTTGATTTTTTCCAGTTGGTGGGGACAATGCCTTGGGTGATAGACGCGTTGATTAGTTTGGTGAGGGGGCAGGACACCGTGGAGGCTACCAGTTTTAACTTGTTCATGGGGGCTGGGTCCGTAGGGGCTCCACTCTTCACAGTATGTAGAGTGGCCAGAAACAACTCCGTGGATACCGGGGAGAAGGCCTTGAGGTGAGGGGCCTGAGGGCACGGAGGGGAGGGCAAAGAGTCTGGGAGTGTGCTGTGGGTGGGGAGTGTTTTCAGAATATTGTTAATTTTGGAAGTGAAGAACTCGGCTAGCTGATTGCATCTGACGCCTGACGGATCCAATGTGGGCTGTGGTTCTGGGGCTTTTGTCAGCAGGCGGACAATGCGGTAAGTTTCTTTAGGGGAGTTTGCAGCGGCTAGTATTTTTCCTTCGAAAAAGGCCGCTTGAGTGTTTTTTATACATGTTTTATAGTCCTTCATAACTGACCTATATTCACTTTTACTCTTTGTAGCCCAGTCCTTTCTCCAAAGGCGTTTTGCATTTTTTTCTTAATTCGCGTAGCTCTGGTGTGTACCAGGGTGATTTAAAAGTTCCCTTCTTGCTGGGGAGTGGTTTATTGGGGAGGACTGAGTCTAGGGATTGCTCGATCCAAGTTCGGAGTTGGAGCTCCACCAGGGATGGATCTGAGTTGATATCAGGAGCAGTGGTTGCCAGTTCGTGTGACCAGGCTACCGTATCTAATTTTGGCCATGGGCGGGAAGGCGCCTGAGGGGGGGGTCTGTCCGAGGCTTCAGAGGAGATTTGAAGCTTGAAAGGGATTAGATGGTGGTCTGACCAGGGAAAGGGGAGGGGCTCGCCCACTAATAAATCGGGGATGTTCGTAAAGATGGGTCCAGCAAGTGACCCGTACAATGGGTCGGCTGATTAATTTTTAAGTGAAGGTTGAGAGAGGCTAAGTCTTCCTTGAGATCGTCCGCTGTTTTGTTTGCCAGGTCATCCAAGTGAATATTTAGGTCACCTAAGACGGTAAAGTAGGGAGATAGGCAGGCGAGGGAAGAGATGGTTTCCACTAAGGAATTGCAGAATTGACCTTGCTGCCCTGGCAGGCGATAAACAAGGATGTCTGAAAGTGTTTTTAAGGGGGATAGTTGGATGGAGAAGCAAACGTTTTCACAGTCCAGAATCGGGCTGTCCTTAAAATAGTGGGACAGGTTGTTTTTGAAAATAATCGCGACTCCACCCCCTATCCCGGATAATCTATCCTGGTGTTTAATTAGGTACCCAGGTGGCAGTGTTTGAACTATGCCTGGATCCAATGTTGTGTTGAGCCAGGTTTCAGTGAGGAAAAGTACCTCAAGGTGTGACTCCAACAGGAGCAGATTGATTTCTGCGCTGTGTTTAGGGAGGGACCTACAGTTAAGTAGGGCCATCTGGATCCAGTGCTTTTTGGGAGGGATGTGTAGCGTTAGCGTGTATGGACAGTGGGGGCAGCAAGTTTGTCGTTTTTCTGGGGTGATCGTATGAAGGCAAGGAGCAGGAGTGTAATTCCTAAGCTGAAGGAGGGTATCGTGGGAGTACCTGATTGGGAGTGGTGTTGATGTTGCAAAGCTCCAGGGCGCAGGGCTCGGTTGGGCGCGGACGGGCGCAGATGGGCTTGCCTTAGGCGCGCCCGCTGCGCTTGTCTGCTGCGCTTCCTGGTGGGTGTGGCCATTTGTACTGGGGATTGGCGGGAGGGGCAAGCACTAGTCTGCCGACCCACTCCTCGTCCAAGATGGCGACCCCTCACCTGACAGAAGCCCAAACTCGGCTGCGGCAGTGAGAGAGAAGCGCAGGGCACGTAGACTTAGACTTTGCACAGATTCAGGGCTTCCTATACGGCTCCCCGGGGCCACAGACCTTCCCCCAATCACCAGGACGGTGCTCATGGCTTGCCGCACTGCCCTTCGCCTGGTGACCTGGGACCGGAAGCTGACTAGACAAACGCCCCTATGGCATGGCACCTGGTTGGGAGAGGTCTCATCCCTGGAGGGTTTCCGCCTTTGGGACTTGGTGGGGATATCACTACTTGGAGACGTGTGGGTAGGGGACCACATGCGCTCTTTTTCTGATCTACAGCACAGGCACGCTCTCCTACACTCCCAGTTCTACAAATATATGCAACTCCGCCACGCCCTCCACATACACCTTCCGACACCCACCTCCCTCCCGAAGTTAGGTCCTCTAGAAGCCCAAGTCATGATGGGTAACCTGGGGAGGGGGGGGTGACCCGCATATACCGTGCCCTGGTAAATAACTGCCCCACATCCCTGGATCGGCTTAGGGAGCGATGGGAGGGGTGGGTGGGTCCTTTGAACGAAGCAGACTGGCGAGATGCCCTTATGACACCCAAAACCCTAACCACATCTTCAAAGCTACGCCTGGTCCAGCTTTACTACCTCCACACGGCATACCTCACTCCGGCGCTTCTCTTTCGAGCCGGCATGAGTGCCTCCCCGGCTTGTGCGCGCTGTGCTGGTACTCCAGCTGACTTCTATCACATGGTTTGGCTATGTCCGGCCTTAGATCCGTTCTGGGGGAGTGGAGCTTGAGCTCACACGGGCTTTGGGATGGGTGGTTCCCAACGACCCGAGACACTTGCTATTGGGAGTGTTCGATGGCCTGGATGGTTCCCGGGCCGACAAGCGCTTTCTGGGAACGGCGTTGGCAGTGGCGAAGTGGGACATAGCGGCTAGATGGTCCCAGGCTGAGGCACCGTTACTGCAGAAGTGGAAGAGGGGTGTGGACTGGTGCGGGGTGCAGGAGGAGTCCCTCTTTGAGGCTCGGGGATGCCCAGAGATGTTCAGCAAACTGTGGGGCAAATGGTTTGGCCTTATGCCATCTTGATGGGCCCTATCTCGCTATGTTAGTGTGTTATGAGGGTGCTATTTACTTACTCAGAAGGGACTAATATGATGTGTGTTGTCATCAGGGAGGGACAGGGGTTTTTAACTGTGATGTGTGACTTGTTGCCAATGAACTTACTTGTATCAAAAACTTCAATAACATTTTATTATCAAAAAAAGAATAGGGTGGCTGAGCAATAGCTCTGCCTGTACACAGATATTTTTCGATAACTCCACGGAATTCCGCAGAGTGAAACTCTGCACGCTCCGCCCATCCATACCAAAAAGTGCAAAGTGCCAACTGTGGTTATCTGATGGCGCTAGACCAGGACAATGTCACAAGTACAGGCTGACTGTGATGGAGCGCGTGCCAGCTTAAGGGACCAAGTTAGGCCAGATGAACAAAGTACCTTAAATCCTGGCTTAGAGCATTGTTAGATCCAATGCAGAGGATGCGTCACGCATCAGTGGTTCCAACAGGCTGCGATGCAAAGTCATGCATTGTTGTTGAGGATGCCGTCGACATAGGGCTTATGATGCAAAGTCTCAAAGACGAGTCACATAATGACTGGTTCCAAAGAAATTGTGGGGCTGACTATTCTGAATCCTGCATCATCATAAAGGACTCCGTTGACGAGGGGCTTGCAATGTGAAGGCTTGCATCAAGGGTGCGTCACGGAGCAGCAGTTCTGAGGAGACTGCGGTCCAAGATGCAAGTCCAGTCAATCTCACTCAGGCATGTGAGCAACAGGGTAGCAGAGTGGGAGGCCTTCTTACAACAAAGCAGCACAGCAGTCCTTCTTCTGAGTCTTTCACAGGTCCAGATGTGTACTGAATAGTTCGGTCTGAGTGTCCAAGTAGGAGAAGGTTTCACCTCCCAGAGGTGTTTGGGATTTCCCTCTCCCTATCCTGGCCCCAGATTCTCTGGCATCACAAAAGACTAGTGTCAAACCCCTTGCGAGTGTGTACAGGCAGGCAGGGCCTTTGTGATGTGCAAGTGTGGTAGGTGACAGCTCTGTCCCCTCCTAAAGTCAGAGTGGTCTATCCTGCCAACACCTATCTTCTCTTTGTCTCACTGTCTGGGAGCAATACACAAGGAATTGTAGGAATTGTTCTCAGGTAGAAAGATTTGTGGAACAATCTGAAGAATTATTGTCCAGACTGGAACAGAGGGCTTACCCTCCTAGGGTGATTAGACAGGCCAGGAAAAGAGCGCTGAACACTCCCAGATCAGCCCTTCTCGAAAGGAACAAATATGATACAAACCAATGTATACCTGTAGTTAGCACATATGACCCACTGTCAACCAAAAACAGGGGGATAATCAGGAAACACTGGCATATCTTGAACACTGCAAACATGAAGATGCCACCACCAAGATTTGCCTTTAAGCGTTTCTTTAATCTATGTGACAAATTGGTACACACCCGCCCCATTACCAACACCAGAGACACAGGACGACCCAGTGGGCACTATCCCTGTGGGGGTTGTTCGGTGTGCGAACTAACAGAACCAATGAAACATGTAACATTGACCAATGGTAAGACCTGGCACTTAAACAGTCTTAGCAACTGCAATACAACCAATGTTGTATATTGACTGACATGCCCTTGCCAACTTCATTACATTGGCCTTACTACATGTAAGGTGAAAGTCAGAATACAGGAACACCTTAGCACCCTGAAAGCAAGGAAACTCACGACCAAATTGGTCCAGCATTTTGTACAACAGAATCATCACCACAAAAGCTTCAAATGGACAATATTGGAAAAAGTGACAGGTGACAAGTTTAACATAGAATTAAGATTGGCCAACAAAGAAGCACGCTGGATTTACCAAGAGGGGACAGACAGCCAGGGACTCAATGATTTCATTGAGTGGAATCACATTGGCCCGTAATATCCATCACAAGACGGCTAGCAATAATCCAGCAACCTGTCCATAGAATACATCAATTGTATTCTCCAAGTGAACATCAGGCCAACATACACTGTGCACTAACCCGATGGGACGACTACGCTGGACTATGCAGGGTGTCGCTCATGGTGGTACAAGCCAGGATACTGCAATAATGTGTCAAATGAACTCCAGTTTTCCTGTTCTTTACTTCCGAGGGGCATAATCACCAGAGCACCATCAATACCATTACAGTAGAAATTTAAATAAATACAAAATTTGGTGCGCAATGGGAATCTAAACATAGATATGTAAGATCTAATTACACATTTTAACATATGCCGACACCTAGCTTATTACACAACTCCCCATAGGAATGAAAACCTGTTAACAAATGGAGATACATGCAGGGGGAAAATAGTTCCAAGATGGCGCCTGCATTCACCAGGAATTCACCACCGGTTGTAAACAGGAAACTGGGTCGGGACTTCCGAGTATGCAGTGCTGGGCGGGTCGAATATCATTAATCCCGCGCCGGGGCCTCTTTAAATAATGCAGCTACTCAGTCCGAGGGCAGGGACGTGTAACAGACCGGCCCCAGCATCTCCCGGGTAAGGAGCGGGGGCTTGGGGGGCAAGCGCCTACTAGATTTGGGAACGCCAAGCTAGTTTGGGGCAGCGGGCTCTTTACTAACCGTTACTTTCGCATACGCCGCAACTCTGACTAGACATGGTAACTACAGGTCTAGCAGATGTACGGGGCACCGTTTGGAAGCAATGATCGTTACTTTCGCATACGCCGCAACTTTGACTAGACTGAGTAACTACAGGTCTAGCTGCTGTACGAGGCACCAGTTGGAAGCAATGATCGTTTTTACACATGTAGACCATACAGACGAGCGGAGGATCTTTCCTTCAATTGTCATAGGTTAAGCTCATCGGTTATGCCGCGGAATGTATAATTTTTTTTAAAACAAAAAGTTCTTAGTACACACGTCAAACAGTGGGTGGCGTTAATACAGTTATCAGCTGAGCCAGCACGCTGATACCGATACTTGGGGGTAATTCAAGTGTCTTTCCCCGCAGGCTAACAACAGTAGCTGGGGGCATAATCGCAACAGTGACAAAAAGAAAAAAGGAGGTCACCGGTGTGCTCAGACTGAGCACCCAAGCGGTAACTATGGAGGGCATGGTCGAGAGGCCAATGGTTCAGAGAAGTAATCTGTTCCTTAGGAGCTGTGCCTTTGTGTTGTTAACTATGTGTTGTCTGTATTTTTAACTTGTTCCCTAGGAATACATTCATTTGTGAAAGGAAAGCAGAGTGGTGGTACTGCCCCGTGCCCTGAAGAAATAGCCTCAAAATCAACAGGCAATGAAACATGTTGGCTCTCTATGATGAAAAGAGACAACAGAGTGTCCTTTTAATGTGAGCAATCCCACAGCATAGAATAAAGGTGAAAAGCTAGTGTTGGTTATAGCTTGTTATTAATACCAATAAAGTGGTCCTTAAATGTCAGGATCCACTTCATGGGTCAATTTTTTTAAGCACTTAGATAAACACTTTAGTGCTTATAACCAGTAAATTCAAGACTGATTTCACTGCACATTTACCACACGTGCACTTTAACATCATTATCATTTATTTACTTTTACTTTTTAGTTTTCTTTAAGGTACGGGTGTGCTGATGATGAGAACCTGAGTCCACTGGTGAGAACCAATCAGTGGACTCCCATGGTGTTACTTCAGTGAGGCACCCCGTACCGCTGCACACTATTTTTGTACTTTTAGCACTTTATTGGCACTCACTTTTATAATCTGGACTGTATTTACTACAGCTAGCACTGGGCTGCACTAATAGGGAACACCTTTACAGATAGGCCAGGGACCTACAGAGGCAGACAGGGTATGATTAACTGCCCATGCAGCCCACAAAGTCGTGGTAGCTACTGACAGACACTAGGTCCACTTGTTTCTGTTCTAGCATTTAGGCAAAGTCATTATTGTGTTGTGGAGCAATAAACAAGGAGCAACTGCCAGCTACACCTAGTCATGTGGCCCAGGGAAAGGCTGCAGGCATCAAATGGTTAGGACAAGAAAATAAAAACTTTCTAAAAGTGTCATTTTCAGAACTGTGACTTAAAATCACGCTTTACAATTAAAGAGGGCTTTTAATTACAATTCTTTAGACACCAAATTCAACATGTCTACCTGCCCCATTTTGAAGTTATCACTTATTAAATAGAATAAGTAAACCCAATGTCATGCTATTAGAGAGGTAGGCTGTACAGTTGTAAAAAATTAATTTAGGAGTTTTCAATACCAGGACATGTAAAACGTAACCCCTTCAGGGCGGCGCGAATTTTCGCGCTGTGCTGAAGGTTCTAATGAGCCTATGGGCTCATGACGGAACGGTTCCGTCATGAGCACAGCTCAACCGACGCTCATGACGGAACCGTTCCGTCATGAGCATGGAAGGGGTTAAAAGTATATGTTCAACCTATTAGTTACAATGCACCCTGCCCTATGGGCTACCTAGGGTCTACCTTAGGGGTAACTTATATGCAGGGAAGTGTAAGGTTTGGTGAGGGGGCTATGCTGCCAAGTCGAATTGGCAGTTTACAACTGCATGCAGTCTGCTTTGGCAGTCCTGGGGCATGTTTTAAGGGGCCACTTAAGCGGGTGTCACAATAAGTGCTTCAGGCCCACTAGTAGCATTTCATTTACAGGCCCTGGGTATATGTTATACTACTTTACTATGGGCTTATAAGTGAATTTAATATGCCTATCAGTTGTGAGCCAATTTTACCATGTTTTAGGGAGTGAACACAAGCACTTTAGCACTGATGAACAGTAGTAAAATGCACAAAGTCTTAAAACCAGCAAAAACGAATTCAGCAAAATAGTACGGTGAAGGCAAAATGTTTGAGGAGAGATCACCCTGAGGCTGACAGGTCTAACGGGGTTTGTTTAGAAGTTCAAGGTGAGGGGTAATAGCAAGTCACCTCCATAGTCTCGGACAAACAGGAAGGTGCTTGTTGATATTGGTGCTAACGTTCATGTTTTAGTTACCACAGGGTTGTGTCTGACCTTGGATTGGAATGAATTAGGAGTTATTAGCTTGATATATGGGGAACAGGCATACAGGAGATGGAACTGGCTAGAAATTGTTTAGTTTTTCAAAACGTGTTAATATACAAGTGTCAAATCAGCACCTGGATACCCTCATCAGTGACAAGCCGCACTCTACAATACCATGGTACATTACATTACAAATGCATTAGCCTTTGGCCCATGAAAAAAAGTCGCAAAGAAGGCATAAAAACAAGTCAATCAATCAATCAACAACATTTGTAAAGCGCAACACTGTTACCCCTAGAGGTATCTGAATGCTGTGTCTCCATTGAAGAGCCAGATCTTGAGTCTCTTTCTGAAGTCTGCCAGCGAGGAGGCTGTACGGAGCTGGAGGGAAAGGTCATTCCAGGCAATGATGTAGAAGAAGAAGTGGCCACTGCTGCAGCTTTGACAGATGTGGGGGTGTGCAAGGGTGAGTGAAGAGAAGGGCAGGTGTCTAGCCGGATGGTGGACGTTCAGTCGATGGTTGATCTAGGCAGGTCCTAGGTCATGGATGGCTTTGTAGGCATGCATGAGGATCTTGAACTGGCATCTCTACTGGATGAGGAGCTCAGTTGGGGGGGCAATGTGGGTTTGTTTCAGGAGGTGCAGGATAAGTCTGACTGCAGCATTCTGTATGATCTGGGGTCTTCTGAGGAGATGGTTGGCGATGCCGGCATAGAGTGTGTTGCTGTAGTCAAGGTGACTGGTGACGAGGGCCTGAGTGACTGCCTTTCTGGTGTTGGTTGGATCCATATGAAGATTCAGTGGAGCATGTAAAGTGTGTTGAAGCAGGAGGTGACTGCGTTGGCCTGTCATTTCATGGTCAGTTGGCTGTTGAGGATGATGCTGAGGTTGCGTTTCTGGTCGATTGGTGTGGGTGTAGGTCCGAAATCTGTAGGCTACCAGTACTTCAGTTTTGTCAAAGTTAAGTTAGAGTCTGTCTCATCTATTTGGCCGCATGGGTCATGGCATTGCAGAAGTTGGTTTTGGCATTGGAGGGGTCATCTGTGAGCGAGAGGATCAGTTGGGTGTGGTCTGCATATGAGATTAAGTTGAGTCCATGGGATCTGAAGACGTTTCTGAGGGGGGTCATGTAGGTGTTGAATGGGGTGGGGCTGAGGGATGATCCTTGTGGTATGCCGCATATGATGTCTTTGGGTGCGGAGGTGAGGGGAGGCAGTCAGATGCTCTGTGTATGTCCGGTAAGGAAGCAGGTGATCCATTTGAGGGCGTATTGCTATATGCCCAAGTTGTAGAGTCTATTGATGAGCGTGTTGTGGGAGATGGTGCTGAATGCCGCAGAGAGGTCAAGTAGGATCAGTGCCAGTTTCTCCATGATCGAGGAGTGTTCTGATGTCATCTGTGGCGCGGTCAGCGCGATCTCAGTGTTGTGATTGGCATGGAATCCTGATTGCGAGGTACTTAGTAGGTGGTTTTGTTCCAGGAATTGGGTGAGCTGATTGTTGATGGCTTTCTTGACTACTTTGGCTGTGTATGGGAGCAGGGAGATCGGTTGAACATTTGTGAGATCACTTGTGTCAGCGGAGGCTTTCTTTAGAAGGGTTCTGACACCTGCGTGTTTCCATCTGCCTGGGAAGGTTGCTGTGGAGATGGAGTTTTTGAGGATGCTGGTGAGTTTAGTGATGATTGGGTTAATTGTGTGGTTGTTGAGGTGATGGGGCAGGGGGTCGGTGGGTCCCCGGAGGTGAGGGGAAACCTGGTGGTAAAGGTTTGGCTGATGTTCACTAGTTGGTTGAGGTTGTTGGGCTTGAAGGTGACAAGTTAGACATTGAAATTGTCGCAGATGTTGATGATCTTGCTGTTGAAGTAGTCTGAGAAGGTGTAGCAGAGTTCTTGGGCGGGTTGGATGGTGTGCTCTATGGCTGTTGGGTTGGAGAATTCTTTGACTATTTTGAAGAATTCCTTTGTGTGGTTGCCCACGGAGTTGATGTGGGTGGTGATGGCTGCCTTCTGGGCTTCCTTGATGTGCTGGTGATAGTTGCTGAGGGCTGTTTTGTGAGCTGCTCAGTCAGTGGGGTTCTAAATGGTGTGCCATCATTTCTCCAGTTGGTGGCAGTTGTACTTGGTGGTCCTGAGTTCGGGATTTTTTGGAGGTCTTGTTAGATTTTGTAGGTTTTAGACTCTGTCAATGCTGAGCGTGTTCCAGGCGGTGAAGTTCTGGACTGGCTGGTTGAGGTCTGTTGAAGCCTCGGGTTGGGAGCTGGTGAGGATCTGTGACTATTGAGTTGCAGTGACCTTGCTGAAGTGTACGATGGTGTGGTCAGTCCAGGTTAGTTCTGTTGTATGGCTAAATTTAATACTGTCACTGGAGGTAAAAATGAAGTTGAGTGTGTGCCCGGCTTTGTACGTGGATTAGGTGACCAGTTGGTTGAGGCCGATGTTCTGGTGTGTTGTAAGTGTATATCATGATAGGATTAAATAGTAACTTAGTCTTGTGGACTTCATGATGCCTGATTATGTACCCTAAGTAATACATTATAAACGTATACTTCAGGAAACAAGGATTAGGAATAGTAATACTACAAGAAACTCGCCTGCTGAGACCAAAAGTGGAGAAAGTACCCAAGAAGTGGAGACGGCATATATTTGTAGCTATATATCACAACTACTCAAGTGGGGGTGTTTATCTGCATAGCATAATGGATCCTATTTTCAAGCACAGCAGATCGCTGCAGACCCCCCAAAGAAGACAGCTTACAGTGAGTGGTTTTCTTGACGGCATTGAAACATGCCTGGTAAATGTTTATGCATCAAACATAGATGATAAGGCATGTTTTAGAGAGATAATAAACGTAGTATCCCCCTACCTGGTTGCAAGATTTATTTGGGCAGGTTGTGTATTAAATTGGCAGTTCGGGCTGGAATGTTCTCATGAGGCACAGGGTCAGACTGATTTGTATATGGCCATGTCTGAAGTGGGGTGGCGGAGTGAGCTAAAGAATGATGATGGATTAAACCCAGATCAGTTGACTAGGGGTGGGTGCTTGCAATGTTCAACACTCCGTCCATCATCCCCTTTGGTTTTGCTTTAAATGGTCAATCGAACAGACACTCTCCAAAAATAGGTTCTAAACCAGAATGGAAGCAACACTAGTAGATATAATGCAGGAAGCCAAATTAGTAGCCATTTGGTGGCATCAACAATCAGTGGATAAAATGCTTTCATATTACTCACATACCTAATGCACACATAGCACACTAGACTGTGTTCTGGGGGAAAGCAATGGATTTTGATAGGTTTGCGAATACAACCTACCTAAATATATTTGTTTCAGACCATTCATCATTGCTTGCCACATTATTACAAACAATCTAATGGCAGAAATACCTATATGACCATTTAATGTGGAGACTTTGTCACTCATCTATGGGGATTTACCCAACATAATGAAAACTAGAAAGAAAATACAGCAATAGCATGGGTTGGCTATATGGTAGCACTCCTAGGGCAGATAAATGCAGGAAAAATCGCTACTACACTAAAAAAAATGTTTCTTGACTGAGAGAATGAGGAAACAACTAGATGATACCCTGACCCATCAAGATAAAAAAATGTCATGCACAACACAAAGACTAAAGAAACAGAGTGACAAAGAAGGTCAAATGCTTGCTAGCTTCTCAAAAGAGAAAAAACACAGATAAAATACAAAAATAAAATGACCCCTACAAAATAACTAGAGTAGGTATAATTGACACAGGCACATAATACTTAGAAAATGGATACGAACAATCCCTAGGTTTAATATGCCGGAAATATCACAAAACTTAAAAACAATAACAATGCAATGGCTGTGACTAACGGCAGAGCAAAGGGATAAGTTAGAAGCGCATTGACCAGAGACACATTTAAGATGTCAAAGAAGCACGAACAGCAGACAAGCTACCCCCTCTATGACAGAGATGCTCATTGCCTAAATTTCAAATGTAAGAACAACCATGCACTCTTACCTGTAGAAGAGCACTGGTGGATTTTGCAGAGACGTTATGGACCAACCTTCCAGTACCCTAGCTGATAACCTGAGTTTCTTACATTACTAAGGCTACGCGATAGGGTTCAGGGAGGAGGGCCGGCATCATGGACGCTTGTGGTTGAATCTGTTGTTGACCTGCGAAGCAAGAAGACTTATTAACCACTTTGTCTATGTGCCAAACTCCTGCGCACATTCCTAGTTTCAACATTATCAGTCTTTTAAAGAAGATGTACTAAAATTGCTACCTGAGAATTTTAGTATGAAGGCTTTGCGTCCGGAAAATGTTGTGATGATTTGAACGATTTGGGAATTCAGGTGAACAGGAATTTAGAAGAGAACTTTTCTTTTCTTCTTTTAGCTAAAAAGACCGAAGGTTATGATTATTAATACCTTTCCTGATTTTATTTATTCCTGCCTTTTTGATATGTGCACTAATATTAACCTTTGCTTACTGCACTTACTTGCAGCCTAATTCTGGAAGTGGTTCATCACTAAAAGAGAATTACAAACAAGAAACAAAGAAAAGCATATTCTACATATCAATGTACCATAATATTTGTAGTTTTAACATCAGTTTGTAAGTTCTCAATGTAGTTTTGTCAAAGTTCCTTTGTCCTTAACTCAAGTCCAAAAGTTCCAAAATTAGTTTTTTGATGGTAGCATTACCGCATTAGAAGATTGCTCGGTTTTGCGATGGGCGCCAGAAAAACAAAAGTAATACTTAGCTTTCTCTCTTTTCTTTTCTATTGCAGATTCAATCTGGTAAGTCTCCGTATTGCCGATCGTACGCCAGAAGAGAAGAGGAAATGAAGCCGGGGGCGAGCCGAGATGTCGTCAGGAAGAGATTCCCTGGAAACCGGTGAGTATCCGTAGCTTCACGGAAGGCTAAGCACATTCCAGAAGTCGGGTAACCATAAGGGCCACCCCGTCATCGTGCGTGTTGCGTAACGCGGTGTGCGGCGCCCTCTTTTGTTTACCTGCTGTGCCGAGAAGCCAGTCAGGGGTTTCATGGCATCCAAACCTGACAAACACTTCATTCATTTTGCTCTGTTGTCTGTTCTCAATGTTGAAAACTGATGCAAAGATACTTAGCAAACCACTAGAAAAGAGACTACAGCAGTAGCATAGCTGCCAAGGTTTCAGATTGCTATGTGTGACATTTTCATAATTTTAGAGCAATTATGAGTGACATTTCAACGCCTATGAGTGACACTTAATATCAAGTAAAATCAAGCAATGGGAAACCCATGAATATCATAAGCTGTATTATTTTCAAAAGACTTTTAGCTCACACTGCTAAAAATCATTAACAGCTGAATGGCCACCTAGCGCCCGGAGTCCACCACGCTCAGTGGCTCTAAGGCATGGTCACGGCCTAAAACGAGTTAGTGTGCACAAAACTACTGAGGCAGACTGCGTGACTGGACAGTTCTCAGTAACACGGCCGCAGGCAGCTCCAGATCATGGCCGGGCTTTTAAAAGCACAGTGAAGTTAAGTATTACAGTTAGGAGAATAAAGCACAGCAACTTACTTCTATGGGGCAACAGGTGGGCACCGTTCCCGCTCTCACTCATGGACTTTCGTTGCAACCAATGCCACGCCACATTCTGGATCACACACTGACTGGACTCAGAGAAACCACTCCTGCAGCTGCCACGGTCCGTGCTTCATACTTCGTGACCCTCCTGTGCCGAGTGGGTCGCGTCAATGACATTCCTTAGCATAATCAATTAATAAATACCGCCGCTGTGCGAGTGGCTCTTCCATGTTGCCAGCAGAAGGTACTTTCACGAGGAGTCCGCCCTGGAAAGTTCGGGATAATTATCACGCTTCAGAAGAGTTCAAACCCTTGTGGGAGCCCCCTGTTCTCCAGGAGGGGCGTGCTGCGCCACAACACCCACCACACCGTTCGATTGTAGGGGCTGAGCATAATTGTCTATTTTATTTCTTTGGATTGTCTGTTGTCTTTAGCCATGCTGGACCTTCAATACTTTGCCCCTAGCAGGCAGTCTGCCAGCGCCTTAATCCACATGGGGCCCCGAGTAGCCATCTCCAATGGGGCCCCACAAGGAACCCCCCTCACACAGCTCAATGTTCAATACAGTTAGGGAGCCCCCTGTCAGCCCCCGGCCGCAACACCATGGCCCTGCCAAGTCCCAGCACTTCCGGGCCTCGGTGCTGGCCGAACTTACTGTGGATACGGAGCATAAAATATTTGGCCCAGTTGAGGTCTAGTGACCTGTACATGGGTCATCTGCAATTAGTTTAGCCACCGTGCTTCATTCAGGCTGTGTGGGACCCAGCTCGGGTGGGGCACTCTCTCGCCTCTGGGTGCCGCTTTGCTGTCCTGGAACTCCTTTCGACAGCCCCACCCACCCGTGCTCACAATCCCTGGGCATCAGGGACCTCCAGCGGCGGCCCGGGGCTCTGGTTTCATTGCGACCCGCGGTGCCTCCATCGAGCTCCACTTCCGCCCGTAACTTACCAAGGCTCAGTCCAGCAATGCATCCTCATGGTCCGTGTGTTTATTTGTGCAAGACATTCATGTCCGGTTTTAAAATGACTGCGCTGCGGTGCCAGCAGTAGTGCCAAGATTTGCCGCAGTTCCACTAGTCTGCCTTCTCAGCCACGACCCCAGCTTGCGCCAATAGTGGCAGCAGAATGTAGCGTGCGTACTGCCCGGCCCCTGACGTCAGGCTGTGACAGTGGCGCGGCGGTGGGCTGGAATGCACTTAGGTTTTTAAAAAGATACATTGTAGCAGCTTCACTGCTGTGCTACTGGCAACGCATGTCCGGGCCGGCAAGTGACTTCTGCAGGAGGAGGCGCGCACGCAAGCTAGCAGCCTCGAGTGGCCAGTAGTGTACTTTAAGCCTTTGTGTGACAGCAGAGAGAGTGGCATCAGATGCGTGACAATGCATTTCAGTGCAGTGATGTGGATCACCACGCTGAAATGCGTTAGTGTCACACCTGATGCGTGATACTTGACAGGACTGCAGTAGTAAGCTCATTGGAACACAAAGAGCAACCTGGATTTTAATGCACGTCTGACAACTCCACATTAGCGGTATTGAATATGGAGCGTGCATTTAACACAGTATGCTAGGAATACATCTAGTTAGTATTGGAAAAAATGGGGTTTGGACCAATATTTCTACATTGGGCAGAATTATTATACTTAGACCAATCAGCATGTGTCGGGACTAAGGGATGGATTTCAAAGAGTTGGAAACTCAAAAGGAGTTCATGACAAGGCTGCCCTCTGTCCCCATTGTTATGCCCATTACCCAGTAGCAAACAGACTGCAGGCTGCTATGGTGGCACAGTGGGGCATCAATAAAGACACTTTGTCATTATGTGCTAATGACAAATTGGTATACTTGAAAGATACTGAAAACTGATTTCCAATTAAAGAATTCTAGAAAAGTGTCAGGCTTAACCATTCACACTGGGGCAAATCAAAGTTATTCCCTATTGGTAACATTCGAGAAATCTACAGGCCTAGAACCAAGTCACAAACGGCAAGAAACTACTACATATGAGTGATATGGGTAAAATCAAGACACTCAGAGGAATTTTGGAGTTCGCTTTCATTGTCTACTATGGAGATAATTTCAGAGGCAAAGGTGTTTTCCTTCTCAGACGTCTTTACACATTGAAAAGCTCTTTCTGCCCTATCCTGTTTAAACTTTTTAAGGAATTAGAGGAAGAAAATACGTTCTTACCTACTCCTTATAGTTTTTTGACTCCCTGTCTGCCAGGTGAGGGAGAAAAAAAACAGGGTTGAATTTTGAAGTAGAAGCAGCTTGAATCACTAAGCTTTCAGGGGACAGATGAATGGATAGAAAGGCTGGATCCTTAGGAACTAGTCTATAGTGCAGTTAACCGATACCGAGTATGGACTGGAGTAGACATTGGACGTGACCGAGGTCCTCCTAGTGGCTCCATTAGGGCATCATTTAAAAAGAGAAAGGGTTGTGGAAAATTCGTAGAATACCTGTGAAGAAGCTATGACGATGTTCTGCTGAGGGAAGAAGGAGGTCTAGAGTTTCTGCTCCCTAATTCAGAGCCACAAATAGAAGCCATCTTTGGTGCAGCTGGGTCAGGTTCTGGATCTATATCAATATCAATATCAGGAGAAGTATCCAACTCACCAGAATTCTGGAGAGCTGTGAAGTCAGATGATCCCATAGAAGGAAAGCTCATAATAGGGTCTTTTATCTCTACCTAGACCTGATCCTGTTCTGAATCTGGCCCAAATAAGTCATATCTATGGTCCTCATGCAAGTACTGAGTCTCAGTCTCTTCTCTGCATTGTTTGTCTTCAAGTCACCTTTAAATCTCCATTCTTGATTACAATTTTTGGCCTAGTGTTAGAGGTGGCTCGTGTGATGATAGTACCACTTGTGACATCAATGCCACCAGTACCAGAGTCAAACTTTGTTCCAGTCCTTGTGTCTGTGATGTTGCCGGCATCGGAAAGTAGTTGGGAAGAGAGCTGGCTTTGGAAGAACACCCCCCGTACCGGTAAAGCACACCGTGTTGATGGAACATTCGACATCAGAAGGGAGACGACTAGAGCCCTTTATGGACACAAGGGGCTAGGTGGACCTCAGGCCTTTTGAAACATCTCCAGCATCACTAGAATATCTTTAAGTTGCTGGATGCATTTCTGGTGCCGGAAAATCAGGGTATGCCAATGACAGTGCAGACGTAGGCAGAGACAATGGAGGCATAGATGCCAGCACTAGCGTCAGTGATATTGGTGAAGTTGGTTGCTGGTACAGCTCCACTAGCTGAGGTTCAGATAAAGATTGGGGCTTGGAAAAGGCCCTAGAAGGACTCTTACCTTTTGACTTGGACCTTCTGGAAGAAGAAAAAGAGTGTTTCTTCTTTTTTTTCCTTTTTTTCCCCTCAATGATTTACATGATGAAAAGGGCAATAGGGGGACCTCAATCTTGTTTGGGCGCTGGAGCGTGATCTAGTGTGATGAAAGCCTCTGTAGTTGTACTTTATCGTTGCCATAAAAAGTTTGGCCTCCCATTCTTTTATTGCCTTAGTATTCATCTTAAGACAAATATCACACCTCAATAAGTCATACCTCAAGCCGAGGCACCACTAACAATTTCTCTGTGTATCTATGATGGACATTTGTCCATCCCTTTTTTGACAGGGCTCGAACCCTGATTTCTTACGGGGAGGCCTTATCACATGCACTACACCAGATTTCTTTCCTCACATGAGGAGATGAGAGATGCCTCGGAACTGAGTGAAGACGTGCAGAAGGAACAGAACTTACACCAGGGCACTGAGTTAGCCACTTTATGGCTCCATTGACATTGCTATGTGATGACCGCGCACTACTAGTGTTATTCAAACAATTTAAACAAAATAGTTCGTGCTCCTCAGGATGACTCCCTGCCCTGGAGTAATTAAATGTAATATGATAGGTTGCACCAACACGGGGAGGCCTTATCACATGCACTACACCAGATTTCTTTCCTCACATGAGGAGATGAGAGATGCCTCGGAACTGAGTCAAGACGTGCAGAAGGAACAGAACTTACACCAGGGCACTGAGTTAGCCACTCTTTGGATCCATTGACATTGCCACAGCTCCACTTCCAGCATTGACATGGAGCAAGCATCACCTACTGGGGGCTGAGTGGAATTGTAAAAGTTTCCAGACCCAGTCTGTGCCTGGGATATTCGAAGCTGAGGAATTTGCAGACAGTATCTATCAGAAATGTTGTGTGTGAAGCTAATAGGTTCCATTGGTGTGTCATTGATGATAAACATCCCCTTTCAAATAGGAGGTATATTATTTTATTTCTGGAGGGAGCTTGCGCATTCAGTAGCAATGATCTTGTGTTCACATATCACAAATAGTATGATCCTTTTTCTTTGAAGTATATTACTTTCAGCACTATGAATAGAAACTCATTTCCACAAGATGCCATTTAGACTGGTGCCTATGATGTATTCCAGAGAGTGTAACAATATATGTACAAGTAAATTTCATTCAGGAATACAAATGTAAATAATGTTTGGTCTAAAACTTGTTAAAAAGATTCATCTGATAAAATGATAACGGTTGGCCCTCAAAATGTTCTCTTCTACTACTAATCACACTTGCTTCTCCATCTGATTCCATTGGACATTCTATGACTCATAACTTTTTTTTTCTTTAACCACACTACAGCCAGGCACCATACTATCAGCGCTTTTCCAAACAATGAATAAGTGCCTAATTCTTACTGTACCATGCGATCTAGACCCACATCTATAACATTGTCCTACCCTTGCCCTATTCTTCAATTTCTTACCTTCTTTCTTATCATTACTGGCTGTATTAACTTGCACCCTTTACTGTAGTAGCTATTTCATCCCAATTCAAATTTCTTCAAATCAATAATCTTCCTTGTGCTGTTTTGGAGTAACAGTTGATGATTATGTGCTCACATCACTAGTTGCCAAAGAGTGCTTCAAATTCATAAGATTACACTAAAATGTGAGCATCTGTCACAACTTTGTCCACAGTTTCTTTACTTCCCTATGTCTAGTGAAAAAGTTAAGTCTCTCCACAATCCCACTTTAGGAAAAATGTTAATCAAGCATTTTAAAAGCCTCCAAGTACTCATTCTACCTTCAAACGTCATTGTTAGGGGTCTCTATTTCAGGTAAATAGGCAAAAATGTGTCTTCTGGGTCAAATATCTTTGTCATCAATGACCCACAGAAAATTGATGAATGCTCTATACAACTATTTCCATTTCTGTGTTTGTTTAGTCACACTAGACAAAAAACATGTTAGGTGGTACAATATTCTGTGAAGCAGTGATACTGAAATAAAAACTTTAAATCTAAGATGTACTTACAGAAAGGAGCAAAATGTCTTGACACAGGCGAACCTCCACCATAAATTAATATACCTATTTTCACACATGCATGTAAACTGTCAAATAACCAACATAGTAAATGATACTCCAATGGTAATGAGGGGTGCAGTTAGAACATCAACATGTTCCTGCATGTGCTTTCGTACACACAGCATACTCCTCCCAAAACTGTAGTAACAAAACTAACATTGCGCACTTTTCAATTAGATCTCACAACCAATGTGTCGAACACGTCTCAACAGATAATTCTGCAGACACCTATAAGAAATTGGATTATTATTTGGGCTGGGTGACTGCCCACCCCAAGAAACAATCACAACTCTTGTCAGGGTGAACCCTCAAAGTTACCAAACTATCCTCAGCAGAAGCCCTGGTAGGTGTGACACAGAGCAAACAGGCTTAACTTATGGCAATGTGTAAAGTATTTATGAAGTATTAAAATAGTAATAAAGTTGAAATGCAAAACAATAAAAATTCCAGAACTGGATTAGAAATATGGTGTAAATGTACTAAATAAAATGACATCAAAATTATATCAAAATGGCCAAATAATCCAATGGGGGGAAGAAGATATGATTTTTTAAAGTTTTGAGTCGGAATAGCGCCAAAAAAGCACAAAGTGCCATAGATAGTCTTTGGTCACTGTAAACTGGAGCATAATTGCAATTTGCAGCCGGTCACCATGGAGCATGCGTCGGATACACCATCCAGGTGCATGCCCGGTCAGTGATTTTACCTTCTACTTTACTTAAGTCCTAAACCACCACAGAAGTAGTCTTCTAAAGCCACCCTCGGCTCCAGGAGAGGCACGTAGAGACTCACAGAGTGTCAGGCAGGGTCCAGTCCAGGTCCAGTTGACCCTGATCAGCTAGGCAGTAACAGAAAGACCTCTTGTAGCCTGTTGTTTCATTGTAGCTTGAACAGGACGCGAGCCTCATGACCCTTGGTGTCCACTTTTTTTTCCTGGGTACAAAAGAGAGTAGATCCAGTCCTTCACGGCACTTCATGATTCATAGGCTGTAGCTTCAGCTCTTTTCGGATCTTCCTCAGATCTGGACATGTTCTGAAATGTATGCCTGGAGGTGCCACATTTATGTCTGGCACAAGCAAGTGGTTGAGAATTATTCCTGGGCACATCCTAACACATGGGTTAAAGGTTCCCGGGGCCAACCATACCAACTTTGGTAATTTGCCAAATGTATTCCGCCACACTCAACTGACTCTGAGGGCTGAGGGTGTCTGGGGGGTATACTATGGTAATCCTAGTGTCCTCACACATCTAACACCAAAATGCAGTTTGTGGCTGATAATGTACTCCCATAATCTCAGAGACAGAAATCTGCTAGAACAAATGTATAGGTGTTTCCAGCAACCAGACAATGGATATACAAGAATTGTTTGGCATCCTTTTTCCCTTTCTTTCAAGTGTCACCCCAAAAACATGCTATGTGTAAACCTTTAAAGCAGGATTTGACACTGCAATGTCAAAAAGGATGCTCACAGCCCCCACCCTGCTCATTCTGGGAGTTCCAGAGAAGTGAGCATGCCCATTCAGGTCAGCCTATTGTTTGCTCCTGGGAAGCATTTCACACCATGTTCACAACTATCCAGATGTAAATTACTGATATGCAGAAGTAGGATAGCAAATGCAAATTATGCCGCCAAGAATTTAAGGCACTGAAAAGATAACTTTCTATAAGGCAGTTTTCGTAATATTTGTTAAAAGTCTGACTTCACCATTAGAATGGATTTTTAACAATTAATTAAAAAAACGTGTTTAATTATTTTTCTAGCTAGCCCCATTCCTTTGACATAGTATTAGGGTTTTTAATCTGAACTCTTGTTTTGTACATGGGAAAGCTAGGTCTGCCACAGTGAAACATAGCTTTTGCCTGCTTGTTACTGTAAGGACATGCCAATGTCACATTTCTGCATGCCCCTCTTGTAAATGGCATGCACCTTGCCTTGTGGGACAGAAGGCCTACAAAGGGGTCACTTACTGTTACTTACAAGGGAGGGTTTGACCAGTCAATGGCTTTTATTTTGACAGGCTTAATTGCAGTTTTTACATTTCTACAGTCAGGCTACACTGGTAGACTTAAAGCTATGTTTGCACTGCCACTGAAGTGGATAGTACAATGGGTGCTACTGTCCACAAGTGACATTTCATTTACAGGGACCTATAAGTAAGTTACATATGCCAATTAGGAGTATACCAGTTCCATCATGTTAAAAGGAAGAGCACAGGCACTTCACCACTGGTTAGCAGGGTTAAAGAGCACAGAGGTCTACAGCCAGCAAAACAGTCAAGGTAAATATCTGGGAGTACACCATCCAAGAGATGGCTAATTCTACAATACCCAAAATAGATGCCAGGCAATGTACGCTGTGCGACCTTGCCTACAGAGAATAAATGCCCTTGCATCACCAAACAGTCACGAATTACACAATACCAGACACCTATGATGTTTTGCCTGGCCACCTGACCTGAATCATGGGAAACATCCTTAACCACGATGTTTGAACAACGACTTACCAGAACAACGAAGAGTGAACAACGAAGAGGGCTGACCCACGAAGGTAACAACCACAAACGACGGAACAACGAAAGATGGAACCACGACTTTTAGAACACCGGAGTTGCACGTAAGATAATTTAGGAAAACTTATAAATGGGTAGATGGGGGGTGTGGGGGGACTCCCCCCACAAATACGATTGAAAAAATATATATAGTTAGAAATATAACGTGATGAAAAAAATTGTAATAGTTAAGTTTCAAATACATCTAAGGTTGTTTACATTTAAATTACCTGTTTATGTCAGGAGATGGCAGTGTTGCTTTGATTTTAACAATTGTAAATGCTTAAGAATCAAGAACAGAAAATGATCAGTGTGCTCGTTTTTGAAAACAGATATTAACTAGTATTTTAGAAAAAAAAGGAATACATTAAAAAAGTGTCATTAAATCTTATTTTTTCGTGGTTTAGGGACTAGTGGTTAAAAATGTAGTGGTTAAGTAATGGTCGTGGTTTAGCCTTCGTTGTTCCAGAAGTCGTGGTTTATGCAGTAGTTGTTAAGTCATACAATCCTGAACCATTATGTGGCAAAACCCAAACATCAATCAAGGGAGAAGGCACAATAATCCCCTCAAAGCAGGTATAAGGGGCTGATTACGATGTCATGCGGAAAGCTTCTGACGACAGTCGTAATCTCCGCGAAGGTGTCGGAATGATTCTGACCGACTCGGTTGATTTACAATCCGACCAGCCGATTACGATGGTCACTGTCAGTTTGTAAACCGCACAGTCTTTCCGAATCGGTTCTGACTGGCTCTCGGAGGAATCGTGTCAGTCGGAACCACGCGTACAGCTCTATGGACAGCACTTCCAACCGAGTGATTACGATGTCAGTTTCCAACAGTCTTTCCCAGTCGGCCTGTCTGACATGAAAAGGCTGTCAGAAAGTGACTTTGGGGGGCCCTGGTAGGCCCCCCTTCACCCTGCGGCCTCCGGTTGGGGGATGAGGGCTTACCTAAGGGACCCCCCCTGTAAACCCTGCATTGTGTGACAGGCACAATAGGGTGCCTGCAACAGGGTGCAGGATTTTCCACCCGCCTCATTTCCCCATAGGAGCCTGTGTTACAGCCGGTTGTAGGAATCAATGGGACTCTGACCGAACAGTATTTGGTCGCATCGTTATCGGTCGGGCGGAACCGTCGTCTGCTAGTCAGTCCCTTCCGATTCTGAGACATGTCTGGCAGAAAGTTTTCGCATGACTTGTAATCGGCCCCTTCGTGTCCAGTAGATCCAGAAGAACAGCATAAAGAATGTGATGGAAAACTCCAACTGATGACCCAAGTGGTAAGCCCTTAAATAAGTAAATGCATGTGTTGCTCATCTGTGCAGTGATAGAAAGCACAATGTGCCATTGACCGCACAATTAAACACCGGAATACAATGGAATACTTCTGGATTTCTTGGAACCAATTAATGGCCACAAGGCAGCTGCCTTCGCACAATGATCCCAACCTCCAATTGACCAACAGCCACATTAGAACCTACAGAAAATAGGAGGGTCTATTTTTATATTGTGCCTCTTATTAAAGTTAACTCCATGCTGTACCAAAATTAATATACCGTAGGATGCAGGCATATGCATATATTCACTTAGTAAACCTTGTATAAAAAAGCCTTCCCACCTACCACATAGAAGCAAGCATTTATATAATCTGCAACACAACGATTATTATGGGCAACTGAAGCTGTGTAATTTACGTGTTCACAAAAACCGGAAGAAAGTAATTGAAAGACAATGTAATCTGCTCCAGGAAAAATTTGGGCACGACGGTATTTCTACGGAAATTGATATTTACCGGTTGTTTTTTCGGAGTTTAACCCCCTCAGAGCCTAGCCACCTGTGAAGGTCGTCATTGGTTAGGGTATGTGTGCGGATGGCAACTATTGCTTCAAAGGGTTACTGTCTGTATGGCCCATTAATCAAGGTGCCCCAAGCAGTGTGTGCACTGCACACGCACTCCAGTTGCTATGGGAACAGAGCTAATGTATTCTGAGTTTCTTCCTCATGCTGGGATGTAGACCTCATCTATCAGTTTCCATGGCGACCAGAGCTCGGCAGTATCTGATGTGATTAGTCTGCAGACAGAAGAATAAAGCTTTCACTCTCGCCCCCTGAGGACATAAACCCTGCTGCCTGATTGTGAAATTGAGATCAGCCAGGAATTCTATCTGTGCCGATTAAATGAGATTTTTTTTCCATGTGAACTGGATTTAACAGAATAATTTTCTTTTGAGTACAAATGTTTGATTCACTATTTGACAGATAAAAAAAAAATAGGAATAGACAGACTCGTGCCATGGTGACCTCAGACATCAGTATCGAAAGGGCACAGATAACAACTCATAGATCAAACGCTGTAATCATTATAGACAGAGGCCCACTAAATTCTTACAGGAATATAGTCTGTAACCAGTAATCAGTCCAGACGGGGCGGAACAATAAGGTATATTTATGGCTATCGCTTTTGTGGTATTTATATTTGAAACTTTTCCGTCTGTATTGATCCACATTTATTTTTTGGCGATTTTATCTCTGTTTATCCATATTTATTTTGTGTTCTGTGAATAAATGAAGAAGTAACTCGTATACATTTTCACATTTATTTAACACATAAATGTACACTTATACTTTAATGCCAGTCCAATTTTCACACATTTATCAGCCACATATAATAAAACCTTAAAGTCCCATGAAAATATTTGCATAATACCACAATCATATGTTAAGACATGCAATTATTTAAGGAAATGTAATGTTTTTTTTTTACTACATGTGCTTTTAATCTACACGACTATTGACTGGGCATTTATGAACAACAACAAGGAAAAGTCACTGAAAAGGTGCTACATTTTCAGTATTTTTCCACTTTAAAAAATAAATACATACTGGAAACACATGTTTTTTTGTCTGTAAGAATCCGTGAAAAACAGAAAACTGTGCGCCGTAGGTATATTGTATATAAAACACCTTGATTTTGAGTTTGGTGTTAACAGAAAATCCTCAGATTCCTGGAGGAAGTGCTAAATGTGAAGGAGAATCCACCAATGGAATCTCCTACTCTGGGGATATAGCAGGGTGCAGGGTACTAAGTCGCGTATTTTTACTGGAAACGTAACTAGAAGCACGCTGAAACTTAGTTTGTTCTTAAGTTATAAGGAGACATACATACACTGTCATGGTAGTGAGCACAATATGTTATAATTTATTCATTCGTAAGAAGAAAAGTGCAATAGTATGTCCCCCTTCCGCAAGCCGGGTCTGAAGACAAATGAAATAGGGGCTTGGAGGTCACTCCTGGTGCTAAACTTCGACCTCAAAATAATTACCAAAATATTGACTTATTGTCTTTTGGGGTGATGATAGACCTGGTACACCCAGATCAGAGTAGTTTCATCCCTGGATGCTGCAACTCACCGAATCTACGGTACCTTTCGCACATCTTGGGCTCCAATCAAGATGACGATGACCATATAAAACTGAGAGATTTGGCAGTAGATTTGTGCAGATCTTTTGTTGGCCATACCTTACCGCAGCGCTGAAAAAAATGATAAGCTGAAATACTGTATATAGCCCAGCGACCAGAGTCGAAACAGGGACGTTAATTTCAGATGCATTCCCATTTTTTAAACGCAACATAGATTATACATTTTTTTATAATTAAGTAATAAATATGTACTCTTTTTATATATGCTGAACATCAATTTATAGTTATGTATAATTTGAACTATTTTTATTAATTTAGTTTAATTTCCTATAGGTTTTATTTTAAATATATATCTCTCTATATATATAGATCGATATATATACAATCATAAAAAAGACAGACAGTAGGATCTACATTCACTGCCTTTCCTCCCAGGCAAATCAAAAACGACCACAAAAAGATGCTGAGATGATGCAAATAATGCCTCACTTGGACGTCTACCCAAGATGTAGAGACTAATGGAATGCTCAATATATTGGATGAGGAAGACTCACCCACATTATGTGGAATGCTTCATCATTTGCTTCCTCACACAAACCTGGTAAGGTAGTACTACCAGGCCGGAATGAAGAGCCTCATCAGGGTAGTGATCCAGCGGGATTACCAGCTTGGGTTACTCATAAATCTCCATACTCACCTGGGCCCATAAACATTCACACATAAGCCGATAATCACTGCTGAAAATCAAGATTCTATATTTTCCTTCGCAAAGAATTTTACCTTTATATAAATTTTCACCAACCTCATCACCTTGAATCTTAATTTCCTCTGGTCAATAGATCAGGTTGTTAGCAGAATAGGTAGAAATGCCATTTACTTTATCTCATTAAATGATCACAGACTAGAGAAAGTTTAAAAAGTTTTATCTAGTGAATACTTTTGTGAGTCAGAAATCAATACATGTTTAACCACCAATTTCTCAAGGAAATTAATCAAAATGTAGGCCAATAAGTCTGGGTTAAAATTTCATGATGACAGTGCCTGGAAAGGGTGGAAGAAAAGGGCAGCACAAGGACATACTACACAGAGTTATATATACCTAGAATGGTGTGAGGACCAACCCCTGGCCAAGGAGCTGGAATGAGCACAGATTCAGGACAGGATAGGTGACCTCTTCTAAGTGCAACGCCAGCATTGCACCCCTCTCTGGTACTGCCCTCCAAGACTCTTCCCCCTTCTAGATGAACAGGTTTGTCTTCTTCAGCAATATCTGACTCTTCTCGCTCTCCATCTCTTCTCTCCTGATTCTTCAATCAGAGTGCTCGAACAGCGTCTCTGACCTCCGTGGCCTTCGCCGTCATCTGCATCGGTGATGGGTCTGTGACATCTGCGGTATCAGTGTCATCACTGACGGATCTTTGTCTCTGCTGCATCTAACTGACTAAGCCTACCTTAGTTATACTATTCTACGTGTACGAACCACCCCCCAATGTTTCAATATTCGTGAAAACCCCTACTTCTGATTGGACAAGGAGTTGGGGAGCGGTCATAACACCATACTAATGTAATTCTTTTTCTTTAAGTCATTGTTCAATATTAACATCCCTTAATTTTACTTTCCCAAGCTTTATTCCCACCTGCATTTCACATTAGAAACATATACAATGTATGCAAATTTTGTCTTCTTTTCCTTCCCTTCTTCGGGTCAAGAGGTGAAGTTCCCAAGCGCTTCATGGCTAGAGCGTCCTTGGCTGAGTTTCAAATGACACATCATCGCTTCGGATGGGTTTGGGTGCGCGTGCGCACAGATCAGGTGGGATAGGGATTTCAGTCACTTTCCAGGCCCAGTTACGAACTAATAATAAAGTCAAAGAAAGACATGTTAGAACACAGAAATAAATGAATGCCCTATATACCACTTATTCCTACTCTAATCCCAATATTGTATTAAATCTTTTTGCATTAGCAATTTAATAAACATGCAAGGTTTAGTTTAGGCATTGCATGTGCATTGGCATGTGAGTTTCAAGCGGCCATCTTAATAGCTACTGCGCAGCTGCAAAGATTTCCCTCCAAAGCAAAGGACGTCATACTACGAAGATGCGGTATAAGCATGCGCAGAAAGTTCCCGCATTTTTGGAAGCCATATTTAGACACTCAGGTTACTTATTAGTAAAACACATAGGCAAGCTTCCCCTAGATTGTGTAAAAATGTGTAATGCAATTATTAGTATTTACGAACATGTTGCTTACATTGTTACACGTTATTTGAGAGGATTGCATTCGAGAAAGTGTCTTTATGTACGAAACCTTGCTCCATCAGTAGGCTGAGTAAGCCAATGATGAAGCATGCCACAGAATGTGGTTCTTTCATCCAATATACTGAACATTCTAGTAGATTCTACATCCTAGGTAGACGTCTAAGTGAGACAATATTTGCATCTTTTTATGGTTGGTTTTATTTTAAATCCCTGTCTCCATTATTTTCTATGAGAGAATGTTGCAGTACCATTGTCTGCCCATGTGAAGTGATGGACTTACTACTGTTTTGTTTTTAGTAGTAACTTAACACTGAGCATTTTTGAATTGCAAAAAGCAGTAGCCTTACTCAAAAGTGTAAACTTATTCAAACGTGTAAGTTGTTCTTGTAAACGAGGCCTTATACAGGTAAGCAGCTCACCTCATAGCCTCAAATGATGGATCAACAGTCTCCAAGCGTAAGTTAGTGGTTTAACAAACGGAAGTGTCCATAGGCTGTGAAAATATATTTGACAAATGAATTGGTGAGCTGCCCAGGTTCAATTGTGCTTGGAGTTTGTTTTAAGATTGAATAAGTATTACAAGACAAGACTTATAAATAAGGAAACTGTATAAAGCTCTGTTTTATCCCTCCCTAAGAAGGCAGTAGATATACTTGCATGTTATGTTTTAAAACAGTGTGCAAAATATATATTTTTTTTTATTACCAAGGTAACTTTTAACCAAGATTACTGCAAAAGAAATGATGAATGTTAGAGAGCATTGGTAGATTTCAAGCAGAAATCAAAGGATTTCCCATTACCATCCAACTCAATGTGATCCTATACCCAATTATCAGAACACAAAGGAATAGATGCAGAGTATGTAGAATTATAGAGCCCGATTCATAAGAGAAATTTGGAGTATGTTAAGTAATACTCCTGTAATACCTCTTCACATCCTACAAAATTAATTTCATGTCTGGAGATCTCCACCTCTCCAATCTTTTCTGTATAGAGTTATCTGCCTCGGTGGCAGAGATCTCTGCACATGTACGCTTTTGAAACAAATGTGGATGGGAAAGGAAGTGGAAGAAAAATGGGCAATAAGTATGATAAAGTTGGTGAACTTAAAGGAAAACTAAGGGGAGTTTTAAGGAGGGGCATGCTAAAACAAAATACACCTACAAAAGAAAAAGATCACTGCCCTTCTTCAAAATAAATGCCTAAATTCACTATGGTCATAATGGCTTCAAAACATGCTTAAGTGTACTCCTGCCCAGCTTTGGAATAAGTCACGCACCATACATGGCCGCTTGGTGGTACTGCAATATGCTGTCATAGAAATCGGTGGAGGCACAGTTTTAAAATAGCACCATTAGGAATGAATGTTAAATTAATTAAATTAATTCTACACAGAAATTGTAAGTATTTTTAATTTTAATGTTTGTACATTTAATAATACACGCAAATATTAGCTTAATCTTACTTTTTAACTTATCATTAGAAATAAAAACATTTGCAACATTAATTAAAAAGGTAACTTTTGACCAAGAGTATTACAAATTAAGTGAGTAATGTTACAGAGTGTTGGTAGATTTATTTTTAAGTTAGTCTTTAAAAAATCATATTTATCATTCTTTTTTTTTTTTTTTTTTTAAACATTTTTATTGTTTGCAAGAAGTGACAAGGTTCATTACAATTCAATTCCCTACTTAGCATACAGATACAATTGATATAAACAGCAAATAAAATTGAGGAATGGAAACAATAACAAATAATCTGTAAATCAAACTTCACAATGGCTCTACTATTAAAGTAATAAACTACTAAAGCATCAAGACCAAACTAGGCCTAATCACATTTCTTGGCCTTCAAAGAAGTTCTTCCATATCCTTTCTTTTCTCAAAAGAGCTTTTGGACCTCTAAGTTTAGCTAAAGAAAACTCCATAGTTCTAATTTCATACACCAATGATAGCCAATCTGCAGCCTTTGGGGGTTCTTTAGATATCCAGACCCTAGCTATAGTTAGCCTAGCACATGCTAGTAAAATCGTTAAGAGATCCTTATTGGGACAATTCCTGTCTTGAATATCTAGCAAAACCATTTGTGCTGTAAAATCCGGTGAATTTATTTGGTTAAATTGAAGATGGTAAGATATGCGATTCCAAAAATCGGAAAGTACAGGACAGGAAAATAGCATATGTTCAATTCCAACCGCGACAGTATTACATTTAGCACACCTAGATTTATCTGACAAAGAATTACCTTGTGCCCAGCTAGATATTCTTTGTGGCGTATAATACAGTTCCGTGATTGTCCTATATAATTGCATTTTCAGATTAAAAGAATGAACTATATCATTTAAATGGGTTAAGGCCCTTCCTATCTGTACTGAATTGATATTTTGATTTAATCTGCGAGACCATTTGGCTGCGATTTGAGTTGTATTTTCTCCCTTCTCCTTAATAAGCCATTGATAGCCCCATTTAATTAGTGATTTAGTTTTTTCTGAGTAAATACCCTCAAGAATATCAGATTGTTTAACTTCCGTTATTTTCAATTTATTACAAAAAAAATCTCTCAGTTGTCTATATTTAAAGTGCATATCATCCGTGAGCCCATTTGTGATTTTTAAATTCTCAAAATCCATCAAACCATTAGTGCCATACAGGTCTCCTAGTGTGTTTATATCTTGTCTTATCCACCGATTACCCAAACCATCCGAAAATATACCGGGAAGCCCAGGATTGTTCCATAATCTAAGTTCAGCGTTGTAGAATGAACTATTACTAATGTGCAGAATTTTGTCCCAAATTCTTATAGCATATTTATCATTCAAATGTATTTATTTAAATTATTGTGCAATTGAATGCAAATTTAATTTGTGGAGCTAATGCGTAACTTTTTATTGTATTAGCTCTAGGTTACCATTAATTATTTCACATTAATTTACAATTACATTCATATTACAATATTTGTATTTATTTTCTTTTAAAAATATTAAACTTTTATCATTTTACCTCTATTTTCTTATACGGAGATCTCTGGCGGCTTGTGGAGAGCTCTACAAAGAGTCAGAAATATACTGATATATAGCAACTTTATGATCATAATTTGGGTTAGATCCACACATGTAAATTATCTTTGTAAACCTGGTCCATAGTCAGTAACAAGTTATAAGTACACAAATGGCCCAATTAAATGTAGAATTATAGAGTGTAACAGTCAAAAGTATAAATAGACCCTGGTAATAAAATTAAATGTAGGCTCATACTCTCAACCAGCTTTCAGCTGACCAAGGTCGGGCCACACACCTTGGATGTAACAAATTTAATCCCACTTCAATTTTACTTTCAAACTAGATTGCTTTCAGCCTGGTCTTAATTTGCAGAAGAATGAGTGCTGGTGCCAAAAGCTTTCCTCAGAAACCTGCGGTAGGCAGTTTGTGATTTTTTTTCCATCTCTTTCTCCTTTTTTCCCCTTTGTGCGTTTTCCCTCTCTTGCTCTCTGCAAATGTACCATGAGAAAAAATAAGTGCTAGTCCCCAAAAATAAGTGCAGGTTGGCCCCACCGGCAACCACTGGCTTAAATTAAGCACTGCTTTCAGTCAAAGATTGGGCCCATGTGAGACCCATATGAATTCTGCCATCCATCACAAGGTTGTTTTTTCATTCATTCATTGTTGATCTCAAAATGCATTTCAATAATCCTCCTACCTACACTTTAAACACATTACTAATTTTTACAAAACCTCATCTTTTTAGTAGTTGCACTGTCTTGAGTACTTCAAGCAGTCTTGGCCAAAATGGGTCAAATACTTTAGCCTTTATATTGGTCAGTGAGACCCCCAAGGTGTTTTGATTCTTGCAGTCGTCTATATCAAGTTAATATTCTAATGTTGGTCTGCAGTGAAACTACCAAGAGTTCTGTTGAGTCAGGGCTTGCTGCACGCTATATGAATTATAAGAGTCTAACTACTTACCATTAGTGATATTTAAAGCCTGGGTGGTGAACTCCGCTCCGTTCACAGAGTTTTCAGCACTCCACGCTCCCCTGAGCTCACTGAGTGGGAAAAGCTCCGCTCCACTTGCCAACGGTAATTTGTCAAGCACAAGCGACCGCTCAGGTAGAATTTCTACCCCAGCGGCTGGAAGATCAGCGCAAACTGCAGTTCACACCCCACTTCGCTGCTTGCGGAACTCCACAGAGTTTTTATGGCACTTCGCCAGAGTTCCACTACATGGAACTCCGAGAACTCTGCCCAGGCCTAGTGATATCTTGCACCATCATAAATCTGATTTCCATAGAAATATGTTATCTGTTGTGCACCTTGCAACTGGTCTCTCCAGGGAACACCAAAATATTCAATTCAAAAGAAGATATGCAAATTTAATTCAACTAGATATAACTATAGTTTTAATATAACTATCTCAATTAAGCTTATTTTGGTTTCAATAAAATAATTTGAGGCTCCATCTGGACATTTTTTGCCTCAAAATATTTAACATTGTTGAATCCTCAATTGCCATATACTGCCTAAAATGGAACCTACAAACATTGAAAACCTGCCTCATTTTCTAAAAACCAACCCCACAAGAGTAAAATTGGCCTGATGACTGCCTGAAAACAGCACAAAACTACCCTCTGTCTTATATGCAAAACAAAGACTTACCTCTTAAAACCAACTGCCAAGTTCACAAATTTTAGCAGCTGGCAGTTTTCAACTACCTCTCTTAAAGACGCTGAAGGATCTCACCTCGACTGCAGAATAAAAAATTTTCATGCAATGGCCATATCAAGCATAATGTAGCCAATGGTATCTTAAATGGACTCCCTGCAAGCCTCTTGTTGCCTCTGAAATTACCCTCCACAGAGCAACCATAGTAGACTACTGTGAGAAACGATATGACAACAACACCTCCACTCTAAAAGATTTATATTTGCTCTCGCTTGATGATAGAATTAGTTCCTAATTGTCCTGCACAATATACGAAGCTGTCTACGACTTCACCCCTCTACCTAGCAGGGAAAAAAAATATCTTGAGGCTCCACGATTCAAAGAATCTAAAACAGTCTAATACTGGGAACTCCAAACTTTAAAACCAGTCAGGCTCTTTCCTAGACCCTTTCAGGTAGTCACCTTCATGTGGAAGTTCGTGCCACCAGTACTAAGAACCTTCTCATTCTAATGGCCCATAGGAAAAACCCCGGAAAATGGACTTTCCCCACATGTGCAACTTAATTCACTCCAATTGATCATAGCTAACTGTTTAGTTAACCCATACATCCACCAGCCATCTCTTTTACTAGACATAAGTATAAATCGTTCGTGGCCAGAGCTTCTTCCGTACCTTTCTGCAAATAGAAACTTCTCTGTAGCTTCACTACTGGGACTTTGCCTAACATTGGGGTGTGCAGCTCGACCTGGGATAAGGTTGCTCATGAGTGCCTCACCTGACATTATGACTGGCATTAGAGACCAGTCCAAACTGTGACAGAATGAGCCATGGTTGATGGAAATGCTTGCAACTCTTCTGATGGAGGTTTCTTGGATGTCTCTGACTACACTTTGAGTTATTCTGTAACCTCCTGGGTACAATAGTACCTAGCAAATGCAAAAAGGTGAAGTTCTCCTCACCCACATTGCTACACATGGGAAGCCAGCCCATTCTTTACCACCTAGGACATCTTTTATACCTGTGTCTCCTTACAGTTCAAAGATTGGTTCAAGGAATTTGGAAAGTCGCAAAGAAGAGAAACAAATTCTCTGGATTTCTGCAACAATACCCAGAGTACGGATTTGAGATGCTAGACTTTGCTGGTCTCCTGCCTCAGAATTATGTGCCTGTTCCTCTGTAGCCAGATAGCATAGTCAGGCCAATTTCAGGCAATCTGGTAGCAGAGTCCTGCTTGTTTCCTATCACTCCAATTAATCACTCGGAGTTGCCCAAAAACTCCACGAGCTTCTGCGGAGTTCCATCAACAGTGGAAAATGCATGTCACGCGGCACATGCTCCAAACGACATAAAGGAAAATGGAGAAAAGGTACTTTGAACCTAGGCCCCCATCTCTCCTAAAAATGGGCAAACTTTTTTACTTAGAAAAACTAGAAAGGTGAATACAAAACAAGCCCCTACTGCAACTCCAGGCCACTCACCTTCATATTTAAAAATATAAGAAAAAATCAAATAAAACACTGGTGCATTCCCTCCATCAAACAAAAAACCTATCAAAAGATTCTTAAACTTACTTGATTTTTCTCAAATCCAGTGGCATATATATTCAGAAGAATTGCAGACAAAAAGAGTGATCCAAAGGAAGAGTCACAGAGGGATGGAAAAAGCAGTGGGAGGATCCTTATGGATAGGTGGAGGAAGAAGAAGTCTCTGTAGCACATCCTTCCTCTTAGACAAAATAAGGCAAAATTTAAAAAATGTATTTCGAGATTTAAAAAACACCTACCAGAACCAACCGTTCACATAGAATACCTGCTCAAAAAATAATTTTCAAGTTGTTTTTGCTCCCGCTTGTAGAAAATGTACTTGGGAGAAAGCTCTCTGACTGTGACCACTCACGACCACCCTTGTTTGCGTACAATCTTGTCAGAATTCCTCCTAGCACCGGAAATCACACTAGGGGGTGCCAAATCTTGCCCGTGCTTACGCTTGCCAGCTTGTATTCTAATGCCTCGTATTGTTTCCGTTGTCATTTTGTTGCTCAAATGTGAAAAAAAATCTGGATTACATTTTTTTAAATTTTATTCTATATCACTATATAACACATTACTTGTTATACTTCCCGGCCACAAAGTAGTGAAAAGTAATTTTACAGATTACCTTACACATCAGGTAAGTAGTACAGGATATCTCCTTGGCCTCTCTATTTGCCCATTGTACTCGGCTCCCAAGCATCATAGCTAGGCATACATTGTCATGCTTGATGCATAGGACGGTACAAAAGGGTGTGGCAGAGTGGGCTAAAGAACGGTGATGGATTAAACCCAGATCTTTTGACTGGGTGTGAGTGTTTGATTGATTCAGATGCTCCGTCCATCACCATCCCCTTTTGTACCGCTTTTGGCCGCCATAAGTGTGGCTGGGTATGCTCAGATGTGAGTCCCTTGCTCACTTTGCCACTGGATTCAAGCAAGCCGGACTGAAGATGGCTGGAATGCCAGAAACCGGTCCTCGGAAGCTTGTTTCCGGTCCAGGGAAGACATGGCTTGGCAGTTCGGGCTGGACTGTTCCCATGAGGCACAGGGTCAGACTGATTTGCATATAGCCATGTCTGAACTGGGGTGGCAGAGTGGGCTAAAGAACGGTGATGGATTAAACCCAGATCTTTTGACTGGGTGTGAGTGTTTGATTGATTCAGATGTTCCGTCCATCACCATCCCCTTTTGTACTGCTGATGCATAGGACAACACCCACAAATAGTAATCATGTGCAGAAACAGAAATTAGCAAAACAATGAAGACCACAAAAATAACTGGACAGCTACAGGCAGTCAGGCTACATTACCTACAAGATTCCTCAGGTAGCAGGTGAGGAACAATCCAAATGTGCTAGAGAAGGCCCCAGCCTCCTATGGACAGAGCATTGTACGATCTGAGCGAGGGGGAGAATGTGGATATGTGTGGCGGTAGCCATCGGGTTGGTATGATCTGCTGAGTAAGGTGCAGAACTCAACTATGTCCATGTGGCAATAAATGGGCATGTGGTAACCGGCCTCTGTCTAACTCTCCAGGCATCACATCAAACCTTGACAATTTCTGGGGCGTTAGATATGTGAGATGTAGATAAAAGAACTGGGTAAGCCTGAAGCGTGTGTTGCTAGCCACCTCCCAGACCTGCGCAAATGCCCACTTCCACTCGCCCTCTGTGAGTGGTGACGATAGATCAGCTATCCATCTGTTCCAGATTCTTGATACATCAATCCTGCCATCCACCTTCAGCACTTAATATACGCAGGAAATTAGTCCCTTATAGGAGCCCGGTTCCAACAACAGTATAAAAGTTTGCATCTCCTCTGGTTCATCCAGAAATGCAGTCCATATCTCACGAGCTGTGCAAGATATTTTCAGGTATAGTAAGAAATGGCCATCTGGCAGATTGAAACACTACTTTGCATCGGCAAAAGAAAGGAAGGTCCCATTGAGGTACAAGACCCCAGCTGTCATACAACCCCCTCATACCACCTCGTAAGGTTTGTGATGGTCCGTATATGACGGAAACACTGGATCCATCAGAGCGTGAGTTATTGAGCATACGGGGCCCTACATATCACCAATGTGACCACCTTCTCCTAGGTCCCCGAGACTTAACCGACCACAAACGGACAATCTAAGTGGGGCGCAGGCCCATTATGAGGCAGCTCAGGAGGTGCGATCCTGCATCCCAGTCTGCCAACAGTGCCTTCCCCACATTGGGACCTTCAGCACACCACTGCGCAGCATATTGTAGCAGCCCCGTAAGGTAATAGAGAGTGAAGTCAGGTAGATCTAGGCCTCCAAGTCTATGTCCAATTAAAGCACCTCCAGTTTCACCCTGCTGCGCTTCCCTGCCCCCACCAACGAGATCAGGATACTTCAAGGTGTCAAAGGCAGATTTTGTGATACAGCAAAAGGTGTTTTGGAGGGTGTAGAGGCATCGAGGGAGCATAGCCATCCTTGCCAAAGCACCTCGCCCTATGATCGAAAGAGGCAGGTGGTTCCAGTTCCAGATGGACACTTCCAGGCCTGTGATGGCCGCTCCCATATTCTTAGGGTATTGGGAATCGGGTGTATGAGCCACCTGTATACCCAGATAGCAGAAATGGTCACACTCCCATCTGAGTCCCTCATCAGGAAGGGCTTCAGCGTCCCCGCACACCAGGGCTGCCAGAGGGAGTATGACAGACTTCTGGCACTTGGTATGGAGCTTACAAGCTGCTCTGAACAGGGCCAGTACATCCAGGAATGTAGGCACAGCCCCTTCTGGGTGGAAAACACATAGCAGTGCATCATCTGCATATAAGGAAATCACATGGGTACGTCTGTCTTTGGCAATACCCTAAGGCAGAGTTCTTCAATCTGTGGGGCGCGCCCCACTGGGGCGGCGACATCATCTTGAGGGGGGCTCGCTCCACCTTAAAATCTCACCGTCCCATGTCGCAAGTACATTTGCGCCGTGCCATACTCATGTGATTTAAAGAAAAAACGTTGTCTGCTGTCTTCAGCTCTCTCGGAGACTCTGACATTGTCATGGGGTCTGGTCCAAACCTGCCTCTCAGACACTGACGTGTAGGCAGGCGCGCAATGCCCATTAAGGTCAAAGGGCTTCAGCCCACCCTCCCACCCCTCCAATGTGGCAGCCCGGGATGAGACAGCTTCCCAGGAACACACACCGCCGCTCCGAGTACTTCACAGGTCTTTTAAAGACCATTTGCTTCTTAATGACGCCTTTGGTTTCTTTTCACGGCTTCTTGGAGCCGCAGCATATCTACACTGCCTGTTGATGGAATAATCAGCCCCCTCTCCCCCCGAAATTTTTTCAGAGCACCCCGCTCCCCCCGCCCGAAATTTGGCCCTAGTTGTGTCTCTGCCTGTAGGGCTCATTGGCTGCCCTTGTGTTAAGACAATAATGTGCTAGCATTTATTCGCCAACTTAGTTAATGTCTGGCTGAAATTGATTCCAAGGCTAGGTTATACCTATATCATCATCTTAATACTGCAGGGAGTACTTGCTCGTCTACACAGTTGCAGATAGTACCAAGTCGCAAAGATCAATATTCATCAGTTCTTCACTCTGTTTCTCACAGAATATCAATTTACCATTGTAGGTCACTCAGAACCGCAGAAGCAATTTTTTTGTTAGCCTCACTGCACCACTTCTGTTGACACCCCCCCCAGTGGAGAAGCGTGGCTCAGTGGTTAGAGGCGGCAGACCCGGAAGTTGAGATGAACCGTGGACCAGGGTTCGATTCCCCGTCTCGGGCTCAAAATTCCACGGACTCGACAATTCTCCCTCTGGTGCCTACTCAACTCACGGGGTCACACTCTGCGACTCTGGGCAATAGCTTGCTTAATCTCCACTACGGCCCCTCGCGGCGGGATGCCTGGCTTTCACCTTGTGGACACCCTGCTGGGGTTTCTCACAGGGGAATACCAGGACGGGTTCCCTAAGCAAGCGCCGGGACGCTCACGGGCAGCTGTGCGCTTTACAAGTCCAGCACATTTACATTTACATTTACAACTCCAAGCTCACCACTGCTCGCTCCCCCACCCCAAAACTCACCTTTTCCCTGCCCCTCCCACCTATTCCGAACTTTAAGAAAAGGTGCCCTCCTCTGTGCCTGTTTTCTATTTTAAAAAAAGTAAAATGAGTTATTCTGTGCCTCACCTCTCCAGATCAAAGGGGTGAGATATAGAAATCTCTAAATACAGATCAGAGCCCAGTGGATGAAAATGGTCAGGTGCTCACTAGATTTGTAACCGCCACCATTGAACAAGTTTGTGTATTCTTTTGCTAATTATCCACGTCCGTGTTTTTCAGAACTGTGACTGAAAAGGTGCAGCTGTCTTAGCGCAGTTACATGATGAGTATTTTTCTGACTGCTGTGCCAGACCCATTCTTTATCTTAGAAATGTCTTTGAGTCCATGGTCACACGTACGATTCCCTGTAGGTCCACTCAGCCATACATGTTTCTGAAGTTGATAAAATGATAGCCATTTAGGTGAGTAGCAAAGACGTGATGTCACTTTGTCAAAGGCCACGTGATGTCCCTTCCTGTATTGACACTGGGTTCAAAGCTCTGGTGTTCTGGCTTTTGCCCTCCAAGCAGATCTAAGAGGTATGCCAACAGCTGTGCAACATGTCACCCAAGTCATTTTAGCAGAGGACAATGGCGGCTGCCAACCCATCTTTTCAATGAGGTATTTAAAATTGTGTTTAACCTTACCATCAACAAAGCACTTATGCCTGCTGGATGTTTATACTCCAGATGCTGGTAGTACAGCTGGAGGCCTAACAGGGCAAAAACTAATTGTAGTCCTCGTAGTACCTGCCCTTCATGGTCCCATTGGAAGCAGCAGAAGACACTATATGAAGGTTGCAGAGTAAGGCCTGGAAATGGAGTAGCCAGGCCTACTGGGGGAGAGCGGGTCCACTACTGGTTGGTCACAGGCGTTGAGCACTTGGATGTATGTAGATTCAGTTAGGAGTGGAGTGCAACCCTTGACCCTGTTTCAGGCAGGTCGCCCCTCACGCCGCGTAGCTCTACCTGACTGTGCCCGTGTAACCCCCCTGCTCCTGCCAAGTTCGAGGCCCACCTGGTAGGCCTGGTCCGCCCGTATTTTTGCCAGTAACTGTGCCTTTTCTCTAATTTGTGCCAGTGCTCTGCTTCTGCTGATTTTGTGCTTCTGCCCTGTTTTTTGTCACTTTTGTCATTTTCTGTGCCCCCTGCTGTGCCTTTCTCCTTCCCCGCGCCCCCTCACCGGTCCTGCTTCCCGCCGCTGCATCCCCTGCGGCCCCATCCCCCACCGCTCCCATTTGTCTGTCACCCCCCAACCAGCTGCTCCTCCCTCCCACCTCCCCCTCTTATGGCGGCCGCCACGCGGCAGTGAGAGCGACCCTTGACCATATTTCAGGCAGGTCGCCCCTCATGCCGCGTAGCTCCACCTGACTGCACCCGTGTAACCCCACTGCTCCTGCCAAGTTCGAGGCCCACCTGGTAGGCCTGGTCCGCCCGTATTTTCGCTAGTAACTGTGCCTTTTCTCTAATTTGTGCCAGTGCTCTGCTTCTGCTGATTTAGTGCTTCTGCCCTGTTTTTTTATCACTTTTGTCATTTTCTGTGCCCCCTGCTGTGCCTTTCTCCTTCCTGGCACCCCCTCACCGGTCCCGCTTCCTGCCGCTGCATCCCCTGCGGCCCTGTCCCCCACCGCTCCCATTCGTCCGTCACCACCCCACCCAGCTGCTCCTCCCTCCCACCTCCCCCTCTTATGGCGGCCACTACGCTGTAGTGAGAGCAACCTTTGACCCTGTTTCAGGCAGGTCGCCCCTCACGCCGCGTAGCTCCACCTGACTGCGTCCGTGTAACCCCCCTGATCCTGCCAAGTTTGAGGCCCGCCTGGTAGGCCTGGTCCGCCTGGTCCGCCCGTATTTTCACCAGTAACTGTGGGCCAGATGTAGGAGCCCTAATACCAGTCGGAAACGGCCGATTTCGGCCATTTCCGTCCGGTATTAGGGTTTTCAGATGTAGGGGGCTTAAAATTACAGAATCGGTATATTTACCGATTCGGTAAAATTACCGATTCGGTAAATTACCGAATCGGTAAATATACCGATTCTGTAATTACAAATGTAGGTGGCACACTTTACAGTGCCACAGGCCCTTAAGAGTCGGTATTTTACCACACAATCCTATTGTGTGGTAAAATACCGAATTCAGGTGTGCATGCACATCTGTGCATGCACACCTGTGCAATGTGACACACAGACATGCCCTTAGGGCATGTATGTGTGCCACATGTCAAACAAGCCTGTACTTGGGGTGCTAGAGGGTGTCAAAGTGACACCCCCTGCACCCTTGCAGGATTCGGTATTTACCGATTCTGTAAATACAGAATCGGTATTTACCATTGATTCCTATGGGCTTCAAAGCCCATAGGAATCAATGGGAAATACCGATTCTGTATTTACAGAATCGGTAAATACCGAATTTTACAGATTCGGTAATTCAGATTTTAAAATTACCTACATCTGCCCCCTTCCCATTTACAGACTCTTAATTATCGAATCGGTAAAATTCGGTATTTAGGAGTCTGTAAATGGGAATTACCTACATCTAGCCCTGTGCCTTTTCTCTAATTTGTGCCAGTGCTCTGCTTCTGCTGATTTTGTGCTTCTGCCCTGTTTTTTTGTCACTTTTGTCATTTTCTGTGCCCCCTGCTGTGCCTTTCTCCTTCTCCGCGCCCCCTCACCGGTCCCGCTTCCCGCCGCTGCATCCCCTGCGGCCCCGCCCCCCACCACTCCCATTTGTCCGTCACCCCCACCCAGCTGCTCCTCTCTCCCACCTCCCCCTCTTATGACAGCCGCTACGCGGCCGCTGCGTGGCCGCGCGCAATGGGCGTGCCGAACGCGTGCCTAAGGCAAGTCCGTCTGTGCCCTTCCGCAGCTGGACCGCGCCCAGCGCCAGAACCCCTGGACCTCGAAGACACCGCGACACCTGACTGCACTACGAACCAGCACCCTACACGCACTCAACCCCGGACGAGAAAACACCTGCTACCGGGCTACCCCAAAGCGCACCCAAGAGCCCTTCACCTGCTGGAACTGCAGCTTCTCCAGCATCCGACCCACGAAACCACCAACCAACGAACTCAACCACCTGAGGTGCATCCTCCTCAACACTCGCTCCACCGGCAAATACGCCATAGAAATCTGGGACCTCCTCGACTCAACAGCCCCAGACGTCGCCTTCCTGACGGAAACCTGGATGAACCCCACCTCAGCATCCGACATTGCCATAGCCATCCCGGAAGGCTACAAGATCGCCCGCAGAGACCGCACCAATGGAACAGGACGTGGAATTGCCATCGTCCACAAGAACACCCTCAGCGTCTCGACCAGCACCGACGAAACCCTCAGCACCGCCAAACACCTGCACTTCCAGATTCACACCGACCCCAACACCACCCTCAGAGGAACCCTTTTCTTCAGACCCCTGGACCCAGACCACAGTTCAGCGAATCCATTGCCGACCTCATCAGCATCCACGCCCTCGCCTCCACAGACTACATCCTCCTCAGGGACCTGAACTTCCACCTCGAGAACAACAATGACGTCAACTCCACCACCCTGATCGAAAACCTCACCAACCACGGACTCAGACAGCTCGTGACAACACCCACCCACGCCGCTGGCCACACGCTAGACCCCGTCTTCTCCGCAAGCCCCCACGTCTTCTTCAACCATACCACCGAACCCCACTGGACCGACCACCGCTGCGTCCATTTCACCTCCAGGAAGCCCACCACGCACCACTGCACCCAACAGATGCCCCGTCACTGCTGGGGCATAATCACCAAAGAACAGCTAGCTACCACCCTCATCCAGAGCCCACCAGCCGACCCCACCGAACCCGACACCGACGCCCTCAACCTTCGACAGTGGATCGAAGACTGTCCCAACAATCTCGCCCCGCTCAAGACACCCACCAACAGCCGCACCAGCAAGAAAGCCACCTGGTTCACTAAAGACCTCCAGGCCTCCAAGCATGCATGCCAGAAACTGGAGAAGAACTGGCTCCACGACCGATCACCAGACAACTACACGGCTCTCAAGAACGCCACCTGCAGACATCACCAACTCATCAGAACCGCCAAAAGGACCGCATTCAAGGACCGCCTGGACAACAACGCACACAACAGCTAGGAGCTCTTCAGCATCGTGAAGGAACTCTCCAACCCGAGCTCCAACACCAACGACGTCCCCCCTTCACAGGACCTGTGCGACTCATTGGCCACCTACTTCCACCGCAAGATCGCAGACATCTACGACAGCTTCAATGCCATGACCGACCCACCAACCACTGAGACCTCCACCCCCGCATCCACGAGCCGCCTGATCGTATGGTCCAACGTCAACGACAATGACACCATCAAAATCATGAACACCGTCCACTCTTGATCCCCGTCTGACCCATGCCCACACCACGGCTTCAACAAAGCCAGCACAATAATCGCCCCCCATCTCCGGAAAGCCATCAATATCTCCTTCGAGACAGCAACCTTCCCGGAGAGCTGAAGCACGCCGAGATCTACGCCTTACTCAAAAAACCCATGGCAGACCCCAAGGACCTCAAGAACTTCCGTCCCATCTCCCTGCTCCCGTTCCCGGTGAAGGTCACCGAGAAAATTGTCAACAAACAACCAACCCGCTACCTCGAGGACAACAATATCCTGGACCCATCCCAGTCCGGATTCCGCAGCAACCACAGCACCGAAACCGCCAGTTGGTGGGGGGGGCCCAACATCTAAAAAAATTCAGCTGGGGGACTCAACCTAAAAAAAGTTTGAAGACCTCTGCCACGGATTGCAGTATGTGAGAGGATTGGCGTATGTTCATGTGAGTCCCCCTGCCTAGCATGAAATTACACTGGTCCTCATGGACCAAGTGCATCACTACCTTGCCCAGGCGAGTCACCAACACCTTTTCCAACAATTTGATGTCTACTCTAAGCATTTATATGGATCTATAGGAGTCGAGGTCCGATGCATGCTTACCCGGCTTAGGGAGCATAACAAACTGTGCCTCCCTCATAGAGGATAGTAAAACCCCCCGCCCCATTGCCTCCTGCAAGGTCTCCAATAAACAGGGGATCAGGAGGTCAGCAAATTCCTGAAAGAACTCCCCTGGTAGACCATCTGGCCCTGAGACATATATTGTGCCATAGTCTGTGCCTCCTCCCACAGTTCCTCAGTCTAATCGCCCACTGAGGTCATCCGCCTGGACGTTGTAAGACGGGGGAGTGGAATGTCATCCAAAAACCTGCCAATCTCGGCTAAAACGAAGTCTGAGCTCTCCCTGTGGATCGGGGCTACGTGGTCCTGCAATAACGAGTTAATACTAGCTTGTGTAATGGCCTCGGTCCCATCAGGGCATCTGACTGTCAGTATGAGGTGTGGTGGACATTCCCTCCTCAATAGCCATTCCAGCAGTCTACCAGGCTGATTGCCCTCCCTGTGCAACAACTAGTCACGTCTAATGAGGCAGTTCAGTCTGTCCCAAATTTCCAGGAACCAACACTAGGCTCGCAGAAGTGCCTCCCCTCGTGGCTCCGCCTCCTGCCCTCCTCACTGAAGCTCAGCCACTGCATCTTCAGCCTCAGTAAGCTCCTGTTCCAGCCACCTCCTGGTGCCTCCAACCCTAGACAAGCATTCCCCTCATGCCACCAATTTTATTGTGTCTCATTCCGTACCACTACCTGTGATGGACTGCCAATTGGTGCCAAAATATCCGACAACCACCTCCTGAAGCACCTCCCGCAACATAGGCACTAATTACGATACCGGTCGGATGAGCGTCCAACCGGCATCGTTGCGATAAAGGGACTGGTCGAATGATAGTAGGCAGTTTCGACCGCCTAATTAGGAATTGACAACTGTAGAGATGGTCAGAAAAATGCCTTTTGGCATTGACCCTTGTACTGCTGTGGCCGAAATAGGGCTGCAGCACAGGCCCAGATGCCAAAAGGCATGTTTTTTAACATCCCTGCACCCTGCGGCAGGCACCACACGGTGCCTGCCACCACACGGTGCCTGCCACATGGGGCATGGATGTTTGTGGGGGCACCTGTGGTGCCCCCCTGGACTCATGGCAGAGGCCACAGTGGGACGGAGACCTGCTCGGGGCCCCCAACGGCCGTTTCCAACAGCGGTCTAAATAATGCGTCATCTGAGCGCTGCTTCGGATGTCAGTGGGACCAGGGGCCGGTCCCTCCTACATCCTAATGTTGGACAGGCCTCGTAGCCGGGCCATCCCCCCCTACACACAACAGGGCCCGGACCCCGGCTCTCCCTGAATCCCCAGCAAGAGCCACACCGGCAACCCCCCGAGGTAATCCACAACCCGTCCACACCGGGACTCCAGCTCCTGAACCCTCCCGTACCGGCTGGCCGGGTCCCCGTCAGCCCCATGGCCCCGGCCCGGCAGCCATCTTTGGACACTACAACACGAGGCCACGTGGCCTCGACTCGACCCCAACCCTGGGCCCGGCCCGGCCCCGACATCGAGGAACCAACCTCCACGTTGGAGGTAAAGAGACCACTTGGCAGGTCAATGAAAGAAGAAGGCGTCAACGGCTCTCCTCCGCCGGGTGTCGATCACCCCCGGCCTCCCTGGGCGCTGGCTCCAACCCCCTGCTGGGTGTCGGGACTCCCTCATTCCGGACCTCCTGACCCCAAGGCGCGAGGGTCCGGACATCAAAGGGAACCAGACCTATAACTGGGGCAGCCCCAGACCAGGAGGGCAGTTGTATCCTGGAGTCGAGAGACACCGAGAAGAACTCATCCTTGGCGGACTGCTGGCGCTGCCGCAGCCCTGCTCTGTGAACCCTTCGTCTTGGCCTGCTGGCGCTGCCGCGGCCCTCTGCAACGTGAACCCTCATCTTGGCCTGCTGGCGCTGCCGTGGCCCTCTGCAACGTGAACCCTCATCTTGGCCTGCTGGCGCTGCCGCGGCCCTCTGCAACGTGAACCCTCATCTTGGCCTGCTGGCGCTGCCGCGGCCCTCTGCAACGTGAACCAACATCTTGGCCTGCTGGCGCTGCCGCGGCCCCCTCTGTTACGTGAACCATCATCTTGGCCTGCTGGCGCTGCCGCGGCCCCCTCTGTTAAGTGAACCATCATCTTGGTCTGCTGGCGCTGCCGGGGCCCTCTGCAACTTGAACCATCATCTTGGCCTGCTGGCGCTGCCGCGGCCCTCCGCCATTTGAACCATCGCCTCGGCCTGCTGGCGCTGCCACGGCCCGACCCCGCAGACTCCTAAGCTCGAGGATTGTGAGCTTCCCTCCTGCCACCTCCTGTACCGATCCGGTACCAAGACTGTCCCGCTACCCCCTTTCCCTACAGAGACTAGAATTGAGAGGACCCTCGAGTCCTGAATCTCCTGTACCGCTGATAACCTTGCCGCAAGAACCCTATATAAAGAGTGTTGATCTCATCCTTGTGTGGTGTCTATCTGTGGGGAGGGAAGTGACTTGTCTGTACGATCGCCGGAGACGGCCCTCATCGGAGGCCTCTCCCCCAGTATTCGGCCGACCCTCTGGGTCCCCGTCTAACATTGGTGGCAGCGGCGGGATCCGAACTTACGCATAATCGTACAGAGGGTCACTCGCCCCACGACACACAACCACCATGACAACAAAAGAGAGCGGAGCAACAGAAAAATTCCAGATGGAAAAGCTGGAAGAATACAACCACAGAGAACTGAAACAATTTTGCATAGAATTAGGCATTTCAACCACAGGACTGAGCACGAAAGAGGACTTCAAACGAGCCCTGGAATCTTGGGCGGAGACGGGTACGACCGTACCCCAAACACGAAGCCACGAGACACCCGAAACAAGCCCCATGCCGACGGAAGAAAGAAGATCGGGTCTCTCCCCAGAAGAGGTCCGGGAACGGGAAAAAAGCAGGCTCCATGAATTAGAACTGGCACGACTTCGCTTAGATGGAGAGCTCAAATTGGCGGAACAAAAAATAACGTTGGAACACTTACGGCTCCGAGAGGAGCGAGAAGAGAAACAAAGGCAGAGAGAGCTAGAAGAGAAGAAGCTAACCTACGAACATGAGCGCAACCTCAAAGAACTAGAGATTCGGAAGCAGAACAAGGAACTCGGGGTCCCCGAGCGCACAAACACTCCTGCCCCTACAGACCCCAAGGTCCACATACCCAAAGATGTCGTCAGAGAGTACTACAAGAACGATGATATCCAGCAATGGTTCAAAGCGTACGAGGTAGCCATGACCTCCCACCGGATTCCCCGGAGCGACTGGGGAGCCGGGTTATGGGGGAGGTTTGTCAACGAAGGGCGAGACGCCCTGCTGCAACTCCCGGACCATCTGATGACATCCTACGACCACATGAAAGCCGCCCTCCTCACTCGATACGGACTCACACCCGAGATGTACCGCCAGCGGTTCCGCGACTGCAAACGGATCCCGGGTACAACTTGGGTGGAGTACGTGAACTTCTTTAGCCGGGCCTTCGAGGGGTGGATCAAGGGCAGCAACGTGACCACCTACGAGCAGCTCTTTGACCTTGTTGTGTGGGAGCACCTTTCTAACAACTGCTTCATCGAACTCAGGCAGCACCTCCTGGACAGTAAACTAACGGAACCCCGGCAACTCGCCACCGAAGCTGACCGATGGGAAAGCACCCGAGTTGGCCGAAACGGACCCAGCGAAGCGCACAGAACTGCCCAAGGGCCCCATCGCCCCCGTGGAGGAGGAGGCCAGGGTCGGGGTAGGGACACCGGCCGGTGTCTACCGCCAGCAACCCCCCGCCCCCGGCCGGCAGGGGAAACCCCCCGATGCGACCCGGCTTCCGAGCCAACATTACTTGCCACCGGTGCCAGCAACCCGGCCACTACGCAAATGATCCCAATTGCCCAAAGAACCCGAACCCTTTACCCCGCCAGGTCGCTGCTGCAGCCCTGGGGGAAGAGCAAACCCCAGAAGACCAAGAAGAGTACGAAACCGACCAGCCTGAGTGGGAACCGGCCGCCATGTCCCTGGTTTGCTTAGGGGAACGAGACCTGATCCCTCGGGCCCCCCTTCCCGCCAACACGCAGAAGTACAGCCAGTGGGTCAACATTAATGGCCACCGGGCTGAAGCCCTCCGCGACACCGGGGCCAGTGTGACCGCGGTCCGCTGTCATCTGGTGGCCCCGGACCAGATCTTGCCGAACATTCTTTGCCCTGTCCGGTCGGCCGACAACTCAGAAAGTCTATGTCAAATGGCCTACGTCCCCTTCGAATGGGGAGGAGTATCAGGGATGCTGAAGGTGACTGTCCGCGATGATGCCCCCGTGGATTGCCTCCTGAGGAACGATCTCGAAAGTTCTCCCTGGGCAGAAGTCGAACGGAGAGAGCACCTGGGGATGCTAGGCCTCCCCGAATGGGTCTGTGCCACGACCCGGTCCATGACCGCCCGTGCCGTCCCCAGTCCAGAAGAACCCGAGTGGCCGGAGCCTGCTCCCGCGATTGTCCCAGAGGAGGCCACCCCAGAAGCAAGTCCCCCGGCCCAAACCGAAGAAGGACCCGGTCGGCTCCCGGACCTCCCCAACCTGGCCCAGTGGCGTCAAGAGGGGGGTCCCACCCAGGAACAATTCCAACAAGAACAAAGATCCTGTCCCTCCCTCGAGGGACTCCGGTAGCAAGCCCTTGCCCAGAGCGCAGGGGACACCTCGGGGGCCCACTGGATCTACTGGGACAATGACCTGCTCTACAGTGAGCAAAGGGTTGCAGAACTGGGGGCCAGTCGGGTGCTGGTGGTGCCCCTCCGCTTCAGAGATTTCCTCTTGAACTTAGCCCACGATATACCCCTTGCCGGACACCTGGGACAGGACAAAACGTACGACCGTCTGGTGACCCACTTTTACTGGCCCCGAATGCGAAAAGATGTCACCAACCACTGCAAGGCCTGCCCCACCTGCCAGGCCAGCGGAAAAAGTGGCCGAAAAACCAAAGCACCCTTGCAGCCTTTTCCCGTCGTCACCACCCCGTTCGAACGGGTGGGAATAGACATTGTGGGGCCCCTGGACCCCCGAACCGCCCAAGGACACCGGTTCATCCTGGTCCTGGTGGACCACGCCACCCGCTATCCCGAGGCTATCCCTCTTCGAACCGTGACGGCGCCTGTGGTAGGCCGAGCCCTGATGGGGATCTTCTCCCGGGTGGGCTTTCCCCGGGAGGTCGTCAGCGACAGGGGCACGAACTTCATCTCGAAATACATGAAGTCTCTCTGGCAACAGTGCGGGGTCACCTACAAATTCACGACCCCCTATCACCCACAAGGAAATGGATTGGTCGAGCGGTTTAACCGCACTCTCAAAGGAATGATCATGGGCCTAGAAGAGCCCCTCCGTCGCCAGTGGGACGTGCTACTCCCGTGCCTCCTGTTCGCCTACCGAGAGGTCCCTCAAAAATCCCTAGGCTTCAGCCCATTTGAACTCCTGTACGGGCACCCCGTCCGGGGTCCCCTCAGCCTAGTCAAAGAAGGTTGGGAGAGGCCCCCCCAGAAAACTCCCCCGGATGTATACAAATACCTCTTGGCCCTTCGCAACCAGACCCGGCGATTCAGGGAGATCGCCAAAGCCAACCTTGAAGCCAGTCAGGAAGACATGAAGAAATGGTATGATCAGCACGCCTCCTCCCTCGAGTTCGAGCCGGGACAGCAGGTCTGGGTGATGTCCCCGGTTGAACCCTGTGCCCTACAGGACAAATGGTCCGGACCCTTCAAGGTGATCGAACGCGAGGGGCCCGTCACCTACTTAATCGACATGGAAACTTCCCGGAACCCCCTACGGGTCCTCCACGCCAACAGACTCAAGCCCCATTTTGTACGCTCCGAACTCAGTCTCCTGATGGCTACCGATAATGGGACGGAAGAAGACTCCGAGCCCCTTCCGGACCTGCTGAGGACCCTCGAGCAGGATGGCTCCGTGGAAGGAGTCAGACTCTCCGAGGCCTTGTCCCCGGAGCAACGCCAAGACTGTCAAGCTCTCCTGACACGATTCGCATCCTTGTTCTCTCTCACCCCTGGGGTCACCCCCTGGTGCCTTCACGATGTGGACACCGGGGACAGCCCCCCTATTCGCCACAGGGCGTACCGCGTACCAGATCGGGTGCGCGCCTGCATCCAGACCGAGGTGTCCAAGATGCTGACACTGGGAGTGATCGAACCCTCGGACAGCCCCTGGGCCAACCCCGTCGTCCTGGTCCCCAAGGCCGCCGCCCCGGGCGTTGCCCCTGAGCTCCGGTTCTGTGTGGACTACCGGGGACTGAATGCCGTTACCAGGACCGACGCTCACCCTATCCCCCGGGCAGATGAGCTAATTGACCGTATGGGGGCCGCCCGCTACCTGAGCATCTTCGATTTAACAGCGGGCTACTGGCAAATCGGCCTCACCCCCAGGGCCCAAGAACGATCCGCCTTCTCTACCCCGGACGGTCACTACCACTTCAGGGTGATGCCATTCGGCATGAAAAACGCTCCGGCAACATTTCAACGACTTGTGAACCAGGTACTGGCGGGCCTCGAAGGATTCAGCGCCGCCTACCTGGACGACATCGCTGTGTACAGTCACCACTGGACCGACCACCTCCTCCACCTGCGGGAAGTTCTACACGCCCTCCAGCAGGCCGGGCTCACCCTCAAGGCCAGCAAATGTCAGGTGGGCCAAGGGTCCGTGACCTACCTAGGACACCAAGTGGGAAGCGGTCTGGTGGCCCCCCTCCAGCTCAAGATCGCTGCCATCCAGGCCTGGCAACCCCCTACGACCCCCAAACCGAGGTCCGGGCCTTCCTGGGGCTCACCGGGTACTACCGGCGGTTTGTGAAGAACTATGGCAGCATCGTGGGGCCCCTCACGGAGCTCACATCCAAGAAGAACCCCAAAAGGATCAACTGGACTCCGGACTGCCAATCGGCCTTCGAGAAGCTTAAGGCTGCCATGTGCACTGCCCCCGTGCTCCAGGCTCCCGACTACGGCCGGGAATTCATCGTACAGACGGACGCCTCCGATCGTGGCGTGGGGGCCGTCCTCTCCCAACTCAACACCGAGGGAGTCGATCAGCCAGTGGCATTCATCAGCCGACGCCTGCTGGCCCGGGAACAGCGCTGGAGCACCATCGAGAGGGAGGCCTTCGCCGTAGTATGGGCCCTCAAGAAGCTCCGGCCCTACCTCTTCGGCACCCCCTTTCGGGTGCAGACAGACCACTGACCCCTGCAATGGCTGATGCAGATGCGGGGGAGAACCCGAAACTGTTGCGCTGGTCCATCTCCTTACAGGGGATGGACTTCACTGTGGAGCATCGTCCAGGCCAGGACCACGCCAACGCAGACGGCCTGTCACGCTTTTTCCGCCTCGGCAAGGAGAGTCCCCAAGAGGATGGCTGACTCTCCCTGCCTTCAGCTGGGGGGGACGCATGTTGGACAGGCCTCGTAGCCGGGCCATCCCCCCCTACGCACAACAGGGCCCGGACCCCGGCTCTCCCTGAATCCCCAGCAAGAGCCACCCCGGCAACCCCCCGAGGTAATCCACAACCCGTCCACACCGGGACTCCAGCTCCTGAACCCTCCCATACAGGCTGGCCGGGTCCCCGTCAGCCCCATGGCCCCGGCCCGGCAGCCATCTTTGGACACTACAACACGAGGCCACGTGGCCTCGACTCGACCCCAACCCTGGGTCCGGCCCGGCCCCGACATCGAGGCACCAACCTCCACGCAGGAGGTAAAGAGACCACTTGGCAGGTCAATGAAAGAAGAAGGCGTCAACGGCTCTCCTCCGCCGGGTGTCGATCACCCCCGGCCTCCCTGGGCGCTGGCTCCAACCCCCTGCTGGGTGTCGGGACTCCCTCATTCCGGACCTCCCGACCCCAAGGCGCGAGGGTCCGGACATCAAAGGGAACCAGACCTATAACTGGGGCAGCCCCAGACCAGGAGGGCAGTTGTATCCTGGAGTCGAGAGACACCGAGAATAACTCATCCTTGGCGGACTGCTGGCGCTGCCGCAGCCCTGCTCTGTGAACCCTTCGTCTTGGCCTGCTGGCGCTGCCGCGGCCCTCTGCAACGTGAACCCTCATCTTGGCCTGCTGGCGCTGCCGCGGCCCTCTGCAACGTGAACCCTCATCTTGGCCTGCTGGCGCTGCCGCGGCCCTCTGCAACGTGAACCCTCATCTTGGCCTGCTGGCGCTGCCGCGGCCCTCTGCAACGTGAACCAACATCTTGGCCTGCTGGCGCTGCCGCGGCCCCCTCTGTTACGTGAACCATCATCTTGGTCTGCTGGCGCTGCCGCGGCCCTCTGCAACTTGAAACATCATCTTGGCCTGCTGGCGCTGCCGCGGCCCTCCGCCATTTGAACCATCGCCTCGGCCTGCTGGCGCTGCCACGGCCCGACCCCGCAGACTCCTAAGCTCGAGGATTGTGAGCTTCCCTCCTGCCACCTCCTGTACCGATCCGGTACCAAGACTGTCCCGCTACCCCCTTTCCCTACAGAGACTAGAATTGAGAGGACCCTCGAGTCCTGAATCTCCTGTACCGCTGATAACCTTGCCGCAAGAACCCTATATAAAGAGTGTTGATCTCATCCTTGTGTGGTGTCTATCTGTCGGGAGGGAAGTGACTTGTCTGTACGATCGCCGGAGACGGCCCTCATCGGAGGCCTCTCCCCCAGTATGCGGCCGACCCTCTGGGTCCCCGTCTAACACCTAATGAGCCACATAGTGTCTCTAAGGGTCTTGAGATGAGGACGCCACAGAGGAGCTCTTGGTCTGACTCTACCCACTTGCCACTCTAGCAGTACCAGCGCGTGGTCCAATAAAAAGCATCCCAACAGGCATGTTCGTGTGGCACCTGCAGTGGCCTTACCTGAGAGCATGAAGGGATCAAGCCTAATAGAGACATCTCACGCAGATGTGTAGCATGTGTAGCCATGCACTCCTGGGTGCGCCTCGGGCCAAATGTCAATACAACGTAAACGATCCATCCCCTCCTGCACGGCAGACGTCATGTTGGGCTTAATGTGTAGCTTCAGGGGGTGCCTATCCAAACTCCCATCAAGCACGCAGTTAGAGTCTCCTGCCCATATTCATGAGCCAACCTGGCTTCGTCCGCTGGTTGCCCGCCACTGTTGGGCCCATCAAGAACTACCAGATCAACAAAAGTAACCCCCAGCCCTCCGGATAAACACAACAAGAACAATTTGTACCTCCCCAATCACCATTGACTCTGACAGAGCCCACCCCGTCCCCAACGTCAAATAGCGCACAACTGTAATCTCCACACAACCAGCTACAACTGAGGCTGTATGCTGGAGGAAATCCAATCAATCTGCAGTTAATGCCTGCCACGAGTGTTTGGATTATTAGATAAACTGCTGTGGCCTTTACAGTTCCAATACACCAGGCACTGCAAAGTGGGCGACATTGCCCTTATTTCTTACACCTGACTTCTTGTCTTGAGCAAGGAGTCCAGCAAAGCATTGCCTAGCTCAGCTATTAGACACTCACTCAGAGTTAACCAGCACTAACCAGTGTAATCCCAGGAGTTCTGGAAGATTATGAGTCGCTATTCTTGGGCCTCATTAAGAAAGTGAAAGACACCCAGTCAGAGCAAACTCTTTCAGTCTGGATCTGTTACAATTAAGGCTACACACAAACATTCCTGTGACAATACGAAGAGCAAAGCTCCACCTGCATTGCTCAACTTCTTTAAAATTATTAGTCCATGCAGAGAGGGTGATGGGGCAGACTGATTGGGAGGGGCAGACATAGCAAATTTGTATGTACCTGTCTCATCACATTTGTAAGAAAGGATGTGAATATATGCAACAGACGCTGTACGTACTGTAACTTGTCTGGCACAGACACATTTACACCAGACTGCATCGGGGATGGCAGCATCCCTAGTCAAGTACATAACCATTAGAGTCCTTCATACCCCCAAGACATCTCCACGGTTGGATCGGCGGCCCAGAAAGTGATCTAGTAAGCCTCACGCACTCTCTGCTGGAGACACAACCTTTGTGTGACACTGTCTTGCAAGAGCAGAAGACCGAACAAAGGTCTCCAGAAAGTGCAAGGAAGTCTACAAACTTTACAAATGCCTCCACTAATGTACCAAAAGCAAAGTTGCTCTGATTTCGAAGCACACAGCTTGATCAGTGATCAAGCAAGCCTTACGCACCTGCCTTCACATTTCGTGGAGTGGGCGATAGCCGATGATCAACATATAAAGCTTACCCTTGGAAATGACAAAGATGCAAGCGACTTAGTGGTTTGAGGGGAAATGCTCGCAAAATTATTGACTTCCCCTGATGGCAGGCCTCCATGAAGGACTATGAGGGGGAGTAAACAGGATGAAGAATGGGGGTGGTGGGACTTTTAATGTCTGTATACACTGAAAGTAGCTCCATTTATTGAAATAGATTCACATTGCTTGTTATGCTCTGAAAAGTGTTATTTCCCAATGCTCGTGATATATGTTGCTTGATGTGGTGGCAAACACGAAAACAGCAATAAAAAATATATTTTTTAACCCTTTCAGTGCATCGGAAGGCTGGGAGCCATTTGACGCAATGGTGATCATGTAAGTCAGACATCTCCCAGCCGTCCATGCACATGACACTGAAAATCTCTCTGGTACAGGCAGCAAAGGGATTGCCTTTATTCCAAAACAGCATTGGCAGCTGGGGACTAGCTTCCCCAGCTCCGGAGGCTGTTCTCAGTGAAATGACGATCAGCGCACACAGCGCACTGACTTAATTTCACTGAAAGCAATAGTAAAACAAGCATTTACAATGCAATGGTTTCGCCTTTGGAAAAGTTAGAGCTATTGGCATTGTAAATGACAAAATTTGTATATATGTGTTGGTTTTGAAAACAGATAAATAAATTGCATTGTCATTTACATTGCCATTAGCTTAATCTCTCGCAAATGTGAGACCTATTGCATTTGCACCTACACATACACACAGAGCCACACACACACACACACAAATGCACACACACACACACACAGAGCCAGCCACACACACACACACACACATACAGAGCCAGCCACACACACACAGAGCCAGCCACGCACACACACAGCCAGCCGCACACACACACACAGCCAGCCGCACACACACAGCCAGTCGCACACACACACACAGCCAGCCGCACACACACACACAGCCAGCCGCACACACACACACACAGCCAGCCGCACACACACACAGCCAGCCGCACACACACACACACACAGCCAGCTGCACACACACACACACACACACACAGCCAGCCGCACACACACACACAGCCAGCCAGCCGCACACACACACACAGAGCCAGCCAGCCGCACACACACACACAGAGCCAGCCGCACACACACACACACACACACAGAGCCAGCCGCACACACACACACAGAGCCAGCCGCACACACACACACACAGAGCCAGCCGCACACACACACACAGAGCCAGCCACACACACACACACACAGAGCCAGCCACACACACACACAGAGCCAGCCGCACACACACACACACACACACAGAGCCAGCCGCACGCACACACACAGAGCCAGCCGCACACACACACACAGAGCCAGCCAAGGCTGCAAAGAAGATAAAAAATAACTGGGTAATATAAAGGAGGTACAGGAATATGAGTAGTAGAGATTGAAAAGGTGTGTGGCACGTGAAGAGGTCTGGCAACAGGTTATGAGGTAAAAAGGCTGAGTGGGTGTTAAGGAATGGGTGGGATCTGCAGAGTGGGAATGAAAGTTGTCAGGGGTGGAAGAAAGGAGCCCAGGCTGGGGTTCAGGATGAAGGGAAGAATAGCAAGCGACACAGAAGGCAAGGAGCAGCATTAGCACTCCATGTGACCTCACACTGGACAACCGGACAGAAACCGCAAGATTACCAGCCCACAGATTTACATATTCGGAGCACTAATGCACCCATCACTGGAGAGACTAAATTGCATGCATCCTAGCATCAGAGCCCAGACAGCAATGGGGAGGGGCAAATGGAGCAAAGAGGCGGGAGATATTACCTGTAACAATGGAGGAGGGGGCACAACTGGGTGCCCTGGGCCATTACCTAGAGCAAAATGCGAGCGGGGTGCATCGCCTGCAGCAACAGGGGAAGTGGTGACGTAGCAGGGGCAGATGGAACTGGGAGCATGAACCACAGCAGTCAAGGTGGGAGGTAAAGGGATGGGGCAGGGACAGCAGGCATCGAGTATTACTAGCAGCACAGGGGAGAGAGTGCAAACAGCGATGGCAAGAAAATAGGAGGAGCAGGGGAAGTAGAAAAGAAGGGAAGAGGAGATGAAACGAGCTAAGAAAGGAGTGAATGGCAGAGCTCAGAGGAAGTTGAAAGAACAGGAGTAGTAGTAAAGCAGTGGGGGGGAGAACAGAAGGAAGTGACAGCGGTATGGGAAATAGGTGAGTGATAGTGCGAGGGACACGGATGAAGCGGTGGAGGGAGTTTAGAGAACAGACACAGAAGGTGCACTGAGGATATGGGAGAGTAAAATGGGAACGTAAAGAGTAAAAACTGGGGGGAGGGAAACAGATGGTAAAGATAAGAAAACAGACGGGACAAAGTATACATGGCTGCGAGGAGAAAGAAAAGCAAGCATTGGCTAAGTCAGCAGGTCAAGCGAGCGCCTGCTAAATTATTTTATTTTATTTTATTTTATTTTTTTTTGGTTAAAAACTTTTATTGAGCAACAAAATCATGTGTACAGAGATGGGCCCACAACCGCACGGGCTGGCCGCTAAGATCGAAGCATAATGTGGTATAAAACAGTGGTCGCCACTCCGGCGGTCAGGCACAAACTGGACACAAAATGTCGCCCACAGTATGGAACAGGATAAGACAATTTTCTTATTTTAAAACACACCAAAACGACAAACATAAAAAACAAGGCGGAGGAGTAATACACAGAGAGTCAGCCCTGGAGGGGAGGGAAACCCACTAATCAGGAATACGAAGTCATAATCAGTAGGACAAGTTAAGGCGGGGGGACAGCGGGGAGGTCAATCAAGCCAAAGGACAGTACATGAAATTTCAGGAACATCAACCTAGAGTGATGAGGGAACATCAGGGGCCTCCACCAGGGGAGGGGCACAAATATCTCCGCGATAGGCGTTCTACTGACACCAGATCTTCGTCCATGCCCTAGGTCTGCCCCTAGCTGTGTAGACGGTCTTTTCGCGGAACATAGACCAGTCCATGTTTTCTTCCCACACAGAGACAGAGGGGGGCCTGTGGGAGCCCCAAAGTTGCGCTATGTCCCGCTTCGCAACCATATACTCCAGGGTCGCCCATCTGGTTTGGGCCACCGAACAGTCGGTAGGTTCCCACACGTTCAACAAGCACCTCCGGGCCTCCGGCACCAGTGCAATTCCAGTCACGTCAGCCATCACCGCAAGCACCGCAGTCCAATAGGCAGCCACCCTCGGACACTCCCAAATAATGTGAAGGAACGTAGCACTCATCCCACATCCACGCTTGCATAGGCCATCCGGGGAAAAACCCATCGCAACCAAACGAGGACCAGTAACATACACCCGGTGGAGGATCTTGAGTTGAACCAGACGGAGACGGGCAGGAATGGCAACCTCTTTCGGAGAAGATAACGCCGATTGACAATCCTCATCATCTAATTCCAGCCCGTCGCCGACCCACGCTTCTCTAAGTCGAACGAGCAAGTCAGCGCGATTGTGAATCAGCTTCTTATAGATCAAGGAGATAGTGCTATCAGGGAGATAGCCATCCAGGATACGATCCTCGAGGGGGGAGGACTCAGGGATGGCGGCACCGGAAGTCAGAACAGAAGTGAGGGCATGACGGACTTGTAAATATCTAAAAAATTCCCTATCACTCAGGTCATAATCATTTCGAAGGGCCTCGAAGGACTTCACTGCCCCATTCGCACACACGTCACCCACTCTACAGATTCCAATCATGTCCCAACGGCCAAATCCTTTCGTTGTCCAAAGACATCCCAGACGCTCAGATGCAAAAAGCAGAGTTGCCAGCGTCACTCGTTCATCCCACCCCAAGCTCACATTCGCAGGGCGCCACACACTAACCGCAATCCTAGTTGGTCCCGTAAGGTGGAGCCCAGCCGACCTAGAGTAAAGCGCTCTATTAAAGTCACCACCCGGCAGTTGGAGTCTGTCCATTTCAAAGGCCGGATCCGGACCCGGGGAGTACATCGAGTGGTTAATGGCAGACAGTTGAGTAGCCCAATAATATCTCTTGATATCAGGAAGTGCTATGCCCCCGTCATACCAAGGGATGGTGAGCTTCGCAAGTGCGATACGTGGGCGCCCGTCCCAAATCAGTTGCCTTTGTAGGCTCTCGACCTCTCGGAAATAAGTAGCGGGGATATCATCATAGCAATTCTGGAGTGCGTAAAGGAATCGCGGTAAGGACATCATCTTGAAAAGGGCAGCCCTGCCCAGCGGTGACAAGGGTAATTTACGCCAGCGAGCCACGTCCAGCCGCAATCTATGAAGCGGGGGAAGGAGATTACGTTCAAACCGGAGCGACGAATCCAATGTAATAAAAAAAACCAAATATTTGAAACCGGACTGAACAACCTGGATGGGAAATCTATTCGGCAAAGGGGGCAGGTCACCCAAAAGAACATAGACACAGGATTTAGCCCAGTTTATAATCAAACCAGAATTCTTACCAAACGAGGCGAGAACGTCAAATAAGACATTCAAAGATTTACGCGGGGAAGTAAGATAAAGAAGAATGTCGTCCGCGTAAAGCGAAACACGGTCCTCAAAATCCGGGGACCAACGTATACCCTTGAGGGAAGGCTCCCAGTGAATCCACGCAGCTAGCGGCTCTAATGCGAGAGCAAAAAGTAGTGGAGACAAGGGGCACCCCTGTCTGGTCCCCCTACCAAGGGGAAAGGGAGCCGACACTCGACCATTAACCACGACCTGTGCCAGGGGGTCGGTATACAGTAGCTTCACCCATCCGATGAACCCCGGGCCAAAACCAAACTTCTCAAGAGCCGCCCAAAGGTAGGGCCACTCTATCGTGTCGAAGGCCATCGAGGCATCCAACGAGGCCAAAATGGCCGGCTCCGTCAGAAGCCCCGCCCTCACGATGGCTCCATGGAGGCGACGTAGATTAAGGGCTGTGTTACGGTGCGGGATAAATCCGGATTGGTCCGGATGAATCAAGTCACTAACGACCGTGAGGAGGCGAGTAGCCAAGAGTTTGGCTAGAACCTTAGGCTCGACATTTAACAGGGAGATGGGTCTATAAGACGAACAAAGATCCCGGGGCTTACCATCTTTAGGAATTACCACAATCGTAGCCAGGCGCTGGTCATAAGGGAGAACACCCCGCTCCCGGGACTCCGAAAACATTGTTCGAAGATAGGGCGCAATCTTATCAGGACGCAGTTTGTATAACTCAATTGGCAAACCGTTCGGGCCCAAAGCCTTGCCCGAACGGAGAGAGCGAATCGCAGTCGCGATTTCGTCCGTAGAGAACGGGGCCTCCATAAAGGACCGCTCCAAATCGGAGAGGCATGGCAAAGCGATGTCGCGCAGCAAGAGGCGAGAGTCGTCTTCATCCCTTTCTGACACTGGGGAGTAAACCGCACGAAAATAGTCCGCAAAACATTCCACTATTTCAACCGGGTCTGTCACTCTCACACCATTCAAAGTCTGAATCACAGGCACCACTCGATTCGCCCTCTCCTTCTTGTCCAACCAGGCAAGCAATTTCCCCGATTTGTCTCCGACATCATACAGACGACCCTGTTGCTCTCTAAACATCATTTTGGCCGCATCGGTGACCAGAGACTTATAGGCCAATTGCTTCAGACCCAGGGCATGGAGTTTGTCACGAGTGACATTCGATTCCAGGTCAGCCTCCATCGCAAGTATTTCCATCTCAAGCTCCACCACCTCCCGATTCCTTGCCTTTTTGGTTTCAGCAATAAGAGACAGGGCCTGACCACGAATCACAGTCTTAAAAGCCTCCCATAGGGACACCGCAGAAGAGACAGACCCCTCGTTCTCCAGAAAGTAGTTGTCCAAGGACGTAATCAATCGACCACGGGTCTCAGGGGAGGTCAGGTACCAAGGGTTGATAGGAGCCACCCGGCCCGCCGCCTCCGCCCCCACATCAAACCAGAGCCAGAGCGGAGAATGGTCTGAGATGCCCCGGGGGAGGTGTCTAATCTCGCGGACAGCCGATGACTGTTCGGCTGGCATGAGGAAGTAATCTAGTCTAGACAAACTCCCGTGGGCCCCAGAGTGGAAAGTATATTGAAGTTGAGTGGTGTGCATAAGTCGCCAACAGTCCACCAAACCAAATGTATCCAAAAAACCACCCAGCCATAATTGGGTCGAAGGAGTATCCCTAGGGGGGTAACGATCACTTAGACCAGAGAGAACAGAATTAAAGTCACCAGCCATGAAGAGAGCACCATCAGGGAGGCCCAACAGAACTCGGCCCAAATCAGAGAAGGTAGAGGCTTGCAAGCCGGGGGGCACATAGACGGAAAACAGGGAGAGGGTTTTGCCCTCATATCGACCCACGAGGACGGCATAGCGCCCCCGATCATCAAGGATCACATCATCTATCGCAAGGGGAAGGGAAGCCCGGACCAGGACGCCCACCCCCCTGGAACCCGTTGTAAACCCTGAGTGCGCAACAAGACGATAGCCCCACCTATTCATCGTGTGACAAGTATTGCCCACCAGGTGCGTCTCCTGCAAAAAAACAATATCGGGCGACAAACGTCGCAGGCAGCGCAACACCACCCCCCGCTTTATACGATCCCCTAGACCATTGACATTCCATGAAATAAACCTCAACCCGCTACCCCCCATCCCACGAAGTAATGCAGGAACCCTCCCCCAATGAGCATGACACTGAAAGTACAATCATCAAAATAGAATCGCCTTGAGAAAACAAAACACAAACTACAAACTCCCCAACAGCCCACCCCCCAGCACCCACGGAAACACCCCCCACCCTGCACCCCTGCAGTAGACAAAGAAGCCACCCCAACATGCAGTGTGCCTGTCGCCCAAAAAACCCCGTTCTACAAAAAGACCCCGGAGGAGGAAAGGGCTCAGTCCCACCCGCCACCCCGACAGAAAGTAAGGGAGAAGAGAAGACATAGAAAAAGATGAGTTCAAGTACAGAACCCAGGAAGAGATAACATAATACGGAAACGGGGGCCCAGATTACAAATTCAGCTCTCCACGCCACCCTCGGCACCACCCGGGTGCTCGGTGGGATCAGTCAGATTTGGCCGGTCCGGCAGAGAGTCCAGCCAGTCATTTACCGAATCAGGTCGATCAAAGAAAAGGGTCCGTTCTTTGTACTCCACTCGTAGCCTGGTAGGAAAAAGCATGGCGTATCTCAGACCCAGGTCTCGAAGACGCTTCTTAACTCCACGGAAGCCCATGCGCTGTCTCTGCACAAGCTGTGAGAAGTCCGGGTAAAAGTTCACCGTGGCATTTTCGAAAGCCACCGGGCCCTTAACTCTCGAGGCCTGCAGGATAGCGTCTCGGTCCCTATAATGAAAAAGTTTTGCGACAATGGGCCTCGTGGGGGCGCCCGGCTTACCCTGGCCACCCGGAACACGATGGGCACGTTCCACCGCAAAGAACTTACTCAATCCGGACGGAGAAAGGTAGTTTTGTATCAAGTCCTCAACCAGGAGATCAACAGAATGCGGATCAGGATTTTCCGGGACACCGATCACACGCACGTTACAACGCCGTGCCCTGTTTTCAAAATCCTCCAGGCGCTGAGTCATGAAATCGTTCACCTTTCTGAGGTTGCCGATCTCCGTCTGCATCTCCGAGACGTCGGGCGTGAGGCTAGATGACTTGAGGTCCAATGACTTCACCTTCTCATTGGTTTTAGATAAGTCGGCCCGAATCAGGTTCACATCAATAGCCACGGTATCGATTTTGTGGGCCAGAGCCTCATACTGTTGGCCGATGGTTTCTCTCATGCCAGAGATGGCGCCCATGATGTCCTGCAGGGACGGCTCCGCCGCCGCATCCAAAGGGTGCCCCACTGCACTCGGGCCAGGCAAGGTAGCACCGGGGGACACCTTCGATTGTGTGTACCGGTCCATGATATTAGACTGGACCGGGCCCCCGCGAAGGGGCGTCTTGGTTTTTCGCCTCTCTTGGTCCCCTCTGCCAGTCATAGTGGAGACGGCGTCCCCAAAAGACCCACGCGACCTGGTGAAAATGGCCGCAGGAAGACAGGGCGCCGGAGCCGATGAAATCAGCAGCGAGGGCAAGTCGAGGTGCGAATCGGCCCAGAAAGACACGAAGCAGGCAAAGGGTGCAACTGTAGCCTTGCGCCGCTGGACCCAGCACCGGCCAGACACTTCCGCTAGAAGACGTAGTCTGAGTCAGAATCGAAACCGAAAGTTAAGAGGGGGGCCCATTGGTCGAGTCCCCCTGCCGCTGTTGTTCAACTCAGACACGGCAACAGAGCCTCACCAAGACCCGGGCGCACCACCAAGGCGGGCCCCGAAAGTTTGAGTCGACGTAGCTTCGGTGCCCCTGGTCCAATTCGAAATCCAAAAACAATATTAGGATCAGCCCAGGTTCCTCTTTATTAACCCTTGTAAGAAATCAGGATATGTTCAGGATATCATGCCGGGAGTGGCGGGGGTCCGGAGAGCGCTGTGCTCACGCGGCCATCATGGATGCCCGCCAAGCTCCTCCCCCGCCTGCTAAATTATTAAGAGTGGAGCCCGTGTTGTTGTTAATGCTGAAAGTTCAGCGCAGCACCCGGGGACAGGACAGAGATGAGGAGCAGTCAGTAGGGCGAAAAGGCGGGCGCTATGCTGCACCTAAAGCGTCGTTTGTGCATTGTTGGTAATGTTGAGATTATCGCGGCGCCGGTGGGGAGGGGTGGTGGGGATTACGGGACAGCGATGAGGATCCACCAGCAGAGTGTGAAAGTGGGTGCTGTACTGTAACCTAAAGAGCGGTGCCTGTGTTGTCAATATAAAAGCTGGGATGTTGAAATAGAGTAGGGTGAGCCGTGTGGCAGAACTTGTTTGCTTAGTTTCCCCAGTCAGCCATGTAAAAACTGGGGGGAGGGAAACAGATGGTATAGATAAGAAAACAGACGGGGCAAAGTATACATGGCTGCGGGGAGAAAGAAAAGCAAGCATTGGCTAAGTCAGCAGGTCAAGCGAGCGCCTGCTAAATTATTAAGAGTGGAGCCCATGTTGTTGTTAATGCTGAAAGTTCAGCGCAGCACCCGGGGACAGGACAGAGATGAGGAGCAGTCAGTAGGGTGAAAATCCGGGCACTATGCTGCAACCTAAAGTGTGGTTTGTGCATTGTTGGTAAAGCTGAGGTTATCGCGGCGCCGGTAGGGAGGGGTGGGGGGGATTACGGGACAGCGATGAGGATCCGCCAGCAGAGTGTGAAAGTGGGTGCTGTACTGCAACCTAAAGAGCGGTGCCTGTGTTGTCAATATAAAAGCTGGGATGTTGAAATAGAGCAGAGCGAGCCGTGTGGCAGAACTTGTATGCTTAGTTTCCCCAGTCAGCCATGATTACATGCGGCGTTACTTACTGTTAAAACAAGCATTTACAAGTGGGGCGGGAACGGGCACACGGACACTGGGAGGGGGGCGGGAACGGGCACACGGACAGCGGGAGAGGGGAGGCGGGAACGGGCACACGGACAGCGGGAGGGGAGGGGAGCACTCACCTGGACTTCTTCCGGCGGCGGTCGTCCTGGAGAAATGACCCAAAAAACCCTTCGAAAAAAAAAAAAAAAACACCGCATGACGTTCTAAAAGGGGCGGGATGAGTAAAAATCGCCGGAACGCCCACGAATCTGCTCAGGCAATGACGGACAGATCTCTCTTCCAATGGCTAGCCTCCATTTATGGAGCTAGCCAATGGAAGAGAGAGGCGGGACAAAGTCCCTACTGTTCTAACATAAGATTTCGCCTGCGCGAACGTTGCTGCGCTGCGGACGCCAGGCGAAACCTAAAGAGCAAATAGGCTAATTTCACTTTCACTGCTTCGGTGTTTTCTAGGCTATCTCAGCTCCCTGAGCACCGAGGAAGATGGTAGAGGTACCATTGGAAAGGGGAGAATCTCTCCCTAGTGGATCCTTTAACTTGTGGATTGCTGCAAGAGGGTGATCTCCAAGCAGGGATCGAGCCACTATACACCAGGGAGGGGGGGAGCGGCCCCTTGGACAAGGGCTTTTGCTACCTCCTTTATATTTTACGTAAATCCAGTCTTTCTGCACCCCTGAGGGGGCAGATGGGGCAATAGCCCCCAATTTGCCCCTCAGTGGGGCAGAAAGGCCTCTAGCCACCAAGGATTATACTGTTTTTTTACTAATGGTAGTGGGAGCTGTGTAAAATGGGCATGCAAATGCCCCACCCCCCTAAACACAAATTGGATAGTCTTTCTGCCCCCCAGGGGGAAGAAAGCCCACTAGCCACCAGGAATTATGTTTTTTTAATATGTGGGGTTTGGGCTGTCCACAATAGGCATGCCAGTGCCTCACCCCCCCCCCCCCAATACAAATGGGACAGTCTTTCTGCCCCCTATGGGACTAGATGGGGGTTATTACCCCCAATGTGACTCATGGAGGTAGAAATCTGACTAGACACCAAGGTTTTTTTCATTATAAAAGAGGGATGGGGTTGCCCACAATGGGCAAGGCCAAGCCCCCACTCAAATGGAATTGTGAAAGAAGTTGTTCTGCCTCCGACTTGGGAAAGATGGGTGCACTAGCCCCTGATTTGCCCCCTAGGGTGCAATAGAAAGCCCACTAAACCCCAGGGATTTTCTTTTAATAGGTCGAGGTGGGGGCTGCCCAAAATGAGCATGCCAATGCCCCCCCCCCAACAATAATGGGACAGTCTTTCTACCCCCTAGGGGACAGATGAGGGTTATTTCCCCCTATCCGGCCTCCTGGGGGATCTTGCTAGACACCAGGATTTTTTTATTTTTTATAAAAGAGGGGTGGGAGCCGCCCACAATGGGCATGATAAATGCTACTACCCACCCCTTGGGGGCAGGGGATGCAATAGCCCCCGATCTACCCCCGGTAAGGCAGAAAGTCCACCAGGCACCAGGGAAGATTTTTTTCTTTGTGTAGGGGTGGGGGCTTCCCAGAATGGGCATACTGATGCCCCCCCTCAAAAACTGATCCCAGTGTTTCTAGGGGGCAGATGTTGGTTATTACACCCAATCTTCCCCCTCCCCCTAGAGGGGTCAGAAAGATCACTAGGTACCAGGGATATGTTCATGGGCATGTCAGGGAGAGGCCCCATAGGCAAGGGTCGCTCCCATTTTTTCAGGCACACATTTTGGCTGTTTAAGCGATATTGTTAGGCTTAAACCACTAGAAGCCAGGGAAAGCTTTTGTGTGTGTGTGTGTGAACTGGAGTTTGGCAGACGATCTGTGTGTACTGGCCTATGGCTGGCATTTTGCTGGCAGTGTGTGTAGACTCGCACTTGGTGGCAGTGTGTGTAGACTGGCCATTGCATGGTGGTGGGCATGGAGTGGCGCCTGGCTGGCGGTGTACATAGACAGGTGCTTGACAACTTTGCCACACAAACGTGAGGAAAATGTTATTTTTTTTAGCTAAACGTGAGGTTTGTTGGGGAATTTAGGCAGAAAAAGTTTGGAGGATACATGCAAGCCACACCACCCTTGACACCCCTGGGTTTCTAGTTTTCAGAAATTACCAGATTTCGTAGGTTTCCTTAGATTTCCGCTGAGCCAAGGACTAAGACGCAGGTGACTACTGCGCAAAACCAGGTTGGTTTGTGATCAATACATTTGAAGTCTCCACAGTATGTTTTGGGCCATTTCCTGTTGCGGGCACTAGGCCTACCCACACAAGTGAGGTGCCATTTTTATTGGAAGACTTGGGGGAATGCTGGATGGGTGGAAGTTTGTGGTGCCCCTCAGATTCCAGAGTTTTACATCACAGAAATGTGAGGAAAATGTGTTTTTAGACAATTTTTTAGGTTTGCAATGGATTCTGGGTAACAGAACCTGGTGAGAGGCACACAAGTCACCCCATCCTGGATGTCTCTGGGTATATAGTTCAGAAAAATGTACAGGTTTGCTAGGTTTCCCTGGGTGCCGGCTGAGCTAGGGCCCAAATTTCCCAGTTAGGCACATTGCAAAAAAAGTGTCCGTTTGCAAAAAAGTGTCAGTTTTCAGTGGGAAAATTGACGTATCCACGTTGCATTTTGGGCTGTTTCCTGTCATGGACACTAGGCCTATCCACACAATTTAGGCCCATTTTTATCAGCAAACTTGGGGGAATGCTGGGTGGGTGGGTGTTTGTGGCTTCCCACAGATTCCAGAGCTTTCCATCACAGAAATGTGAGGATAATATGTTTTTAAACACATTTTGAAGTTTGCAAGGGATTTTAGGTAACCGAACCTGAGGAGAGCCACACAAGTCACCCCATCCCAAGTTCCCCCTGGTTTTCAGTTTTAAAAAATGTACAAGTTTGGTAGGTTTCCCTAGGTGCCAGCTGAGCTAGGGTCTAAAATCCATAGCTAGGCACATTGTAAAAAAAAAGGTCTGTTTTCACTGGAAAGATGTGATGTGTTCACATTGCGTTTTTGGCCATTTCTTGTCGTAGGCACTAGACCTACCCACACAAGTGAGGTACTATTTTAATTGGAAGACTTGGAAGAATGCTGGGTGGAAGGAAGTTTGTGGTGCCCCTCAGATTCCAGGGTTTTACATAACAGAAAGGTGAGAAAAATAAGATTTTTTAGACAATTTTTGAGGTTTGCAATGGATTCTGGGTAACAGTACCTGGTGAGAGCCACACAAGTCAACCCATCCTGGATTTCTTTGGGTGTCTAGTTCAGAAAAATGTACAGATTTTCTAGGTTCCCTAGGTGCCGCTGAGCTATGGCCCAAAATTCCCAGCTAGGCACGCTGCAAAAAGAGGGTCAGTTTTCAGTGGAAAAATGTGATTTGCATATGTTGCATTTTGGGCCATTTCTGGTTGCGGGCACCAGGCCTAGCCACACAAATGAGATACCATTTTTATTAGTAGACTTAGGGGAACACAGAATAGTAGAACAAGTGTTACCAATTGTTTTCCTATGCATTTCTGCCTTCCAAATGTAAGACAGTGTGTAAAAGAAGAAGTAATTTTGAAAAATATAGGTCCAGGTAACATCCCAACCTTTCACCTATATTCGTCCCTACATTACATACAAAACGGGCTGCTTGAACTGACCCTTTACCTAGTTACGATAATTCTTACAGAATATGGGGTTTTCCCTGAACAATAACCTTACACATAATGCATGAGGATTCTTGCATTCTTGGAAACTCAGCAGACTACCATCTCTTGCATAATAACTATGTACAAGGTTCATTCCCGATGTCATCCTAAGTCTGACAATGGCACAGCAAGGTACAACCCCTGGGGATACCGTTGGGTATATAAACATCACATCTTGCTGAGATAGGGAGAGGAGATCAGGACTTCCCTGCCGACACACTGACGTGAGATGCTGAGATTCCTGCATGCAGATACTCCAGCTCACAGTGGTCTAACATCCCTTGCGGGGTGTCCAACCAGAGACCAAGACGATGTCCCACAGTCTTTTACTCCAGGTAATGGTGGTGACTTTATCCTAGAGGGATTCTTGGCTTAACTCCTACAAACATGCTAGGTACACTTCGGTACATCTAGTTAGGTTAGAATCATAGTAGTACTCATTTTTATGGTCATGTATTTTATATACTTGCCTGTATTCATGGTTATAGCAAAATGGTAGAAATCTACCATCCTTTTACTTTCTTAGTGCTTCTAATCATTTATATCTGTTTCTGTCTAGTGGTTGTTTTAGGACACCTATTTTACACTAGTATAACGACTGTTCAATACCGTGACTGTTTCCTGGAGTCTGCTGGGGGGCTCATTTGCATCCTTGATCTGCCTTTGGATTTACCCCCACCACTCGCGGCCCCCGCTTCGCGGGAGCCGCTCGTCTGCTGAGTGACCCTAAGTGCCTTTTTGAGTGAGGACATGAGACCGGGTGAAGGCGCCCAGGACCAAGAGGCTTGCGGGACTGCGAGGACCAGCCAGCAGCGCGGCGGGTCATTAGCCGCAGCTGGTCCTCGTCCCGCCCCCGTCCTCCGCCTGATAAAATCAACTGTTTGTGCTGCCTACCTGCGTTACCGTGACTGTTTCCTGGAGTCTGCTGGGGGCTCATTTGCATCCTTGATCTGCCTTCGGATTTACCCCCACCTCTCGCGGCCCCCGCTTCGCGGGAGTCGCTCGTCTGCTGAGTGAGCCTAAGTGCCTTTTTGAGTGAGGACACGAGACCGGGTGAAGGCGCCCAGGACCAAGAGGCTTGCGGGACTGCGAGGACCAGCCAACAGCGCGGCGGGTCATTAGCCGCAGCTAGTCCTCTTCCCGCCCCGTCCTCCGCCTGATAAAATCAACTGTTTGTGCTGCCTACCTGGCGTTACCGTGACTGTTTCCTTGAGTCTGCTGGGGGCTCATTTGCATCCTTGATCTGCCTTCGGATTTACCCCCACCTCTCGCGGCCCCCGCTTCGCGGGAGTCGCTCGTCTGCTGAGTGAGCCTAAGTGCCTTTTTGAGTGAGGACACGAGACCGGGTGAAGGCGCCCAGGACCAAGAGGCTTGCGGGACTGCGAGGACCAGCCAGCAGCGCGGCGGGTCATTAGCCGCAGCTGGTCCTCTTCCCGCCCCCGTCCTCCGCCTGATAAAATCAACTGTTTGTGCTGCCTACCTGGCGTTACCGTGACTGTTTCCTGGAGTCTGCTGGGGGCTCATTTGCATCCTTGATCTGCCTTCAGATTTACCCCCACCTCTCGCGGCCCCCGCTTCGCGGGAGTCGCTCGTCTGCTGAGTGAGCCTAAGTGCCTTTTTGAGTGAGGACACGAGACCGGGTGAAGGCGCCCAGGACCAAGAGGCTTGCAGGACTGCGAGGACCAGCCAGCAGCGCGGCGGGTCATTAGCCGCAGCTGGTCCTCTTCCCGCCCCGTCCTCCGCCTGATAAAATCAACTGTTTGTTCTGCCTACCTGTCGTTACCGTGACTGTTTCCTGGAGTCTGCTGGGGGCTCATTTGCATCCTTGATCTGCCTTCATCGTAAGAAATCGGTCTAAAAAAGTCTGTTCCTAATCATTTTCTCTGACATACTGTAATTACAGAAGGCTTTGAAACTGAATTTGTCTACACATATCTTATGGTTTCATCGCGCTATTTTAACCTCCATTTGGTGTAAAATACTATTGCTTTACAATATTTATCAGTTTCTATTTATTTTTATTTTTTTGGTGCTTGTGTGGGTTTTCTTTTTGATATGACGGCAAAAAAATTGAGGTCAGGGCGAGTACTAATGGGTAGGTCATGTTCTAAGACAAAATCAAATCCCCTGTGTAATAAGGATACCGCTATTCTACAGTTAAAGGGTAAATGTCAACTGTATAGTTTATGGGAAAGGGGAAAGGATAAAGCTTTGTCTGAGGGGTTAAAGCCTGAAGAAAGTAAGGGTAAAGACGTAAAGGAGAACATATTTCTAATAAAAGATAATAGTAATCAGGTGGATGTTTTGGCAATGTCACTATTTGAGAAATCTTCCTCTGATACCGCGGTGGGAGGCCTCCCTGACTCCCATTCTCCACAGAGGCATGTAGAGATTGCTTCTGGGGCGCCTAGATAAAATAAAATTATACCCTCCTACGGCATCTTTACTATACTAACTGAGGTATTAGTACATAACCCCTCGCTACCTCCTAAGGAGGATCCAATAGTTCCCGATATAGATACAGAGACTCAGAAGAAGAAGTCCGACATTGTACATAATACAGTCTCGGATCACACCAATACCAATGTCGTACTAGCAACACCAGGGCTTCAATTTTTTAATAGCACTCCTTCTAATAAATCAGAGTTTTCTATATCTCAGGTAAATTTTTCATCTAGCCCCGTTTTTAATATGAATAATATTCTCCCTAGTTCACCTACTGGAAATGACAATATAATATCCAAATCTTTACTCTCCATAGAACATCTACTATCTTCCATTTTACTATTATTGGAAAAATTTGTCGGCGGCTCAGATTGTGTCCTAGATACGGTAACCCAAATACTCAGGGTATTAATAAATAGTAATTATGGGACCGAATCTGGTTCGCATCATGAGTCCGCTAACTTAGACGTGAAAGTGAGCAAAAATAAGGAGTCCATAATTGAGTCTGAAGGGGTTCTTTTAGCCTCAGACTTAGTCCAAGCTGACCTAAATAAGAACTCTCAAGACTCCAATGGGAAAAAAATAGGGGTCTTCTCGGGGAGTGGTCCGGCAGGCAAATTAAAATCAGCCAGCGGTAATTGTATTGCCGAACTTGATCTAGAAATGGAAACTCTGTCTGACCCTGATAAAATGTCAAAAAAATATTTATTTTCAATTTTTACACCATAAATAAATAAAGAAAAAGAGGTTATCGTAGATTCTCCAAAAAAGGAGAAAAGGGCAATAATAGTCAAACAAAAAAAGCAAAGAGAAAAAAAGAGGAAACCAAATTGTAGATTCTTTAAAAAAAGACAGAGGAAAATTGATTTTGAAGACAACATAGAGACTTTGTCTGAAAAAATTTCTCCCCAAGACTCTGCGCCCAATTTATCTCAAGAAGTAATTGGTCAAACTAAATCCGAAATAAAAATCATAACTACTGATTCTTTTGGCCCTTCTAATTACCTTGGGTATGGTGAAAAGTCTTTTACTGTAAATGGTTTAATACCAGTTCTTAATCCTTTAGCTACACCTTTTCCGGATAAGATTGCAATTGAACATGCCCCTAAATTACCCACTCCTAAAAAGGAAAGTGTAGATACTGTTTTTTTAGATTTCATTCCTCTCTTTGATTTTGATCTTATTTTAAATAGATCTGTACTCCTTAATTGCTTCAGAGAGATTGAAAGTTTGAAACTAATTCAGTCAAATGATATAGATGTTGTATCACTTCTAAATCTCGATGTTGGGAAGATAGCTAGGGTTAAATTTCATTCAAAACTGGTATTAAATCATATTTTACAATGGTCCGAAGAATTACAAATAAGGGGGATTGATGTCTCCCCTTTTTTCACTGTGGAAACCTTTAATAAAAGATCTACAAATGTGTTGACAGCCTATGGAGTTTTAGAGCGGTTCTCAATAAAAACTGAGGAATTTAAAATCTGTGTATCGAAAAACGTACGACAAGTGCTCTATAAAAATCCTTTACCCCTTCAACCTACTTTTGTAGAAGATGTCTCCAAATGGAGCTGGTTGCCTGGTGTCCTGTCAAGTAAATCCACTTCCGCTCACAATTCGGATTCCAATTTATAACATTGATTTAAAAATAGTCTCGTGGAATACGGCTGGATTAAAGAATAGTCCCGAAAAGCTGTTATATTTGTATACTTTAGAAGCTGACGTAATTTGTCTACAGGAGACTTGGGTGGATGGGAAATTCTTGGCGGAAAAGGATTACTTCGTGTTGGATGGTAGTGCAGTTCCCTCGAGGAGAGGTCATGCCAAAGGAGGGTTGGCCTACCTACTTTCCAACAAGTTCAAATGGCACTACACTTACTACCTAGACCCTAATAATTTGTTCCAGGCAATAACATTGTTAAATTTAGTTAAGGATGACCCACGGAAATCACTCGTATTGATAAATGCTTATATTCCCCAGGATGCATGTTTTAATGTAGGTTTAAAAACAATTTTTTCCTTTATACAGAATCTTCTTGACTCTGACTCCCCTCCTCACATCTTGTTATTAGGGGACTTCAATTGTAAAATCTCAAGCTGTAGCCTCGATTTGTTCAGGAATAAATGTAAGGAGGAATCTCTCCAGATTCCGAGAGCCCTATTCCCGGGGAACATTAAGACCAAAAAAAGAGGGAAATTACTCTTAGAGGGAATATTAGAGGTTGATAGTATAATAATAAATAGAAGGCTCCCTTCGGACATCCCGGCTAATTTTACACATAAATGTAAAAACAGTGAATCTATACTCGATTATGTGGTAGCAGGTAACACCCTTTACTATCTTCTGAAAGATCTGTCAGTATGTAACACAGAACTTAGTGACCATAAGGTATTGGTTCTTAGTGTAAACTTCAATCCTCCCCCTGTGGATACTTGGCATATAAACAGTGATCTGGTAAATTTTGGAGTCAATTCTGGGAGATGTTACTGGAACTTTGGGGCCATTAGGAGTTTGGTGAATATTTTGGAGTCCACTGTGGAGAATTTGTTTCAATGGGAAGGAAATGAACTTCAATGCTTCTGTAATTTTTTTAAAGCAGTAATCTCTATAGCAAAAAAATCTTATCCTGCAAAAAACCCTAAAGTAATTCCTAACTGTATAGGGTATTTGAATAATGAAATAAATAAATTGGTTAGGGAGCAATATCTCTTTTATACCCCAGAAAGATATCATCAAATAGTTCTTTTAAGAAGAAGGAAAACGCGGGTGAAGGCCAGACTGAAGAGAGAGAATGAAGATTCTTTGTGGATTAAACTTCGGGAAGCCACCTATAGGGGACAAGCTAGGTTATTCTGGTCAATTATTGGTGAGGGTTGTGGTCTAAGATCTAGACCTTCACCAATCTCTATAGATGAGAAGATCTGGGTCGATTACATCGAGCAATTATATAGTAGTAATGGCTTGCCCCGTGAAAACGATATATTATACGAGGTTAATCATCTTTACGGCCCCCCGTCCGAGAAGGACATTGAACTAGCCATTAAGGGCCTGCGTTCTTCAGGCGCGATGGGTCCGTATGAGCTCCCCATTTTGGTGATAAAACATCAATGTGAGCATTGGAGCAAAATTCTTTTTCCAGTTTTTAAATTATGTTTTACTGGTGGAACTGTTCTACCCTCCTGGAAAGGAAACATATTAGTCCCCCTCTTCAAGAAAGGAGCTAGAGACTTGCCACAAAACTACCGTCAAATTGCTCTTTTAGATGCCATAGGCAAGGTTTTTGCAAAATGCCTTCTTAATTCGATTAATGATTGGGTGCTTAAGGCCGAAATCTTACCCCATGAACAGACTGGGTTTAGGCAAAAGCATGGCACTTTAGATAATCTGACTGCATTGCAGGTCATAATAGAGAAATATGTCAAGGTTCGTGGAGGGGGAGTTTATGGCGCCTTTATCAACTTCTCCACAGCCTTTGATAAAGTGGACAGATCTTTGCTGTGGAGAAAGTTACTCGCTTTAGGGATGCCACCCACTCTTATTAATTTAGTTCGAGCCTTGCACTCAGACACCTGGTGCAGAGTATTGATGGGTGGGGAAAGAGGGTTATCTAGAGTAATTACCACAACAAATGGCTTAAAACAGGGCTGCCTATTGGCTCCTCTGTTATTTTCCTTGTATATAGCTGATCTCCCCCAGGTTTTATCTGCAAGTAAAGGTATAGTTCCGATCTTGGGGGGTGCCCCAATTGCATGTCTAATGTATGCAGACGATGTTCTGATCCTGGATCTTACTCCAAAAGGTCTGAATAGTCGCCTGCTCGCCTTATATGAATATGCGGAGGTGCATTATCTAAAGATAAATATCGCAAAAAGCAAGGTAATGTGCTTGACGGGTAGGAAAAAGTCAAAATATGCGAACTTTCACTGGTCTGTGGGGGGACAAAGACTAGATGTAGTACAATCTTATATTTTACTTGGAAAAATAGTTACTAGTAATTTAAGTGCAAAAGCACATATAGCCAATAACACACGGAAAGCTATCGCCCAAGGGAAGAGTTTGATTTCACTTTATAAGGCTACTGGTAGAAGACATTTTGCGACATTGCTGGAGGTATATCGAGCAAAAATTCCAGCATCATTACTTTATGGTTTGGAAATAGTTGACATAAAAAATTGGAGCTTTTTGAATGCAATGGAGGGCAAAATTCTACACAGACTAGCATCCGTCAATACAGCAATCTCAACAGACGCCCTTAGACAGGAATTCGGCTTACGTAGTAGCTGGGTTCAAGGCCTATATGGAATAGTGCGTTGGGTCTTTAATCTGGTAAAGGGAGACTCGGGCACCTTAAGGCATCTCATAAAAACTGAGTTATTGGGAAATTTTAATGAATACTCGCTCATTGTAAAGAATTTTAGAATTGTTGCCGATCTTTTGCAATTAGATGAATCTGCTTTATTCACTCTATTGGCACATCAGCTGAAATCTACCCTGAAGTTGGCCTCCTGGGAATTAGGTTTTAGAATGGATAGGGAGGCTTGTATAGCAAAGAAAGGTATTACTCCAACTATAGACTCTTGTCTAATGAGGAAAGCCCAACCATATGTTGTTTGGAATCTTCCTCATGGAGTCCGGCGTCTATTGTTTTTATTGAGGCAGGATTTACTTCCTTTGAACTCTTTACTGTCCAGATGGTATGGCTCCTCATCTATTTGTGACTTCTGTAATATTAAAACTCAGGATATGTATCACGTTATTTTCATGTGCCCGGCTCTAATGGCGTATAGGCGTAAGTGGTTAAAACCTATTTGTCTCCAATTGAGTATTCTTTCAGCTACTACTCTTCTCGATGCTATTCATAACCCTCCAAATGAAATGTTCTGTTTTAAATTGTATAATTTTTTCAAATGTTTTTTAGCGATATACTAGAAGGTTACAAATGTCTAATTTTGTCCTAACCGTTTATTTCTCTTTGTATTGTGCTTATGATTATATGTTATTGCATTTTATTTGTTAATTCTTTTATGTGGATCTCAATGAGTTCCAAAACCATAAATAAATAAATTGAAATTGAATTGACTGTTCAATAAATGCTTATTGAAAAACATCCATACTGTTTATTTTGTGTATCTCTCTCTGACACTGAGTGTGGACGAGTGTCTGAGCAAAACGTAGTACACTGTTTCCACGGTCCTGAGGGATCAGGGTTGTCATGGTTGGATAGTTGCCATGAACTATTACCTCCTTGGTAAGAGGAGTTTCTAGTGGCACTGTGATCTACCACAGGGCAACAAACCCGGGGGGTGTATAGAATTAGTCTGACACCAGTCCTGCAGTGTATATTGTCTAAACGTGCAGATCTTATATAGGTTAATAAGAACTACACTACACAGTGCCCAAAGCTAGTGTTGGGGTTGGGCCCTGTGGTCCATTGTTGTATGGAGGTCCTACTCCCCTGTGGGAATTCCTGGGGTCTATCAATCACTCCCTGGCTCTGCTGGGTCGCAGAGTCGCTGCGATTTCAGGCGCGCCTATGGGGCCTGGCCTGCCAGAAGTGCATGTGGAGCGAGGGGCCCACAAGGAGGATACTCTACCATGATTGACCATTGGGTAGGAGGCCACCTGTTTTTGGCAAGGAGCGAGTGACAACTGAACAAGGATTGGCACCTGGGCCCGGCCTGAAGAAATGGAGAATTCAGATCAGAGACTGGAAGGTGAGCGGGGAGCCAATTAGGAGAGGGAGGGGGTGCGACTACCTGCAGAAGCGGTCAGGCTAGGTTCCGGAGGGGCTTGTGGGTGGGAGTCCTCTTCTCTGGCCATAGCCACCTGAAAAACAGCTGGCCGAGCTATTGGGGGTGGCGAGTATGTGGGGGGCCCCCTCACTATTAACAACACCAGAGTAGCTTGCAATGAAGGGCCGGTCCAAGCCATTCGACTGATGCATGCCAGCGCGAGCGGTGTCTATCTCCGCGGCCAGTAGGAATACCCCCAAGGTGAAAGATATGGTGCCTGGGGGCTCCTCCAAATAGAGCACGCTGAACCGCTATATGGGGGCAGGGGCCCGGGATCAAGGTGGCTCAGCCGGTGCTAGGCCAGATAATTCTGCATTAATGGCTGCCATGAAGCAAGCCAGAGATACACTAGATGCAAAGATAGGGGCGGTGGGCTCCAATGTCATGCTTATCCGGCAAGACTTTTGTAATGGCGTGGAGTGGATCACAAAGAGCGAAACAAGGCTGTCTGGGGTCGAGGCTACTGTTACTACCTTGCAAAAAAAGGTGGCTACTCTGGAAACCCTCAGGAGAGGATTGGTGTCCCGCATAGAAGATGCGGAGGGCAGGGCTAGAAGGAACAACTTACTCTTTGTGGGGTTTCCAGAGGGGTGTGAATGCAATGATATGGTGCGCTTCTTAATCCAGTGGCTTACAGACTGGCTTCCCCCAGACTCCATATCTTGGTACTTCATAATTGAGAGGGCCCACAGGGCATTTCTGCAGAAGCCACCCCCAGGCGCCAGGCCGAGACCCTTCATTGCCAAGATTTTGAACTATCGTGACAGGGATGCGATACCGATACAGGCCAGACAGAAGTCCCTTACATACGCCTCCAGCCGTATCCTGATTTTTCCAGACTACACCAGGCTAGTCCAACAGAGGCGACAATCCTCCACAGCGACTAAGGCTCACCTGTGGGATGTGAAACTCCTGTATGCACTGCTGTACCCTGCCAGGCTCAGGCTCAAAGTGGTGTTTCAGTCTCACATATTCTTCTTTGAGACTTCTGAGGAAGAAACAGTGAAAACGCAGCTTAATACACTGCCCGCTTGGAATCAGATAAATCCTCTAGCCCAAAGTAAAGAGGAACAGAAGATCGAGATCAAAACGATGCTCCAAGTCCCACAGCAACCTCAATAGAGAAACCCTGGCGCCCCAAAATGAAACTGCAGCTTCCTAGTCAACTGACATATGGGGCGATCACTCGGAATGCAGACACAAGCTAATGGGAAAAGGTGGAGGGGGCTAGTACTCTAAACAGACTCTATATAGTCTGGGGGAATGTCCGATGTTCATGGGCTGGTTATTGGGGAATCATTAGCGGGAGTTAGTCGCGGGCCCCTGTTGGAGTTGGAACTTCACCCTGCTGCGACAGGTACTTCAACTGTTTTGAGGTAGAGGGGGGCCAGGGGGGATATTGGGGAAATTACGTTTGTTATCTGTGTTGCACCAATACAACCGGTGATAATTCCAACCCGGTTAGGGTGTCAGTAGATTGTCGCGTAGTAGATGAACAATAAAAGCATCAATCCGCTGTGGCGGTGTGCTTAATGAAAATTCGCCGTAATCAAGTTTGGGACAGACGTAGGAAAAGTATCAGGTGAACAATAATTCAAGGTCTCTTCACTGCAAAGTGTTCCAATATTTAAAGCTCCTCGGTAACAGCCTGCCAGTCTGCCCGACATTAATTCCGGCGTCCTCGGTGATGACGGTAGTGTTCGTGCACTACCGCCATCACCGAGGACGCCAGAATTATTGTCTACTGACACCCTAACTGGTTTGGAATTATCACCGGTTGAGGGGGATTGATCCTTTTGCTTCTAATTGAAGTAAGCCCTGAAGAGTCAGAGTGTATTATACTCAGACGAAACATGTGTCGGCTGGCGCTGTCTAGTACGAGTATTAAAGCAACGAGACCCACAAGCGTCAACTGCTCTTTTCTTGTGGATTTACAAACTGACATGTTATATGTTTAATTCTATGTGTGTACACAGGTTTTTTGTTTCAGATGCAGAAGTTGTCCTGTACAACATCTTTTAAGGGGTTGTTAGGGTCACCCCTTTCCTTGTAGCACCACAATATTAGGTCTTTCTACAGTGAATCTGTCAGGTATACAGCTGAGCGCAATCCCTCCCTCATACACAGAACCCTTTCCTTTGGCATAAAAAAATTGATTCAGAGTAGGTTCACATATGAGTGTGATAGGTCATGGACAGATAGATAGAGATGGCACATTTTCATTATGGGCACCCTATATGGGGAACGTTTGGTTCTAGGCAGCGTCTATGCCCCTCACCCTTGCCGTGGTCTCTGGTGGAGCGACTGACAATGCTTTGGTCAGAGACACTTGCAGGGTTAGCGGTAGTGAGAGGTACTGGAATGATGTAATGGACCTGACTAAGGATAGATGGCGAGAGACAGGGAGTACATGCATGCAGAAGGTCACAAGGTTGGGCTCTCTTGTGGAGGGGATGGCTGGACAGACACGTGGAGGAAACTCCACCCGGAGGAACGGGGTACAAGTATTATTCCGAGATGCATGATTCCTACTCCCGCCTTGACTATATACTTTTACCTTCCAGTGCTGCCCACAGAGTGAGGACCACTTGAGATACAGATGGGCCAGCGGAGATGGTGCCTCTCCCCTTGGCAGCTGCGGGATGAACAATATCAGGCACACAAACATCAAGCAACTGAACGATACCTGGAGGTTAATGTGGGATCAGTAGATGTGGCCGGGACCCTGTGGGAGGCCATGAAGCCGTTGCTTCAGGGCATAGATATTTCCTTTTGCACTGCGTTGTGTAAGCGTTGCCAGGAATCACTTCTGAGATCAGAAGCACAAGTGATGGAGCTTGAGCAGTGCAGTCGAGGGGAGAACGGGGGTCTGGTGCGTTGTCAACTTTTACTTATGCAGCAGACTGACGCAAGCGAATTGCTGGTTGAGGCCCGGCTGGCATGGCTGGCCTCCTGCAGTAGGATTTATCAATGGGGGGACAAATCAAGCAGACTGTTGCAGCGCCTCTGCCAGGCAGCGAGGTGCTTAGTGACCCCGCATTGATCACCACTAGCTTTGCAGGATACTTTGTAGAGTTATATGCACCCAAGGAGTTCCTACCGGAAGAAACAATATACAATACTTTATAGTTGATTTACCACCAACTGCCCTCTCCGATGGGGTAAAGCCGACCTAGATGTTCCAGGGCGCCGGGGCAAATGGATTCCGCTGTGAATTCTTTAGTACATACTTTTCCCAGCTTGGCCATCCTTTCCTAGCAGTCATGAACAAAGCGGTGGAATGGGGCTGTCTTGCGCGGGACTGGAGACACGCCGAGGTGGTTGTATTTCACAAGCCTGGTCGAACTCCGGAGCAGGACACATTATATCACCCCATATCATGCTTAAATGTTGATGCCAAAATATTAGCTAAGGCGCTCGCCACCGCTTACAGCTGCATATAACAAAGTTGTTCCATACATTCTCCAATGGAAGGGGTACCCGACAGGGTTGCCCCTTATCACCACATAAATTCCCTCTAGCGATGGAGCCTTTGGCGGAATGGGTGAGAATTGATTCCCAGGATTGGGGCTTTGAGTGGTCGATCGGAGTCTCAGAACGCATTGCGCTATATGCGGGCAACATATTGTTTTTTCTAACAGACCCCAATAGTATGGGTCCGAGATTTCTCCGTATTATGCAAATGTTTGAAGAGTCATCAGGCCTGTACATGAACCCCCGTAAGTCTACCCTATGGCTGCTGAAAGGAGCTAGCAGATTGGGCCCCTGGGCGACGGCTGTAACGGTTGCAACAGATTAAGTGAGGTATTTGGGTGGCTATCTATCAGCTTCACAACGCATGTCTTGGGATAAGAATCTCGCCCGAGTCTGGGCACAGTTAAGGGAGGAGATGGGAACCTGGTCACACATGCGCCTATCTATATATGGTAGATCAGCCATCTTTAAAATTGTCTCTCTTCCTCATTTGCTCTACCAGCTGCAGAACCATCCCTATCCGATATTACAAGCCTGGTTTTGCCATATGAATGCGGCTCTGTGGCAGTTTTTGTGGGGAGGGGGCACCACCAGGGTTGCCTTGCGAACCTGTTCCCACTCCACATTTTGCGGGGGACTTGCCACAGCCGAAATGCAGACCTTTTATGCAGCCTTGCATCTATTGGTGCTTAACGAACTGTGGTACGGGATAGGCAGGACCCGGCATATGCCGTGGAGCGCTGGCTGATGGGAGACATAACACTCCACACTCTCTTATATTCTGTACCATTGCTCTGAACCATGCCGTCTGCGACACAAGTGTTGTTTAAACTTTGGAAACAATCCCTCCATAAGATGAGATGGTGGGGTAGATTAACAGGTGAGACCCCTCTGTGGCACAATGGTAGCCTGCCACAGTTAGCAACACTGGCTGGCTTCCAGGGTAAGGACAATATTGGTATTTCTACATTGGGGGATGTCATGCGGGGACAGACCTTGAAATCTTTTCAAGATCTCTAAAAGGAATATAATATGCCTCAACCCCAATTTTAGAAGTATCTCAAATTTCGACATGCCATCTCCTCCTGCATCTCAAATCCAGCTACCCTCCCTGAATTCAACCTATTTGAAGCCAAGGCGTTTATGGGGGACCTAGGGGATCACCAAATTGCAAAACTATACCAGTCCCTTGTAAAGAAAAGCTCCACCACACTGGACACACTGAGAAAGGCGTGGACGCTAGACCTCCACCAATTACATGGAGATGACTAGGTAGAGGCACTGGCCTCCCCGCGGGGTGCAGTGACAGCAACCCGGTTACACCTTCTCCAGTTCAAGTACTTACACCGGGTATATTTCACCAGACAGAGACTGTGGAGGGCGGGTCTGGTGTCATCTCCTGAATGCATGTGATGTGGACATGTGGAAGGTTCTCTTATACACACGTTATGGAATTGTACGGCACTCACAAAGTTCGGGCGGGGTTATGGTGTGCCTCTCGGAGGTCCTGGGTGGGATGTTCCTATCTCAAGATTAGAAATCCTACATATCACAGAGGGTATCAGAGGCAACATTTATAAACCTCATTTACTGATGCTGAGACTTACCCTGGCTAAGAGGGATATTGCAAGGTTGTGACTGACTGCCTGGAAAAAGGGGCTAGACATTTGTATGGGTAAGGAGCTGTCAGTGTTTAAGGCTGACGGCTGCCCGCAGAAACACTCCAAAATTTGGAAGAGATGGGCCGAGTATTGGGGCCTATGCCGGGAGCCTAAAATCCCGACAGGAACACACACATCAGCATCGGTGCCATGGGAAGCTAGATAGTGGTGGACATGAGAGGGCTATTTGTGTGTCAATAGGGCAGCAACATAACATAGAAATGATAGATTGCAGCTTTGTGCAGCACACAGGGTTTGGGGTCAAAATGTTAATGGTTTACTGTACTATATAATTTTCACACGCGGGGATTATAAATCAGATGTCAATATCAATAATAAGAGGTGTAACATATGGTGATTGCCTCCTGTATTTGGGAGCTCCAAACTGTATTTGGCTATTGATACAATAAAATGTGTTTATAAAACAAATACAAACATTTACAATAAAAAACTTTCCACCCTACTCTCCTACAATCCAAACACCTCCTGGAAAAAGATGAAATAATACAGGGAAAAAAGAAATATACTACCACAAAATGTAAATCTTTACAAAATAAAACATTATGCCTTAAACTAAAGATATAAATCAATGTCATTAACTAAAATATGAACATAATACCATACTAAAATAAATAATGAATTAATCAAAATATTTACATAGCTAGTAATCTATTTAACCAACAGATAAAAAAATAACAACTTTTGTAATTATCAAATAAATAGTGTAACAAATAATGTACGTGATAATTATTCTGATTAACCAATTGCATTTTTAAATTTGTAAAAAAAAGTATAAAAATGTAAAATATATATTAAAATATTTTTCTGTCCTACTCAATACAAACTATAAAACACCTACTATATAAATAACAAACAACTAAAAGTAGCAATAACAACAGAATCAATATTATATAACTGCTTCATTTAGAAAATTATTCTAAACAGTTAAAACATGGCAATCTTACATGCAATATTCTGTCCCACAATATTCTTGTCACTACAATATTTTTGTGATGATATTTGTGTTAGCCAATATTTTTGACATATTACCATTGTGCACCATTAACATAAATTGAGAAAAGACTTCCATTGCAAGGAAACAAGACAAGACAGGTAAGTATTGGGGAATTTGGTTCCCCCATCCATCTGGTGTTGGAACTCCATAAGTTCTTTGTAAGAACACAAGACAAGTCAGAGAAAGTTGGCAACCACATCGCTTGTTTAAATACCTTGGCATCTACATGGGAGTTGGTGACTTCCCAGACTTCGTGATTAGAGACCAGTTGGTTAGGTGCACCAACAATGTGAGAGCGTAAGATAAACGTTATTAGCAGAATCCCTCACTGAAGTATGTAATTGAAATTGTGGATGGGGTGTAAAACACTAGGGAAAGAGTTAAGGAGATACGTGGCCGCCATAGACAGCATGAGGGTTGTGTGAAAAAACTAGCCCATTGTGGCAAGGCTTGTGATGATGAGATTAGCACCCATTCAAAGGGTCACATTTGATGGAAAAAACAAGAGTGATGAGTAAAACGATTTTAAAGGGAAGTGCTACAGGTGTGGCAATAAAAGACACATGTCCAATAGCCCAATTTCTATGCGAAGAATGTCACAAGCATGAACTGTTGTAAGAATGGCCATTTTGACTTGGTTATTGGAGGTGACAAGGTGTCAAGTGTGAAGAGTACCAATGGGGTGAGGAAAGTACTGGTGAATGTAAAAAGGGGTATGTTAGACCTGGCATATCTTGGCGTGATTACCCCAGACTTTTTGCCTCTACCACCTCTGCTTTTAGATGCTTTGGGTACTTTGCCACTGCTGATCAGTGTCAAAGTACAGGAGTTCCCTATGTAAAATCTAATGGTGATTGGTTGGCGAAGATTGGTATGTTTGCCTTACTAGTAAAAATCCCTAGTGATGTGCACGGTGTGTGCCAGGGCAAGTAATGCAAGGGCATGCAGAGAAGGAAACTCAGGCCTTCAGTGTAGGCCCTGCGCACAGAATGCTATGTTAGCATGTAGTCCTGACAAGTGCAACCACTTGTTGGGCCTGACTTTCCCTTTTACATACACATGGGGCACCCCTGAGGTAGGTACCAGGTAACACCTGAGCAGGGTGAAATGTAGGTAAAAGGCAGAACATAAGCTGATGTGTGTGTTATGTTCTGACAGTGAAAAACTCTCCATTTCGTTTTTCACTGCTGAAAGGCCATTCTGCCCATAGGACATAATGGGGAGGCTTGATGTTGTGTTGGTTAGCCTAGTTTCCTGTCAGTTTATAATGGAGCAGTGAAGTTTAGTATGTATGGACTCACGGTGTCATAATGCATCTTTCTGTAAAGGAGGTTTTGTCACTGTGTGTTTATAAACCACTCTTTTAGAAAGTGGCTGAGTTATGTGCTCTGAGCATTTCGGCGTGTCTCTGAAATGTGCATGGTCTGTCAGTCTTGACTCAGGGAGGGGTTGAGGTGGCACCAGGCTGCCCTGCATCTGGACAGTAGGGGAGGAGAAGCCCGGGAGGTGAAAAGGCCTGGGCTGATGCTATAAACTAATTGACCCATCTCCTGCTGAGTGATTAAGGATCCAGACCCCCAGTATCAAAGGGAGAGAGGTGACACTGGGAGGAAGACACCCAGAACTGATTTAGGGAGGGGCCAGGGACCCCTGAGCACATACAAACTTCAAGACCCCTGAAGGTTGGAATGAAACAGCTATGAATTGAGACTGAAAAGGCTTGGACCCATTCTATGGTCAAGAGGAACCTCTGCTAAAGAAGGAACAACTGAAGAGACTCATGTGGATAGACCAATCCTTGCTTTGTGATCTGGGGCTCGTCCGCAGTTTGCTGTTCTAATTAAGGAAGAAACTGTTGGGGTTGTGCTTGGAGTCACTGGGTCCCCTTGTTTGAAGAAGACTCTGCTTTGTGCTGTGCCTTGTAACCGCAAGGGCCCGAGGTGAGCTGGCTCCCTGTTTGGAAATGCAGGATCATAAAAGTTTCCGGAGAAGTCCTAAGCAACGCGGTGTGCACATGATTTTTGTTGCTTGAGACCCTCAGAAATTGTGCCTTGTGATCGTGGGTATGCAGGAGCAGGCTAAGTCTCAGACGCGCAGAGTGCGTGTCGTGGTGCAGGCCAAGGCGTAGGTGAGAAGTGTCTGGTCATGGTGTGCATGGGGGGACAAGGCGAGGCTCGGACGCACAAGGGTGCGTGTCGTGGTGCAGCCCAGAATTTGGGGAAGAGCGCCTGGGCCTCGAGTGCACCAAAGGAAGAAGCGAGACTCAGACGTGCAGTGTGCATGTTGTGGTGCAGCCAGGGCATTGGTGAGGAGCGCCTGGACATCGTGAGCACCAACGGAAGAAGTGAGTCTTGGACACACTGGGTGCGTGTCGTGCTGTTAAAAGAAGAAGTGAGTCTCCGACGTGCAAGAGTGAGTGTTGTGGTGCAGCCAGGGAGTTAGGGAAGGGCGCCTGGATATCGTGTGCACTGGGAGAAGAGGTGAGACTCTGATTCGCAAGAGTGCATGTCGTGGTGCAGACAGGGCATTGGTGAAAGGAGCCTAGACATCATTTATTTATTTATTTATTAAAGTTTTGTATAGCGCTAGCTAGACCCGGAGGTATCAGAGCGCTTCACAGCATGTACCAGTTATATGCAAACAATATCTGAACGGAAAAAAGGAACAAAGAAGAAAATACTGACAATGCATCTTTGGTTAAGTAAATCAGCTTCAGAATGACAACAGTACCGGAGCGTGATTCCCGGAGTAGGGAAATCAATATAAGCCTTCTTCAGTCCATTCTAGGTTCATCTTGACGGTCGAGAGCGCTCTAGGAAGAGGGCTTTTAGAAGTATCTTGAATTTCGGGAAGGAAGGGGTCAGTCTGATGTGGGGAGGGATGAAGTTCCAAATTTTGGGTGCATTGCCCGCGAAGGATTTCATTCTGGTTTTTTGTTTCCGAGCACTTAGTGGGATGAGTAGAAGCGTGTTGGAGCTTCTGAGGTTTCTGGACTGACCGGCCCTTTTGAGTTTGGCGGCCAGATATTCCGGTTTGCCTGTGTGCAGGGCTTTATGGGTGAGACAGGCTGTGCGAAAGCTGGCTCGTTGGTCAATAGGAAGCCACTTCAGTTCCCTAAGTGCCGGAGAGATGTGCTCAAACTTTTTTGTTCCTGTGACCATTCTTGCTGCTGCATTGAGGGTCGTGGACAGGGGACCTAAGTGAGAACTTGCTGAACCGGTCAAGGTTGCGATTCCGTAATCGATTCTGGAAAGCCCCAACGCCTGTGTGGCCTGTTTGAGATCTTTGGGAGGTAGGAATGGTTTTATTCTGTACAGGAGCTTCAGGTTTAGGAATGCGGATTTTGCGGCTTTTGAGATGTGTTTTTTCATGTCCAGTTTGGAGTCGAGGGTGATCCCTAGGGATTTCACAGAGTTCGTTGGCGTGAGAGCCCCATTGAGGGCGTCTAAGGCTTTGAGCCATTCTTCGATTTGCGGGTTTTTGTCTCTGTTTGAGATGAGAAGAACTTCTGTTTTCTCTTGGTTGAGCTTGAGGTGGTTCATTGAGAGCCATTGCTGGACCTCTTTGAGTGTGGCGTTTAGTCTGTGGATGTCTTCAATCGAAGTAGTTTCCAGGTAGAGTTGTGTATCGTCTGCGTATAGGTGGAAGGGAATGTTGGATTTCTTTAGAAGTGTGGTCAGGGGTTCCATATATACGTTGAAGAGTTGAGGAGAGAGAACTGATCCTTGAGGGACTCCTCTACTGACTGGCCGGGGGTCGGACTCGAAGTCGTTGATTTTTATTCTTTGTGAGCGGTTGTGGAAGAAGGAGGAGAACCATTTAAGTACCGTCCTTTCGATACCCGCTCGTTCTTGGAGGGCTTTGAGGAGCAGGGAGTGGTCAACTGTATCGAATGCGGCTGATAGGTCAAGTAGGATGAGAAGGCTGCATTGGTCCGAGTCGAGGGACATGTGAAGATCGTCTAGGACGTTTAAGATTGCGGTTTCGGTGCTGCATCCCTTTCTGAATCCAGATTGGTGAGGGTCAAGTAGATTGATGTTCTCTAGGTGTTGGGTTAGCTGAGGGAGAACACATCGTTCGAGAATTTTAGATAGGAGCGGAAGGTTGGACACCGGTCTGAAGTTGTTCATGTCCTCAATGTCCAGACCAGGTTTTTTTAGTAGCAGCGTGACTTGGCCTACTTTGAGGCAGTCAGGAATGAGTCCCGAACTCAGTGAACTATTGATTATCTTGCACCAGATTGAGGCTAGGGTAAGCTTCAAGTCTTTCATCAGGTTCGAGGAAAGCTGGTCTAGGGAGTGGGATGAGGGTTTGGCGGTGGCTATCAGCTTGATTATCTCAACTTCCTGGATGGGGCGGAATGAGGACCAAAGCGTAGGAGGACTCACTGGAGGATTGCTTAATGATGCTAGTGTCGAGGTCCCCGAGAGAGAGGCAGGGTCCGTGCTGAGAGCCCGATCAATTTTGGCGATTTTATCATTGAAAAAGCTAGCAAAGTTGTTACACAGCGATTTTGACGCCGTCATGTTGGAAGTTGCCGGTTTGGATGTTTGGCTCCTAATGATATTAAAGAGTTCGTTGGGGCGGTTTTTAGCTTTGTTTAGGGCCAGGCTGAAGAATGATGACTTTTTGTTCAAGATGTGCTTATTATAGTTTCTGCGTGTTGCCTTCAGTTGATCGCGATGGAGGGAAGAGGGATTATTCCTCCAGGTTCTCTCAACAGTCCGGAGGTATCTTCTTTCCTCGTTGATGTCAGTGGTGAACCAAGTCCTTGAGGGTGTTTTTCTAGGGGTTTTTTTGTTTCAGGGGAGCCAGCTTGTCCAAGGAGAGTGTCAGGTTGGAGTGATAGAGGGAGGTTAGATCAGAGGTTGAGAGGTGCTCCACTTCGATTGGAAGGAGCGAGCTAAGCCCTTCTTCTAGTTTATCTCGAGGGACTCTGGATGTGTTCCTGACCCATTTAGGAGGAGCCAGAGTGGGGGGTTTGGGAAGGGCCTGATGTTTGATATGAAAAAGAATAATGTGGTGGTCGGACCAGTCGACAGGAATGATGTAGTCAATAGTGATTAATTTCTTGTCCGCGATGATTGCATCTAGGATTGCTCCTCGGTGGTGTGTTTCTTCTAGGCAGTGTTGGAACAGACCGTGCTCTAGCAGGAGGTCATTCAGAGATTGGATGAGTGGGTTTTTTGATTCATTCCATCTCAGGTTAAGGTCCCCCAGAATTAGGCTACTATCGTTGCTGAGAGCGCATTGGGTGATCAAGTCCTTGAGCTGTGGTCCAAATTCGTTGTGGTTACCGGGAGGATGGTACAGGAGATGGCAGTGAAGTGGGCTGTTAGTACTCGATTTGATGATGACAGATAGGCATTCGAAGGATTTATAAAGGCAAGAGGGATGTTCTGAAATGGAGAGGTCACTCTTGTGAATGATAGCTACACCACCCCCTCTGTGTTCAGGTCTGTCTTTATGGATGATTGAGAAACCTGGAGGCACCAGCATGTCCATGTTGGGGAGAGACAGGGTGTTAAGCCATGTTTCAGTGATGAAGGCCGCATCCAGGTCGTGTGAGAGGATGGCTTCCGCTATTTCTGTTGCGTGTTTGGCAGCAGATCTGCTGTTGATGAGCATACAGTTGAGGTGAGGTTCATCTTTAGGCTTTTGAGTGTCAGGGAGGGCCCTGGGTATAGAAGTTAGGTACTCTGGCGGTCTGGGGTGTCTGCGTTGGGGAGGGTCCCTTCCCATACCAGTAATAACTTGGATTGCGGATTTGGGTGAGGATGATAGAGTCTGGGTTTGTGCTAAGGTGGGCGAAGTCGGAATCTGTAGATTAGGAGCTAGTTTGTGGAGGGGGATGGTAGGGTGGTCGTATGATGCGGCAAGTGTGGTCGCTTCCTGGTGGGAAAGGTTGGGGTCCGTTCTTTTGGGTCTCTCTGGTCGTGAATCCACCCAGGGTTTCTTAAGAGGGGGCCGGGGGCTTGTGTGAGCCATGGTCTGGGTGGTGGGAGGTGAGTCAATTCTGTTAGTTTGTGAAGGAGAAAGGGGGTTAGTCAGGACTGGGGAAGACCGCTGTGTTTTACTAAGGGAGTGAAGAGTTTCCTTTAGGCCGTGGACTAGGATCTCGAGCTGTGCTTCTAGCAATTCAAGGCGTTGCATTAGCTTGTCTGGAGGAGCGAGGGGGAGGTGGAGGGAGGGGTAGAGCCCTGTGGTCGAGAGGCTGCTAACCGTGTCGATTCTAGGGGCGATCGGAGGTGGCTTGGGAGCTGATTCTGGCAAGTCATCCAACTGCGGTGGGGCAGGGGGGAGGGGTCGGAGGCCTAGTTGAGGAAGTAGGACAAGGTCCCCATCACTGGAGGAGTTCTGTTCTGGTTGAAAAGGTGTAGGTGGGGTGACGGGTCGGGTTCCCTCTTGGGCGGGTGAAAGAGATCTAGTTATAGGCTGGTTAGTGGTAGGAGAGAGACTGTGGAGCAGTAGTGTATGGGAGGAGGGCTGTGGGTGCTGGGTTGGGAGGGTGAGGGGGCAAGGGAAGGTGGTCGGATGGACTGCGGTTGCGGCGGAGTCTAGGCTAGGGCGCTCTCGTAGCAGGAAAGGGTGGTCTCTTGGATCGGGCCTGCGCGGGAGCAGGAGGTTTGGTGCTTGAGTTGGGTTGCTTGAGGGGGTGGGCCTTGACTGTTGTGCGTTTTGTGACACTGCTTTATTTAAAGCAGGGAAGATGGAGTCGTAGAATTCAAGGTTTTCGTCCTTAGCCTGAATTAGTATGGTGCCATTCTCAAAGATGGTAATCGAGATGTCTCCTCTTAGGGACTGGTGCTTTGATAGGGAGAATGTTAATTTGCGGCTGTGGGATGTAATGGTAGTTTTAGAGATGTGGAGGTGAGAGTTGAATATTGTGACCCAGACGTTACTTCTGTCCGAGTGGAAGATGAAGTCCATTTTTCGCTGCCCTTTGGATGAACAGTGATAGATGTCAACAACTAGTGTTTCGGGATGACGTCTAATTAATTTGGACTTGAATAGTTTTTTAGCTTTGAAGGAGAGAGTGTGGGGGAAAGAAATCGCGAAGGAGTTAGGTCCATGAGGAGATAGGAAGTTCAGGGTGGGGCCAGGTTGCATGACCAAGTGCGAGGTCGCAGGCATCTTACAGGACAGTGGGAAGAGGCAGTAGTCGGGAATGGAGGCTTGGGGAATGAAGGGACGGGTGGTGGCTGGGTTTTTCAGGGGGTGTTAGTGAGGTCAAGCGCTCCGAGAACTCTCTAATGGCGCGAATAATTAGCTCTGAGGGGAGGGGGGGAGGAAGGGGTGCAAGGGGGGGGGTGAGCCGTTAGATCCGGTGCTAGGAAGAGGCCTCTCTGAGGGCAAGTCGTTGGGGAACCGGGGGTGACGAACCCTAGGTTCTATTCAAGTGAGGGAGCGACCCAAGGTTCTGGGCTACTCTGGCCTAGGCCGGATCTCTGTGGGCTTCTGGAGCTTCATATTTGACTCCTGGTTGATTTTGCTGGTACCTGGGTGCAGCGGTTAATTTAGGGACATGCTCCCTTCAAGTCGGAATGTGGGCTCAATTGGGCTATTCTTTTGGGTCTGGGGGGGATGGGGGGAGGGGGTGGGGTTCCGATCCCGTTGGCGGGGGCTGCCCTAGTCCGAGGGGGGGGTTGCATCAGGCCTCCACCTTTGTGAGGGGCCTCAGAAGATTTCACGCTTCATTGGGCAGGGGTAGATGTCCGGGCGGAGCGGCCATTTTAGGGTCAGGCGGCCTCTGTGTAGAAAATATTACTTGCTTCAGAGTTGGCTTGGTGAACCAAAGTCAACATGGAGTAGCCTGCTGTGACCACGAGCTAGTGGGAAAGACTGACGAAATTAGCCGACAATTTAGCAAGACAACCTATGAAGACGGGTGGAATTGGTCGCCCTTTGAAGTGCGAGTAAAATCCTGCTACAATTGAAAGGGCAGGCGAGTGTCCGCTGCGTCGCGAGAGGAACCTGTAGGCACCAAATTGGATAATTTGATGTAATGATTTTAACTAATTGGTCCCGGTAATTCGAGCTCTAAGGGAGAGGGCAGATGTCCGGGCGGTGCGGCCATTTTGGGGTCAGGCTTCACCGGAGCCAAAGAGGCACGTTGGGGCTTAGAATCCTCTGCGCTGGCCGTGCATTCCAGTACTCTTTTTCCTGGTGGTGAATAACTGGTGTTTGACCCTAGGTTGACTACTTTTAGGGGTGTACCAGCCTTAATTACTGAGTATGTATAGTTTCCTCTAGCGGGCGGCCATTTTGAGAGCAGGCACTCACCGGACATCATGTGCACCAGGAGAAGAGGACAGGCTTGAATGTGCAGGGAGCGTGTTGAGGTACAAGTGGAGTGTTGGTGAAGAGTGCAGGATAATCGTGAGCACCAGAGAAGAGGCGAGTTTTGGACGCGTAGTGTGCGTGTCGAAGTGCAACCTGAGTTGCTGGTGAGGAGTGACTGGTTAGGGTGTACACCGAAGTGAAGTAAAGTCTCCACAGTGCTAAGGGCGGGTCTTGATGTGGACTGAGACCGCCGGAGTGAGGGCCAAGTCATTGGGGCTCTCAGAGTCGATCAGCAGCGGCCCGGATCGACAGCCACGGAAGAACTGAGCCGCCTGCCAGAGTCTACCACAGCCCCTGACGTCGGGGAGGAGAGTGGGATTGCATCTCCCCAGGTAACGTGGATCAACACCTGGGGTGGGGTGGGGCGGGGTGGGGTGCAGGCCCGGAGGGACACTCTCTCGGCCTCCCGCTTCATTCAGTTGCGCAAGCCGTTGCTTTGGCTCAGACCGCAGCACCTGCTGACCCAAGACGGGGCAGTACCGGGGCCGGAGTGGGAAGCAGTACTTTTTGTGTCATCGTTTGATCCATAACGGGGGCACTGTTAACGAAGCACGTAAAACTGTTGTATTACACTTTGCATTATTGCTGCTAATGAACTATCGAACTGTCGTATGACACCTGACCTCATTTGTGCCAGATGAACTTTATGCTTGATGCGTTACGCACTGCGTTATTTCTCCCTTGCATATTGCCTGATTGTAACGTGGCGCATTGCATTATTTCTTCAGTGCACAGTATCTGAGTATAATGTGGCACAGTGTATTATTTCTTCTTAGCACCGTACAGGATTGTAGCGTGACGCATTTCTTTGTTTCTTCCTGATAAAGGGCATTCTGGTGGTGATACGCATTGCATTATTCCTTTAATTGCAAAGTACATAACTGTGGCGCTACGTATGGCATTGTTTCTCTATTGCACAGCACAAGAGAATATCGTTACGCATTGCAGTATTGTTTACTTTTCCAACGTGTGTGATTCTAGCAAAACGACTTGCCTCACCTTTTGGGAAACGGTTAGAAGTGAGCTTAACTGTTGGTCAAAAGCGGTGGTTGGGATTAGAACATACCAACCCACCGGAAAGAATATTACCCATTTTATATGTTGATTTTGTATCGTGTGGTCGTATCGTATAATTGCTTATATAAAGATTATACTCATTTTATCAATACTCGTGTGGAGTCTATTTGTGATGACTTCATGGGGTTACTGTGAGCGTGGTTGCACTTACTGAACACTTGTGCCTTGGAGATAAGCCTGGTTGCTCGTGCCAAGCTACTAAGGGGGTGAGCAGGGCTATCTCTAACGGTGTCCTTACTTAGCCTAACGGTAAAGCGAGGGGTCGGGGACGCACGCCTCCAGCAGTTGGTGGCGGTGGTAAGCGACAGGGACCTCTACTTCCAACAGGGTAGATTAATCTGTGGATAGTAGAAGTAGAACCGTGCCTGAAGGTGAGATTATGTTGGGCAGTAGGAAAATAATGGCCCTGGCGGACACACGATTCCCATACTGTAAGAAATAGGGTTATTAGTTTTGAATGATATGAGTAATTCACAAGTAATAAGTCTACAAATAGTTACTTTTTAAACAAGTACTTCATTGTAGCTCATGATTCTCTCAGGGTAGCAAAGCAGATCAGTGGAAGGCTTACTTGGGGGAGGTGGTGTGGGCTAGTAACTCCAGTACACTGGTACACAACAACAACGCTCAATAAATCATTATCCAGTCAGTCCCCCACACATGCTTCCTCCCTCAAAGAATATTACATTCAATGTCACACTGACCCTCAGGCCCTTTCCCACCCTGGTTGGAACTCACTGTTTGGTGAAGCAGCATGCTTTTTGTTCTCTGCCTGGTGCCCCCAGGAGACCAAATTATACCTTGAGTGCCACAGAGGCCCATTTTCACATGGGTGGCTTTGTTTTGCACCTGGTGGTGAGCTCTAGCCACTACCAGGTCTCCTATTCTTTAAAAGAATGCTTTTTTTGGGAGCTGGGTTTTCTGGCTCACTGTGCCAGGTATGGCCTTTGCTTGGCCCTGGTGCTCTTCTCCTGCTTGTGGCAGCATTGTGTGCAGCCCCAGTACAGCCAGCCAGGAGAACATCTACTTGCCACACTTTCCAACTCCCAGAGCCTCCTGGACTTCTTGAAGGATACGTGTCTGTTGGCAGAGTCAAAAGACAGTGCACAGAGGGTCCAGGGAAACCATTGAAGGTCCCCTACCAGGTCCAACTGTTCCCCTGGGGAAATTATATTATAGAGCTTGCATAACTGGCACTGGAGAGGCATATCCTAGTGCTGGGGATCAGCTGGAGTCAATGTCCCAAAGTCTATACTTGCAGGGCATCAGATTACTTTTCTCCAGCTGGGTATTATTTAACCATTGTTGCTCCTAGGTGCAGAGTCTTCTCAACTGTGTCTCCCATGTGCAGGGGCTTTTAAGAAGGGGTGAAAACTTCAAAAAGCCAGGTACCCTTGGCTAATCCTAGGATGCCACATCCCACTCTACTCTAGGCCTTGGTGGAATTTCAATTCCGCCAGAGTAATAAGAGTAGTTTTAGTAATTTCATGTTACTCTTTGATGCGGAATTACTGATAATTACACAAGTTCTCGTGCTCGCGTAATCATGAGTGATTTAGGGAGGACAAATCCTACTACAAGAACACATTTTGCAAGTGCTTGCAGCTGCTCACACTCGCTATTCGAGTTGTGCTGTATTTAGCTCTAATTCTTACACCAAAAAGCATTCTTACGCCCCTGTTGGACGCAAGGAAGCATTTTTGCTTAAAAAATAGTGCTAAACGCCAGATTACTAATTTTGCGTGATTATGCGGAATCTCGCAGCATTCTCACACAATTCTGCATGCTTATTCTACACTGAATTACATGAAACTATCAAAACTTGTGACAGCACAAGACAGCCAGAAGTTCAGAGCAGCTTATGTGTTTATTACAATTTTATTTACTGAAATGGGTAGCTTTTTTAGATTGGGTTAGAAATATTTATATTATAGTGAGCACGTCAAAAAACTGCTAGCTCAATCATTAATGCACCAAGAAAGCAGCACATTAATTCCATAGAAACATATGTCAAATAGGGCATGCCTCATGTGCCTCAGGAGAAATGTTCGGGATGTGACGTTCCTACTTTACTTTGGCACAATTGTATATCACTATTGATGACATACAGGTTGGAATACAGATATGGTGCGTGGGAATGGACCACAGGATGATAGATTACCACCAGATCTTTATAGCATTCTTAAAAATAAGGAGGACTTTAAAAACATGCTACAAGAATCCTCAGAACAGAAGATATTGCCGATGACACTCATACATGCCTTTTAATGTCCTTCAAAAGAGATAATACACCAACCCTTTGCAAGAATCACAAACCAATCACCCTCCTCAACATAGACTGCTAAATAATCTTGGTGACAACGGCCAAATGTTGAGAAGCACTATCCGGCAGCCATTTTCTTAACAATGAGACCAAAACAGATCGTGACAGATAGTTTTGGTAAGATCATTGTCATTCTAGCTGTTAAATGCAAGCCAAAGCACATCATGGGGCTGACCTTGATCTGAAAAAATACATTTGAGTGCAGTGAATAGGAAATGTTTTTAGAAATTATGAGGTACAAGAAAATAGGTGTGGTGTTTATGGACAAGATGGAACTTATGTAGAGCGTCAATACAATTAATAGCTTGAAATTAATTTCACTTCCTCTTTTCTTCCTGTGACTCTGTACTCATCAGATGTGTCCTCTTTCAGTGTAGCCTCCTTTGATAGCAATGGAAGCCTTCACAAAACCCGGAAGTAACAGCAAAACATTGACGGCATTCTCCAATGTGGGGTGCAGGAGAAGACCAGGTTGACGAAGTACAGTCTGCTTCTACTTCTGAAGATTAATCTGATTCTATGGCTGTTTTCATGGAGATAAATGATTACTTCTAGGCCAACCCAGGATACAAGATCGGACCTACTTCCTGCAAGATAATAATTATACAAATAACAATGCAGACAAATGCAATAGAGCTATTAAGACATTTGATATCACTTGAAGGTAAGAAAATATTCAGGGACAATTCATGTCCACACTGCCCGAAGAATATAATGAAGAGATCTAATTTTAATTCACAGAAAGATGTAAATAAGTCCCACATACATCGGAATCTGAGAAAACAACAGAGCACACTCATCATGCACAAAGTGTATACCACTCATTGTCAGCCTAATACTCTAAATGAGCAATTATTGTTAGCAAACACATGAATAAATCAATATTGAATGATCGCAAACTGCTGTGGCAGATGCGGTGTAACAGGGTGACATGATAGCCAATATGTAATACTTGGATAACGCTATTAAAGCCAATTTCAGTGTGAGCATGCGCATCCTTATGTGGAACCGATGAATGATGCAGAATAATAAAAGATTCTTTAGCGTAGAGCCATGTAGCTTAACCGCATTGATGCGGTGCATTTTCCCGCTGTACGCGGCAATTTGAAAATTACCGCGTTACATGACGAGCTCAGCTCGTCATGAGCGTACGGCAGGTTACGCTCATGACGAGCTGAGCTCGTCATCAGCCTGGAAGGTTTTAATTATGAATAAAATGGCTTCTACACAGATTAGCCATGTGCCAAGGACACCTGTTGAATACATGAGATGCTGTTAATATGTGAATGGAAAATGAAACACCTAGGAGTTTAAATACCTTGGATATTTTAATTATCAAGCCGGTCAATTTTGAAAGCTTGATACCCCAAAGACAAAACCGTCTTGCTGTGTGTTTTCTACGCAATCTAATGCTACGAGTCAACTCTGTTAAATTTAACAATGCTCCAAGATACCCAACTACCCTGTTCCTGTGCCTTCTTACCACTGCCAATGCCTCCTTCTAAAAGTATCCACGGTTCTTGAAGAACTCCAAATAGATCTGTATAAGACAAAAAACACATCAGAGCTGGTCAAGTGAAAACTACAACTACTGGCCTCGTCTGGAGGGTTTAACTTTCCAAACTTTTAGACTTATTGTCTACCATTCTCCTGTTATTATACATACCAATTAATTTTCCTAAGGAGAAGAATAAGTAAGGACCGATGCATCTTTAAATTATTACTTGGAACTGTAGCCCCTAGTTATAAACCAGCGAAGTACCCACCGAGAAAATACAACTCCAGTAGAGTATCACAGAAAATGACGGTCCTTCATCTGCCAAAAATTACACATGAATGTATATGTTTTAGTAAAAGCCCATCTGATGTGCCATCAGTATTACAAAGCTGCCCATATTCTGAATAAAATCGATTATCCTTTGAATTAGATGCATATAAGGTTTACTAAATGAAGATAAATGCCTCTCCTATGAAAGAGTATTGCTTAATAAAAGCTGAAACCAAAGAGCTATCAGTCAAAGTAGGGCCATTTCCTATATTGGAATGAGCGATCTCTCAGGCTACTGATCCAGCGCTGCTCTAAACCAAACCTCCAAACCCTCACTATATATCCTAGGAGCTATCACACTTTACTCGTCGTTGGGGCTCATAACACCACGTGTCATTCATTCACACAAATCACCCTGCTCTCAAGATTAGTGAAAACCAGAGGATGAGCTGCTGGAATAGCGGAGTGTCCTACTTCATCTATTTAATCTAAATTCTATACATAATATATTCACCTGCAGTTTATTAGATTTGACCATGGTTTAATTCTCAAGAAAAACATTAAGACACCCCACTGTTTGGTCAACGGATCAGCCAATAAAAGTTAACTAATGGACAACAAGACCAGCTTAATTCTCCATTTATTTATTTTTTATTTAAGATTTAATCTCCTAGCATGACCTTATTTTATTTAACCTTTTAATTTGAATACCATTAACATTTTATAATTCACCTAAGGAAAAAGCAGATTAAATTCAAACAGTTTACATTTATTAGCAGAATAGTTCAGAAAAATAAGGCAAAGATATATTACCAATCTTCTCGGCAATGAAAATCAGGGTTAAAGCAGAAGAGTTCCCAAAAACAGCCTCTCTATTCTTTCTCGATGTTCACCTCCCATCAGTACTCCGTCCCCATCAAAAGTTAAAGTCATGAAAATTTCAAAGTCTTTGCACTAAGGAAAAATCAATCAGTCCGACAGCATGTCGCGGTGTGAAAAATAATTCAAAAGCACGCTCCCTTCTTTCCTCCAAACAACCATTATTATACCTTTTTTCCCTAACTATCTAACTAAATTTGAAACTTTTAGGGTCCACATTCAATTCTCATTGGTCCCTTCGAGGGGTGGATGAGGATAACCTCATCTTCTCATTGTCCATATTTCCGCCTACTCATTGCTCCATACACAATAAGGTTCTGATTGTTCATTATTACACTCCTTCACCCTTGTCCTTTAACTTGTCACTTCCATATAATTTCCTAGGCTCATGACACGGACATCTTTAACTTGGCACCATTCTGCTCTTCAGGCAACGCTGACCTTGACACCAGCCGCGCAGGCACAGGCTGCTTACACATCTCTCGAACACAGTCGCGCATGCGTGGAAGGACACTCAACTGGAGTCTCGCAATCCCTCCATGTTTTACTAGGCCGCATGTGCCATAACGGGAACTATTATAGTAACAAACACAATTAAACATTAGATTTTGAAGTAAAAACCCTTCTGTTTACCTTCCCCCATTCTATGTTCACCCTATTAGTGGTTACCTAGCTGTCAATTATGCATTGTTTTGTTACCATTCTCCATCATTTCTGCTACAATTATACATTTAGGAAGCATACACGCATAGCTTTTCATTAGTTTATAGCATTTCCGCACTATATTAGTAAGACGGCTTCACATAATTAATGGATCATGGTTTGCAACATGAGCATATTAGTTTCCCTCGTGTATTGGTGTGTGTGTGCTTTCTATTCTACGTTGGTTAATTTTAAAACCACACGATTAATACATATTGCAGTTATGGGAAGGCAATTTAACGAGGGGTATACAAAAATTTTTGTTTTCACCCTCGCTCCATCACTACGTAACTTTGATTGAAGCCCTGCACTTTGGACCGCCCACTCTTCTGCTAAATCTAACGCCTACAAACTGCTCTGTGTGATCAAAGAAGTAATTTAAACTGTTGAATTCTTGTAAACGTGAACTAGGCACACCTTTCAACCACTCGATGACTTGGGGGCAGATGTATCAAGATTCTATTGTGCGATTCCTAAATTGCGATTTTTAAGGAATCGCTATTTAGAAATCGCAAAATGGAATGTATGAAAAAATCGCTATTTTTTTGCGATTCCTTACACTTCCTTATTTGCGAATTTGCATTTCGCGAATTCGCAAATAAGGAATAATTTCCCAAGCATTCCTATGGGCCAGGAGGCCCATAGGAATGATTTTGAACTAATTCTCAAATTGCGAATTCGCAATTTGCTAATCGCAATTTGAGAATTATTTCAAGGGTGCAGGGGTGTCTGAAAGACACCCTGCTGCATCCCTGAAATATACATATGTGTGCATATGGCGCACATACATGCCCCATGGGCATGTGTGCGCATCACATGCCACCTTAAAAAATGCAAAATTGTGCATTTGTTGAGGACTTTGCAAATTACCATCAACTACAAGTTGGTGGTAATTTGCGATTCCTTAACCAAAATTCGCAAAAGAAAAATGCTTCATACATAGCATTTAAGGAATCGCAAAATTTGCGATTCCTTAAATGCTATGACAAATTAAGGAATCGCAAATCTTTGCGATTTCTTAATTTGCGAATTTTTGATACATTCAAAATCATGCAAAATGACCATTTGCGAGTCGCAAAGGCCGAAATTCTGCGAATTTCGGCCTTTGCGAGTCGCAAAACGGTTGATACATCTGCCCCTTAGTGTACTAATGTCAGGGACATGTTAAGACTCTATAGGACTACATCATTCCAGAGGAAAATAATCAACAGAATATATTGGACTCGTATTAGAATATGCAAAGACAATTTCGCTGAACCCAGAACTTGTTTATACGAACAAAAGATCAAGAAGAGAGTCAGCTTAATTTGGACTCTGACATAAATGTTAGGTTCTGTTCTTCTGTTGCGATAGTAAAGATTACTCTCTAGAATCTCAATGATAGCCAAATAGTGTTCAAAGGAATGCGGAAACGGGCAATTTCCCCTGCAATTTATGATGAGACTGGCAATGTGTTGATCGTATCTGGAATTATAAAACTGATTTACAAACACCGGAACGGATTAGCATATTTCAAAAGCACGCAGTGTTTTCTTTTAGTCTTGGGAGACCCTAAAAAAGCATTATGGAAAACTAGTTTAATGATTAAGGAAGTGGAAAGGTAAAAGTAGCAATACTGAAACTAACAAAGGTGCATAAAACAGAAAATCTCCAAAAACAAGTAAAATTGGAAAACCCATTAAAAAGAAAGCTTCATATATTAAAAGACGAAAATCCGAGGTACTTGTCCAATTTAGCAACATATGAGTGAATTTCACACAAAAACAGAAATCAAATTGAGAAATTCTATTTAATCTGCCTTCTTTATATAGCCTATCTTAATATTATTTACAAGAGATTATTTTAGTTTTAAAAGATCTAGAGAAATACAGGCGTATTTTCTTCACTAGAGTGTAGTAAGTGATGCAGGTGGCTTTGAAACACACTAATTAAAACGTACTTTCATATTTGGGTAAAAAAATCGGAATGTGGTAAACTGCGCGCGGATTACAGAGAAGATCATTTTCTTCCTCCGTTTATAGATATGAAAATTGAGAGCGCTTGATTGGATTTGAATAAAGATATAAATATACAGAAGGAGAAGTTGATTGGCTCTGGTGCGCGTAGGAGAAAGAGGCGCCGGAATTCGGGCTCTGAGGAGTTAAAGTATATAGCCCAATAATTGCTGTGCCCTAGGCAGCGAGTGCACTGCATGCGCACTCCGGTTGCTATGGGAACAGGAATGAAGTGCACCCTGAGTCTTGCTGGATTGCAGGCCTGGACTATCTGTTTCCATGGCAACAAGAGCTCCAGAATTTTATGTGATTAATCTGCAGCCAGTAAATGAAAGGCCTCCTCCCTGGGGAGCTAAACCCTGCCGCCTATTGTGAAAGATCTTCAAACGAATTTACGCACAATTCTCACTGGCAGAAGAATGCAGATGTTTTTCCCCCGTGAAGGGCGTTTATCAAAGCAATTCTCATCTGAGTGTGAGGTTTTTTTTCCTCACTATTAGACAGTTGAAAGACTGAGACGACACCTTGGGTCGGGAAGAGCACATCTATTCCAGAGATTCACCGAATTACCAAGATAACCACGATATTGATTCTTTATAGATCGGTGTCTAGAAAATATTTTGTCTCTGAGCACAGACATACTAGACGTTGATTTAACTCGAAATAGTGGTATATTTTTATCGACCTTGAAAGGCCCAAAGGCTGAGTTGGCCCTGCTGGAATATAAAACTGTAATGTGGTCTAGAGGCAGGCGCTCTACCAACAGCGCTATCGCAGCAGGTATATCTAAGCATCACAACATCTGGTAGCGTTCTAGTCAGTCATTTCTTTATACTTAGACATTTCAATGCTCATTCAATACAAGGATTTTTTTTTTTACCATTGCCGGTTGTAGGACCTTTGGGGCCCCTGGCAGAAAGGGAATGTGTGCGGCCTCTTTAATTTGCATATAACATGAAATTACATCACAGAAAGCGCCAGCAATTTACAATTGTTGAGTAAGCAAGCAAGAAGTAACTTTCTTGGTGGGGATATCAGTAAACAATAAAACATAATATTAAAACTAATAAAATAAGTACCTACATTTTAAAATTCTACTAAGTGGAAATATATTAGTCACACTCGGTGAAAAGCTTTAACCTAGGCCTCTCCAAAATGTATATCGTAAATCAAATGTTAACAATTTGTTTGCAGATTATTGCATTAGGTATATATGTTTGAGGAATTTATATAGGGCAAACATAGGCAAAAGGCTGCAAAGTATTGTACAGGGTCAATGGCAAGCATAAAGTCAAGGAGTGATAGGAAAGGTAACTGGTTTGTGGACTGTTAATGCATTGTGATGGCTTTGTAGATTGTATTGTATTGTAATTGCATTTATATTTATTTATTTATTTATTTATAACAACATTTGTAAAGCGCGAACGACGGCCCTAGGGCATCTCGGCGCTAGATAACTGCAGTGTTCAACCCACGGAGGTGTTGAAGTACAAAGATTAAAAGAAATCAAAGGTTGAAAAGCCAGGTTTTGAGGTTTTTTCGGAAAGACCAGAGGGAGGTGCTGGTCTTAATTGAATGAGGGAGTGTGTTCCACAGTTTCGGTGCGGCTACCAGAAATCTTCTGTCACCCCAGTTGACAGTTTTGGTTCGGGGGACCACAAGATCAGAGGAATTGGAGGAGCGCAGTGTTCTGGAAGGGCAGTAGGGGGTTAGATTCTGAGTGAAGAACACTGGTCCAGCCTTATGTAAGGCCTTGTATATCAGACACAATGACTTGAACTTAATCCTCTTTTTCACCGGGAGCCAATGAAGTTGTCTTATGGTGGGTGAGACCGGTTGGTATTTAGAGATTCGCCCTAGAAGCCTTGCGGCTGCATTCTGGATAGCCTGCATTTTAGCTAGCACTCTCTCCTGGGCACCTAGAAACAAGGCGTTGCAGTAATCTAGGGTAGAGAGAACCAGGGCGCTCACCAATGTTTTGGCGACATATTCAGGTAGAAAGGGCAAAATTTTCTTAATGAGCCGTAGTTTGTAAAAAGCTGAGGAGGAGATCTGGTTAGCATGTGGTAGGAAGTTCAGACGATTGTCGAACAGGACACCCAGGTTCCTAACCTTATCGACCGGGTCTGGAGGCTGGCCCATAGACGAAGGCCACCATAAAGAGGACCAGTCCGGGGAAAGATTGCCAAAAATTACAACTTCTGATTTATCAGAGTTTAATTTCAGGCAATTGTGGGCCATCCAGCTGCCAATTGCCTGCATGCCCTGATTGAGCTTGTTGGCTTTTTGTGGCCCATCGTTCTTGACAGCCAGGACCAATTGGGTGTCATCTGCGTAGGACGTCAGGCTCATCCCGTGTGCCCTGATGACTTTGGCAAGGTCCGACACATAAATGTTAAAAAGTGTCGGACTAAGGGATGAGCCTTGGGGAACTCCGCATGGCAGTGACAAGGGGGAGGATTCGAAAGGTCCCACAGTAACAACCTGGGTCCTATTAGCCAGGAAGGAGGCAAGAAGATTTTTGGCGTTGCCTCGGATGCCTATACTCTCGACACGGTCGACCAGGGTGGTATGGTCGACCGTGTCGAAGGCCGCCGATAGGTCCAGTAGTATCAGGATAGCTGAGCCTCCCGCATCCCGGATGGATCTAATGTCATCCGCCGCTTTGACCAGGGCGGTCTCAGTTCCATGATATCGGCGGAAGCCAAACTGCGAGTCGTCCAACCATTTGTTCTCCTCAATAGAGAGAGAAAGTTGGGTGTTCATAATTTTTTCCACTATTTTCGCTAATAGTGGCAAACTAGCAATGGGCCGGTAACTTTTAAGTTCTTCTTTATCAAGGGTGGGTTTCTTGAGGAGTGGTTTTATGAGTGTTTTCTTTAAAGTATCCGGGTAGGTACCTGTGGAAAACATGGAATTACAGATCTCAGTTATGGATGGAAGAACTGCATCCATGATAGGCCGCATAACCTTCAAGGGACATGGGTCCAGGGCCGACCCCGATTTAATGGAGGATATGGTGTTTAGTACCTGAGAACAGGTCACCTCTCCGAACTGATGAAAAACTGGTCCATCAAGGTGAGTAGAGGCTCTGTGGGAAGGGGTAGCGGTATTGGCAAAGATCCGATAAATGTCATCAACTTTGCTAAAGAAAAACTTGGACAAAGCATCACAGAGAGCTTGGGACGGGGGGGGGGTGTAAGGTCAACAGAAGAACCTGCTAACTGTTTGGTAGTCTCATATAGACATTTGTTTGAATTTTGTGCGGTTTCTATTTTGTAACAGTAATACTTTTTCTTGGCGTCTATGATGAGATTTTTGTGAAAATGCCATCTAACATGTGACCTCCTTCATGCGTAGGGGAATGAACCAGGGGAGCAAGGCCGAAAGTGGACAAATCGGCTAATAGCGTAGCTGTATCGGGGTTATCAAGGACGTCAAAATGAAAGTTAAAATCACCTAAAATGGTGAAAGAGTTGTCTAGTGCAGATGCTTCCAAAAACGACCTGAAAGCACCAATGAAGTCGTTTCTGGGCCCTGGGGGGCGGTAGAGGAGAATCCCTTTATAGGTATAAGATGGGGACAGTTTGATTGCAAATTCAATGGCTTCACAAGAGGTCTGTGGAATAATGGTGAACCTTACCGTGTAAGTATCACGGGCAATAATGGCAATGCCACCTCCCTTTTTCTTGATTTGCCTATCTAATCTATGGGTGGTATACCCCGCCGGAACGGCTATGACCAGGTCCGGATCGGACGCTTGGCCCATCCATGTTTCGGTCATAAACAGAAGATCTATTTTATGATCGTGGATCAACTCATGAATGTCTTGGCTGTGCTTGCCAAGCGGGCGGACATTCGTGAGTGCTATGGTATGGGTTTTCATGGTGTGAGGTTTACCATCCGGGGGTTTACGGATAGAAGGGATCATGGTATGACAGCCAGGGCAATATGTAACTGGGCTGGTAAGCAGAGAAATCGGGTGGGAAATAAGACATGTTTGACTGGTCATGGGGCGAAGACGCTGGAGCTATAACTACTAACTACCCCTGACGAGGCGTCTAAGCGTTTTTTCTGGCGAGTAGCATGCTACTCCGGAACCCATAAAGGATTAGTGTTGAATTAGGATAGTGAAATATGAAAGTAATTTGAGTGGTGGATAGCTCAGTCAATTATTTGGATTCAGAAGGATAGTGGAGGGATAGAAGAGGGAAAAAGGTTTGCATTTATATAGCGCTTGCTACGCCTGATAGGGTGTTGAAGCGATTTTTTGGCGAGTAGCACACTACTCCGGGACCCATTAAAGGATTAGTGTTGAATTAGTATAGTAAAATATGAAAGTAATTTGAGTGGTGGATATTAGTCAGTTATTTGGATTGAGAAGGATAGTGGAGGAATAGAAGAGGGGAACGGTTTGCATTTATATAGTGCTTTTTACCCATAATAAGGTGTTGAAGCACTCTTTTTGGCGTGTAGCACGCTACTCTGGAACCCATAAAGGATTAGTGGTGAATTATTATAGATGATGCAGCTGGGTTTGAAGATGGTGTGGACTAGAAAGGGGAACCTGTGGAGTTCCATCATTGTGGAAGGATGTAGTCATATTTCTTCATGCCATAGTGAGGTGTACTGCAGCATATAGAGTTCCCTTAAGGGGCGCCAGTGCGGATTAAAATTTCAAGATAGTTTCTCAGATACACAGTGCAAGATAAGATATGTGCAAGAAATATATCAAAGTAAGTAAAGCAGCAGAAAATAGCTTGATTTCAATAAAAAGGCCTCACCCAAGTCACCGGAAAACACCAGAAGCTACGAGACTACAATCATATGTAGGCCATGTGATATGAGCCATAGCTAGAACATGTCTATCAAAGTCCTTTGAAGCCTTTAAATGTTCTAATACTAATTATTGGTATACACTTACATGGTTCTAGAGTGCATTTCCTTTAGCAAATTAGCATGATGCAGATTCAATTAAGAATTTTGAGATATATCTCCTTTCACCCGCATATGATTATTTCTCTCAATTTTGTAGAGCACTTGGAAAACCTGCCTCACTGGCCCATTTCGTTGGGTCTCACTGTACTGTACTATAGCTACAAGGCCCAGGGAAGGGGGCAGGCCTCTAGGGTTGTATCTGGTCAGTATTTTACTATAATGGCCAGTAATTTCATGTCTAAACCAGAAACAAATTTCAACAAAATGTATTGGGAATAACAATAGAGAAGAAAAAATTCTTGCCTCATCAATTTCTCAAATTGGAAGTGTGCAATATATAAAGACAAATGGTGTAGAACAGAAGTTTTCAAATTGGTGACAACCCACCTCCCCTTCCCGGGGGTTGGGGGCTTCAATTGATCTCAGGGGAGCACCACCATCTGGCAAGGAGAAGCATTTATCATGCTGCAAGGTAACAGAGATGAACATCAAGATTATTAATACAGTGCTGAATTTTTAGTGAAACAAAATAGTAGGAGTGAGACACTCTATAATGAGCCATCAGCATGCCTTTTTTCATTTGTGTCCTGGCTAGAAGTAGGTGTCAAATTGGTAGGAAGAGGGTTCCAAAAAAACTCTCAAAGTCCATTCTTCCATTTCTGATAAATGACCACAAGGCGGTCACTTTTACACCGTTCAGGGCTCTAGCTCCCACAAGAATAATGACATTCATGTATTTGATTGAATTTTTTAAAAGGATTAATAGCTGAACATAATTTCAATGGGTGAATTGCTAAATATGTTCAATTTGGCTAATTTTATAGAATTACTATGAGAAAATATGTTTATCATACTGGGGGGCTCAATCAACTCACTTTTTTAACAAAGGGTGGGTGCATCATTAAAATGAGTGAAGACCTTTGATATGGTGACTATGATATTAAACGAACAGACAATATCAGCATAACTGACACATATAAATATAAAACAGGGAAGCCAGAAAAGCTGCATCTCTGATCGTATCTCCCAAGCTTTTACCCTGTCCAAAGAACTATTCCATATTGTATCAGAACTAGGATCTCCTTCAGTTTTCTTATTTAGAACACTCCAAACATCTATGTGATATCATGCTCAGTTCTTATTGAACAAGAGTAAACTAATATTTGACAGCATCCAGGCAGAAAAAAAATCCTATACCTGATAACCTTTCTATGACCACTCCCGACAACCCATCTTTGATCACTTTAAACTCTTTCACACCAATCACTGGAGCTGATCTTGGTGCCACTCTTATAAGCTGTCATCCATTAGGCTTTTGCCCATCCAAATGTATTACATTTCTGTTAATGTTTCTCAAAACTCAACTGCTGGACTTGTTTAACTGTTTGACAGGGCAAGATATTTTCTCCACTGACAGGAAAAATGCCACTTTAAAATCCACATAAAAAACCCCACTCTTACCACACAAGATATCAATTACTTTCAAACAAACTTTTGAAAAAGTTTTTTTATAAGCAACTCCAGCAATTTGTCAAATACTTCAATCTTTCTGGTAGCTTCTAAGCAAATTCTGGAACAGAGCACATTTGGTGATCCTATTGGTTTAGGATGTGCTTTGACACCTGGTGGACAATGGGGGTGTTAAGGAACTGGTACTATTAGACATGCCAATAGCTTTCAATACTATAAATCCTTCTACCTTGAAAAAACCCTAGATAAAATGGGGCTGGCTGCCAAGTCTTATTTCATGCATAGTTAATTAAAGCCAACACATGTACATGTAAAATCGGTTAATATATATCCATTATAATACAATTAAGGCTCCCTGTTTTCCGTTTGTTCTGATTTTTACAGATAAATACAGACAGAAAAGCATTTATTTTCCTCTCTGTATTTATTTTTAAATGCGGATAAAAATGGAAATTGGGTTGTTTTTGAGTGATTCTAAATGCTGTCAGTCAAGACTGCCAGGCCAATGGCTGTGCAGATTGACAGGCAAAGGGATTAAAATAATAATGGGATTTTAGTAAAGAGCTTTAAACAGCAGTAGATTTGCCGAACCTTAATACTAAAGTTTACATATTTTCTTACATGTGCATCTTTTACCATCTGAGTGTGTATGTATCATTGAAACCAGTCAGGCTTTCAGGCACAAGTGCACATTAACTGGTTAAATAAATGCAGAAATATACACATTTCAGCTTCATTTTTTCACAAAACCGAAAAATAAATATGGATAAATACAGGTAAAGTTAGCAAAAAATAAATATGGATAAATACAGATGGAAATGACAAAAAATACCATAAAACCGGGAGCCCTAAATACAATATAAACATTAAGACATCAAAAATAATATAATCAACAAAACAGTACATGTTATCAATTTGGTCTTTCGGCGACAGAGGCACACACAATAATAATTTAATACGATCAATTAAATTATAACCTCCAATATAATAAGTATAGACCAAGGCCTGCTTCAAGTGGAAAAACCCCTCTGACAAGTAATAGTAGAAGTGCAAACGTGCTGTGCAAACATTGCCATAAGTAACTTTTTGTACTACTTTATGGTGTACTGTATAAAGTGCTATTTTCCAAAAAGAAGAATCTAACAAAATTACAAGGCTTAATGTTTGTAAGATAGTTCAGTCACCAGCCTAGAAGGGAGATTGTACAAAAAAGGTTAGAACACTGGCAGGTCCCAAGGTGTACAAGAGTTGTATGCCTGCTATCGCCAAGAGAAACCAATGATCTAGCCTCGACTAGGAACGCAAATCAAATAGTTAGGTGCTAAAATTTTCATGCCCCATAGCAGCAAGCTTTAAGAATCTCACTGCCTTACATGCCAATTACACTGAAGCTCCTTCCAATAGAGAAAGAACAGCTAAACAGAATGATCTGATTTGCAGAGCTCTTAGAGATGGATGTAGGAGTCTTTGTTTGTGTGTTAAAAAGGCCGGGCAAGCACACAGTAGATGAACAATGAATCATTGTTTTGGCCACACAGCCAGTAGTAGTAGTAAAATTATGTTTATTAGACCATTGGTCTCTAAACAACATGCTACATATTACAATAAATAATATAAAACATATACAAAACAATTTCGCTGCACACAGCCAGTACTCTGCAGTGACCCAGTGCTTTTTCCAGGGGGATATAACATTTTTAGATGGGAACATGCCCAAACGTACAAGCATAAGAACGTGTTTCTTGGCCTTTGAGAAGTGTGCAGATAAATAAGGCTGGGATCCCTAAGATGCGTATGACGACATGACCGCTCACGCAAGCCCTTTGCTTGCTACAGTGGCCTTATCAATAACAAATGATGACATTTTGACAGCTTTATTTGTGATACGTTTAAAGGTCGGTACAAAGTTGGGAACCAATTGTGGACAATATTTAACGGGTTCCAGAGTATGTGTCCGGTCAACTATAAGGCAAAAGAATACAAAGTTCCCCAGGGAAAGTATGTGTAATGGTATGGAGTAGAATGAAAGCAGGTAACGAGGTGTTCCCTTGTTGGAACTAGAAGACCTCACACACCCAGAAACCTAGGTGTCATGCTTCATCATTGGTCTCCTGCTCCTCGTCAGACTGGCGCTGCAATGTCTGACGGGCGCCGTAGGCACTCTTTGTTCGAGATCTTTTGTTCCAGCGAATGGTTTGAGTGCGTGTAAGGGGTCTGGTGGAGATGTAGTCGTGAGGGAGTGGTGTGATTTAAAAGAAGGTGAGTCAGTCCACAAGGGACTTTATTCACGTGGCTGACTCCCTTAGTGAAAATGGTGGGAGGGGAGATAGGAACTGCTTTGTCTACAGTGGGCTAACTCAACCCTCTAAAAAGGTCGACATGTTTCTTGCCTGTCTGGCAATTCTTCAGGACCTCGGGTATTAGGTACTACACAGTGAGAATAAGGTAAACAAAAAAAGAGAAAGAAGAAAGATACAACCTCACTGGGTCAATCAGGGAGCAGGCCAATTGGTCCTGCTCTAGGGGGGGAGACCCTAGCAGTAACACTACAGGGCCCCGCAGTCTGTTCCCGTGGGGCTGTTCGAAAAGGTAAGGTACCTCAAACACGAGCAGCCAGGGTGAATGACCTACCCCAACGCGAGGCGCCCCAATCGGTGGCGCGGAACAGCTTGTGTGTTAAAAAGGCCGGGCAAGCACACAGTAGATGAACAATGAATCATTGTTTTGGCCACACAGCCAGTAGTAGTAGTAAAATTATGTTTATTAGACCATTGGTCTCTAAACAACATGCTACATAGTACAATAAATAATATAAAACATATAGAAAAAATTTTCGCTGCACACAGCCAGTACTCTGAAGTGACCCAGTGCTTTTTCCAGGGGGATATAACATTTTTAGATGGGAACATGCCCAAATGTACAAGCATAAGAACGTGTTTCTTGGCCTTTGAGAAGTGCGCAGATAAATAAGGCTGGGATCCCTAAGATGCGTATGACGGCATGACCGCTCACGCAAGCCCTTTGCTTGCTACAGTGGCCTTATCAATAACAAATGATGACATTTTGACAGCTTTATTTGTGATACGTTTAAAGGTGACATGGTCCATGGGGGTGTTCCAGGCATCTTCTAGTCAGAGAGCTGCAATGCAAAACTGTAGTGCTGGAAATACAGAGTTCTTTTTGGGGGCCTGCCTTTCTATTTACACCCAGTGCTGGTGCCCCAGTTAATTAACTTTGGCTGCCCTCGTCCTCCAACAGAATTTTAACAGGGCGCCCTTCCTGGATGGGCCCTAGATGAGCATGCCCAACCCAAGTATAATTTGGGCTTGCAAGACATACTGCGGGATCAGAAAGAGTTTTTTTTAAAAAGAGGCTTAATTGCAAGATGTTTAACGTTGCAGCATCTTTCCCGCTAAGCAATTCCAAGCCGTAAGATATTGAGGGCATACATTTGGCTCCCACAACCTGAAGAAGATGAAGCGTCAAGTTGTTTCGGGTCTTGTGTTACACGTTTTTACATGCAAAGCAGATTCTTAGGAATGGCTCCTCTAGATTATATATGTAATTTGTATGTTAGATAGGAATCTAGATGTACACCGAGATACTTATAGGTCTTAACCACTTCTAGAATATTACCACCAGCCAACCAGGTAAATTTAGGCTGCCTGTTGCCACCTCAACATCTAAAGCAAAGAACCTTAGTCTTGCTATAGTTCAGGCTTAGTTTCAGATTGTTGATGTATCCCAGTAATTGATCTATCAACCGCTGCGGCCTCAATTGACCGCTGCGGCCTCAATTAGGGTTTCACTCAGAAGGACAATATCGGCAGCATATTGAAGGCTTCTAATCTGTGCCATGCACAAACTGGGTGGACCCCCCTGCACTGGGGCAAGGTGACTGTTGAGAACGGCCATGAAGATATTAATTAAACAGGGTCCAATAATTCACCCCTGTTTTAACCTCACATTCATATAGGTTTTTTGGGTGGTTTTTGTGCCATCCCCTATCTTGATTTGAACCCATGTGTTGGAGTATAGGTTGATTATTGTCTCCAGAAATGTTTCCAGTACACTCCACCTTGCTAGTTTCTTCCACAGTAGGGCCCTCAGAACTTTATCAAAGGCAGCCTAAAGGTCTATAAAACAGCAGAACAGCTTGCCGGATCTGGCAGTTGCTTGTTTAGCCAAGAGGGTGATTGCCATCCAGTTTGTTAGAGTGATCATTCCTGCCTAGAAGCCAGTCAGGTTTTTTGGGGTTATGTTCGAACGGTAGACCCAGTCCTCCACATGGATGTACGACATTACAACGCATGCCTTTACCACGCATGCTTTTACATCGCGGTTTTTACAACGCATACCATTACAACGCATAGCGCTTTGGGGTGCTGGATAGTGAATAGTTTAATTTACTATTCCAACTCCAGTCCCTGTGGATAGTAGGGAAGGTTATTGGATAGTAAATTAACCTATTCCCTATCCTAGAGCGCCCCCCAGCGCAATGCGTTGTAATGGTTTGCGTTGTAAAAGCTGCGATGTAAAAGCATTGCGTGGTAAAAGTTGCGTTGTAAGTGATGTTTCCCCTCCACATCAATGGACAAATTGGAGGCACAGATCTTGGCTTCTACGCCTGTCAAGACGATGAATTTATGGATTGGAGCGCTTGCCAGATTTATAGTTAGGCTGAAAGATACTGCCACGACAAGATCCCGGAATTGTGTTTGATACCACGGCATCATTGAAAAGAGGAATTATTTAAATCAGGCATTTGGAAGGCAATCGGGCACTGGTGCCCCTATGAATGGAGCATTTTTAATGTTTTGGCTACCTGTTTATCACAGAACAATAAATAATCCGAATTTTGTGGGAAGAGGCGTCCTTGCTTCTCCCTCCTAAACACACCAGACTCTGCATGTGAGAACAGGGGGGCAATTCTGTTCCACTGAATTGAAGTGACGTTTCTTGACCTGGCCACGCCCGTGATGTCAACAGTGTAGTGCCAATTCTGCCCATAGGTCAGTTTGTTTATTTCAGTCCAGAATAATTTGGAACTCGTTTGCTTGCTTGCCTATAATAACATGAGCCAAAACCCCATACTAACATTTTGGATGATAAAACCTGATTGGGTTGAAGATCCCACATCGGGCTCCTGATCTCTCTATTGAGTTGGTTCTTTATAGTGTGTAATTGTGGTGTAAACCATTCTTCCCTACTCTGGCTAATACCTTGATGTCTTGGTGGTTTTGTAGGAAAGTTTGTGAGATTCAACAAAATTCTTCTATGCCAGGTTAGGAGACAATCGGTGTTTCCTGTGTGATGTGGTTGGTGGTAAAGTCCATGATAGTCCCTGATTATTTGTTTGAATATCTTTTATTGCATTTTTTGTTATTCTTTTGGCAAGTACACAGACGTGAAGTAATGTCATAATCAGAGCACAATATAGTCCTTACATGTCTCCGCAATTGTTCAGGTACACTGATGTATATGAATAAAAGACACTATAATAAAAGCAAAGTGGTGTATACAGTATGACAAGGTCATTGGTTATTGTTGCACAACAAATCTGGATAATTATTGCATATCAACAACAGCAGTTCACTGAATAAACTATTTGTTTCCCAACTCTCTTCCAAAGGAATGGATAGGTTGGGGCAACAGATATGTTATACCTTTGGTACTGTGTAAAAGCAGGTGTGACATCTATGCAGTGTATATTCAAATTGTTGTCCAAAACTGAAAACTATGAACAACAACCTGGGATTGTAAAGATTAAAGACTGGGTGAAGTCAAATCCATGAATGTGTGATTCAGTCGGGACAGTCAAGATCAGGCATGTGCGGTGTCGTATCCGTGTAGGGGGCAGCGGGATGCAAAGCGCCGTAGGCGGGATGAGGAAGGGGGGGAGAGAACAGGAAGGCCAATCTAGAGGTCCAATCTGAGGCTTACAGGGGGGTAAGATCTGCATGGCGAGTGGGGGGGGGTAAAGGGGTAGAGGGGGGAGGCTTGGGGGAGTGAAGAAAGGAGGGGGGAGGTCAGGGGGGTACAATCAGATCAGCGGTTCTGATGCACCTAGGTCTAGGTGATACCGTTCTGCAGGCACACTCGGTGGTAAGCGGTTAAGGCATTATCCCAGTCTTGCGCTATGGGGAACATACGCAGTCCCGCCGTCTCCTCTCTGTGTAGAGCTACACTCTCCGCCCTTGCCCAATTGTCAAACGAAGTACGCCAGTGTATGGCTTGTGGGGGTGCACTATTTTTCCAGTGTTTGGTGATAAGGTGTTTCGCAGTTATCAGCCCTAGGTCCCAGAATCTAGCCTGTACCTTTGTCCGTGCCGTTCTCTTGAAAAGGCCCAAGAGGCAAGCTTCCCAGGTGTGTGGCAAGCTGCTCCCCGTTCCCGCTGCCAAAGAGGCCGACACTAATTTCCAGTATTCGTTCAGAAGAGGGCATTTCCAGAGCATGTGCAGCAGTTGCGCATCCACAAGTCCGCATCTGGGGCATGCTGATGAGTCTAGGCCAAAGTATCTGTTAATTTTGTCTGGGGATAGGTATGCACGGTGCACAATGTAAGACTGTATGATCTTGAAACGGGAGTTGCGCTGGACATTCATCGCCCCAGCTAGCACCAACGCCCATTCCTTGTCTGTCCAGGCGTGGCCTCTGTCAATAGTCCATTTGTCTCGCAGGCGTAGTGACAAAAATTGCGTGTGCGTATGTAGTGCTTGGGCGAGCCAATGCACTATGTAAGAACCATTTCCCATCGCATGCAGGTATTGGATCAGTAAGTGAGCCGGCAGTTCCACTGTTAGGTCACCCCAAGCTTGTGTTAGCAGACGGATAAGTGTCGCATGTGTCAGAAATTGTCCAGGAGGTATCCCCGTGCTGGCTACCAGGGACTCAAACGAGAGTAGAGTGCCTTCTGCGAAGAGGTCTCCCAAACTGTCTAAATCAGCGGTTGTCCAACCATTCAGCGCTGCCTCCGTGAGCATGCCCCCCTCCCAAGGTGTCCTCAACAGTGGTAAATTAGGGGCATACGGTGTGACAGAACTCGTAAGTTTTAGGCTTCTCACATAGCACTTCCTCGCCACAGCAAGATGCAACTGATCTGGGCAGCGTTTCTTAGATAGGGGATGAAACAGCTCGTGTATCTGAGCCACCGTCATGACGGTGTCGTCCGAAGTCGTGTCACTCAGATTCTTGCCGCTCAACCAGTAGGCAACCCATTGCAGTTGCGGTGCCAGGTAGTAGAGCTCCTGATTAGGGACAGATAACCCCCCATGCATCGTTGCAGCATATAGCGTCTTCAGCGCAACTCTAGGTCGCCATGTCGTCCATGATAGTCCCTGATGTCGTGTCCTTCTATATGAGGCGCCTCAAGTTGAACATCTTGAATAGTGTTGACAGGCCTTTTGCTTCTGTGGCCTGAGGTGGAATGAGCTCCAGTGTAAATGTTTGGACAAAATGATTGCTATCAGATATTGTTTTTACAGCAAAATGTGTAAATCCTTTGAATAGATCAGAGTCAGCCAATGTATAGTCTAAAGTGGAGCCTGACCGGTCTGTGAATCTAGTGGAGGCTGCTGGATTATCCAATGGACTTCAACCATTGAGAGTACAGAAACCCAAGGTTTCTAAAACTGTTATACATAACTACCCTTGTAAAGCCCTTCTTGGTTTTTTTCAAGCGATTTCCGGGATATGATTTGGAGGTTGACCCTTGCAGCAGATTTAAACTAAAATCACCGATACCAATATGAAAGCATATGGATACATGGCAGTCAAGGCTTTAAGTAGACCAATTAGGATTTTGTTCTTGACAGGTTTATGCTCATGGGCTGAGTGGATGTACAGGTTTACAATTAATAGGGTGGTATGAGCTTCACGCCGGCTGCCGGTTGCTATGCGTTCCATATCTGGGAACAGATCAACAAATTGTCTGCAGAGAGTCCGCCTGTCTAAAGTTCAACCATCCCGTTTATCCTACGCATCTCTGCTTATGGAAGGAGCCTCACAGTCACCCCAGCACCAACTCTGTGTAAATTGAAATATTACTTTCACCCGGCACATATGAAGCAAAGCCCTTCCATTTTCTTAATTAAGGAGATGCAAATTATACTACGCTGCCATCTCCATTACCACCTGAAACTTCAGAGCTCCACCTGACACAGTTGCAGATTGGTTTTACTGATACGGAATCCTAAAGAAGGCAATGCCGAAACACGTGTACAGTACAATCATTTTGCGAAAATGAACAGGAGCCCCACACGCCTAGAGGAGGGGCTCCCTTAGTTGCGCCATGTGACCAAACATCCCACTGGGGGCTGGATTGAGGAGGGGTACAGCCTAGTTTACGTTGCGGTTTCTGGAGTGTCCAAGGAGAAATGAAACCGAATCTTATCGGCTAGGTATTTAAGGCTGTACCTCGAGGGGGGTTGTCCTCTTTGTCTCCCTGGACTCCAGCTGCAGAGCGACGCAAAACTACCCACCCACCCGACATAGAAGTAAAGCGGAGTGGCGGAGTGCTGACAGTTAACATCGAAAGGGCATGCTCAACAAAGGAGGTTGAGTGACTGGATGGACCCCAGGACGGGGTAGGATTGAAGTGTGCAGTGGATTGGCGGTAAAAAGGGGGACCGGCCTGCCGGTGGTCCTCAACTCTACTGCCCTAACACGTCACTTAAGGACTGAGATTAATCTTGGGGAGACTGCCTGTGTTCAGGTACCTCGGAGGGCTGGTGCGCTATGCAGTGCCCTGGATTTCAAGTAAGACAACTGTTTTTTATGGCACGCTGTGGCCAGCCGGCACAAGGTGCGCAGCAGAGGGTTCAAGACTATGAACTACATAAGGCTATGCTCACCTGTGATGACAATGCTAATTTCTTGATGTCTTTGATATGTGTATGCTGGAAAGTTTTGACATTGTTCAGGTACCTTTGAGGGCCGGTGCGTTATGCTGTGCCCTGGTTCAGGTAATGCAACTGTTTGCTGTAGCACGTTGTGTCCTGCCGGTAGAATGTGCGCAGTATGTGTTCACGAGGATGGCCAGTTTAATGCTTTGCTGAAATGTAATAATTATTTTAATATCTTGGTGCCTTTGGCAAGTAAATATCACTAGAGGGTGCAGCATGTATATTTTGTGTATCCAAGTAGGTTACTTATACCCATGTAGTGGTTGTTTTGAATTATCCTGTTTGAAGTGAATAAAATCTACACCCTAGACAATATAACCGCATTATCTGACTTCATGGGCCTGGCAAGGGTGTGGGTTGAGCCGGATGTTGGCAGTGGGGGAGAGGTGAGAGTGTCACGTTGTGCACACATGTGAGAAAGTGGCTCTATATATACTGGACTAGGAAGAAGTACATTGTGTATAGAGTCCACAAACCCCAGAGGTATGACAGAGGTTAAAGTCAGAACTGACCTTACTCTCCAAAGTGGTAGCTTGGTCGGGCAGTAAGATAGTACCAGAGGACAGTGTAAAGCGTTTGTTGTACATTCACCTATTAATTTACACTCTCCGCCTAAAAATATTTGTTCGGAGAAAGGATACCTTATCAATGCTCGCTCTATAATTAAAAACAATGTAGCCTTTCATGATTTTGTGTTGGCTAGAAGGCCTGCCTGGGTCTTTGTCACGGAAACTTGGGCCTCAGAGACCTCAGGACACGACCTCCTAATGGCTATCCCAGAGGGTTATGCACTACACAGATTTGACAGAGTTAAGCGAAGGGGAGGAGGATTAGCAATTCTCTATCAGTCGCATTTTATCTGCCGCATTAATGCCCTGTCGGCACCATCCAACCCCTTCCAGGTCCTACATTTCTTTATCTCTTCATCTCCTTCAGCTTCCTTTGTTGGCCTTCTTGTGTACAGGCCTCCTGGACCTAGATCCAAATTCAGCAGTGACCTGTTTAGAATCATGGAGCCATATGTTGGTAATCCCCACTTCACTATTCTAGGTGATTTAAATTTTCACTTAGATGACCCCACCTCTAATGATACCTCCTCCTTGGTAGACCCCCTTAAAGCCTGTGGCTTTTCCCAACTGGTAAAAGGCCCAACTCACCGGGCAGGCCACACACTTGATGGAGTTTTCTCCAACGACCCCAGGGTTAAGACAGGCACCCCAGAACCGTTGGTCTGGTCAGACCATCTGGCAGTTCCTTTAGTACTGACCCTTCCTCGTTTAGATCCATCTATGAAAGGTCAGACTCAAGGAGAGGGCAACAGGAACTATAAAAACATCACCAATGACTCTCTGGCCCCTCTCATTAGTTCGGTCCCCATGCCGTCAGACCCAGAGAAGGCAGCACAAAATCTTGCCAACTCCATCGCTGGGGCTATAGATATCCTAGCTCCAGTCACACGCCGATATTCAGCGAGGCGTAGGCCCTCTGCCCCCTGGTTCACTGAGCCTCTTAGGTTGATGAGACAGAGGTGCAGGAGACAGGATAGAAAATGGAGGAAATCTTGGGACACTATGGACAGAGAGTTTCATAAACAACTGTTAGGGGAATATAAGTCCACGGTCATTAAGATAAAGCAACAATACTTCTCCGACCTTACTACCTCCCTCACCTCATCAAAGGATCTGTTTAAAGTAATGGACTCCCTCTGTTCATTACAAGTTCCAGACCCAGTTACTGGATCACAGGAGCTCTGCGACAAGATTTCAACCTTTTTCTACACTAAAATCGATTAAATTGCTTCTCATTTGGAAACGCAGAAACAATCCCTAGGGAATCACACTATTCAGGCTCTTACTAATTCAGAAGCCTGGCATAAAGATCCTACCAAGACTTTATCTAACTTTCCGTTGATCACTCTTGACAACCTCAACTCTCTGCTAAATAGGACCAAATCTTCCTCCCCTCTGGACCCCTGTCCTCTTAGAGTAATGAAGGAGTGTAGGGACACACTACTTCCTCCATTGTTGGAGGTAATGAATAGTGCCCTGTTGCATGGGGTTTTTCCGTCAGCTTGGAAGAAAGCGATTATTAAGCCACTACTGAAGAAACCCTCTTTAGACCCCACCATCTTAAAAAATTTCCAACCCATTTCCCTACTTCCTGCCCCCGCCAAAATGCTAGAGATCCACCTGAATTCACACTTGTCTGCTTTCCTTGACTCTACTGGGCTCTTAGATCAGACCCAGCATGGGTTTAGGAAGCTGCATAGTACGGAGTCTGCACTTACTATGGTGACAAATAACATCAGAATGAAAGTGGATCAGGGACTGACAACGCTGCTGGTTTTACTCGATCTGACCGCAGCATTTGACACCCTATCTCCCTCAATTCTAACATCTCGTTTGAGGGAGATAGGAGTGGAGGGGCCCACTTTGAGCCTTCTGTCCTCCTTCTTAGATCTTAGAGAACAGAGGGTCAAGCTTGGAGAATACCTCTCCCCTGCTACATCATTGCAATGTGGGGTACCACAGGGGTCGGCTCTAAGACCCACCCTATTTAACATTTATGTGGCCCCACTAGCGAGACTAGTAAAAGCACATGGTATGGAAGTAGCGTCATATGCAGACGACACTCAGATCATGGTGTCACTGGCCCAACCGGTCAGCACCTCTGCGTCCAGCTTCAGGAGTTGCATGCAATCAGTCTCTGACTGGATGATACTCAACTCCTTGAGGCTAAATGGCGAAAAGACCGAGGTGCTGATCTTTGGAAGGGACCAGGATGTATGGTCGAATGAATGGTGGTCGCCTTCCCTGGGAACATGCCCGGTCCCCTCCCATTCAGCCAGAAATTTAGGGGTTATCTTTGACACCTCGCTGGCAATGACCCTTCAGGTCAACAGGACGGCGGCTACTTGCTGGGGAATTATCAAAATTCTCCGACGAATAGTGCACTACCTTTCTCCCCAAGCTAGGAAACAGACAGTAGTTGCGCTGGTCGGGTCAAGATTGGATTATTGCAACTCACTATATGCAGAGATCAATAAGGGACTTATCCAGCGCCTCCAAACAATACAGAATGCGGCCGCAAGATTTGTATTAGACATTCCTCGCTCCTCCTCTGCGATACTAGCCAGAAAGAGCCTCCACTGGCTTCCTATAGAGCATCGTATCTCCTTCAAAATCATTTGTCTGGTGCATAGGGCTCTGAAAGCTGGAACATCTGTTGGGCTGGGATCTCTTCTCTCTGGCTATATCCCTAGCAGATGTCTACGTTCATCACAACATAATCTGTTGGTGATCCCCCGGACTAAGAAGTCCAGATGGGGAGGAAGAGCCTTTTCCATAGTTGCTCCGCATCTTTGGAATCCACTTCCATTGGAACTTAAGTCCCTATCCTCTCTGCCCCTTTTTAAAAAGGCTCTAAAAACATGGGGGCAGATTTATGTTAACTGGCGCATCCCCAGGGATGCGCCAGTTAATGTGCGCCACAGTGCGCCACAGCTCCGCCACCCATGGTGCGCCGCATTTATAATGCGGCGCACCATGGGGCAAAAACGGCACAGATGCGTGACGCATCTGTGCCGTAAAGGTGGCGCATTGCTGGAGTTGCGTCGCAAGCGCGACGCAGCTCCAGCAAGGCTCGGGGGTGCCCATTCTTAACAATGCTGCGCCAAGACCTACGCCTGCTTGAAGCAGGCGCAGGCTTTTGACGCAGCATTGGCCTGAAAGTGACTGAGTGAAATCTTATAGATTTCACTCAGCCACTTTTGCGAGGCGCACCTGCCCCGGAACGCCCACCCTGCGCCGGAACGCCCACAAGCTGCGCAGGGCTTTACAACGTGACGCATCTGCCTAGATGCGTCACGTTGTAAATCGTTCGTAGGGATGCGCCACGTTTACGCCGCCTTGCGTGACGCAACAGCGGCGTAAACGTGGCGCAAGTGCCTCATAAATCTGCCCCCAGGTGTTTCAAGAAAGCCTACCAGTAATTCAATTCTTTGGACATGAAAATATTTTCTTTGGTTAGGCGCCTTGATGCCAGACGGGCTGAGTCTGCGCGTTATAAATTTGCTTTCATTTCATTTCATTTCATTTCACACACTCAGGCAGCAAAGGGTTTCACACACTCAAGGACTGAACACCAGGCCAATTGTGAATATAATCAAAGATATAGTTGTTTTATTTTTAGAACCAACAGTTATAAGAATATACTTTTCTCGATATGAGTACTCTCATACAAATACTTTGACAGGAAGCAATAAAGTTTGGGTACACAATAGTTACAGTAAAGGCAGTAAGCAATACAGTTCTGAATCACACTCTAACATTGATCTCAATGGGTTTTCATAGGTAAATACAGTTGATTACTCTACGGATTACTTTGGCAATTCCAGGACTAGATCTAAGATTCAGTCCTGGGGTCTAAGCTGAAACCAGATTAGCAAAAGCGTTTTAGTTACTGTGATGAATTTACATGAATATAAAGCTGTTTTGAAAGTTCACACTTAAAAACTTTTCAAGGTAACTCTGACAATGTTATTCCATGGGAGGAAATTCAGGTTGCAGGTAAAGTACGTTCGCATTATTTTTGTAACCCAGCACTAGTCTCCTAGGGCCAGCACTGGGGGCTTAACTCAAAACAGGTAGGTAATTGCGTTTCAGTATTTCTTAGGATTTTTAAAGAATATTTGCAGTTTTCAAAAGTAGACACTTAGAAGAAATTTCATAGAAAAGCAGACAATGGGTTCCTATGGAGAAAATACAGGTTACTAGTAAACCCGCTAGGGATTACTGTTGTGGTTCAGTACTGGGCTGAAAGGTACAGTACTGGCTTCTCTCCTGCTCACAGGTGAGTATTTTCGAATTCGTATTGGCTGATTTTATAGGAATATTTTCAGTTTTCAAAACTTCACACTTCGTAAATTTTCGAGTCAAAAATGGGTCAATGTTATCCAATGGCAGGTACGTGAATTACCGGTTTCCAGGTGAGTACTTGGTTGGTGAAGTTAGGGTTCTGGGCATAGACTATGGGTTCCCCCAGGGTCAGGTGAATACAGTTAGTTCAGTCCCAGCGGCGCATGGGCGGCCGGGTGCAGAGGTAGGTAGGCCCAATGTTATCCAATGAGGGAAAGGGGGCCTTCGGTTGGTGGCTGCTGGCTAGCAGGCCACGCGGCTCTGGGAGCTGGGCTCCTGGTCACTTGCTTTTGGCAAGGGGGGAAGTAGGATAGGGCAAAGAGGTCACAGCCAGCGGCACTGGGGGGGCTGGGTGCAGGGTGCTTTTGAGCTGTCGGGCGCTCAATGTTATCTAATAAGTATCTTGAAAAAGGAACAAAGGCTGCAGGCTCGGGGACCAGCACTTCGAGAGGTAAGTTGGGATGTTGGAGCACAGGTAGGTACCCCAAAGGGAGGCACAGGGGGCTGTAGGGCGCCGGGTGCAGGGGTGTCTTTGGGTGTCGGAAAAGCTTACCCTCGGCTGGTTGCGGTTGGGGTGGCCCCTGGTTCTGAGTCTGCAGGCGTCGGCTGGTTCGTCGAGGAGGGTCTTTGGGCACTGGACTTCGGGTCCCAGTCACCGGGGGGACGTCCTCGTGGTCTTGGTTCGGGTTGGCCCGGCTCGGGCTCGGCTGGTGCAGAGTGGGCTGGTCCTGAGCTTCCTGGTGGGCAACAGATGGGTTGTTGCAGCAGAGCCTCTGCTGATGGGAGTCCCAATCATCGAGAGGATCAAGGCAGGCAGGTCCTCTGGGTGTCCCAAGGTTGCTGACCCGGAGGCCGCCGGCTTTAGGCAGGAGCAGGTTCCAGGATCAACAGGCCGGTAGGGCTGGGGTCAAGTCAATTGTTGTTGTCCTGTTGTTAGCAGCTGCACGGCGGGTCTTCTTCGTCTTGATCTTCTTTCTTCTTTTTGATATCGGGATCTGAGGAAGGAAGTTTCAGGGAGCCCCTAAATACTAAATTTAGGGGCGTTATAGGTAGGGCAAGGGCAGGGACCAATGGGTCCTTGTCCAGGGGTGAGTACACCCCCTAGCCTGCTCCTCTCCTGTGGGAGTGGGGCAGGAGCCTAGCTGGGATTGGGCAGGACTCCCCATCTACAAGATGGCCGAAGCCCGGGGTCGTGCTTTACCTCGCCTCTTCCACCTGAGGGGTGGAGTTGGCACAGGTTGGCACACCCCCCTTCCTGACGTAGTTTTTCCCGCCAGTCTTCCCGCCAGATTGGGGGTAGGACTGGTGGGGGGCTGGTTGCTGGGTACAGCAAATGGTCTGGAGAAGCTCTCAGAGGCGGTATGCCTTTGAAGCTTCCCCCTGTCCATCCTGGGGGAGGAGACATAACACCTCGCCCAGGATGTGCTTTGTTGCAGACCCAGGAGAGCGGGGGGCTCTCCACCCAGGGGTCCAGCAACATGTCTGCTGGGTGGCAGCCTCTGCAGCCACTCAGCCCAGACGTGGATTGTAGGTTCAGGTTTTTGGAGGGAATCTCTAAGATGCCCTCTCGTGCATTTTACATTAAATCCCACACTGGCATCAGTGCGGGTTTAATGTGCTGAGAAGTTTGGTACCAAACTTGTCAGTCTTCAGTGAAGCCATTATGGTGCTGTGGAGTTCGTAATGATGACCTCCCAGCACCATATACTCTTAAATGGCATCACTGCACTTACAGTGCCCAGGAATGGTCCTGGGTACAGTAGGGGCACAGGGCTCATGCACCTGTGCCCTCACCTCTGGCATAGGGCACCCAGCTAGAGGGGTGACAGAGGTATGCCAGGGTAGTGGGTTCTGTGGGCAAGGCACACAGGGATGTGTGCCATGTCGACTCTTGCTTTAGTTCTGTACTTAGGCACTCAGCCTGCAAAGGCAGTGTGTGGGTACCAGGGTACAGGGCCCCTGGGGGTGGCACAATCAGTGCTGCAGCCCTCAGGGGTCTTCTCTGGTCCCCATGCCCTGGGTACCTAGGGTACCATTTACTAGAGACAAAACAATTCACCTATGCACACTCATATATACATTGGTTGTGTCAAGTGGACACAGAAAGGAGCAAAGGACACAAAACCTATTAAACAAATGATAAGAAAAGCAAAATCGTGTCATTGGAGTGGGTTCCTCCAATCATCGTATCTTTAATGTTCAAACGAAGCCAGCCGACACGTGTTTCGTCGCACAAGGGAAGTATCCCGCGACTCCTCAAGGCTAAAAAACACACAGGTGTTATAGCTGAAGTCTCTCTGTCGGTGATAATTCCATCCCTACAGGGCCCAGGACTTGTAGGTAGGTTAAAACAACGTTTCGAAAATCTCAATCCTCCAGGATTGGAAATGTAGAAGAAAGGATGATGGATGGGTAATCCAGGATGTTCAGGGATGAAGTATGGCAAATCGGAATGTTCAAAGATACAAACGTTTTTGAAGTCCGTATTGTACAATTGCTGTTAGATTACAGCGCGAGATCTAGTAGGAGATCTTGCAGAAGCAGACTGGTACATCTGCAGCCGTACGTTCGTGTAGTGATCACCTTACCCGATACTGTTATCGAGGAGTCGCTAGAGGTCGCTAGAGTGCGGAAGTGCGGAACGCCAGAAACGCCAGGGCTGCACCACGAGTCAGCAGCAGCAGCGGAGCTCCGAGCTCCGAGCTCCGAAAATAGACGGTAGACGGCAGACGGTAGCAGGCAGCTGGTCACCTATTGCCAGCGGGGGGTCCCCTGTTCCGCTCTTCCGCTCCGTCCATCCGCCGCTCCTCGGTCATCATCGAAAAGTAGCAAGATACAGCAGCAGCTGCAGCCACGATAGCCCAGTCCAGCGCTGCTGCCGGAGCTCCCCTCCTGGGCTGGAGCCCGCCTGGGAACTTGCCTGTGCGTGAGCTAGCCCGTTCTTGGGTCGGTTCCACAGAGCTCACTGCGGCGGTAACAGGAGTCAGGTGTCAGGTGGCAGGTAAGGGGGCAGCCGGGGGGCTGCATTAATCCGTCCCTCTCGTCACTCCCAGCCCAGCAGCGCTGCTCGTGGCATCCGCCAGAAACCCTCACATCTCCGACTTCCAGCAGAGGGGATTTCCGATGGAGGCTGTTAGTGTACAGTCAGTCTGCAAGCGCTTGAGCCAGTGCACGTCACAAGCGCTAGTATCCCGCCAGAGCCGGAGTCAGAGCCCTGTCACGGGCCGAGCCTGAGCCGCAGCACCAACACCTCCACCGCAGCACCAGCAGCGCAGCGCCAGTAGCCCCAGCAGCAGAGGCAGCAGAGGCAGCTCCCTGTAGCTTCTGGCAGCTCCCGGTACCGACCCCAGCGTGGACAGAACAAGGAAAACTGCGCTGTCCCGCAGACCTACTGGTTTTTTTTTGTCCTCATACGCCGATAAAGATATTTTCAGTATTGAATATACCGAGAATCTTTATTGAAGCTCTTTCTGCGAACACCCAGTATAGATCTCACGGTACCACCATGTAGAAAGTCAGCTCAGTCTCGCACTTTACCAGACCCTTAGACTGATCTTAGGGTGGATCCTTCCGCAAAAAGGCATAATCATTGGACAAAGTTGTTATAATCCATCGAGCCAAATTATACAGGGGGTCCAAAAATGCTTCCTTCTCTTCCATGCTATGCTATCCAGACTAAGAGTATGCCTGATTGCCCTTATCCAATCTGCATATATCGGAGCAGTGGTGCTAACCCAGAGTTTACATATTTCCCTACGGGCAAAGACAATTAAGTACAAAAATAACTTGTTAATATCACGAGATACATTTTCATAATTAGAAGAAATTCCCAAAAAAACTTGTTGCGTACTAACCTGTATTTCATAACCAAAGAGGGCTTTCATACCTTCTTGTATTTCAAACCAAAATTCATTAAGTGCGGGACAGGTCAAGAACATGTGCAGGTCATCTGCTTTTTCCAAATAGCATTTTGGGCAACAGGGAGTAGGGCCCTTCGAAAATTTAGCAAGCCTGGCTGGAGACCAATATACTCTATGGAGAGAAAACAAGTGATTCCGCTTTAAATTGGCAGGTGAGACCGTAAGATGTAGTAAATCAAAGGATACTTGCCATAAGGTCTGCAAGTCGGCGTCCGGTACTTGATCCCTCCATAGCTGTTCTGGAAGGGCGAAATCTCTATCTTCCTCCTCGAGTATTGTCCAATAGAGGACTGATGTTTTGAGTGATCTCGGTGTCTTCATTAAAAGCTCATCCAATACAGTTTTAACACCTTTATCCCCTGTTACAGCCTGGGTCCAGCTTTTGATTTGTAAGTACTTAAATTTGGATATGTTTTTATCCGTAAGGGCAGAAATGTCTTCCCAGCTCAAAAGATTCCCTTCAGGCAATAACTGACCCCATGTTCTGATGTTTGCACTCTGCACAACTATAGATAGTGAGTCTTTAGTCCATTCAGGAGAGCCCGGTGAGTCCCAGATTGGGGCAGTAGCAGAATAATATGGGATATTCAGTGCTCTCCTGACTCTAGCCCACACATATGCCATGTCTCTAAGAATCTTTAAACGCACTTTTTTAAAATAACGCATATCTCCAAACTTGAACAAAAATGCATTAGATCCTCCCTGGATCTCAGATAACATATTTTGAAACATACAGTCTGATTCTGTGTTCCCTAGGTTATCGAATAATCTTAATCCTGCCTTCAATAATAAGGTCCAGGCATATACTCTCAGATCTGGTACACATAGACCACCCTTGGTTTTCTTTCTGCGGAGCTTTTTCCAGGAAATCCTTATGCCTTTTGAAGCCCAAATAAAGGAGTTCCATTTAGCTTGAATTTTATTTAGTCTGGCTTCTTTAAAGGTCAGTGGAATATTCTGGAATATATATATTAGTTTGGGTAGCAGCATCATTTTTACTATGTTGATTCTTCCGATTAAGGTCAGAGGAAGAAATGACCAGCTTTTTTGGGATTCCGCAATTTCTTTCTCTATTTTATGGAGATTTTTTTCCGTAAGTTGATTTATGTCCTGCGTGATTTGAATTCCCAGATATCTGATTTGGTGTTTCAAAATTGAAATGGAGTTTGCGTGGGTTATATTCCAACACATTCATTCTGATTTAGATTGGTTAATCAGATATCCAGAAACTTGACCAAACATCTCTGCTGCTTTGTATATAAGAGGGATAGATTTGATGGGGTCAGTAGTGTATAGCATCAAATCGTCCGCATATAAAGCAACTTTTTTAACCCAGTTGTTATGTTTAAATGGTAGGATGTCTTGGTCTTGTCTAATCTTCTCTGCAAATGATTCCATATATAAATCAAAGAGCAAGGGTGAAAGCGGACATCCTTGTCTTGTCCCTCTTTGAATTTTTATAGGATGGGATAAACTCCCGTTTATTAATACTCTGGCTGTAGGAGCTTGATAAAATGCTGCTATTGTCCTACAGAAATTTCTGCCTAGATTGACCTTTTCTAGTACTTTAACCAAAAATTCCCAGTTGATGCGATCAAAAGCCTTTGTGGCGTCTAATGTGATAACCGCTAGTGGAACTTTATATTGGGAAGCAACGTCTATTGCACCCACCAAGGCTTGTGTGAGATCTTGTATAGAGCAACCTCTAACAAAACCCTTTTGAACTAAATGTAGTAATTGCCCTGCTACCCCGTTTAACCTCTCCGCTAATATTTTTGCCATGAGCCTATAATCAGTATTAAGGAGGGAGATAGGCCTATATGAATCACATTGGGATGGTCTCTTCATTGGTTTTAAGATACGGACCACTATGGCATCATTCCAAGAAAGAGGGATTTTGCCTCCTTCCTCATATATAGAGGTGAAAAGCATATTCAAAACTGGTATTAATGCAGGTGCTAGCACTTTATAAATCTCAGAGGGTAGCCCATCAGGGCCTGGAGCCTTACTTCTCTTGGCAGAATCTATCGCCGAGGCTATTTCAGTAGAACTAAATCCTCTGCTAAGATTGTTGGAGGACTGATCATCTAAAACTTTAACCTGATATTGGTGTAACCATGACTGTATTGATTGCTTTTGTGGAAGGAGATCTTCTCTATAAACTTCCTCAAAATGATGGAAAAAAGCCTGATCAATTTCTGTTCTTTTATCCGAGATCACATCCGTATTTGCTATCTGAACTTCCTTAATAGAGCTCTTCTTGATGTCCTTTTTTGTTTTCCAGGCTAACAGTTTTCTGCTGGCCTCACCGTATTCAAAGTGAGCCAATGAACTAGCTTGCCAACGTTTTCTCAGCCTTCCATCTAATAGTTGCTCCAACTGTAATCTGCATGCTAACACATCTTTCTTATTATTCTCTTGATCTGTCAGGCAGTGGTCTAGTACAGCTTGTTCAAGAACCTTGATTTTTGCTTCAATCTGTGAGATTTGCGCCTTATATGCGGTATGATTTGCAATCTGTAATGCTAAGAGTTGCCCTCTCAAAAAAGCTTTATATGTGTCCCAGACAACCGAGAGTGTAGCAGTACCTAGATTGAGAGAAAAGAACTCGTTTGATTCCCTCAGCAATTTATCAATTACTTCTTCTTCCAGCAGAATACTTCTGTCTATAGTCCATCTCTTAACCAGCTGTGGACCTGACAATTTTAGAGTTAGAGCTACCGCTGAGTGATCTGACATATGGGCCCCAAGATGTTTTATCTCCTCTACATACTGACCTAGATGTTCTGCAATCAAGAAAAAGTCTAACCTAGATTTATGCTGTAGTCTCTTATTGTGGAATGTAAATTCTCTTTTTGTGCCATTCCTTTGTCTCCAAATATCTTTCCAACCAAACTGGGAGATCGCATTTAGTAATACAGCTCTAGTTTTGGGGTTATGTGAGGTCCTTGAGGTGGTCGATTTATCTAGTAGAGAATCTAGTACTAAATTAAAATCTCCTGCAAGAATCACCGGATCCTCATAATCTAAGAGTTCTACAAAAAGGTCTTTAAGAGGAAGGGAATCATCCAGATTAGGACCGTAGTAACCTGCGATCGTAAATTTGTTGGCGTGTTGCTTTATTTTCGCTATAACCCACCTCCCCTTTTTATCAGATTTAGATTGTAACAACGTTATCTCGGAATTAGATTTAATCAATATAGCCACCCCTTTAGCAGCGGTTTGTTGTGAAGTGACTATCACCTGCTGGATCCACTTTTTTCCCTTAAGAAAATCTCTAAGTTCTTGTTCGGTGGAGTGGGTCTCTTGTAGAATTAAAATGTTTTCAGGTGTATCCTTTAAATACTGAAAAATTCTTTCTCTCCTATGCTTGCCCCGCAGCCCATTGACATTCCACGAAAGAATCTTGATATATGATGAATACGCTACCCTACCTTGCGCTATTTCTCCTAACAAAGGTGTACCCAATGAGACTTTGAAAATGGCGAGTTGGACATTTTTTTTTTTTTCCCCAGATGCTCCCCACCCAGTGCCCTCACTTCCCCCAACCCCTGTCCTGCCTCTCCCGTGCTCCCCTGGAGAACCCCCCTCCTTTTTCCTGGCCTACCTGGGCCTTGAGACTCTTCTTCTTCTCGGGTGTCTACTCAATATATGTTAAGAGCAGTAAGAATATATAACTAGAGTTAGTAATAATTGATACATAAGCTAAAGTGTTCAACACCTTAACGTTTATTATCTTGCTCTCTTAAGTTGTCATCTGTGAGTAATTGCAAATATTCTTCTGCCTCATCCAATCTTTTTAGGACTTTCATTTTATTTTTATACATCACTTTCAGTGATGCCGGAAATTTGAGCTGAGCGGTAGCTCCAAGCCGTTTAAAATGTTCTAGCAATTTGCCAAGCTCCCACTGCCTAGAAGCTGTAATGGAGGAGACATCAGATCTAATCTGATAAGAAATCCCGTCTGTCAAGAGTTCACTAGCTCTTAACGCCCTGGTAAGAATCTCTTCTTTTAGGGTATAAGTCAAAAAGTGTACCAGGATCTTCCTTGGTCTGCTTTTTTTTGGGTTCAACCTGAATGGGTCTCTGTGAACTCGTTGAATATCTTTTATTATTTCTTCTTCTGATATGTCAAGTTCAATAGATTGTTTGATCAATCTGGCGACAAAGGCTTTAATGTTTCCCCCTTCTGCCCCTTCTGGAACTTTTAACAGACGCAGATTATTTCGCCTTTGTGCATTTTCCAAAGACTCCATTTTTTCTTGGAGACCTTGCTCTCTCAGGCTGAGATCCTCAAGCTTTTTACTATGTTGAATAACAGTCTTTTTTAACTCCGTTACTGAGGTTTCTAGTTCAGTAGTTCTAGCAGCTAATGCGTCAAATTTCTCCTTTATCTCCTGCTGGTTGATTAATGTCGCTTCAAAACCACTTTTAACCTCATGACTCAGGGCTTTTAGCATTGCTATCACCGAGTGGTCCATGTCTGATATGTCTGTAGAGGCTGGCAATAAATTGTCCACACTGTTAGCATTCATTATATGTGCTGTTACTTCTTCAACTAATACAGAGTCCTTATCCTCAGAACTGTGTATAGTATTTTGTTTTGGAGTTTCTTCTGTCTCAGAGGTTTCCTCATGCTCCAAGTCCATCTCTAATCCCTCCAAAAGTTGATACTTATTAGTAGTTTGTACCCCCCTTATAGATGCCCCGGCTAAAGCCTCTTGCGACAATTTAAGTTCCAGTACTGAAGGCACAGCTTTGAAATATGCCTTCAAGGAAGGAGGTGGTTTAGATTTCTCAACTACTTTCTGGGCTTTAGCAGCTTTTTCCCCGCTTTCTTTAAAGATTTTACCTTAGATTTAGCTTTAGCTGAGGAAGAAGTATCTGGGGGAACATTTAGAGTAGGCTGCTTCCCTCCCTTGCTTCTAAGAGTATATCCCGAAGCCTGGGAACCTTGGGTCTCCCTTTCTGACATATACAGATCAGGGACTAATGAAACTATATTCGAGAAGGTCCCACTTGACCCATTGCATTGTGGACTTGGTAATTTTGATTTAAGGATTTCCTTGCAACCCCCCGAGCAGTGAAGGCTATATCTATATCTATATACAGTTCTTCTCCCCTTCTTGAGCTCATATGCTGCTTTAAACCAACGTATTAACCGCTGTTTTGAAGCATCGTGTAATCCTACCTTTGACTTGCAGGTAGCAGCAGTACATGAGAAAGGAGGTGTCACGGCTCCTGCCGTGTCAGTGTAAATGATCCTCTCCAGACTGCCTTGTGTATTAACATTCAACTTAGAAAGAAAACCGTATCTCAGCAGGTCTGAAAAAGGGGTCTCTTTTCCTCGAACTCAAAGTGGCTTGAATCACATAATCCAGACCTCTGCTCCGTGCACCGATACTTGCACCCTACGCCCCTGAGGATAGGTACAGCCCGGCTACCGCCCGCCTGCCGCTTCCCGTCAGCACAGTTTGTTTAGGTTAGTCGCGGTAGCGGTGGCGGCGGCTAAATCAACATATCCGAATATCCCCCGCGGCTGCACAAACCACGAAGGTAAGCGCGTCTTCCCTTCTTGACAGAAAGAGAGTCAAGCCTCCGTTTCCGGCGTTCGCTGCTCCGCACCTGCTCCTGCTCCGCTCACGTCCCATACAGCACAGACACCTGAGACTCACGAGTCTCCCGACTAGCCACTCCCGCTAGCCGCCATGTTCTCCGTGGTGTCCCCCGCAGACCTACTGTTAGCTATTTCTGCACTGAGGACATAAGCCCGGAAGCCTGTAGTAGATCTGCGAGCTGAACCTGCGGGGCCACAGCATCCATAGTTGAGGCAGCTGTCGGGTGCCTTTTGGATCTTTTGACTCTTTGGACTTTTCCGGAGTGTGAACCGGAGCGTGCACCAGAGCAACCGGAGAGCCTGGAGCCTGGAGTTTTGGAGGCTAACTGACCAGGCAGCATGGAGGTAAGTGGCAGTGGCGAGCGCGGCAACCATTAGAGGTAGTTGCAAAGTAAGAGCCAAGGGTGTGGACCAAGGGGCTGCCTGACTAGGTCTCCCAGCCTGCGGTCCCCCTGTGTGCTCCGCTTGCCGCCGCCCTCTCCCCCCTGTAAAAGAGGCTGCCCAGTATAGCACTGCTCATGCAGAGAGCTAGTAACTTTCCCTAGACTCACACAATAAGCTCAATTTGCTCAGGGCCCTTACAGGGGACTCACCTCAATAACCAGGAATACAAGCAAGTGGACCCTACCACCCTCCCACATCACATAGCCCCAGCTTACGGTGCCTAAAGGTGTGTAAAGGATGAGGCTTAAAAAAAATCAAGACAAGCACAAAGGAGGAGGAGGAGGTGGGGAGGAGGCGAACCCTGAAAACACGGCACTAAGAAGGACAACTAGGAGTACTAAAGGTACCAACTTCCAAAATTCTCAGGACTCAGTCCCGGGCAAAACCCTCCCACAGGGTCTCATCACCCATTTCTTTCAGGCCCCCAGTGGCCTGATAGCCACGGACATGAGTCTACAAGGACCCGAGGGTAGTGGCACATCGAGGTTGTCAATATCGAAGCAAGACCATTCCCGCAGTTACTCTTGCGAGCCCGCAGACTCTGGAAAAGCCCAAAGCCCGGAAGACGCTCGAAGCAAGGAAGTTCTACCTCATTCTACTGTCAGAGGGAAAAGCCCGTTAAGGATCCTAGCTGAAGTTCACAGGAATGCCTCCGAGGGTGTACAGGAGGAGATAGGTAGCGCAAAACAAAAGAGGGGCACCATACCCTCTCCCCCAATGAGCCCTGGGACGCACCTGTGCACGTCAGTTACACCCCGGGCAACAATGGAGACGACCACTCCGGGTATGGCCACGCTAACGGCCACGCTAACGGCATCGTTCCTGCAAAAACTAGAACACTCAATAGAGCGTACACTAGAAGATACCCCCATACACCCAGACAGAATTAATCCCAGGAGATCGCAGCAGACGGAGGCATGGAGCCCCCTGGGCCTAACACAACAACAAGACTCAGTCGATGAGGTCACGGTCAAAGAACTAAACCTGTCCATAATAAGAGAAGTGCAGGACACCATGGCCAGGGCCTTATTGCGGCAGTCCACGAAGATGGAGGTTCAAGTTGACCTCCTGCACTCAATCGCCCAGCACTTAGTGCACCAAGATGACAAACTAGCAAAATTAGAGGTGCTATTTGAAGCCCACGCGGTTAACATCAACTCTGGTGACGCCATTATAGAAAAATGGGCAAGCCTACCCGAAGTTTTAAAAGATATGCTCACATTAGCCAAGGGCCTTGGAGAGAGGTCCCCACAAACACAGTTGACTCAAAAGCCACCAGCTTTGATGAGTGCATGATGTACTGAACGACCCCTGCACCACGGTCAGCAGCTCACCAAAAGGTTCGTTGGCCGTGCCATGCAGCAAGCTCACCATGCCAGAACAAGGAAGCGGGGACCTTGTGGTTTTGGACCCTGACACCGAAAGCGACGACTCATCCGTCAGCATTCCTCTCTCGGAAAAGGCCAAATGCGCATCGGCTGGTGCAAATGCACCGCTGTCACGGAGAGCAAAAAAAGACTAAAGAAACAACTAAAGAAACTTAAAACCAAAAGCAGGATCATACCACCAGCCATAATAACTTCCAGCGCCACTATAACTGAAAGTTCTCTCAAAACACCTTTTCCTATCTTCACCCTAAACCGTGCACTGAAGACTGTTAAGCCAAGTGATGTACCACCTATCCCTTGTGTGGCCCCCAGGCACACAATCCCTCCTCCGGAGGGCTATTGTAATGTGGAGGTTCTTCCACGGCCCTCACAAGTGGTTTCCGGAGGACTTTCCAGCATCAATGGTCCAACTGGTTGGGCCCCCCAATATAGGATAGCATCAACCCGCCCACTGTATCTGGGAGCGCAGCTGGGACTGCCCTGTCTGGTAGGTCCACCAACTGAGGCATCAGGTAGCCAGAAATTAGGAGCCATATATAATAACCCCCCACACCCGAGCGCTTTCAACGATGAGCAGCATGGACAGTCAAGAGAGGCAAGCCCCCCAATTACGATCTCAGACAGACAGTGCCCAGATGACCGCCACACAATCACTGCACATCCAATTCATCAGAGGCATGAGTCCCCTGGCGAAGGGGCACAACGGCGCTCCCCAGAAAATAATAAGCCACCAGTTATTTACGAGCTGCTGTTCACCCCCAGATTTACAGCCACGGGCTCCTTTGACATTCTGAACAGGTCAAACATCGTACGACTCTTCGGCCACATTGACTCCCTGGCACACATCACCTCGGGGATGATCGAATGGGTGAAGTTCAAGAGCCTGGAGACAGACACCCATGGTGATTCCACCATAGTCGGACTAGCAAACCAGCAAGCCCAAAAAGCTGTCCTCCATGAAGCCTTGCAACTGGCAGATTGGGGTATTGAAGTCACCGCCCCCAGGGTTCCAAAATATCCGCACGTCCTCAGACCACATTATGGCCTACAACAATCCATCTCTGTTCTCAAAGGCACAAATTCCACAAGTTATGATGGGGGAGTGAAACCTGGGAGGCCTAGATCCCCGCTAAAAATAAAAATCTTGGTAAAAGAAAAACAGCGCATCGAGCAGCGTCCTCAGCAAGGACTGGCCCCCCCAGAGGACACATGGAGACGGGGCTTCTAACCCCTCCCACTCATATGAAAACACCAGTCGCGCATGCCCATCAAGAGGCCAGGATCGTAACCTTAGCATCATCTCATGGAACATTGCAGGGTTAAATAACATCCGCAGGGTTACTGCCACCCATGACTATCTCGCACAGGGGGACATATTATGTATCCAGGAGACCTGGGCGAGGTCCACCTCTCCAATTGCTGGCTTCCACGAATACTTTAAATCAGCAACCAAAAGGACGATCTTTGGTCGCCCGTCAGGGGGTCTGTCAATCTTCGTAAGCCATGCCTGCAAATTTAACGTAAAAGAACTATCTCTGGAGCCACCTGACCTACAAGCTATCTCAATAGAAGGACTGAGAGCGGACCAAACAACCCGCCCGCTTTTATTAATCAACTGTTACCTCAACCCTGCAAAACTTCACTCCCCACACTGCTTGGAATTATTCACCACCGCCCTGGAAGATCTATTAATAAGCCGCTTGCACCACGATGTAATCATAGTCGGTGACTTTAACCTGAGAGGCCTGGACCTGCTATCCATGACTACACCTAGCAGGAAGTCAGCTCAACTGATTGAACTTTTAGCAAATTAAAACTTGCAATCCACCCACGGGATACAAAAAACGCGCAACTGCGCATGGTCCGCCCACCCGACCTTCAGGAATGTCTCCACTATAGACTATACCTTTATCAATGCAGGACTGGCCAACAAACTTCGCAATTTCACTGTGGACGACAGAGCCGAAAGCGACCATAGGCCCCTTCGTGTCACATTCAACCTGACACGAGAACAGGAGGACCCCTACGCCGCAATTGGTATGACCACAGGCGAAGAACACCATTTAGTCTTTAAACGAATAAAATGGTCGACCAATCTTAGCCACAGACTTAATGCATTCATAGCCAATAGGGTGACAGTACCAAGTCCACAAGATAGTATAATACACCTATGGGAAACACTGACCAATGACTTATTGAAGTACCTGGGCAACAATCACCAATCAAGAAGCGGTCAAAAAAATTTCATCCCAGGCCACCAAAAAACCTACAGTCTTAGGCTGGCTAAGCAGGCGCTTAACAAGGCAGTGAGAGCAAACAAGAAAGGTATCTACCCGCCAGGGGGGGCCCCCATTGCTGTTTTGCGAGCGAAGTACAAAAAGAACATTTGGGATTTGAAAAGAAAACGGACCGATCAGAACTGGTTGACAGTGTTTTCCATAATCAAAGGCAAAGATAATAGCAAGCTCTGGCGCTACATCAACAGCTTGTCATCAGGAGGCGTACACAAGGTTAACAGTGTTGGAGGAAAAGTTTGGGAACAGTATGCAAAAGGGCTGTACACCTGTGAGCCAAATCGGATGTCTCACTGCATATCCGGCTGGTCCAAGGTGGCGGCAGCTACCATCAGCTCTGAAAGTGACCCGAATGAAGAATCAAGTCCGACAGGAGCTGGAAAATTCTCGGAGGCGGCGATTGTAAAGCACATCAAAGCCATCAGAACCAATGGTGCCCCTGGACCTAACGGGATCCCCGCACAGGTTTTTAAGAAAGATCCTGCATTCTTCGCTTCCAAACTTACTCCTCTATTTAACCACGCATTCGCAACCGCAAGCCTGCCATTTTCCTGGAAAGGTTCAATCCTCTTTCCTATACATAAAAAAGGTGACCACTCTAACCCGGCTAATTACAGACTGATAGCCCTCCTTGACATTGAAGCTAAGGTCTATGCCCGCCTTCTACTTCAGGACCTGGAAACTTGGGTGGATAAGAACGGCATACTCCCGCCCTCACAGACTGGCTTCAGGGCTAACTGTTCTACGCTGGATAACATCATAGCGCTTTCGTACCTCGCTAAGAAGGCCAACATGCGGAATAAGCCGCCCCTGTTCTGTTGCTTTATCGATTATTCAACGGCCTTTGACCGCGTGAACAGAAGCCGGCTCTGGGCAAAACTAGAGTCTTGGGGGATCCCTAGAGATCTTCTAAAGGCCATAAAAGCACTTTACGAGGGGACCTGGGTTAAGGTGAAACTAAGCGCCACATCTGCAACCTCAAGAATTGCCACTAACTCGGGATTAAAGCAGGGGTGTGTCCTGGCCCCCCTGCTTTTCAACTTGTACACTGCAGACATGGGGCAAGCCCTGAAAGATGCCAACCTAGCACCGCCCAGACTGGGGAAGCTGGTTCTGGGCACGCTCCAGTATGCAGATGACACAGTAATTATGGACCACACCAGGTTAGGCCTCCAAAGAGCCTTAAACAGTCTCGCCACGTATAACAAGGAGAACGAGCTACTCATTAATGTGAGCAAGACTAAGATAATAATCTTTGGCAAACATCCACACAAAACAAAAGCTTCATGGTCTCTGGGGGAACACCGTATCACCACGGCCCCATCCTACAACTACCTGGGCACATGGGTATCAGAGAGGGCCACTGCATTCAAACGTACAGTTTATCAATAAAACAATATATACCTTACCCGATAACTACACGAACGTATGGCTGCAGATGTACCCGTCTGCTTCTGCAAGATCTCCTACTAGATCTCGCGCTGTAATCTAACAGCACTTGTACAATACGGACTTCGAAAACTTTTGTATCTTTGAACATTCCGATTTGCCATACTTCATCCCTGAACATCCTGGATTACCCATCCATCATCCTCATCCTTTCTTCTACATTTCCGATCCTGGAGGATTGAGATTTTCGAAACGTTGTTTTAACCTACCTACAAGTCCTGGGCCCTGTCGGGATGGAATTATCACAGACAGAGAGACTTCAGCTATAACACCCGTGTGTTTTTGAGCCCTGAGGAGTCGCAGGATACTTCCCTTGTGCGACGAAACACGTTTCAGCTGGCTTTGCTTGAACATTAAAGATACGATGATTGGAGGAACCCACTCCAATGACACGATTTTGCTTTTCTTATCATTTGTTTAATAGGCTTTGTGTCCTTTGCTCCTTTCTGTGTCCACTTGACACAACCAATGTATATATGAGTGTGCATAGGTGAATTGTTTTGTTTGTACTTTACAGTGGTGCCTGCTGCTATTACTGGACCTGGGGGGGTTATAGGGCTGATCCCCTCCACCTCTTTGCACCTCACACTACCTTTGAATTCAATCACACTTAGCGCAAATTATTAGCTGTGCGCCCTTTCTTCCCCTGACTTAAAAACCCTTTCTAGACCCACAAAAAAAATACCATTTACTAGGGGCTGACAGGGGGCCAGAGATGCCAATTGGATATTTTGTTTCAGCATAGTTTTTAGGGAAGGAACACAGGCCCTGGGTACCTGATTGGCAGGGACCCAGGGCACACTCAGTCCAAGCACACCAGCAGTTCAGAAAAAAGTGGGGCCATACCAAGGCAAGAACGATGGCACTTTCTCACAGCACACTATAGTTTTCTTGAGCTCCACATATTCTATAGAAATTCAATTGTGCACATTTCTTTCCACCGTGATGTTATCTCAAGGTATTAAGGATCTTAACATTTAGACTCTTACTATTCTGTTCTTACATGGTTCACAACTCCTGGATCTTTTCTGTATGTATCTTTCCAGCTATATTATTTAAGATATCCTTATTGCTATGTCATGTATACTTTTAATGCTTAGGTTTGGGCATTGAAACCTAGTCCCGTTGTTGTTTCTTATCTTTTCAGTGTTTACTGAGACGGAACCCTGAAGAAGGCAATGCCGAAATGCGTGTAGTGCTAACCTACCACCAGTTTCATCATTCTATTGTGTCAATTGTCCATACAGGATAGATGGCAAAATAGTTTACGATGATTGATATGAATTGTCAGATTCCAACAAATCAGAGTTAATAACTAATTATATATATCAGTTATGTATATCTATTGAATTGTTTCAGAACAGTCACAACGCCTGTAGCATATTTTTTCTCCTAACATCTGTACTGTATAAAATCTTCAATTATGTAAACAATTACCATTAATGACACATTAATGTATTTTAAACCAAAAAAGTTATATAAAAAAAACTATACATATATGTTTATATACAATAAATTCAATAATATCAAAAGTTTGGTATAATTGTTCTGTTTGGTGTTCATTACGTATTTGATTTCTTTGCCCAAACTAGCATATATTTTACTGCCTTGCCTTAGGCTTGTTTATTTCAAATAAGCTTCACACACTGCATCCATGACAGACCCCCATCCACTCCCTCATATGGCCACAAAATGTCAGTTGTATTGTAAAACGGCAGGCCTTCTTTAGCCCTTCCGACTTTGCCTCTTTTGTTTCTGCATTAAAATATTTCTTGAATTTTACTATTGGTGTTGGAGTCTGCTGCCAGGTTTGTTGCAAGAGTGCAAACTCATAGTGCAGTAGAAATGATGGAAAATCATCCTCATCCACCTTTGTGTCAAGTCTGTTCAAATTCCAAACCCAGATTCTGCAAGAGTGATTCTGGGATCGGGCTTTGGGGCCAAACCACTCTAAGTGAGATTATTGACTTTGTATTTGTAGACCTTCCCTAGCTACTGTGGGGTGCTCTAGGTTGACTGTCCCTTCAACATACCTGTTATTGGCAGAGGTGGGAGCAAAGGGGTCGGATAGCGAAATTGCGAAGGTTTCTCATGTCAATACCCCAATCTGATAATTTTTCCCTATAGGACCGGACTAGCGATGCAGTGGTTTCATCGGACTAGATAATGATGGTAATGTAATTTCCTGGATGCTCAGGGTTAGGTTTAAATTTGACCACTTCTATGTTGATAATATGATGCAGGCCTTGTACTGCTTCAAGCAACCTTAGCACTGCTCTCTGATTTAAAATGTTGAGGAGACCCCTTGATTTATATTGGGGTATGATTTAAATTGTTGTGCTATCTTGGTTAGAAATGCTCAGCCCCTGACACCATTCCTGAATCGTGGTGATTGCCTAAGGGTCCACTGGTGGCCGCATTCATGGTTGAGAAGCTTGAATAGCAAATGGGTTCGTCTTGGCCCCTCTTTGAGTTTCTGTGTACGAATCCATTACAGTGACCCTTCTTGGACCGTTGTTTTCCCCTACTGAAGAGGGATGCTTGTTGAGTGATTTTGGTGGGTCAGGATTACTGGCCCATACGTCTGCAATATTCAAACCTTTGTGAGCCTGTTTTGAACAGGACAACCCCATCTAGTTGGAGGTCCTTGTCCTGTATTTGCTGAGGAACTGCACAGTCCGTCACAGAGCTTGGTCTATGGGGTCCCTGTTTTATTTCATGTACTAGGACTGCCACCAGAAGCAGAACCCTGGTCTGGTTATCCTGTGGTGCCGTTTTGGAGATGGCGATATGTGATGGTGAAGGAAGCCCTAGGACCTTTACCGATGTTCCTGCTTTCCCTGTTGGGCATGGCACTGACTTTACTTGCTGTTTGTCTTCGACTATAGGAGGTGGTAACTCCTTCAATAGGGGTGATTTGATATTACAATCAATCCCATGGTCTGCCTGGGAAGTAGAGTTGTACGTTTTACAGGTGTTTGTTATAAAGTCTATAATCTTGGCTTTTCTTGGGCCCAGCAGCTTAGAACAAAGTGCAGTTGATGTTTGGAGGACAAACCTCCCTGCAGCTCCTCTCTAAGATTGGAGATGTAGCTGGAGCAGGATGGTTGAGGTTCAACATTGGCTTTTCCTTCACCCCACCCCTTGTTTTTTATTGGCCTGGGGCCTGATCTTGTTGCTTGGCAGTGAGCTGGACTGGTTAGTCAAGGTTCAGCAGCCCTAATTTGTTGAGTTAAGGATGAGTGAGAGAAATATATGGCTGAAATCGAGATGGGAGAGCTTCTCAGGATGCGCAAGTCGCACCTGATCCTAGTCAGACTGCTTCCACACCAGTCCCAATCTCTATCCTTGACTACAGCATCTAAAGATGTGTCACACCACCTGAATCTAGTCTGGGTAGTATGTTCTTCTTATTAGCCTCTCACTTTAGAGCAGCTCTTGTGCTTTTTGCTCCTGCAATACACTGTATTCTATGCACCTAACTGCTCCCTTAGCTTCTTTAGGTCCCCTACTGGTTCCTGGAAGCCCCCACTAGCTCCTGGTGGGGTGGGCTGGATCTTTAGCTGGAGACTATAAGCTGAGGCCTAAGGCACTGGAGCGGGTGAGGAACAACCAACTGTATGAAGAAAACCCCCAAACCTCACCACTTGCACATTACCAAAGGCTCTCGAGCCGGTGCAAGCAACAATCAGCAGATCCTTGGTATGCTAGAGGATTTATGTGGCCTGCAAAGGCTGCAATCAGCATGTCCTTTGGTGGCTGGGGATTGATGTAGCCTCTAAGGGCTGTGTAGAGACATTCATGGGGCTATTGCTGGCTAAAAAAGGCAAAATGCTGCAAGCAGTCTCCAACAACTGGACGATACTGTCCTCTCACTGCTGCACCCCTTTTCCAGTTTTGACCAGGACTTCCATATCTCACCAAACTCCTGCCGAACTCCAACTTCAGGGCTCAATATGATGCGATGGTGATCGCAGCAGCCACAGTTGAGAGTAGTTAAGAGCAGCTAAAAGCTGGTGTCACCTTCTTTCATGCACCCCAGATACATGGCTTGCATCACAGACGTCACAAGCACACCAACACAGTGCCCTGCTCTGCTTCCCTGCTCCTTGGCTCAGCTTTAAGATTTGCTGTGGCCATGGCTGCGTGGATCTGGGGGCCCGGACTGTGGTTTGCGAGCAGTGGGCTGCCGACTGAGGTGGTCGGTGTTGATTATGCTGCTTTTCAGGGACACACTAGCTGCTGTGCCAGTGCTGTACTGGTGCTGCCTACCTACACGCTTCCTCGAGATGCGGGTCGCATTGCCACAGGCATGAGCACTCCAGCGCTTGCAGCTTTGCAGACGTCACAGCGGTAAACAAAAAAACAGAGGGCCTGACTGAAAGATACAGCTAGGGACAACTACATGCGGCGAAGTCATCAAACAGATTACATTATTTTATTGAACCATTAGCAGATCACTATTTTACCACCTTTTCATTCCACACATAAGCAAGAGAACTGTGATGTCCCCATGGGTGAATCCTGTCCCACTGCTTTCCAATCCATCCTTCTACAACACCTAGGAGTCAGTTTCTTCTGTATCTATGTGGAAGACACTTTATATTAACCCCTTCGATGCTCATGACGGAATGGTTTCGTCATGAGCATCGGTGCCCCTGTGCTCATGATGGAACCATTCTGTCATGAGGCCAGGGGCACAAAATCCCTCTGCTGCAGACAGCAGAGGGATTTCCTTCTCTCCCCCAAAGCCTTGGGTGCTGGGGAAGAGCTTCCCCAGCTCCCGAGGACCCCTCCCTGGTTTCTGTACAATGACGATCAGCGCACACGTCGCGCTGTCGTTATTGCACAGAAACCACAACTGAAATGAGCCTTTAGGCTCATTTCTGTTTCACTTTCTATGTGCTCAGGGGGATATCTCAGCCCCCCAGGCACGTAGAAAGACGGGAGAGGAATCATTGCAATGGGGAGATTCTCCCCAAGCAGGGATCCACCCACTAGACACCAGGGAGGGGAGAGCTGCCCCTTGGGCAAGGGCTTTTACTCCCCCAAATACATTTGACGTGATTTAGTCTAGTGTCCCCCCCCGGGGGCAGATGGGGGCAGTAGCCCTCAATCGGCCCCCAGGGGGGGCAAAAAACCCACTAGACGCCAGGGACCTTTTTTTCTGGGCACATACATTATTTGGGTGGGGGCTGCCCATAAAGGGCATGTCCCTGCCCCCACCCCGCAAAATTTACAGCCTTTATGCCCCCCTGGGGGGCAGTTGGGGGCAGTAGCCACCAATCTGCCCCACAGGGGGGCAAAAAGCCCACTAAACGCCAGGGATTTTTATTGCTAAATTGAATTAGGGTGGGGGCTGCCCAACATGAGCATGCCGATGCCCCCACCACCGTCCGCAAAAATTACAGTCTTTCTGTCACCCCTGGGGGGCAAAAAGCCCACTAGATACCAGGGATTTAAAAAAAATTATAATTAGTGGTGGGGGCTGCCCAATATGGGCATGCCCATTCCCCATCCCCCGCAAAAATGACATCTTTCTGACCCCCCTGTGGGGCAAAAAACCCTCTAGGCACCAGGGATATTTTGGGGCAAATCTGAAATTGGGTGGGGCTGCTCAAAACGGGCATGCCCATGCCCCCACCACTCCCCTGCAAAAATGACAGCCTTCCTGCCCCCCCCCTGGGTGGAAGATGGGGCAGTAGCTCCCAATCTGCCCCCCCCGGAGGCAAAAAGCCCAATGGATGCAAGGGATTTTTTTGGGGCACATTTTTATTAGGGTGGGGGCATTGGCATGCCCATTTTGGGCAACCCACACCCTAATAATAATTTTCTCAAAAAAAATCCCTGGTGTCTAGTAGGCTTTCTGCCCCTCCTGGGGGGTAGATGAGGACATTAGCCCCCAATCTGCACCCCCGGGGGGGCAAAAATCCCACTAGTCGCCAGGGATTTTTTTGGGCAAATTTGAATTAGGGTGGGGGCTGCCCAGCCAGAACGGGCATGCCCATGTCCCCACCCCCTCCCTGCAAAAATTACAGCCTTCCTGGCCCCTGGGGGAAGATGGGGACAGTAGCCCCCAATCTGCCCTCCTTCGGGTAGGCAAAAAGCCCACTAGACGCCAACGATTACTTACGCTGGCTTTTTTAGGCTTGGGGGTGGGGGCTGACCAGAATGGGCATACCAATTCCCCCACCCACTAAAAAAAAAGCCACAGTGTTTACGCACCCCTTGGGGGCTTATTGGGGAAACCCCACCCCCGATATCTCCCCAGGGCAGCAGAAAGCTGACTAGGCACAGATGTGTTTTTAGCAATATGCCTATCTGTGGATTTTTGGGCCCTAGCGCAGCAGGCACATAGAGAAACCTAGCAAACCTGTACAGTTTTTTAAAACTAGACACCGAGGGGAATCCAGGATGGGGTGACTTGACTGGCTCACACCAGGTTCTGTTACCCAGAATCCCTTGCAAACCTAAAAATGTGTCCAAAAAACACATTTTCCTCACATGCCTGTGGTGGAAAGTTCGGGAAACTGCGAGGGTCCACAATATTCCAGTCACCCCACGTTCTCCAAAGTCTTCAGAGAAAAATGGTACATCACTTGCGTGGGTAGGCCTAGTGCCCGCGATAGGAAACGGCCCAAAACGCAACGTGGACACACCACATTTTCACAGTGAAAACTGACCCTTTTTTTGCAAAGTGCCTAACTGTAGATTATGAACCCTAGCTCTGCCGGCACCTAAGGAAACCTAGCAAACCTATACATTTTTGAAAACTAGACAGCCAGGGAAATCCAGGATGGGGTGACTTGACTGGCTCTCATGAGGTTCTGTTACCCAGAATCCCTTGCAAACCCCCAAATTTTGTCAAGAAAAACTCATTTTCCTAACATTTCTGTGGTGGAAAGTTCTGGAATCTGTGTGGAGCCACAAAATTCCAACCACCCCACGTTCCGCAAAGCCTTCCAAGAAAAATGGTACCTCACTTGTGTGGGTAGGCCTAGTGCTCGCGACAAGCAAGGCCCCCAAACCTATTGAGGCAACGTCAAAATGACCTATCACTAAAACAACCTAGTTTTGCAGGGGGGTCCTATGAGTTTTTGGGCTTGGCGGTCATCTAGGGACCCCTACCAAACCCACACATTTCTAAAACCTAGACACCCGGGAGAGTTCAGTGAGGTATGGCTTGCGTGGGTCCCCCAAAGGTTTCCTACCGAGAATCCCCTGCAACCCTCAATTTAGCTGAAAAAATCACTTTCTTCTCAAATTTCTGTGTGGGAAAGTTCTGGAATCTACGTGGATCCACAAATTTCCTCCCACCCAGCGTTCCCCCAGGTCTCCCGATAAAAAAGATCCCTCACTCACGTGGGTGGGTCATGTACCCGTGACAGGCAAGGGCCCAAAACCTATTGAGGCGAAATGAGTTTGTGGCCCCCGGCTCGGCGTCCATCTAGGGAAACCTACCAACCCACACATTTCTGAAAACTAGACACGCGGGGAAGTCCAGCGAGGTATGGCTTATGTGGGTCCCCTAACGTTTCCTACCCACAATCCCCTGCAAACCTCAAATTTAGCTGAAAAAAATCACTTTTACTCAAATTTCCGTGTGGGAAAGTTCTGGTATCTACGTGGATCCACAAATTTCCTAACACACAGCCTTCCCTTGTTCTCCTGATAAAAATGATACCTCACCCGCATGGGTGGGTCAAGTACCCGTGATAGGCAAGGGCCCAAAACCTATTGAGGCGACATCAAAATTACCTATCACAAAACAACATGGTTTTGCAAGGGGGGTCCCATGAGTTTTTGGCCCCGGGCTCGGCGGTCGACTAGGGAAACCTACCAAAACCCACACATTTCTGAAATCTAGACACCCGGGGGAGCCCAGCGAGGTATGGCTTACGTGGGTCCCCTAACGTTTTCCTACCCTCAATCCCATGCAAACCTCAAATTTACCTGCAAAAATAACTTTTTCCATACATTTTTGCATCGGATCACCATGCCGCCGGCACAAATGTCCTACCACCCAGCGTTCCCCTTGTTCTCCCGAGTAAAATTATACCTCACTTGTGTGGGTGGGCCAAAGGCCTTTGACTAGAAAGACCCCAAAACATAAGGATTTAGAGTATAGCACTGAGAATTCTAAGCGCTACATTTAAAAAAAAAGTTTTTAGCCAATTCTGCACTAGACAGCCACACAAGTGAGGTATCATTTTACTCAGAAAAACAAGGGGAATGCTGGGTGGTGGGACATTTGTTCCATCACGGTGATTCCACGCAACAATATGTGGAAAATATGTTTTTTCAGCTAAATTTGAGGTTTGCAGGGGATTCTGGGTAGGGAAACATTGGGGGATTCACCCAAGCCATACCTCATTGGACTCTACAGGGTGTCTACTGTTCAGAAATGTGTGTATTTGGTAGGTTTCCCTAGATGGCGGCGAGCCCGGGGCCAACAAAACAGGCCCCCCCAAAACTAGGTAGTTTTGTTATAGGTAATTTTGATGTCTCCACAATACGATTTGGGACATTTCCTGTTTCAGTCACTTTGCCTACCCACACAAGTGAGGTACCAGTTTTATTGTGAGACTGGGGTGGACGCTGGGTGGAAGGAAATTTGTGGATCCATGGAGATTCCAGAACTTTGCCACACAGAAATTAGTGAAAACAAAGATAGATTTTTTCAGCTAAATTTGAGGGTTGGAGGGTATTGTGGGTAGGAAATTGTTGGAGGACCCACGCAAGCCATACCTCGCAGGACTCCCCCGGGTGTCTACTTTTCAGAAATTTGTGGGTTTGGAAGTTCCCCAAGATGACAGCCGAACCCGGGGCCAAAAACCCAGGTGAACCCCCTTGCAAATCCAGGTTGTTTTGTGATAGATAGTTTTGATATCTCATCAATTGTTTTGGGCCATTGCCTGTAGCGGGTACTTGACCCACCCACGTGAGTAAGGTACCATTTTTATCGGTAGACCTGGGCGTACACTGGGTGGTAGGAAATTTGTTGATCCACGTAGATTCCAGAACTTTCCCACACAGAAATCTGAGAAAAAAGTGATTTTTTTTCAGCTAAATGTGAGGTTTGCAGGGGATTCTGGGTAGGAAAACGTTGGGGGACCCCCACAAGCCATACCTTGCTGGACTCCCCCGAGGGTCTCGTTTTCAGAAATATATGGGTTTGGTAGGTTTCCTAAGATGGCCGCCGAGCCCGGGGCCAAACACCTCACTCGCATGGGTGGTTCAAGTACCCGCGACAGGTAAGGGCCCAAAACGTATTGAGGAGACATCAGAATGACCTATCACAAAACAACCTGGTTTTGCAAGGGGAGTCACCTAGGTTTTTGGCCCCGGGCTCGGCGGCCATCTTAGAAAACCTACCAAACCCACACATTTATGAAAACTCGACACTCAGGGGAGTCCAGCAAGGTATGGCCTGTGTGGGTCCCCCAACATTTTTCTACCCAGAATCCCATGCAAACCTAAAATTAACTGAAAAAAAATGTCTCAAATTTCTGTGTGGGTAAGTTCTGGAATCTACATGGATCCACACATTTTCTACCACCCAGTAGTCCCCGGGTCTCCCGATAAAAATGGTACCTCACTCGAGTGGGTGGATCAAGTACCTGTGACAGGCAAGGGCCCAAAACGTATTGAGTAGACATCAAAATGACCTATCACAAAACAACCTGTTTTTGCAAGGGGAGTCACCTGGGTTTTTGGTCCCCCATCGGGTCATCTTCGGAAACCTACAAAACCGACACATTTCTGTAAGCTAGACACCCGGGGGAGTCCAGCGAGGTATGGCTTGCATGGGTCCCCCAAAATCTTCCTACCCAGAATCCCCTGCAAACCTCAAATTTAGCTGAAAAAAACATTTCTTTCTCAAATTTTCATGTGGGAAAGTTCTGGAATCTGTGTGGATCCACAAATTTCCTCCCACCCAGCATTCCCCAGGTCTCCTTATAAAAATGGTACCTCACTTGTGTGGGAGGCAAAGTGACGGAAACAGGAAATGGCCCAAATCATATTGTGGGGACTTCAAAATTACCTATAAAAAAACGACCTGGTTTTGGGGGGAGCACCTTGTTTTTTGGCCCCAGGCTTGCCGCCATCTAGGGAAACCTACCAAACCCACATGTTTCTGAAAACTAGACACCCTGGGGAGTACAATGAGGTATGGCTTGCATGGATCCCCCAATGTTTCCCTACCCAGAATCCCCTGCAAACCTCAAATTTAGCTGTACAAAAAAAACATATTTTTGCGTGGAATCACCGTGCTGGCACAAATGTCCTACCACCAAGCGTTCCCCTTGTTCTCCCGACTAAAATGATACCTCACTTCTGTGGGTGTCCAAAGCAGAACTGCCTAAAAACGTATTTTAAAGAAAATAATTGCGCTTAGAATTCTCGGTGCTATACTCTAAGGGGCATATTTACGTCTTCTGGTGCATCTCTGCAAATCAGCAGGGATGCGCCAGAACAGATGCGTCACGTAATCCCCCCCTTGCGCCACCACAGATGCGTCGCATTTACAATGCGGCGCACCATGGTGCAAGGAGGGGCAGATGCGTGACGCATCTTGAGGGCGCACGGGCGGCGCATTGCTGGAGTCACGTCGCAAGAGCGACGCAACTCCTGCAATGCACAGGGGCTGCCCATTCTCAACATGGTGCCTCACTCCTTACGCCTGCTTCAAGCAGGCATAAGGATTTGACGCAGCAGCATCGTAAAACTGACTCAGTGAAATCTTCTAGATTTCACTGCGTCAGTTTTACGGGGCTTTCCTGCGAGGGAACGCCCACCCTGCGACAGAACGCCCACATGAAACCTGACGCAGGTTTCATGTGGCGCAGGGCTTTACAACGTGACGCATCTGCCTAGATGCGTCATGTTGTAAATAAGTCGCAACATGGCGCATGGTTTACGCCGCCGCTGCGTCACAAAAGTGATGCAACGGCAGCGTAAAAGTGTCGCAAGGGGCTTGTAAATCTGCCCCGCAATTCCTATGTTTTGGGCTCTTCCCAGTCACAGGCCTTTGGCCCACCCACACAAGTGAGGTATCCTTTTACTCGGGAGAACAAGGGGAATGCTGGGTGCTAGGACATTTGTGCCAGGACGCAGATGCCACTCAAAAATGTATGGAAAACGTGATTTTGTTCAGCTAAATTTGAGGTTTGCTGGGGATTCTGGGTAGAAAACCGTCAGGGGACCCACACAAGCCATACCTCTCTGGACTCCCCCTAGTTTTCAGAAATGTGTGGGTTTGGTAGGTTTTCCTATATGGCCGCCCTGCCCGGAGCCAAAAAAACAGGTGCCCCCCCAAAACCAGATACTTTTGGTATAAGTAATTTTGAAGTCTCCACAATACGATTTGGGCCATTTCCTGTTGCAGCCACTTTGCCTACCCACACAAGTGAGGTACCATTTTTATGGGTAGACCTGGGGAAACGCTGGGTGGGAGCAAATGTGTGGATCCACGTAGATTCCAGAACTTTCCCACACAGAAATTTGAAAACAATATGATTTTTTCAGCTAAATGTGAGGGTTGTAGGGGATTCTGGGTAGGAAAACATTAGGGGACCCACACAAGCCATACTTTTCTGGACACCCCCGGGTCTCTAGTTTTTAGAAATGTGTGGGTTTGGTAGGTTTCCCTAGATGGCCACCTAGCCTGGGGCCAAAAACTCATGGGACCCCCTTGCAAAACCATGTTTTTTTGTGATAGGTAATTTTGATGTCCCCTCAATAGGTTTTGGGCCCTTGCCTGTCATGGGTACTTGACCCACCCACGCGAGTGAGATTTCATTTTTATCGGGCGACCTTGGTGAATGCTGGGTGGGAGAAAATGTGTGGATCCACGTAGATTCCAGAAATTTCCAACACAGAAATTTCAGAAAAAAATTATTTTTCAGCTAAATTTGAGGTTTGCAAGGGATTGAAGGTAGGAAAGCTTTAGGGCGCCCATGCAAGCTATACCTCCCTGGACTCCCCTGGGTGTCTAGTTGTCAGAAATGTGTAGGTTTGGTAGGTTTCCCCAGATGGTCGCAGAGCCCATGGTCAAAAACTTATGGGACCCCCCTTGCAAAACCAGGTTGGTTTGTGATAGGTAATTTTGATGTTGCCTCAATAGGTGCAGGGCCCTTGACTGTCAAGGCTCCTTGACCCACCGGCGCAAGTGAGGTACCATTTTTCTTGGAAGATTTTGGGAAACGCTGGGTGAGTGGAAATTTGTGGATCCCTGCATATGGCCATGTCTGAACTGGGCTGGCGGAGTGAGCTAAAGAACGGTGATGGATTAAACCCAGATCAGTTGACTGGGGGTGAGTGTTTGTATTGTCAACGCTCCGTCCATCACCACCTTTGGTTTTTCCCTGCAGATTCTACTCACAAACTTTTTCTCGGGGGCCAAAATTGCAGTCTAGCTTGTGGCCGAGGGACGCACAGATGGACCTGAGCGATGGGGGCGGGGTCGGTGGGAGGAGAGGGATCAGTAGAGGCAGGCTAAAAAAAAAAATCACCCCCTTTTCAAAACATTACTAGACATTTGAAATGTGCTATATGTATGTATGTACCCCGAATAAATACTGTCAATATTTATATTTTTCTTTACTGGGATCTGTGGGTTTCTGACCATAGTTTTCCATCTTTGTCTTGTATTGAAAAGTGTTGACGTACCGTGTTTGTGGGTCCCAGGGCCGTGAATCTTGTAGCGCGTATAAGCGCTCCCAATGACGGCCCTGGGTATCATTTTTGGCCAGCCGCCGCGCTGAAAATGCAGCAGTGATGCACACCACCACCACATGCTCTTGTGAGTGGAGTCAAGTCTGGGGAGTGCTGGACCCTACACTCAATGACTCTGCTCCTAGGGTCCGCTCCTGGGCCCTACACTCAATGACTCTGCGCCTAGGATCCGCTGTGATCCTATGCATTAATTCTGACCCTGCGCTCTAACTCGGACCCTACCATACGACTGTTTCATTCTTGCCATATTCCTCTACTTTACTCCCTCATCCTACCTCTACCCACCACTTTGGCCTTAATAATTCACTTTTTTTCTGACCCGCCCCACAGCGTGGCGCTCTGTCACAACTTTACTCTTCTCCTATTGTTTTACCTTCACTGTACACCACTCATTATACCTCTCCCTTTACCCTTGGTTCTTTCCTTATCCCATAAATGCCTCTCACACTGCCCCTACCCCCGCTTTCTATAACTAGAATCTCAATCTGCTCCCAGTACCTCTCTGCTTTCTCTGTCCGACCCAACAACCTCATTATTCCACCCCTCTTCACTCTGCTTATACTCATTTACTGGCCCTTCTATTTCACTATGCTCATAGTCTGTTGTTTTGCACCTACTCTGCCCCTAACGTCTTAACCTGCATTCACTGTCTCCACACCTTGACTTTTTAACGCTGCTCCTGCTCTCCTTCCATCACACTCTACCCCTATCTGGTCACACCTTTTTGGTGCCACTCTTGTCTATTTTATTCAGCATTATTTCTCTCACTCTCCTCATAACCTATCAAACTTCCTAGCCTCTCATTGTGCCCTAACACCTCATCCTAGGCCTAACCTCTCATTGCACACTAACGCACCACTCTAAGCCTACCCTCTTGTTGTGCCCTACTGCGTCACTCAGCACCTACACAGTCATTGTGCCTGTACACCTTCGCTCTACTGAAGGTTTACTCTACTGATGAGCCAGTCCCTTTGTCCTTCCTGCAGTTCTGCTTTACACCTTCACTTCACAGCTACCCTTCACTCTGCTGTTAGCTCATAATTTTTGGTTCCATTATTGTCATACCCCTCACTATTTCCGTACCCATGTCCCTGACTTGGCACTCACCTTTCATATATATCTCTCAATATAGTCCTTACGTGTAGAGCAGCCCACTCTTCCTGTCCTTACTTTGCTCCTCCTCCCTCACGCTCTTTTTAACCTGCAATACCCTTACTCTGCGCTCATTTCACCTTGCTCCTACTCCCCCGCTCTCTTCTCTTAACCCTTAACCTTTCCATACCTCCTCATTGCACTTCTTGTTCTGCTTTTATGCTTTCTGCCAGTCCCTCTGGTTTTCTTTCTCTGCCCCTTCCTCTTTCCTCTACCGGTTCATTCTGCCTCTGCCCTCTATGTTCACACTGAACCCTTGTCCCCTCTTCTCTGACTCTACCTACTGTGTTCCAAAACCAATAACTATTTGCAGTTCAATTCTGCAGCATAAAAGACCTGATGCTACATCAGTTCCACGACTCAGACAGGTAGTGTTGAATGACTAAAAAGTAATAAGTTTTCTAAAGCAATCCACAAAGCAAGCTGAATTGCCTGTAAAGAATGTTAGAAATATTGTCCGCAACACAGGCACATACATTTATCACTCGCATTCACACAATTTCATAAAGTAGGGAAGCTGGGATTTATCTAAAATGATCCTACTGGGCTGCTACCAGGGTATATAACTTTGTATTTAAACTGTATCTCCCCCAATTCCACCTGTAAACCAAAGCTCCACTGTTGTGAAACGAGAACCTGTAGCATCCCATATGCCTAAAGTGAAGTCATGCCTTAAAACAAAAGGGTATGCGTAGCCCATGGATTCACGTGAGGACATTGCTGGATCCTTATTTTATTTATTCTGTTTACACTACGTGCCTGCTCTGACACCATGAGGAATGAAAGTCCGGGCTCTGCTTAAACCCTAACCAGGGGTCTTAAAAATATTACTTTAACTACAGAGACAGCGATGTTTTACCGGCACCAATTGAAAGATTAAAGGGGCCACACTGTCTATGAGCAGCACGTACAGGTAACACAGCCTCAATGGCAGAGTGAGCAGGGGCAGATGAGGGTGGAGGCTATGGGTGAGCATGCAAGACACTGGTTGTCCACGCATACCCTTTTCATACTTTTCCCGGCAAATGCGTCCCCGAGGAATTACAGCAGACAGAAATGGGGCCGATTTTGTGCCTGCTGATTTCCACAGGGGCCACATGAAATGGCCTGGTGGGCCGTACTTTGAGTACCGCCGTTCTAGAACTTTTCACCAAAGAAATGTGAGGAGGATGTGTTTTTTTGGACAATATTTTAGGTTTGCAAGGGATTCTGGGTAACAGAACCTGGTGAGAGGTAGTGAAGTCACCCCATATTGTATTCCCCTGAATAACTAGTTTTTAAAAATATATAGGTTTGCTAGGTTTCCCTAGTTGCCGGCAGAGCTAGGGTTAAAAAACTACAGATAGGCACTTTTCCAAAAAAGGGGTCCTTTTTCACTGTGAAATTGTGGTGTGTCCACTAGGCCTACCCACACAAGTGAGGTACCGTTTTTCTCGGAAGACTTTGGGGAACGCGAGGTGAGTAGAAGTTTGTGGATCCACGCAGATTCCAGAACTTTCTACCACAGAACTGTGAGGAAAATGTGTTTTTTTTGGACAATTTTTTAGGTTTGCAAGGGATTCTGGCTAACAGTACCTGGTGAGAGCAAGTCACCCCATCCTGGATTGCCCTGGGTATCTAGTTTAAAAAAAAGGAATGTTTTCTAGGTTTCCCTAGGTCCCAGCAGAGCTAGGATTCAAAAACTACAGCTAGGCACTTTGCCAAAAAAGGGTCATTTTTCATTGTGAAATTGTGGTGTGTATTGCGTTTTGCACCGTTTCCTGTCGCGGGCACTAGGCCTACCAACACAAGTGAGGTACCGCTTTTCTCAGAAGACTTTGGGAGCGTGGGGTGGGTTAAAATTTGTGGATCTGTGCAGATTCCAGAACTTTCTACCATAGAAATGTGAGAAAAATGTGTTTTTAAGAAAAATAGTTTTGGTTTGCAAGGGATTCTGGGTAACAGACCTGGTGAGAGCCAGTTAAGTCACCCCAACCTGGATTCCCCTGGGTGTCTAGTTTTCAAAAATGTATAGGTTAGCTAGGTTTCCCTAGGAGTCGGCAGAGCTAGGGTTAAAAAACTGCAGCAAGGCACTTTGCAAACATAGGGTAATTTTTCGTTGTGAAATTGTGGTTTGAGCTGCTCCTGTCGTGGGCACTATGCCTACAATAGTGAGGTACCATTTTTATCGGGAGACTTAGGGTAATTCAGATTTGTAAAGCAAATGTTATTATCTATTGACTTTTTATGTATTTCAGCCTTCCAAATGAAAGACAATGTGTAAAAAAGAAGTAATTTTGAAAAAGTACCGATAATTCTCATGCTAGTATGAGTATTCCCAATTTCGGAAATCTGCAAATATCTACTGTTTCTAAACTCTATATATTGTTCCTATTTCAAAAATACATAGGTGTCTTTCATACTGATTTTTCCATGTATACATTCTCCCAGAATAATTGCTATATACCCTGTACATAATAAAAACACATTGCAAGTCGCTGCTCAATTTTTGGCTCTGGGTTCGTCGGGTTCTTGGTGAACCTACACGTCCTATATATCTTCACAACTAGTAAGATCCAGCGGATGTAACTGTATATTGCTTTCGAAGAGCTATCATAATTAGAAGAAGTTACAGGTGAAAACGTTGACATAAAAGGCTGTTTTTTTCAAGGATACATTATTGCCCACTGACCAGTGGGCATCTCCATAAAATAGCAGAAACTGTCACCATGCTGGTTCCTGTCACCGTATGATAAGTTTTTTTAGTTTTTCTAAAATACACAGTATATTGATGCAGCCCTCCAGGTGTGGAGAAGTCTGTTTTCTCCGTATTTTGGGGGTTGAGGGCATTCTCCATACCCTTTCCATAGGTCTGGGGTACTGATGAACTGGGCTTCCCCAGGTTTATCTATCATTTTGTCTATCTGTCGTAAAGAATGGATATCAAGTTTTGATATTTTATTTACCTGAGAAAATCTGTGCAGAATCTGATGGTACTGTCCGATTTGGGTACTAATACAATGGGGAGTTCTATTAGCTATTGGATGCTTGAATAGTCCTTAATTATAGTATCATTCAGACTTCTTTGTCTACAGTGGCCCTCCAAGCTTCTGGTGTTCTATAAGACTTTAGCTGGACCACTTTGCCAGGCTTTATGATAATGGTATGTTGGATAACATTAGCGCGGTCTGGATTAAGGAAGAATCAGTTAGGAAAGTGACTTAAAACCTCGATCTTTTATTTTATTTTTTCCTCAAACTTCCTCATTGATACAGGCTGGATCTGCAATAGTTTAGTAGAGGCTATCTCTTCATGATGTGGTTGTGACAGGGTCCCCCATTTTGTCTTTGCATCCTTGGAACTCACCAACCTCTTTCAGTGCTATCTTCGGAGACTTTAGGTTAGTGATTAACTAGGCAGAGTTAGATTTATTTGTTTGGATTGTGAAACACTGTTGGATTCTTGAACTGCACCCATATACTGGAACCCTGTCTTGCCTTATAAGTTGTGCCATAACAACTGGCTCTTGAACATTCACAGAGATATTTACAAATCCTGATTAAACCTTTTTTCTGCTCAGCTAAGTTGTGAAACTTTTTATTTCAAGATAATATTTATTGTGGTTTTATATAATGAATGTACAGGTACAGTAAAGATATAAGGAAGGAAGATAAAACAATTTTCCGTGCAGGTATCATAACAGGCAGTTCAGATCAATACTATAGTTTTCGGTTGGAAAAAACTGCCTATATTTGGTGTGTGTTATTGCACACTTTATTTCCTACATATGTGGGTTTTAGTGATATTTGTATGGAAGATTATGAGAAACTGACTGTTAGGTGGCTATCAGAAGTAGGTCATCCTTTTTGATTGTATGGTATTTGATAACAGCAAAAGGAAAGGATAGAGAGAGGAATAGAGAGAAGGCAGGTCAGGCAAGAGGAGAGTGGGGGTGAGGGGTGTGGGGACTGGTGTATAGAGGTGGCAGAGTGCCAAGAGGGAAGGGGGTGTGGGTACTTTGAGGGAGTATGTAGGAAGAGACTGGCGGATACTATGGGTATGCATTCTGAATAAAGGTATCTTAACATGGACCAAATGTTGTCATTTTTCCTATAGTTAGTCTTTAGAAATGTGTTCAAGGAGTTATCTGCCCTTCTGGTGAATTGTATCCTTTCCCACTGGTGTGTGGATTTAGTTTGGAAAGATATTTCCATCTGGAAACAATTACTTTGAAACCAGTTGTTACAAGAATATCCCAGAGAAGGCGGTCTTCTTTGTTAAGTGTTAGTGTATCTCAGGGAGGAGGATACCCAGGGAGATAGAGGCTAGGGTTGGTGTCCATGTCAAGTTCAGAATTTGTGATATGGTTTTCCCTATTTCAGCCCTGACGTCTTTCCGAGTAGATGCATTCTAATAGCATATGACGAGGTCTTCTGGTCCTTTTTCGCAACTCCAGCATGCGTCAGAGCTATGGAGGTCTTGTTTAAATAGTTTAGCAGGGGTCCAGTGGGTAATATGCACAACTCAGTCTTTACTCTGAGCTAAAGAGGGTGTGATCTTGTTAGAGGTAAGATTTGCCCAACTATGTGGCCAGTTCTGTGTAGTGTCTGTGGGGTTGTTAGTGTCATGGAGGAGTGATTTACATTTGTTTTTTACTGGTTTTGTTCATGCAGAGCTGGTTGGTGATAGCAGGGAGTAAAGTCTAAAGGCTAAGTAGGTCTACTGCCAGAGCCCAGAGCCAAGGTGAAAGACAGTTCAGGTCACACAGCAGCTGTTTAAAGCAAGGAAAATGAAATGTTGCTCTTTTTTATCTGCTTTTTTTTCTACAGCTTACAGTGACTAGCAGAAAGAACATGTTTATTTTTACATTCACTGGATAATTAAAGAAAAATTGGAATCTTCCTGTATGTTTCTACACATTTTGAGCACCTGCATCTTAAAAAAAGCACTGGCTTGTATTGAACTATTTGTAATATCATTTTGTAGAAAAAATCTAAAAGGTTTTTGACATGTTTAGTTCTACTTTTATACTTCATGTTTGCAAAAGGCTCTCTCTTTCAGTTGAAAGAGCTATGCACCAAGGTTTTAAGTGCTTTGTGGGAAGGCGAGGGGGGGGACCATGTATTATATGAGATAAATTACCTCTTCACATACATGATAAGGATATTGCAAGTCACCTTGGAGTTCTATACCTTATAAAGGAACTCGGCCTCGTTCTTCTATATTGTTATGGACCTCCTTGTTGATTTGTAATATCTTCATAATGTACAGCCGGGGTCACTTTATCCCTTATATATTGCTATGGCTGTCTCTCTGCTTTGGGTCAATAATGAAAATTGCTAATTAACACATGAGGTGCCACACATGAGACATGAACTTGTCACACATGGGCAATATGTTCAAATGGAAATGTCACATAAATGCAGGCTAAAGGTTTGCAGCAGAGGGAGAGAAAGAACTGCTGCGTTATCATAGTCACCTGATGCAGTGCTGACTTTCATAGAAAATAATAGCAGTGAAATGACCCCGCACCTTGTAGCAAAGTACCACAAACCACCTCAAGCTTCTAGGCTACGCGGAAAAATCCCACAATCTCCTAGCCAAAACAAATCACCTTGTACACCTCTCAGGGGTGGAGGTCTAATGTCGTACAAGCTTCTGCGTTTGCCTCTTTCTAAGCACCTCTCTTACCCAGTGAGCTTAAAAAAAGACTGTCTAATTTTTCTGCCTCTCTGAAACAAGGCACCAGTTTTGTCGCTCCCACTTAGGATACAAGGAAAGGTGGGACACCACTCAATTCTCTTCCACACAAAATATAGTCACGTTGAATAACTCTTTTTCCTGCACCTTGCAGCAGCACTGCATAAGCACACCACCCAGGTGTAGGGTTCTTTTCTTTTCCTTCCCAGATTCAGACTCATGGTAGCTTGCTCCCAATCCATAATGCTCCAGTAGATTGATTGCTATGGAGAGAAAGATATAAATAGAATCAGGGTGAGTTCTAGGACATTTGGGGTACCGGGCAGAAAGGGAATGTGTGAGGCCCCTCTAATTTGTATACAGAGTAACATCACAGGAAATGATATTAAAGGAAGTGCTATCAATTGACTATTTTTGAGCAACTTGCAAGAAGCAACTTTTTTGGTGTGGATATCAGTAAAACAATAAAAACATAAATATTAACACCAATAAGATAAGTACATATAGTTTACATTTCGATTAACTGTAAATACGGTATATTAATAACACATGGCCTAGGTGTAGCCAAAAAACATGAAAAGAGCACAGCACACTGGGAGGCCTAAAAATGCTACTAATCTGACAATTGGTGATATAGACATGTTAATCACCCTGCAGGAGTTAGAACAGGTGATGCCCAAGGGAAGGGGATTACCAATAACAAGACATTTCTGAAAGAACTAGGCATTGTGTATGACCGTACACGCCACAGTAAATTTAAACTATAGTCGACCTTCCTGCTGCAGATACCATATGATGGAATCAATTTATTCCATGAAAATATCACAAAGAAACTCAAGAGACTTAGAAACAAAGGCCATAAGAAAGAATATATCATGGGTTAAGAGAAAGGCGATAAAAGCGATTTGCAGTGATAACAATATCGTGATCCTCCAGGAGGATAAAATTGGTACTATAGTAATTCTATCGAGAGACATGTACATCAAAGAAGCCAAAAGAGGCAGCTGAGTGGCAGCAGCTTTATGTAGAGATTGACAGGAATATCTACTACAAGACTGACTATCACTAAGTACTGGGCCAAACTAGAGAGGAGGAAAAATCAGGGTCTTTCGGAGCAAGAAGTGTTCAATTATCTTAAGAGTGACTATACAAGGACACCAGTGTTGTACTTACCACCGACGATACACAAGGACAGGGACACCCCACCGGGTAGGCCCATAGATTCCTTGAGAGGGAGTGTTCTCAAGAATACCTTAGGATATCTTGATTTCTTTCTGAGAGACTTTGTCAGGATGCACTCCTCTTATGTACAGGATAGTAAGGATTTCTTGAGCAGAATAGAGGGGATTGTATAGTCTGATGGTCTCTTTCTTTTGATGTTCGATGTCTCTTCTCTCTATACCAGTATTGGAAATAATGAGGCTACTTAAGCCTGTAAGCATTTTCTAAGGGTCATACCTTTACACTTTTGGCCCATACTGAAACGATTACTAACTTGATTCGGTATTGTTTAGAAAACAATGTGTTTATGTTCACTGCCACTATATACAGATAGCAAAAGGGTACACTGATGGTGTTAGACCTGCCAGCCTTAGGGTGGTCTTCACACCAGACATTTTGTTTGTTTACCTCCGGTTGCTGCTGACTCTAATTGTTGGACTTAGGACTCTGAGCACTTAACCACTGCTGACAAGTGCTAAAGTGCATGTGATTCCATCAGGGTACCTAACAGAAGGAGCAAAGGAGAGGTCAGCCTTTCCACTCCAGGCGGCCACCATCAGTATAGGGTGATGCCCTTTGGGCACCTTCCAGAGACTGGTGAACCAGGTTTTGGCTGGAATGGATGCCCTCTGTGTTGCTTACTTGGATTACATTGCTGTCTTCACTAGCGGCTGGACAGACCACCTTTTTCACCTCCAGTAAGTGCTTCAGACTCTGCAACAGGCAAGCCTGACTACAAAGGCCAGTAAGTGCCAGATAGGGCAGGGGCTCTGTGCAGTTCTTGGGAAACTTGGTAGGCAGGGGTATGGTGCAGCCACCTTACCCCTCCAAGCCAAGATACAGACTGTCTTGGCCTGGGAGCCCCCCAAAACCCAGACGGAGATCAGAGCATTCTTAGTCCTCTTTGGGTACTATAGGAGGTTTGTCAAGGGATATGGCACCATTGTGGCCCCCTTAACAGAGCTGACTTCTACGAATCAGCCCAGAGATGGGGTTCGGACAGAGACATGCCACGTCTTATAGTCTCTTAAGTGTTATAGGGGCAGCACTTTCACAACTTAATGAAGAGGGCCTAGGCCAACCTGTAGCCTTCATCTCCAGGAGGTTACTCCCCAGAGAACAAAGGTGGAGTGCTATTCAGAGAGAAGCCTATCTGTGACTCAATTCCTGATTCAGACTGACCACAGGCCCTCTCAGATGGCTAATGTAAATGAGGGGTGAGAATCAAAAACTGCTGAGGTGGTCTTTTTCCCTATGGGGTATGGACTTCGGGGTGGAAGACAGACCAGGGTTAGACCATGCCAATGCTGATGGTCTGTCCAGGGTTTTCGACCTTAATGTTGAGAACTCCCTAGAGGTTGAGTAGCTCTCCCCATCTTCAGCTGGGGGAGGGGACACCTATTAGCCCTGTCAGCCTTAGGGTGTTCTTCTGCCAGACTTTGTGCCTGCTTACCTCTTCTTTTTGCTGATTCTTTTTGTTGGACTTAGGACTCTGAGCACTTAACCCTTGCCTACCAGTGCTAAAGTGCATGTGCTTCCCCCCTAAGCATGGTAACCTTGGTTTATCCACAACGTGTATATTTAATTTACTTGTACATCCCGTGTGGAGTAGTATACCATATGCCAAGGGCCTGTACATTAAATGCTGCTAGTGAGCCTGCAGCACTGATTGTGCCACCCACACCAGTAGCCTTTCAAGCAAATCTCAGGCCTGCCATTGCAGAATTTGTGGGTGCAGTTTACTGCCATTTCGACTTGGCATTTAAAACCTGTTGCCTAGCCTTAAACTCCTCTTTTATTAAACATACGTCACCACTGAGGTAGGCCCTGGGTAGCCCATAGGACAGGCTGCTGTGTAAGTAACAGGTAGGACATGTAATTTTAAGTTTTGCATGACCTGCTATTGAAAAACACCTACATTCACTTTTCACTACTGTGAGGCCTAGCCCGCTCATAGGTTAACATTGGGAAGTCCTTATTACACTTGTAAGCTGTAATTCCTGATTAAGAAGGTTTGGCTATTTCATGTTTTATATATTTGGAATGTTAATGAAAAATCCTTTTTACTGGTAAAGTTGGATTTACCATTACTATTTTAGATATGCCACTTTTAGAATGTTGTCATTTCTCTGCTCTTAATGAGTGCCTGCAGCGTGTCTCTAAAACACGTCTTGGGTAGGTGACAGATTGACTTTGCGCATCCCCTCTAGACAGCCACCCACAAAGGAAGGTTAGGAGTGTCTGAGTACCCATCTGCATTCTGATAGCTCATCTTGGGCTGCATGGGAGGGAGGAGCTGACATCTACACCTAAATAGGCATTGTCTTGTGCCCACACAAAGGGCTGATTACCCCACACAGAAAGTCTGGAGAGTGGGCTGGGAAGAATGGGCCACTGTGGACTTCAAAGACCCTTCTTTAATGTCATCTCCTCTTCAAAGGCACAACTGGGGATAAGTACTGGGTCTCTGACCCCATCAAAATCAGGCACTTCTTGACCTGTAAAGAACCTCTGTCAGAAGGACTGCTGCATTGCTAGAAGGACTGCAATTCTGCTGAACTGCTTCCCTGGAAGTATTGCTTTTTTTTTTTTTTTCCAAGACCTTTATTGCAGCAAAGAAAAAATACACAGCCATGAGCCTACAACCCTGGGGCCGGCTGCGACAATATGAAGAACATAGCATCAAGTGAATAGCATATATCAGTAATCGACCGTATGTGATCCGGCGGTGTGGAACAGACAGTTGGGTCTTGTATAGTTTTTGTATTTTGGTGATATACATAAAATAACACATAACACACAGTTGTAACTAGGAAACTGAGACCATTAGACTCTGAAATTAGCAAAATAAAGCAATCCGAAATATACAGAACACAACCTCGGAGCGAGAGCTATGATGCACATTTTACCGGTAGTCAAGACTTACACAGGCAGCACCTCAGCCATCGAATGCTCATGCCCTCCCGCCACCCTGGCGTTTAGATAATCTGTCAGATAACACCAAAAGTCTTTGGGCCGGGATTTCGCCGGGAGTTCCTCCTCGTATCTTAAAAGTTTATCCCTGCAGCTGGCCATATCACTCAACCATCTTGATGCAGTAGGCTTTTTAGAACTATTCCAACATTGAGCAACTTGTCTCTTCGCCAGTAGTAAGGATACAACACAGAATTTACGTTTGGTGGCCTTAAATTGGGCCGCAATACCTAGTAATCCCACACGTATAGTACATACAATTACTGTTTCTAGCATGGCAGACAGTTTAGTGAATACTTCAATCCAGTAATCTTGTATACTCTGACATAACCAGGCTAAATGTATAAAATCAGCCCCTTCTCTTCCACACCTCTTACATCGGTCTTCGTCCAGTAACCCATATTTACACATGCGGGCAGGTGTATAGTATGCTTGGTGTAGGAATTTGTAATGTATTATTCTGAGATTCCGGTTGGGAGTGAGAATTTGGAGCAAAGCACATGATTGTTGCCATTCTTTCTCCGATAGCGGGACCTCGAGAACCGAGTTCCATCGCCCCATGGCTTTGTCAGTGGAATGAGGTAAATCCGCCTGGGCCGCTGTGTATAGCCTCGAGACTAGATGGGATGTATCTTGAGAAGTAATAATTAGTTGCAAGGAGTCTAAACTTTCTGGCTCATTCAGGAAGCAGGGGTAATGTTCTTTCAGAGCCCGTTTCAGCCTGTAATATGTGAAGTTGAACATCTGAGATTTGTTTTGCGCATAAGTTAATTCCTCAATTTCTATGAATTTATTCTCGTGGAATAGATCACCCAGCTGTACAATGCCCACCCGTTGTAATAGGGACACAACTACTGTCTCACTCGTGACTGACAGCGCTTGGTGGTGCGCCAAAGGCAGAGATGGGGTGTATAATGGTGATTTATGCGTCAATTGTCCTAATTTACGCCATGCCTTAACAGTAGTGTCTATCGGATTAATATCTTGGGCATGAAGGGGTTGTCGTTTATGTGTGATAATAGAAGTGAGAGGGATCGGATCTGCATCGTCCCTTTCAATAGCTGTGTGAGTGAGGTAGGGCACTTCGTGATACCAATACGCAGCGTATTGCGCCTGCGCGCAAAGATAGTATAACAGAAAATCTGGCACGCCGAGTCTACCCCTAACGCACGGAAGCGTCAGTGTCTGGAGGTCAATACGCGCCTGTTTGCCCACCCAGATGAGCTGTAGTACTAGCGATTTAATGCGACGGAAGACTTCACCCGGGGGGGTAATTGGAATGTTATTAAATAGATAAAGAAGTTTGGGCAGGATATTCATTTTGACGATCGCAATACGATCCGCCAAAGACAGAGGTAGTTGTATCCAACGTCGTATCTTGTCTTCCAATGTGGAGATGACTGTCCCATAATTCTCTCTGATCACTACCCCGGGATCTCTATGGAACATCACCCCCAAATACCGTATAGGGTCAGTTTGCCACTCCAACGGGTAATCAGTGGTCAGGGGAGTAGCCATGTCGGTCAGAGGGATAATGTAGGACTTAGACCAGTTTATGGCCAGTCCGGAGTGTCCTTCAAATTTCACGTATTCTCTCATAAGTGGATTTAGGTAAATAGCGGGGTCACGTACGTACAATTTGTATTTTGTATTTGTATAGTCCATTTATATCGCGCTAACAGTCGCTCCAGGGAGCATCTCGGCGCCAAAAAGAGGACAACCAGATGAAAAGGTAGCCTTACTGCTCAAGGAGACCAAAACCGGAGTCACACCAGTGCTCTGGCCATTGGGTCTGGAAGATTGTAAATCCAGGTTTTCAATTGCTTACGGAAATCGGATTCCCTGTCTAGTGCTCTTAGTGCAGGGGGCAGCGCATTCCATGCTTTGGCACCCAGTACCGCCAGAGATTTACCCCCGCGGGTTTTGAGTCTGAAACTTGGAATGGTCAAAAGATTGGCATTTGAAGATCGTAGTGCGCGATTGGGACAGTATTTAACACATTTTTTTCTTAGGTACATGGGGCCTGAATTGTGTACAGCGCGAAAGGTAATTGTTAGTACTTTGTGAAGGACCCTTTTGATTATAGGCAGCCAATGCAATACATTGAGGGCTTTGGTTGCTGAAGATCTTCTTGGCCATTTCAGAACAAGCCTTGCCGCAGCATGCTGTACCATCTGGAGTTTATGTGTAACCACCTTATTGGTACCAGCATACAGGCTGTTGCAATAGTCTATGCGAGAAGTGACCAATGCAATCGTGACTGTTTTCCTAGCTTATCATCCGCATATAAAGATATGTGGAGAGGTCTGGCAGAAAATTGTAAGGCCGATGACTTATACTTCTGTCTAATCCTGCATGCCAGTGGCTCTAGCGCAAGGGCAAACAGAAGAGGCGATAGAGGGCAGCCTTGTCTGGTGCCCCGTTCGATGGCAAAGCTGTTCGATATATATCCATTTACACGGATTCTTGCGCAAGGATTAGTGTAAATCAATTTTACCCATTGTACAAATCTTTTGGGGTATCCCATTCTATGAAGGACAGTGACCAGATAACTCCACTCTATGGAGTCGAATGCCTTAGCAGCATCCAGCATGACAGCCACTGCTTTTGTGGAGGGTTGCAAGTAGTGGGAAAGGGCGAATAGCGTCCTGGTATTATGCGCTGTGGAGCGTGTGGGGATCAGATTAGTCATCAGGGGCGTTAGCCTGACCGCCAAGATTTTTGCCAGGTTCTTGGAGTCAGCGTTGATGAGCGACAGTGGCCGGTAGGAGTCGCATAGATCAGGGTCTTTGTGTGGTTTCAGTAACGTGATTATAACAGCTTCTCTAAGCGTGGGGGGCAGTTCTTCCTGTTCGAAAGCGGCACCAAACATCGCCACCAGGTGAGGGGCCAGAATATCTACGTATTGTTTATAGAATTCGTTAGTGTAACCGTCTGGGCCGGGCGCTTTGTTGTTCGGTAGCGACTTAATTATATCTGTGACCTCCTCAACTGTAATGGGAGATGCCAAGTATTCCCTCTGACCATCCGATAGCCATGCAATGGCCACGTCCTCCAAATAGCTGAATATTTCATCTGTTGGTGCAATGGGACGTGATTTGTATAACGCCCCGTACGTGTCAATAAAACAGTTCAAGATGTCATGTGCCTGTGTCTTGTAATCACCCTCCTTCGATTTAACCCGTAGTATAGTGTTGCGCTTTTTGCCCTCATAGATTTTGGACGCCAGTATCCTCCCAGGTCTACCACTCTCACCGTAAGCTCTGGCGGTGTGTCGTTTATCTAGATATTTAATTTCATCCTCCACATAAGCAAGATGTTCCGTGTGAATCTGCCGTAATTCTCCTAATAGGGTGCTATCTTGTGTGGCCTCAAAAGCTCTCTCTAATTCCCTCATACGTGTTTCACGACGGTTGATCTGTTGTCTAATGTCTCGCAAAATGCCCACAGTGGTGCTCATGCATACGCCTCGAATCGTCGCTTTGAATGCTTCCCATAGCAAGCAAGGGTCATCCACCATTGGTTTGGTTATCTGAAAATATTCTTTGATCGCTGTGTGAATGGTGAGGGAGTAGTTTGTGTCTGTTAGGGCTTGGGAGTTAAATCTCCATTGAAACGGGGGTGGAGTGTAGTGTGGGACAGTTAGTGTGAGAAGAACGGGATTATGATCCGAGAGTGTCCTGGGTAGTACCCGTACATCATGAGCCCAGAGTGCAATGTTATCAGAACCTAGCCAGTAATCGAGGCGGGACCAGCTGTTGTGGATAGCCGAAATGTGCGTCGCGCCTGAGGAATCCGGGTGTCTATGTCTCCAAATATCAGTTAATGACAAATCGTAAATCATATGGTGGAGCTTCAGCTTGGCTTGTTTGTGTGGTTCGGAGGAGAGCGGTGACCTGTCCAGATCGTCAGCCAGCGCCACATTCCAGTCTCCCCCGCATATAATGTGTGTGTCTTTCAGAGATTGGAGGTGACCCCATATTTCTTGAATAAATTTGGGTGCATCTACGTTTGGACCGTATACATTGAGAAGCGTAATCCGTTGACCACGCAACATGCCAGTAACAATGACATACCTGCCACTTGGATCCTGTGTCGTCGACTGGTGTGTGAAGTGTGTGCCTTTCCGAATCAAAGTTATCACCCCTCTAGCATAGGACGAGTAGTGTGATGTATAGGATGATTCAGCCCAACGGGCACCCAAGGTGTGATGCGAGTTTGGTGCGATGTGTGTTTCCTGAATTAAGGCTACATCCACCTGCCATCTGTTTAAATAAGAGAATATCTGTCTTGTTTTCTTCGGTTGCGTGAAACCCCTAACATTCCAGGTAAGAAGGTGCATTTGAGTTCTGTTCGTATTATTAGTCACTGGTGACATCGGTAAGAGCAAGAAAAATAAAAAAAACGCCGCCCCTCACAGGGAAGAGAGCGAGCGAAGTGCCATATGAGTGGTGTGTTCGTATTACCGGTCTGATTATTTGGAAGTATTCTTTAATTGCCGTATGGATGGTGTGAGAATATACCGTGTCTGTGAGTTGTGGTACTGAAAATTCTGGACTCGTGTAATAAACTTTGTCGTAGCATGACGATTTTTATATCAAAAGACCGAGAATGGCTAGTACACTATGTACAAGCATTTTCGTCATATTCCAGTAACGATTTCACCTCGAAATCGTCATTTTCATCCTGAACCCTTGGCTTCCATTTTGTGTACAGCAGCCATTTTGTGAGTTGCCCTCACATAGGCTTATAACTACAGCCAAATTCGATTCCAAAGGACACGTACACCTTAATTGACTTCTCTGTGACCTGGGCAAGCTGAAACCATTGCCCCAGGCCGAACCTGCCCGGCCAGTTCCTTTCCCAGTGGCCGAGCGAGATAGCATCAAGGCACAACATGCCATAAACCTTTTCATCGCACACACACCCTGTCTTATCTTACTCACACCTGTCTCTGCTCCCTTCTTTATGGCCTGTTTACGATAGGGATGTGCCGGGTTTTTATTATGGGTTTCTGCAGCTTATGTAAGAAGGAATGTTGGGTTTTTGCATGTTTGCAAAAGCTAGAACTGCCCCTTTCTTTTTTGTACTGAGTCATGTAACGCTAAAAAACATATAAAAGGCCTCTGTCCTCTGTGTTCCTCAGACTACCTCATCCACTTGCTACGGCTTTTGGGTGACGTGGCCTCACTATGTTAAGTTTAATAAAGATGTCTTTTCATATTTTCAGAGTCTGTGCCAACTTCTTGTTATATTAGTAAGTATTCCCTGAGAACGAAAATTATCCAGTTCTTCAGAGTGCCTGAGAATTGCATCTCCATTGGCGACGTTTGTGATACATATATATTATTAGCATTATTACTGTGCAAACCTGGGCATGAACATAGTCATAAGAAACACATATTTGATTACACAGCACGGTTACCATCCTCAGCTCCACATTGGAAGTGTATACATATTTCAGTGTCGTCAGTCTCTTAACAATGAAAAAACAACCCCCCTCCTCCCCCCACCCACTCCAGCAACCCAATCCTGCCGAAGCCGTGTACTCTTAACATAACTTCTGCTAACCCTCATTCGAAAAAAAAAACGAAGAAACCCAAACTGATGTGGGGAATACCCTTGTGGAGGTCCGCTGGAGGTACAACTCTAACATCCAACCTAATGGATGTGGACGACTCTAGAGAACGCTTGTCGGATCATTAGTACTTAGTGTTCGCATGCGCCCTAATCGACTCAGCACAACCCGTGACACAAACCAACTTTGTCGCATGATTCCTTCTGCAGCCTTGTTGATGCCAGTCCAGAGTTGTTACCTGAATAAGGTCACCGTGCGTTTATGGATTAATCGTGTGTGTCATGGCAAACAGTTAACATAGAAAAGGAGCGGTATCCAGTGCTAAACCATTTACACCGTACATAGCTACAACTTAAACAGCGATTGCAAACGGTATGAAGCATCAGATAATGAGACTCATGTCTATAACTCAAGTACGGTCCTCGAATATGAAACAAGTTATACTGAAGATAGTGCCTACAAATCAGAATCCAACGCACTTTTATGAAGCTGGGAGCATCCTCATTAGGACTAGATACCAGTGTTCGGGGTGCATGCAATGTTCCATAGGTTCCCAGTGTAGAGGCTACGAGCCCCCACTCACTAGTGGCTGGCATTGTGCAATGGGACTACGTGCCTTGGAGCCAGAGTGTTTGGTCAGTTGCCCACCGGCACAACTACAGTGTCAAAAAGTGCATTTGCCACATAATGTGTGCAGGAGATCAGAAGAAGCCCAAGTCAAGTGGCAACGTCCTTGTCTTGATAAGGCAGTGGTTCAGTTCAGCTCCAAAGCGTAGCATGACCACCGTATCATTAGATAACAAGCGCTTCGGCAACTATTGTGGGAGAAATTTGCAGTCTGTGACATAATAAGTACTGCATGACCTTACCTTGGCTCAGAAGTCTGGTAACAAAAGTTTATCTGCAACGCTCAGTCCGAGTCTGCGTGCTGATCAGCTCTCTCTTGGGCCTTGGCTTGTTTCGTGGCTTTTTTTACAAACTCTTGCGCTGACTTCGGTGTAGCTAATATAACCACTTTACCCTCCCAGTTGACCCGAAGACGAGCCGGGTAAAGCATCGATTATGCAATATGGAGATCCCTTAGTTTGGCCTTCACCGCAGAAAATTCTCTTCTAGCTTGTTGAACAGCGACTGTGTGATCCGGGTAAAATTCTAGCTTGTTACCCTGATGTGTGATGGGTCCTTTTTCGCGTGCCAGTCGAAGAATTGAGTATCTATCCCGGTAATTTAATATCCTTGCTACGATGGGTCTTGGTGTGGCTCCTGGTGGAGGACGTGGGGCTAACGATCTCTGCGCTCTTTCAACTATGAAGACGTTGGATAGGGCCTCAGAGCCGAACAGTTCAGTGCAAAGTTGTTCCACATACAGTTCCATGCGTCCCGTGTTTGTAGTTTCTGGAACACCTGTGATGCGCACGTTATTGCGCCTTGAGCGCGCTTCCAATTCCTCCTCTTTAGCGCGAATGACGTCCAGGACCTTCTCGAAACCCGTGCATTTAGTGGAGGATATCCTTGACTCATCTGCCACCTCAGAAATCCTGGACTCCGCTGTGTCAAGGCGCTCGCCATGTTTTTCGATTTTGTCTGACATACCGTCCATCCTGCATGTCAGATGGTCCAGCTTCCCGTTGATGTCTTGCAGGTTCGCTTGTATGGCCTGAAGTATTTTTTCCATGTTATTGCTCTGCGCTGTGTCCTGCCCCCCCCCCCTTCAGCCACTGATTCTGGGGTCTTCGGGGTCTTTTTGGCTTCAAAGGTGATTTTTGACTGTTGCTTCTCTGGTCTCACCATCCTCACCTTTGGTATGAGTGATGGTATATATGCCTGCGATGAAGACCTAGTTTGTCTCTTGGGGGTCGCCGTTGTGTCGCACCCCGTGAATATTCGCTTACGCTAATGGGAACTTTGATCTGTTTCGGTAGGTTCCTGCATCAGGCAGACCAGCGCCATTGACCATATAGGACACCTCTACTTACAACGGAACTTCAGGCAGAAATCGATGCGATGCACAATGATGAACGCAAGTAGCCTCTCATTTGTATATACGATATACTGTGCACATTGCAAGTGGGCCGCTGTACTCCTGAGTTATATTGTGATAGCTATGCAAGCTGCGCGTCACTCCGGTCTTGGGAACATGACATCAGTATCACCAAGTCAAGTTATTGTCTGACGTGTCTTAGACTTGTATGCTGGTCAGGGTATCAATTGTTAGCATGCGTGTGCCCAAGCTCTGCGTACTCCGTGTAATCACCAGTCCTCAGGTCTACAACTAAGTTGTGGGCGCCAGTGTGTAATCAGCCATTAACACCGGCCCCGAAAGCCCGGCCGTGGCAGATGAAGATGTAGTGTATCATATGAAACACCAGTCAATCGGCGTATTGGGATATCCAGGCACCGGCGCCGAGCAGCGCTGCAGAGGTCGTGTGCTGGGCGCTATGTCATTTGGAAGTGGTATGTCTGGAAACACTATTTGACTGTGCGTGCAGTTCGTAATGAAGTTTGGCGCCAATATCTGCCAGCCTCATAGTATGATTCGCTATGTTGTGGGACTTGCGATAGTGGACCAAGTAGTAGGGGAAGCAGTTTGTACCATTTATTTTGGATCGTGATGTGATATGAGCGCTTTGGCGTCTGCTTTAGTCCACTTTTACTGAGTTGCTCGATCGTTTCTCGGTGGGCGGCGCCATCTTGGTTCCGTCGAGTTCACTCGGCAATACATAACAGGGCCGATCTTGGCATGTCAAAGTTATATATTAGCTATCGTGGAGCGCATGCGGGGGCAGCAATGTCTCGTGGCCCAGAATGAGAGACCCACGTTGTTTGTTTCGCAGCACTTACTGTACGATGGTTCTTGTCGGTCTGATCGGCAGTGTGAAGGCCGCCATCTTGAATCTCCTCGCTCGGTCCCAGATAAAAAATGACAATTTTGCATCTCCCTGCAGCTTCTAGGCGGTCGCCGCAGCAATCATGTTAGGCACGACACCTTCCGATTCACTTTTTCCGGCTTTGGTCCCGGTTTAGTGCATCTCCGGTCGGGTTACATGCCTTTCGAGCGTGGTCGCCAGGCGGAGCTGCCGCATTACACAGCCATTCCGCTCTGCGCCCCCTAGCGCCTCCTGGAAGTATTGCTTTTGCCGCTGTTTTACTGTGCTTCCTGTTGCTCTCTGACACTGCTGAGGAAGAGCTGGACTCTGGCGTGAACCCAGAGTGATTGCAAAGGGCGTGTTGGCTTGCCATCAGTTTTCTGAGACTCAGGGATATCAAAGTCTCATCATCTGCTCCTGTGTCTGGTCCATTAAGTGGACCCAAGTGCTTGCTGCAGTAGAACTGATGCATCCTCTGCTTGTGTGAAGCAGAACGGATGCACCGCCCCTGTTGCAGGAGTGAACCTGGTGCATCACGCTCTGAACCAGTGCATCACCTCCAGGAAACGAAACATCAGAACCATGCATCACCGCCCCAGTAGTGTGGAAAGATCTACGCATCTCCTCGACTGCGCGGAGAAACCTGGCGCATCACTCTCAAAACCAATGCCTCTTGGCTTTGGTGCTTCAAAAACAACGCATGACTGCCATTGCATCAAGAAAATCGACGCATCAACTCGACTGTGGGAACGACACAGACGCATCACTTAGCTGCACCCCACATCTCGCTGTTGTGACCAGGATCAATATCCTGTGTTCACCGAGCCGTCCTGTATCTGGCCCACGCTCCACCGCGGTCGGCCTGAACTCTTGACTTTGCCTAGATAAGCCCCATTGGCGCTTATTGCGTCTAGGCCCTACAGACATATCTATTCTTTAAATATTCATAACTCAACTTCTACTTATTGGATTTTTGTCACATTTGTCCTCATTTATTTATAAAATTATTGTCTTTTTTTATAAGCTGTATGGAGTATGTTTGTGGTGTTTTCATTGTGTTACTGTGCGTTGTGTTGCACAAATCCTTTACACATAGCCTCTTAAGTTTTGCCCGACTACTCTGTGCCAAGCTACCAAAGGGTGAGCACAGGTTAACTTTTAGTGTGTATCTTACCTTGACTAGGATTGTGGAAAGGGTGCAAACCTCTGCCAACCAGAAACCCAATTTCTAACAGATGGGCACTTGCTTTGCTTTAAACTTTTTTAACCTTTTCATAGGTTGGTGAGAGGAGCTGGTGTCCAGCGCACTAGATACTGCTACAATAATGGAACAGACTATTCTTTGGCTTTGTTTCATAGATAATTTATTAATCATGTGGAGGGATACGGAGAGTTCAGCCATTGGAATTTGTATAGAGACTTAAAATTAACACCCTCAATCTTGACTTTACTTATACCATCAGAACAGACAGGATTAGTTCCTTGACCATCCTGTGCAGGAAACCCATGGCAGGGAACAGTCTCATCCATGCTATCAGCAGCCACTCAGAAACCCTCAAGTGGAGTATTCCCTTTGGTTATCCTGAGTGGGTCCTACTGAAAGCATGTAGAGCATGTGAAAAACAAGAGTAGGGGGGACATTCACTTTCAACCCAAAGACACTAAAGACAGCGAAGAAGCGGAGACTACCAGATTGATAACTACCTACAGTAGCAGTGCAAAGGAGATAAGCAAGGTAGTACAAAAGAATTGGGCCATATTCAAATGTGACCAGGTTTTGAGAGACAGGCCTATTATAACATACAGGAAAGGGTGCTCTCTTTGTGATATGCTGATACATAGCGAAATCACAGCCTAGAATGAAATCAAATGCACTGATCTAAGAGTATTTTGGCACTGTGGTAGGTGCAAAGCTTGCAAAAATAGTAAGAGTAAGAAAGAGTGTGCAGTCCCTAATGACAAGGGCACCAGGGACATTACCCATTTTCTCACTAGCAGTTCTCAGTACTTGGTGTATGTCCAGCCCATCTGGGGGAAGATTGATGTGTTTGATGTCGTTTTTCACCCTGTGGTTCAGCCTAACATATGTTTTTACCTGTCTAACTGTTTTTCTTTTATTACAGGTAGAAAGGAAGGGAATCTCGTTCTAAGGTGTGGTGAAACCTCTTTGCAGGAGTCTCCTAACCTTTTCTTCTCATGGGCATCAGAGTGTTTGGAACACATTTACAGATAAGATTTTATTCATGTTGGAAAACGAGGCAGCATCTGTGAGGCCTGCACAAATAACATGACACATTTGTCCTTCACTGGGAACCAAACACCCTAGGGCGGCTCCTGACTCTCAGAGGGTAGCGTTCAAGGGCAGTCTGAGGCTTGCTCAAGGGAGGTGGTGTGGGCTAGTATTCACCATTTGCAGGTGCGCAAAAATAACACTCAATAATTGATTGTCCAGTCTGTACTTTGCTTTATAAAAGTAAGAGTACATTTGTTAAACAAACACACCACTCAATACTATACACCAATTTACAAATATACATAAGCTGATGGAATTACTTTGTGACATTGCATAACATCTCCACCCCTCCCGCAGGGGGGTGGGGTCTAGTACTACCACTCCCATGTATGCACATCATCTTGCCCCCAATGCAGTGAATTGGTCTTAACCTGGAGCAAGGGACCTGCGCACTGGCACCATCCCAGTGGCGACCCCCCCCTTTACCTCAACAAGCATTAAACGGGCTACACCAGCCTTGGTGACACCAGACCCTGACTGAGCATCTCCTACTGACCATACAGTATGCACCTCTACATCTTAAGGGCTAATAGGCTGGGATCTTCACCTAAGCGCAGCAGCAAGAATACATGTTTACACACACTTTAGAATGGCAGTTCTCAGCACATTTGGATATCATTAAAAATGCATTGCAATTACAGCCCCTAAAGTCATCACAGATGATCACAGGATTAAGTTGTAAATACTGTCAGACACTCTAGCAAGAGTGTATAGCCACTTAAATCTACTGTGCTTATGACATCACCTTACAAACTGTGAAATTCAGTCCCTCCTAAAAAAATAACCATTAGTAAATGCATTTCAATGTCATTACACCATTTCACCTCCAGGGGATGCCCTTCTTATGACATCTCCAACTCAGTCCTTTAATCTTTGATGCACTTCTCCATGAACCCCCAGCTGTAGAGCAAAAGTTCCAGCCTAGGAAGTGATGCAATCTTCACCGAGCGTTGAGCGGTTATTCTTTTTAAAGCCTCAAGAAACTTAGGGTGGGACTTAGCTTTGTGCTGGGGGCGAGACTGCACTTCTCCAACAGCTCCTCCCAGCACCTATTCACACTCCAGGGTGACCCTTCTCCTCTGGGGGGCCACCAAACACCAAAAACGATCCATTCCCCATGCCTTGCAAGACATTATGGGGCGCTTCAGCTCCTGCTGCTGCATAATCAATGAGCGACTCTCCCGTTGTGCCGGGGAAAGCCGCGCTGGCGCTTCGCCCCTTTCAGGGCCTTGGTGGGGAGCCCGGTCCCACTCGGACCCCCAGGTGAGCACATACGGTTCAGGGAGCCCACCCCCGGCCACTTCTCCTCTTTTCTGGGGCCCGGTCCCACCCGGGCCCCTCGCACCACTGATGGTCTTCCCTTGGGGCCCCGGTCCCACCCAGGACCCTTGCTGTCCTCCTTTGTTGGAGGGCAGCCTGGGGAGCCCACCCCCAGCTGCCCCCGCCGGCTCCCCGCATGGCCAGCACTCTTCCGTGCTGTCGTAGGAGCCGGCTGATCCCTTCCGGTCTGCCCGCTCCGGCGGGCAGACGCGAAGACTCCCGCAGTTCCTCGCGGGACCCCAGGGGAGTGCGGCGGCACTCCCCCGGCCTCCTGTTCTTCGCTGGGGCCCTGAGTTGGGGCCCCGGGCCCCGCCTCCTCTTCGCCGGGGGCCAGGGTCGGCTCCTGGCCCCCGTAGGGGTGAATCTTTACGGAGAGCGCGACGGTGCTCCCCGGCTTCGCTTCGGGCCCGGGGATGGGGTCCCGGGCCCCTTGGACCCATTTTCGCAGGGGGGCGCGACGATGCTCCCCCGCCTCCGCGTCCCTCAGCATCTCCTCACGGGGAGCGCGACGGGGCTCCCCAGCCTCAAGTTCAGCGGGGGCCAGGGTGGGCCCCTTCACCCTGCGGGGGCATCTTCATGGGGTGCATGACGGCGCACCCCGGCGTTACTTCTTTGAGGGGCAGCCCCCGGGACCTGACCCAACCCAGGGGCATCTCTGAGACAAACGGCAGAGCCCCACGCGCTTCGTCGTCGGTCTTCTTAGGGGTCAAAGGTCACCTACCTTCCAGGGGCCATATCTCAGGCCCTGGGAGTCCAATCTGCCCCATTTTCGCATCTTCTCGCTCCTGGTGGCGTCCCCCAGCCACTGGGAGCACTCTCCTTCATCCTCCAGGTCTCCAAGATGGTGCATTCTGCAGAGCGCGGTCTTCATTGGCTCCCTGCGCCTCTCTTCTCCCTGTGCAGAGGCCTCTTCTTCTGCGCCCCGGTCCTGGGCTCTTCCTCTGGCGCTGTTAGGGGCCTGGGGGTAAGTCAGGGGGTCTCTCCTTCCAACTGCCCATTGCACCAGGCTCCAGTACCTTTCGCCTCAGCAGACCACACCCAAGAGAGAGCTTCTCTTCCTGTGCAAGTACTATTAAAAGTTGAGTAGGGGGTTGGCAGGAAGTCTGTGTGTGTCCTATCAAACAGTGACACATCACTTCCCTGCCCCTGCTCCCTCCTTCTTGTCCAGCCTCTGGGTTTGTTCAAAATGGTGTTGTCCAGTGTCTCTGGCTACATGGCCTCTGAAACCCAACTTCTTTCCCCCTCACTGCCTTCCCTCCTTGGTGCAAACTGGTGCCTGGCACCCAGCGACAGCAGTTGATGGATTGGCTTTTAGCTCCACCTACCTTTTCTCCTTGGATGGAAGATCTTCGCTCTGGGAAGAAAGGTCATTAATCTAACCTGCCATGGCCAGACCCCAGCCAGGGACTCGAAGAAATATGACATTTCTGGACGACCCAAAAGCAGTACAAATATGACTTTGGACTCTGCAGAATACTCATTTTCACATCTGCTACACTGGACATTAGTGCGTTTCTGGAATCTGTAGGCTTTGTGGAAGTCATTTTAGCCATGGACCCCACATCCCCATAGGGAAATAATGAAGTGAAAACACACTAAGACACACTGATTTTCCCTGGCATGTTCCTTTCTATGTCACCACCCAATTCTGCATAAGTCCTGCCACACCATTCACTCTGTAGCTGCTCCTGCACTGCGCACTCTAGGAATCTCCCCTGTGCAGCCCCTACACGTGTGCACACGCATGTACACCCGTGTCTGCATGTAACCAGCACGGTGTCCCATACTCAAGCTGCTGTGCAGCGGTCTAGTCAAGCCAGGGGTACACCAGTAAAATCTCCATGCAGTCTCCTTCATTATAAATCCACTGTGGGTGAGTCCCAGATTATGAGGCTCCCCCACAGTAAAAGCTCAACAATTAGGTGCTCAAAAAGCGAAAAATCCGGGCGGCCCATAGTGTCAGAACCACCTTCTAACAATTAATATCTTTGGAAATGTGTTCTTATGGTATTATGATACAATTGAGACAGCAGAAAACTGAGAATGCTTGTACCACTGGGTCAATGGCAACATTGTTCTACTCTGCCCATCAGGACATGAGACCTTAGAGAAGCTCTATCTTGGGACCTTGGCCAAATTGACATTATTTGTATATTAAGGTTTGATACACTTTGAGGACTTTGGAACCATGCGGCACCCTCCTGGGGTAATGGTTTACAAGTAGGTGAATCAGCATGCATTCAGAAAAACACAGCTCACTTGGGTTTTTTATACCACATTTTATTCATTTTACAAGGTTGACAAAGTTCAACACTTAACATAACGTCGCCTGCATGGGCCATCTGTGCGAGTGCTAGGTGGTAAGTATAATAGTAACCAAAAAAATATAAGCTACATCTATTCCCGATTCCGCAAATCATTATACAATTGTGTACAAACTAAGACAAGAGTCATTGTGCATATAGTGCGTCCATATCAATCCAATGGGCCTCTTTACTGAATCTAGGGCATCCATATGCACTCAAATTTCTGCTGACCCCCAATGCTTAATACAATAGTTTACCCATTGCTGCACAGTGATCCATACCCCTGACCCACACCTGTAATGGCGGTGGCCCCTCATCAATCCAATGCCTTGTCAGATCTCTCTTGGCCACTATATATACTGTGGCTATGAGTGTTTGCATGGCTTTAGGAGACCTCAGGGGGTCCAACAGCACAACCTTAGGGTCTGTGGCCAGCGGCCAGCCCACTACCCGTGCATCGACTGGTGACTTCTCACCAGTACCCCTGGAGAAGCTGGGAGAGTGGCTGCACCTAAGACATTCAGGCCTAGGGGCTTGGCCCATCCTCCAGAGCCTCTCCAGGGAGTAATAGAACCAATGTAGGTACTTGAAATGCATCAAGCGCAAATGCATGGAAATAGCCAACACTCTGGGAGCCATTTTTCCCTCCGCCCACTTATCGTCATCAAGGGGCTCCACTTTATCCTCCCACCTTGACTTTAGGGTAGCAAGGGGTCCCATGTATTTATGGCCAATGGTTTAAAAATGCGAGGGACACCTCCCCTGCCCAGGTCCCCTGTCACCAACTTGCGTTCCAAAGACAAGCTGCCACCCTTCACATCAGAGACCAAGTAATTGATTGGCAGGTCCTACATCCCCACCCTTTTCAACATATGCATCACATCGCTCGCCAACATCATCCAATCACAAGACATCACCGTCATCTCCTACGTCAGTGATACCCAACTGATCCTCTCCCAGACATAAAAGAAAACCACCGCCAGAACAAACTTCACCAACTGCATGACCATGGTAGCAGACTCCATGCGAACCAACTGCCTGCAGCTCAACTCCAAGAAGACGGAAGTACTGGTCTTCAGCAACAAGACCCCAATGAGGCTCTAGCTTGTGGCATTTGCAGCTAGTACTAACACCCACAGATCCCGCAAGAAATGAACGACAAGCTCAACATGATGGCTCAAGTCAATGCACTGTGCACCTCCTGCTTCCACATCCTACGCATGCTATGAAAGATCTTCAAAGGGTCGCCTCAGAACAACAGGCGGACACTCACACAAGCACTCATCATCAGCGGACTGGACTGAAGCAACACTCTCTATGCTGAAATCTCCAAACAAGACCTGCACACACTCCACACAATCCAGAACACTGCTGCTAGGCTCCTACTATACCGACCACACCACACCCACATCACATTGCACCTCAAGAAGCTTTACTTGCTCCGCATTCACAAGCACAGCCAATTCAAACTTCTCATGCACACATACAAAGCCATACAGAATACCTGAACAGCGGCATACACTTTCATCAACCCACCAAACACCTATGCATTGCCTCACCCTCACAAATTCCACTTATCAGCAAAAATGAAAATGGCATTCGCTCATTCTCCTACATCGCATCCAAGACACGGAACAAGCTCCCTCAACACATCAGAGCCTCCTTCTCACTTCTTGAATTCCACAAGGAGCTGAATAGCTAGCTCTTCATGTAAGAACCCTGTGGACCACACACCTAAATACTTGCTCAGGTCCCTGGATACCCTCTCTAATCATAACATTACAAAAACACATGGCTTATAAGCCCATGGTGCTGGGATGGCAGGGAACAACAGTGCCTTTTCTAGTAGCCCTAGCACCTCTCTATCTGATCTGCATCCAGGTGTGAAAAATGTATATGCCAAGGAGGTGCATCTTGCACCAGAAGGGAATACAATTCTAAATGAAATCCCCCAATATCCAGGCGTCTGAGGTCAGACTTCTAAATGCCTATAAGAATTCTTACAACCAGCATTCTAGTTTTAGCTGCGTCAAGGGGATCATTCTCAACCAACACCCTGGGCTGGTAGGCTGACCCATCTATGGAGCCCCCTCTTCAATGCCCTTGATTTCCTTTTGGTTGTAGGAGGAAGAGGAAAGCAAAACAGGTCTTGTGCCATCACCCTCGATATTTTGACTATAGTCTATGAGGTCCTTCTTGGTTGACATGGTTGGCCTTGACTCCCCTTCCTTGACTGACCCAACGAAAATCGGAATGGATTCTCAAATATAATACCAGTTGGTCCAGGCTAGCTACTGGGTTTTAAGCAGTATCTATGTAAAAGAGCACCTCTCAGTTAAGAAAAAACACAATTGGCATCAGTGAGCAATCAAATAACTTGCTGGGTTTATCCAGCCAATTTGTGTGAATCCTACTCTGAGAAGGAGTTGTCCTTGGCTGCATGGGTAAAATCTAAGATCTTTGTGAGTTAGCCTGTCATATCAAGCTGTTTGTCCTGGCATGAAAGCAAGGCTTGTTCCAGGCCTTTTTTAGAACCCCCGGGGAATTTACCAAGGAACGGGATCCTGGTGTTAATCCTGGGGTGCTCATGAAGTGCCCCCCAGCATTGGTCTAGGACACTCTACCATGAGGTGGCCACGAACCTATTTATCCAGAGTGTGCCATAACATTGTCGAAACATAATCAGCCATCTTGCCTGAAAGAGTTCACTCCACAATCTGGGGTACACAATCTCATCTGGGAAAAACATTTCCTTCAAAACTATCGGCCAGATTCATCAAGGTAAGGAATTGCGAGTCCTTAATAGCGAATTTTAAGGATTCGCTATTAAGGACTCGCAAAACGGGATTCATGTAGGAATCTCAATTGAATTTGCGATTCCCACTGATTCCTTATTTGCGATTAGCTAATTGCTAATCGCAAATAAGGAATAACTCCCCATTCATTCCTATGGGCCTAAAGGCCCATAGGAATGTATGGGGAGTAATCCTTATTTGCGATTAGCAATTTGCTAAACGCAAATAAGATTGCGATTTCAAGGGTGCCAGGGGTGTCCCAAGGACACCATGTAGCACCCCTGAAATGTAATCTACATTGGTGTTGCGCACACACATGTCCAAATGACATGTGTGTGTGTGTAACATGCAACTTAGAAAAATGCATTTAAATGCATTTTTCTAAGTTTTCGCTATTTACCACGAGGTTTGACCTCGCGGTAAATAGCGGCCCAAAATTGCGATTTCGTAATTTTAAAATGGTTCATGAATTGCATTTAAGAAATCTCAAATAGAGATTCCTTAAATGCAATTCCTCGCAAATGTGCGAATTCTTTATTAGCGAATTTTGCATTTGGGGTGATGAATCCCAAATGCAAAAATTGCACTCGCAAAGGGCCAGATTCTCAGAATCTGGCCCTTTGCGAGCGCAATTAAGTTTGATGAATCTGGCTGTAAATCCTAAAGAGCAACACAGCACATTTTGATCTTTTTTCTCTGGCTGTTCAGACACTCTGCTGCTGTTGCTTGCATTGTAGTAGAATACAGCTTTTAGCATGGTGTCTGTTTTTCCAAGAAGTGTTAATGATAGCCCATTATTTCCTCATCCCCATTCCTCTTCACTTACTTTTCTACAGGAACCCTTTACAGGCACTTCCTTCCTACCAAAAACAAGTGTCTCCCCCTTTAACTATTTAAGGGACAAGACTCTCTAAGTCTAACAAATCCTGTTTTTTATTTTGCGTTTTCATTATCAGCACACTTCCGTGCACACTGAAGAGAGCCTATTTTATTCCTTAATGTGGCTTTGTCACTTTTTACGTTAGTTTTTATTTATTTTGTGTTGTATGTTTAAACCCACGTTTCTCATGGATCCTGCTACCTTCTTAGCAGTGCACTCGGCCCTCCTTGAGGAGGAGGCAGTGGCTTTGGTTGCTGTGTGCATAATGCCATCACCGGGGGCAGTGCTAGGTCAATCTAAAGCAAAATGCAAGAGGGCTTGCTTTTCTTTGGTACCTGATACATTCTTACAGCAAAACGGGTTTGTGCTGAGGTTTTGTACAGTGGGGTAGGCCTGTACCTATGACAGCACTCAGAGAGAGTATGAAACAGTGCTTTGGCCTGTGTTTGTGTTTTTTGAAAGAGTGCTTTTTAACAGGCGAGGAACTAAATTTCATTACAAGAACGGAGGCTACATTATGCATTATTCCTTTAATGAAGTCCAAGCAGCCGCTTACATCACAATATTAAAAGGTTCAGAATAGAACAATAGCAACACATGAAAGGCATGAGCCATCAACAATCTGCCTCTTTTAAATGCGGCTCCAAGCAGATAAGTTCATTTTCCTTCATTACCCGTAATTCATTTTTATCTCTATTTTGAAGTTCCCTAGTGTGTGGCTTAACCCCACCCTCCTTCCTACAGCCTCTATACCGATCCCCAATTTACAGAGATCTCCCTACACCCCCTTCCCTAGTCCCATCCTTGCGTGACTGACCAGATTAACCTGCCTTTCCTTTCAGCTTATGTACTATTTCTAATGTTTGAATATATTTAAAGATTTTTAGATGTTTAATCGAACCTTAATATTTTGTTTTTTGTGTAAACGATTATTCTTCAATTTCATTCTTCTTCTACTTCCTCATGCCATAATGAGCTTACCTAATGTCTTTGTTTAACTCCTGTTTTTAACCTCTTTCCACCGATGCAGGCTGCGCCCTCCAACCCGGCTCTGCATCTCTACCTTTTATTATTTCGGATTTCATCCACAAGTTGTTATTGTTTTACAAACTTATTCATAAGAAAAACATTCTATAACAAAATTAATTATAATAAGAGAGGAATTATTCTCTTGACCTTCCTTCATCTATAAACCTTGTCACTATTATTAAGGGAAATTGTCCCTATTTATCTTTCATTAAAGGGCTTTACCACTTTTTACAAGTTAACATTTCCTATATACCATGTCTGACTCTGGGTCGGACAAGGCTTCTGCCCCTACTCCTAACATAGACAACAAAGCCCTGCAAAAAATCCTTTATGAGGAATTGAGGTCCTGCATGTTTGAGACCTTAAGACACATCATGTCCTCTAAAAGGTCACTCCCTGATGAGGACGAAATCTCAGAAATTCCAAACCTCTACTCTGAAAAGATCACTGAATTAAGGGATAAAAGACTTAAGAAAAGTAAAAACATTGATAAGAGCAATATAGGAGGTCCAAGCACCTCATCAATTCAGGAAGGTCTTGGCACCTCAACTTCTAGTGGAGGTCCTCGCACCTCAAACTCCCTAGCGGCACAAATTGTCTGGGTGTGCTTAGCGGCACAACTTATCTGGGTGTCCTTAGCGGCACAATTTTGCTGGGTGTCCTTGGCGGCACAAAACATCTGGGTGTCCCTAGCGGCACAAAATATCATAATGCTCTTTACAATATGGGAGATAACTAATCTAATGATATAGAATCCTCAGACACACCTGATGAGTATGTCCTTGATCTTGATGAAAATGATCAAGAATTTTACAATCCATATGAGGAACTCCCATCATCCTCTAAGGACATTATCCTTGACCCCTTAAGGGAAGAAATGTTTTTCCCATTAAATCTGAAACACCCAAGAAGTTCTGAGTGGTTCCCTCAGGACCATGTCGCAAAATTCAAAAAGAATTGAGATCTTGTATTTTAGATACATTTAAGGAGGGTATGTCCTCTAAAAGACCCCTCCCCTTTTAAGACGAGCTCCTTTAAGGGCCAACTTGTCTCAACCCCCCAGTTATTAACCAGGGTAAAAAAGCAAAATGTTTTAATTATTCCAAGCCTTATACTAAGAGCACCATGGGAGGTCCTAGCACCTCAAATGAGTTGGGAGATCATAGCACCTCATTCATGAAGGGAGGTCCCCGCACCTCAAATTTGAAAGGTGTCCCTAGTGGCACAATTTACTCCGGTGTCCTAAGCGGCACAAATTACGATGGTGTCCCCCGCGGCACGTCTTACATGGGTGTCCCTAGCGGCACAAAATACTGGTGTGCTCATTATATTACAGACTCTGTTTCAGAAAATGAGGATGTCTTACCTGACCCTTCGGATGAATTTGTCCTTGATTTGGACAGTGATAAGGACCTTGATTTTAACAAAGAGCTTAATGATGTCTCGCCATCCTCATCTAAAGATGTCTTCTCGACATACTGGGACCATTAGCCAGAATCCTAGATTCTGCGGAAGACAGCCACATCAATAGCACCCCTCTCAACACCAATCTCATCAGGGGATGGAAGCAGAGAGCATTAATTCTACTGGGTAATGCCAACGCTAGCATTAATGCAGAAAGTCAAAGAGTCGTTTTGCTAAAATAAATCCAAAACTAACTGACATGGCGGGTAAAGAACCCTCGCAAAACCCAAAAGGTTTACTCTTTGAATCGTTTATGATGCATTGGACTCACATACCTTTACAAACTTCTTTCCCAAGAGACATGCCTCTCTCTCCAGAGCAACAAAAAATAATAGAGAAGGAGCTCTGCTCTATGCTTCAAAAAGGATACATAATAGAGGTCCCATTAGAAACTTTAAGATTTATCAGCACGCTCTTTCTTGTAAAAATGAAAGGCAAAATGTTGGAGACCTTTCATAAATTTAAGAGAACTAAACAAATATTTGGTTGACAGACACTTCAAGGTGTAGGGCATCCATCTCTTGAGGGATTTACCTCTAGAGGGAGACTGGTTAGTCAAACTAGACCTAAAAGATGCTTACTTCACCAATCCTATGGCCGAATCCCACCAACCCTTTCTTCAATTTGTCTAGGAAAAATCACCTTTTTCAGGCTCTCCCCTTTGGACTCTCCTCTGCCCCTTGGTGCTTCACCAATGTCATGAGAGCTGTTGCCTCATCTCTAAGAATGAGGGGCATTTGTGTAATAATTTACTTAGACAACATTCTTCTAATATCTTAAGAGCCTTCACAACTAGCCAAAGACCTGAAGAATGTGATGAATCTTCTAGAAAGTTTAGGTTCATCTTAAACAAAGATAAATCAATTCTGTCCCCTTCCAGATCTCTAGAGTTCATAGGTTTCACAGTAGACAAATTGAAATGTCTCCTTTTACTACCTTAAAAAAGATTACCAAAATCAGGAAGGAAATAAGACATGTCCTGCAACAACAAGACTTATCTCTGAGAGAGCTAGCCAGGATTCTGAGTCTCCTCTCCTCCTCTATCCAAGCCATCTTTCCCGGTCCCCTCAACTATCGGGCCCTCCAAAGGGTTAAGGCGAGAGCCCTAAGAACTGGCCTCTGGTGTGGAGATCGAATCTGTCTGGATCAAGAAGCCAAATCGGTGGCTCGAGAACCTAGACGCTTGGAACGGAAAAGCAATCTTTGGTTCAAAACCAGAGTTTGTTTTACAATCGGCTGTGAGCCTCCATGGCTGGGGAGCTTGCCTTCTCAATCAGAACACTGGTAATATCTGGTCACAAGAGGAATCATCTCACCACATAAATTATTTAAAACTAACAGCTGGGCTTTACGCCCTCATGAGCGCACCAAATCTGCGGACCTCTCGAATCTAGCAAAGAAACGTTGAATGTTCTATCTGGAACATAAGATCGCTCTTCTGTCTGGAATATAAGATCGCTCTCAAAGTGGAATACTCTGCAGACTGGAACTCAAGGGGCCAGATGTAGGAGAGCAAATACCGGTCGGTAACGGCCGAATTCAGCCGTTACCGACCGGTATTTGGGTTTTCAGATGTAGGGGCCATTATTTTACAGAATCGGTAAATTTACCGATTCAGTAAATTTACAGATTCTGTAAAATACCGAATCGGTAATTTTACCGATTCGGTAAATCCAAATGTAGGTGACACTCCTGAGAGTGTCACAGGCCCTTAAGAGTCGGTATTTTACCACACAATCCTATTGTGTGGTAAAATACCGAATCCAGGTGTGCATGCACATCTGTGCATGCACACTGTGCAATGTGACACACAGACATTCCCTCAGGGCATGTATGTGTGCCACATGTCACACATGCCTTTACTTCGGATGCTAGAGGGTGTCAAAGTGACACCCCCTGCACCCTTGCAATACCGAATCGGTAGTTACCGAATCGGTAAATACCGAATGTTACCGATTCGGTAATTCTATTTTAAAAATTAGCTACATCTCCCTCCTTCATATTTACCGATTCATAAATACCGAATCGGTAAAATTCGGTATTTATGAGTCGGTAAATGTCCCTCACCTACATCTGGCCCAAGATTCCTGTTAGATCACACCAATTGGAAACTGAATGTTTCCGTGTTCAGTACCCTAAACAAGATCTGGGGCCCTCTAGAGATAGACTTATTTGCGAGCAGACTAACCTTTCAACTGGAGAACAACTTCAGCTGGATGCCCGACCCGGGTGCTCTAGCAGTCAACACCTTACTACAATCGTGGAAAGGAGCCAAGATGTACGCATTCCCTCCCTTTGCCATGATTCAGAGAGTTCTTCAGATAATGAGACAGGATCAGTGCTTCCTTGTCCTAATAACTTCCTTTTGGCCATCCCAAGCATGGTTCTCCACCACTCCAGCACTAGCTTGCATCCCTCCCTTCTTAATTCCTACCCTAGAGAATCTTCTTGCAGACGTATACAGAGGAGTTCACCCCCTAATTCAGAACAGGAGTTTAACCCTTCTTGCCTGGAGAGTGTCAGGAGATCCAATGAAATCTCAGGACTTTTGGTGACGGGTGCAACTCTCCTCAGAGAGTCTTGAGCCCCAGGCACTCACTGCAGATATAACAACATATGCAGAATCTGGGTACGTGTGTGCCTGGAAAGGAACCTGGATTCCTTGGAAGCACTTATTGTTGACCTAGTTAACTTCCTTGTTAAACAATTTGATAAAGGCCTCAGCTATTGAACTATCAATTGCTATAGATAGGCTATTTCTGCTGGTCATGTCCTTGCCAATGGTAAAACTGTAGGTAAAAATGTCATTGTTTGTAGAGTGATGAAAAGCATTCGTTTAAGAAGACCTCCTAAACCTAAATATGAAAGTCTTTGGGATGTCAAACTAATCCTTGATCTTTTCAATAACTGGCCTGTTAATACGCTCCTCAATAAAAAAAAATAAAAAAAACTTTTCCATTAAGTTGGCTACTCTACTATGCCTAATCTCATGCAGCAGGGTCCCTGATGTCAAAGCCCTGGAGATTATGAATAGATCTTTTAACATGTTCAGAGTCAAATTTGAGATTTATTGAGGAACAAAGACTATTCCTGATTCAATCTTTTACCCACGTTTTGATTTATGTCCTAAACTTTGCGTTGTGGACTGCATGAGAGAGTATGATCGCAGATTGTTTGCTCTTCGCCCTCAGGATGTTAACCAATTACTTATATCCTTTGTTAAACCCCACAAAGGCATAACCTCGACCTCTATTGCTAGATGGGTTAAGACTGTTATGAGCTTAGCAGGTGTTGACTTAAAGAAATGTCAAGCTCACTCCCTTAGAGGGGTGCTATGGCCAGTAAATATCTCTGGTCTGGAGGTAAGTTGGACGACATTCTCAAAGCTGCTGACTGGTCAAATGCTAGCACCTTTGCACGTCATTATTGCAAGCCTATTGAACATATGTCTGATGTTGTTTTACAAAGCTACCAATATGCATAATGTAGCTTCCGTTCTTGTAATAAAATTGCGATTCTCATATTAACATGTCTAAGAGAATCTGGATTTCATTAAAGACACAAAGGCTGACATTATCCCTCCCATCCCACCCCTTGGTGGTCTTACAATGATTTAATGCTGTTTTTGTTACAGTTTATTACTGTACTTTTTATTAACAGTACTTGTTTCATCTCTTGTTCCTTTTAGCTTGATAAGCTTGACACTATTTTTTACATTCAAGAGATATTTACTTCTTTCTCTTTTCAAGTAACAATCCTTAACTGTGTGTCGTCTGGCCTGTGGTTTTACCTTCGTTCTTCCTTCTCCTTCATCCTGCTCAACAGAAGATCGTTTTGATGTTTCAAGTTTCATGAACTTATTTTCCTCCACATTTAAAGGAGGCAGACTGTTGATAGCTCATGCCTTTCATGTGTTGCTATTGTTCTATTTTGGAACCTTTTAATATTGTGATGTTAGCGGCTGCTTGGACTTCATTAAAGGAATAATGCATAAAGTCAGCCTCCGTGTCTTTAATGAAATCCAGATTCTCTAGTCATGTTAGTATGAGAATCGCAATTTCACTCACATAAGTAACTCCTCCCAGAGGAACTACATTTTACTCACAGAAGTAACTCCTCCTCTCGGAGAAACTAAATTTTATTCACAGAAGTAATTCCTCCTCTCAGAGGAACTAAATTTCACTCACAGAAGTAACTCCTTAGAGTCCTATAAGTCTCCTTCTTTAGTATCTTCTTCTTTGTCATCTCCTACTTATGATACAGGTGAATCCAAAGTGGGTTCACTTAAAGGGATATGATTTCAAAAGAAAGGCCTGATGTTCTATGCCTCCTCTAATCTACAGTTACCTCTGGATGAAGATCAGACCTCTATCAGCAAAGTTTGTTTCAGACTATTCAACAAACCATTTTTTCCCAGGTTTCCTGTTAATTCCTTGCATGGTCTCCTGAAAAAGGAGTAGAGAGACCTGGATAAAACTCTTTCCCTATGTTCATGGAGAGGCTTTATCTTTTGAAAAAAGGGGAAATAGACCTCCCTCAGCTAATAACTATAGACTCTTTCTATCAAATGTACAGGATCAATCAATCAATCAATCCACCTATAAAGCGCACTACATACCCGTGAGGGTCTCAAGGCGCTGGGATGGGGTGGGGGGAAGGGGGAGGGGTGCTGCTACTGATCGAAGAGCCAGGTCTTGAGGAGTCTTCTGAAGGCAAGTAGGTCTTGGGTCTGCCGTAGGTTGGTGGGGAGGGTGTTCCAGGTCTTGGCGGCAAGGTGGGAGAAGGATCTGCCGCCAGTGGTCGTTCGGATGCGTTGGACTGTGGCGAGGGAGGTGGAGTGGAGCTGGTGGGTGGGGGTGTAGAAGCTGAGTCGTCTGTTGAGGTATGCTGGGCCGGTGTTGTGAAGAGCTTTGTGCGTGTGGAGGAGGAGCTTGAAGGTTACCCTCTTGTTGATGGGGAGCCAGTGCAGGTCTCTCAAGTGGGGTGTGATGTGGCTGCGGTGGGGGATGTCCATGATCGGGCATGCAGAGGCGTTCTGGATGCGTTGCAGCCGCCTCAGAAGCTTGGCCGATGTTCCTGCATAGAGGGCGTTTCCGTAGTCCAGCCTGCTGGTGACGAGGGCCTGGGTTACTGTTTTTCTCGTTTCGGTGGGGATCCACTTGAAGATCCTGCGGAGCATTCGTAGGGTGTTGAAGCAGGATGACGAGACTGCGTTGACCTGCTTAGTCATGGAGAGGGTGGAGTTGAGGATGACCCCTAGGTTGCTTGCGTGGTTGGTGGGTGTCGGTGCTGTTCCCAGGAGTCATCCCAGGCTGAGGAGGTGGGGCCGAGGATGAGGAGCTCCGTCTTGTCTGAGTTCAGCGTCAGTCGGCTGTTCTTCATCCATTCAGCCACGTCCTTCATTCCTTCGTGGAGGTTGGTTTTGGCGGTGTGAGGGTCTTTAATGAGGGAAAGGATCAGCTGGGTATTGTCAGCGTAGGAGATGATGTTGAGGTCGTGCTGTCGGGCGATGTGGATGAGGGGTGCCATGTAGATGTTGAACAGCGTCGGGCTGAGGGAGGAGCCCTGTGGTACGCCGCAGATGATCTCGTGGCCTTGGAGCGGAAGGGGGGAGGTGGACGCTCTGAGTTCTGCCGGAGAGGAAGGATGTGGTCCAATCCAGGGCCTTCTCTTGGATTCCGGCGTCATGTAGGCGTGTTCGTAATGTGTGGTGGCAGACCGTGCCGAAGGCGGCTGACAGGTCCAGGAGGATGAGGGCCTCTGTTTCTCCGTTGTCGAGAAGGGTCCTGATGTCATCCGTGGCGGCGATAAGGGTGGTTTTTGGTGCTATGGTTGATGCGGAAAGCGGACTTGGATGAGTCCAGGATGTTGTTCTCCTCAAGGTAGCGGGTCAGTTGCTTGTTGACGATTTTCTCTGTGGCCTTCGCTGGGAACGGGAGCAGGGAGATGGTTCGGAAGTTTTTGAGGTCCTTGGGGTCCACCTTGGGTTTCTTGAGTAAGGCGTTGATCTTGCCGTGCTTCCAGCTTTCCGGGAAGGTTGCAGTCTCGAAGGAGACGTTGATTATTCTCCGGAGATGAGGTGCGATGACTAAGCTGGCTTTGTTGAAGATGTGGTGAGGGCATGGGTCTAACGGGGATCTGGAGTGGATAGTGTTCATGATCTTGCTGGTGTCCTCATCCTTAATGCTGGTCCAGGAGAGCAGGTGGTTGGTGTGGGTGGTGGTCGTGGGGGCGGTGGTTATCGGGGTGGTTGTGGCTCTGAAGCTGTCGTGGATGTCGATGATCTTGCGGTGGAAGAAGGCGGCCAGTGAGTCGCACAGGTCTTGCGCAGGCGGGATGTCGTTGGTGTTGAAGCTTGGGTTGGAGAGTTCCTTCACGATGTTGAAGAGCTCTTTGCTGTTGTGTGTGTTGTTATCTAGGCGGTCCTTGAAGGAGGCCCTCTTGGCGGCTCTGATGTGTTGATGGTGTCTGCGGGTGGCATTCTTGTGGGCTGTGTGGCTGTCCGTTGATCATTCGCGGAGCAAGTTTTTCTCCAATTTTCGGCATGTTCGTTTGGAGGCCTAGAGGTCTTTGGTGAACCAGCTGGCTTTCTTGCTGGTGTGGCTGTTAGAGGGTGACTTGAGCAGGGCGAGGGTGTTGGCGCAGTTGCCAGTCCATTGTCTGAGGTTGCGGGTGGCGGTGTCGGGATTGGTGGAGTCGGCGGGTGGGTTCTGGGTGAGGGTGGTGGTTAGCTGGTCTTCGGTGATTTTGCTCCAGAAGCGTCGAGGCATCTGTTGAGTGCGGTGGTGCGTGGTGGGCTTCCTGAAGGTGAAGTGGATGCAGTGGTGGTTGGTCCAGTGGGGTTGGGTGATGTGGTTGAAGGAGACGTGGGGGCTTGCGGTGAAGATGGGGTTGAGCGTGTGGCTGGCGGCGTGGGTGGGTGTTGTCATGAGCTGTTTGAGTCCGAGGTTGGGGAGGTTGTCGATCAGGGTGGTGGAGTTGTCATCGTTGTTGTTCTCGAGGTGGAAGTTCAGGTCTCTTAGGAGGATGTAGTCCTTGGAGGCGAGGGCGTGCGTGCTGATGAAGTCTGCGATGGAGTCGCTGAACTGTGGTCGGGGTCAAGGGGGTCTATAGACGAGGGTTCCTTTGAGGGTGGTGTTGGAGTCGGTGTAGATATGGAAGTGCACGTGTCCGGCGGTGCTGAGGGTGTTGTCGATGTTGGTTGAGACTCTGAGGGTGTTCCTGTGGACAATGGTGATTCCTCCTCCTAATCCATTGGTAGGGTCTCTGCGGGGATCTTGTAGCCTTCTGGGATGGCTATGGCGATGTCGGGTGCTGAGGAGGGGTCCAGCCAGGTCTCTGTTAGGAAAGCGATGTCCGGGGTGGTGGAGTCGAGAAGGTCCCAGAGTTCGACGGCGTGTTTGCAGGCAGGGCGGGTGTTGAGGAGGATGCATTTGAAATAGTTGGGTTCCTTGGTTGGTGGTTTGGCTGGCCGGATACTGGTGAAGCTAAGTTGCTTTCAGATAAAGTGGTGATTTCAAACCCGGTTGACAAGTTTTCTTTAAAAAAGCCATATTCTTGTTTACAACTTGGCAGGGGTTTACTCTGTGTATACCTCCAGGTCCACGGTTAAGTATTTCAAACTTGGGGGTGTGGCCAAGCAGCGGACCCAGTTGGCAGCATAGCTTTGGAGCTCTGCCGAGTCCCCAGGGTAAATCAACTTTACGGGCAGCTACAGCTTAACATGATCAGCAGAACAACAGCGATTACACCGTTGATGTGAATCTCCACCCAGCGATCTAACTGAGTGCCGGTTTGGGGCCACGATGCAGGGGAACTGGCAGTGACGTAGTGAGGCCCAGACAACACATTGCAGCCGGGAGATCGAGTCCCGATACACCCTCGATTCAAGAGAGAGGCTCGGTGGCATCCTCAATCGAGACCCCAGGAGGCTGCCACTCGTCACGGTGAGAGCCCGGTGCCTGGAAAGGGGGCGTATGCAGGCCGGTGAGATCCATGACAGAATACCAGCTGGCTGGAAGGAGGCGGGCCACTGGAAAGTTCCTGCAGTGCCAGCAGGTAATAAAAAAAGCAAAAGCCCCTGCGAGCCCCCATGAGGCTCCAGCTTGTGGCATTTGCAGCTAGTACTAACACCCACAGATCCCGCAAGAAATGAACGACAAGCTCAACATGATGGCTCAAGTCAATACACTGTGCACCTCCTGCTTCCACATCCTACGCATGCTATGAAAGATCTTCAAAGGGTCGCCTCAGAACAACAGGCGGACACTCACACAAGCACTTATCATCAGCGGACTGGACTGAAGCAACACTCTCTATGCTGAAATCTCCAAACAAGACCTGCACACACTCCACACAATCCAGAACACTGCTGCTAGGCTCCTACTATACCGACCACACCACACCCACATCACATTGCACCTCAAGAAGCTTTACTTGCTCCGCATTCACAAGCACAGCCAATTCAAACTTCTCATGCACACATACAAAGCCATACAGAATACCTGAACAGCGGCATACACTATCATCAACCCACCAAACACCTATGCATTGCCTCACCCTCACAAATTCCACTTATCAGCAAAAATGAAAATGGCATTCGCTCATTCTCCTACATCGCATCCAAGACACGGAACAAGCTCCCTCAACACATCAGAGCCTCCTTCTCACTTCTTGAATTCCACAAGGAGCTGAATAGCTAGCTCTTCATGTAAGAACCCTGTGGACCACACACCTAAATACTTGCTCAGGTCCCTGGATACCCTCTCTAATCATAACATTACAAAAACATATTGCTTATATGCCCATGGTGCTGGGATGGCAGGGAACAACAGTGCCTTTTCTAGTAGCCCTAGCACCTCTCTATCTGATCTGCATCCAGGTGTGAAAAATGTATATGCCAAGGAGGTGCATCTTGCACCAGAAGGGAATACAATTCTAAATGAAATCCCCCAATATCCAGGCGTCTGAGGTCAGACTTCTAAATGCCTATAAGAATTCTTACAACCAGCATTCTAGTTTTAGCTGCGTCAAGGGGATCATTCTCAACCAACACCCTGGGCTGGTAGGCTGACCCATCTATGGAGCCCCCTCTTCAATGCCCTTGATTTCCTTTTGGTTGTAGGAGGAAGAGGAAAGCAAAACAGGTCTTGTGCCATCACCCTCGATATTTTGACTATAGTCTATGAGGTCCTTCTTGGTTGACATGGTTGGCCTTGACTCCCCTTCCTTGACTGACCCAACGAAAATCGGAATGGATTCTCAAATATAATACCAGTTGGTCCAGGCTAGCTACTGGGTTTTAAGCAGTATCTATGTAAAAGAGCACCTCTCAGTTAAGAAAAAACACAATTGGCATCAGTGAGCAATCAAATAACTTGCTGGGTTTATCCAGCCAATTTGTGTGAATCCTACTCTGAGAAGGAGTTGTCCTTGGCTGCATGGGTAAAATCTAAGATCTTTGTGAGTTAGCCTGTCATATCAAGCTGTTTGTCCTGGCATGAAAGCAAGGCTTGTTCCAGGCCTTTTTTAGAACCCCCGGGGAATTTACCAAGGAACGGGATCCTGGTGTTAATCCTGGGGTGCTCATGAAGTGCCCCCCAGCATTGGTCTAGGACACTCTACCATGAGGTGGCCACGAACCTATTTATCCAGAGTGTGCCATAACATTGTCGAAACATAATCAGCCATCTTGCCTGAAAGAGTTCACTCCACAATCTGGGGTACACAATCTCATCTGGGAAAAACATTTCCTTCAAAACTATCGGCCAGATTCATCAAGGTAAGGAATTGCGAGTCCTTAATAGCGAATTTTAAGGATTCGCTATTAAGGACTCGCAAAACGGGATTCATGTAGGAATCTCAATTGAATTTGCGATTCCCACTGATTCCTTATTTGCGATTAGCTAATTGCTAATCGCAAATAAGGAATAACTCCCCATTCATTCCTATGGGCCTAAAGGCCCATGGGAATGTATGGGGAGTAATCCTTATTTGCGATTAGCAATTTGCTAATCGCAAATAAGATTGCGATTTCAAGGGTGCCAGGGGTGTCCCAAGGACACCATGTAGCACCCCTGAAATGTAATCTACATTGGTGTTGCGCACACACATGTCCAAAGGACATGTGTGTGCGTGTAACATGCAACTTAGAAAAATGCATTTAAATGCATTTTTCTAAGTTTTCGCTATTTACCACAAGGTTTGACCTCGCGGTACATAGCGGCCCAAAATTGCGATTTCGTAATTTTAAAATGGTTCATGAATTGCATTTAAGGAATCTCAAATAGAGATTCCTTAAATGCAATTCCTCGCAAATGTGCGAATTCTTTATTAGCGAATTTTGCATTTGGGGTGATGAATCCCAAATGCAAAAATTGCACTCGCAAAGGGCCAGATTCTCAGAATCTGGCCCTTTGCGAGCGCAATTAAGTTTGATGAATCTGGCTGTAAATCCTAAAGAGCAACACAGCACATTTTGCTCTTTTTTCTCTGGCTGTTCAGACACTCTGCTGCTGTTGCTTGCATTGTAGTAGAATACAGCTTTTAGCATGGTGTCTGTTTTTCCAAGAAGTGTTAATGATAGCCCATTATTTCCTCATCCCCATTCCTCTTCACTTACTTTTCTACAGGAACCCTTTACAGGCACTTCCTTCCTACCAAAAACAAGTGTCCCCCCCTTTAACTATTTAAGGGACAAGACTCTCTAAGTCTAACAAATCCTGTTTTTTATTTTGCGTTTTCATTATCAGCACACTTCCGTGCACACTGAAGAGAGCCTATTTTATTCCTTAATGTGGCTTTGTCACTTTTTACGTTAGTTTTTATTTATTTTGAGTTGTATGTTTAAACCCACGTTTCTCATGGATCCTGCTACCTTCTTAGCAGTGCACTCGGCCCTCCTTGAGGAGGAGGCAGTGGCTTTGGTTTCTGTGTGCATAATGCCATCACCGGGGGCAGTGCTAGGTCAATCTAAAGCAAAATGCAAGAGGGCTTGCTTTTCTTTGGTACCTGATACATTCTTACAGCAAAACGGGTTTGTGCTGAGGTTTTGTACAGTGGGGTAGGCCTGTACCTATGACAGCACTCAGAGAGAGTATGAAACAGTGCTTTGGCCTGTGTTTGTGTTTTTTGAAAGAGTGCTTTTTAACAGGCGAGGAACTAAATTTCATTACAAGAACGGAGGCTACATTATGCATTATTCCTTTAATGAAGTCCAAGCAGCCGCTTACATCACAATATTAAAAGGTTCAGAATAGAACAATAGCAACACATGAAAGGCATGAGCCATCAACAATCTGCCTCTTTTAAATGCGGCTCCAAGCAGATAAGTTCATTTTCCTTCATTACCCGTAATTCATTTTTATCTCTATTTTGAAGTTCCCTGGTGTGTGGCTTAACCCCACCCTCCTTCCTACAGCCTCTATACCGATCCCCAATTTACAGAGATCTCCCTACACCCCCTTCCCTAGTCCCATCCTTGCGTGACTGACCAGATTAACCTGCCTTTCCTTTCAGTTTATGTACTATTTCTAATGTTTGAATATATTTAAAGATTTTTAGATGTTTAATCGAACCTTAATATTTTGTTTTTTGTGTAAACGATTATTCTTCAATTTCATCCTTCTTCTACTTCCTCATGCCATAATGAGCTTACCTAATGTCTTTGTTTAACTCCTGTTTTTTACCTCTTTCCACCGATGCAGGCTGCGCCCTCCAACCCGGCTCTGCATCTCTACCTTTTATTATTTCGGATTTCATCCACAAGTTGGTATTGTTTTACAAACTTATTCATAAGAAAAACATTCTATAACAAAATTAATTATAATAAGAGAGGAATTATTCTCTTGACGTTCCTTCATCTATAAACCTTGTCACTATTATTAAGGGAAATTGTCCCTATTTATCTTTCATTAAAGGGCTTTACCACTTTTTACAAGTTAACATTTCCTATATACCATGTCTGACTCTGGGTCGGACAAGGCTTCTGCCCCTACTCCTAACATAGACAACAAAGCCCTGCAAAAAATCCTTTATGAGGAATTGAGGTCCTGCATGTTTGAGACCTTAAGACACATCATGTCCTCTAAAAGGTCACTCCCTGATGAGGACGAAATCTCAGAAATTCCAAACCTCTACTCTGAAAAGATCACTGAATTAAGGGATAAAAGACTTAAGAAAAGTAAAAACATTGATAAGAGCAATATAGGAGGTCCAAGCACCTCATCAATTCAGGAAGGTCTTGGCACCTCAACTTCTAGTGGAGGTCCTCGCACCTCAAACTCCCTAGCGGCACAAATTGTCTGGGTGTGCTTAGCGGCACAACTTATCTGGGTGTCCTTAGCGGCACAATTTTGCTGGGTGTCCTTGGCGGCACAAAACTTCTGGGTGTCCCTAGCGGCACAAAATATCATAATGCTCTTTACAATATGGGAGATAACTAATCTAATGATATAGAATCCTCAGACACACCTGATGAGTATGTCCTTGATCTTGATGAAAATGATCAAGAATTTTACAATCCATATGAGGAACTCCCATCATCCTCTAAGGACATTATCCTTGACCCCTTAAGGGAAGAAATGTTTTTCCCATTAAATCTGAAACACCCAAGAAGTTCTGAGTGGTTCCCTCAGGACCATGTCGCAAAATTCAAAAAGAATTGAGATCTTGTATTTTAGATACATTTAAGGAGGGTATGTCCTCTAAAAGACCCCTCCCCTTTTAAGACGAGCTCCTTTAAGGGCCAACTTGTCTCAACCCCCCAGTTATTAACCAGGGTAAAAAAGCAAAATGTTTTAATTATTCCAAGCCTTATACTAAGAGCACCATGGGAGGTCCTAGCACCTCAAATGAGTTGGGAGATCATAGCACCTCATTCATGAAGGGAGGTCCCCGCACCTCAAATTTGAAAGGTGTCCCTAGTGGCACAATTTACTCCGGTGTCCTAAGCGGCACAAATTACGATGGTGTCCCCCGCGGCACGTCTTACATGGGTGTCCCTAGCGGCACAAAATACTGGTGTGCTCATTATATTACAGACTCTGTTTCAGAAAATGAGGATGTCTTACCTGACCCTTCGGATGAATTTGTCCTTGATTTGGACAGTGATAAGGACCTTGATTTTAACAAAGAGCTTAATGATGTCTCGCCATCCTCATCTAAAGATGTCTTCTCGACATACTGGGACCATTAGCCAGAATCCTAGATTCTGCAGAAGACAGCCACATCAATAGCACCCCTCTCAACACCAATCTCATCAGGGGATGGAAGCAGAGAGCATTAATTCTACTGGGTAATGCCAATGCTAGCATTAATGCAGAAAGTCAAAGAGTCATTTTGCTAAAATAAATCCAAAACTAACTGACATGGCGGGTAAAGAACCCTTGCAAAACCCAAAAGGTTTACTCTTTGAATTGTTTATGATGCATTGGACTCACATACCTTTACAAACTTCTTTCCCAAGAGACATGCCTCTCTCTCCAGAGCAACAAAAAATAATAGAGAAGGAGCTCTGCTCTATGCTTCAAAAAGGATACATAATAGAGGTCCCATTAGAAACTTTAAGATTTATCAGCACGCTCTTTCTTGTAAAAATGAAAGGCAAAATGTTGGAGACCTTTCATAAATTTAAGAGAACTAAACAAATATTTGGTTGACAGACACTTCAAGATGGAGGGCATCCATCTCTTGAGGGATTTACCTCTAGAGGGAGACTGGTTAGTCAAACTAGACCTAAAAGATGCTTACTTCACCAATCCTATGGCCGAATCCCACCAACCCTTTCTTCAATTTGTCTAGGAAAAATCACCTTTTTCAGGCTCTCCCCTTTGGACTCTCCTCTGCCCCTTGGTGCTTCACCAATGTCATGAGAGCTGTTGCCTCATCTCTAAGAATGAGGGGCATTTGTGTAATAATTTACTTAGACAACATTCTTCTAATATCTTAAGAGCCTTCACAACTAGCCAAAGACCTGAAGAATGTGATGAATCTTCTAGAAAGTTTAGGTTCATCTTAAACAAAGATAAATCAATTCTGTCCCCTTCCAGATCTCTAGAGTTCATAGGTTTCACAGTAGACAAATTGAAATGTCTCCTTTTACTACCTTAAAAAAGATTACCAAAATCAGGAAGGAAATAAGACATGTCCTGCAACAACAAGACTTATCTCTGAGAGAGCTAGCCAGGATTCTGGGTCTCCTCTCCTCCTCTATCCAAGCCATCTTTCCCGGTCCCCTCAACTATCGGGCCCTCCAAAGGGTTAAGGCGAGAGCCCTAAGAACTGGCCTCTGGTGTGGAGATCGAATCTGTCTGGATCAAGAAGCCAAATCGGTGGCTCGAGAACCTAGACGCTTGGAACGGAAAAGCAATCTTTGGTTCAAAACCAGAGTTTGTTTTACAATCGGCTGTGAGCCTCCATGGCTGGGGAGCTTGCCTTCTCAATCAGAACACTGGTAATATCTGGTCACAAGAGGAATCATCTCACCACATAAATTATTTAAAACTAACAGCTGGGCTTTACGCCCTCATGAGCGCACCAAATCTGCGGACCTCTCGAATCTAGCAAAGAAACGTCGAATGTTCTATCTGGAACATAAGATCGCTCTTCTGTCTGGAATATAAGATCGCTCTCAAAGTGGAATACTCTGCAGACTGGAACTCAAGGGGCCAGATGTAGGAGAGCAAATACCGGTCGGTAACGGCCGAATTCAGCCGTTACCGACCGGTATTTGGGTTTTCAGATGTAGGGGCCATTATTTTACAGAATCGGTAAATTTACCGATTCGGTAAATTTACAGATTCTGTAAAATACCGAATCGGTAATTTTACCGATTCGGTAAATCCAAATGTAGGTGACACTCCTGAGAGTGTCACAGGCCCTTAAGAGTCTGTATTTTACCACACAATCCTATTGTGTGGTAAAATACCGAATCCAGGTGTGCATGCACATCTGTGCATGCACACTGTGCAATGTGACACACAGACATGCCCTCAGGGCATGTATGTGTGCCACATGTCACACATGCCTTTACTTCGGGTGCTAGAGGGTGTCAAAGTGACACCCCCTGCACCCTTGCAATACCGAATCGGTATTTCCCATTGATTCCTATGGGCTTCACAGCCCATAGGAATCAATAGGAAATACTGATTCGGTATTTACCGAATCGGTAAATACCGAATGTTACCGATTCGGTAATTCTATTTTAAAAATTAGCTACATCTCCCTCCTTCATATTTACCGATTCATAAATACCGAATCGGTAAAATTCGGTATTTATGAGTCGGTAAATGTCCCTCACCTACATCTGGCCCAAGATTCCTGTTAGATCACACCAATTGGAAACTGAATGTTTCCGTGTTCAGTACCCTAAACAAGATCTGGGGCCCTCTAGAGATAGACTTATTTGCGAGCAGACTAACCTTTCAACTGGAGAACAACTTCAGCTGGATGCCCGACCCGGGTGCTCTAGCAGTCAACACCTTACTACAATCTTGGAAAGGAGCCAAGATGTACGCATTCCCTCCCTTTGCCATGATTCAGAGAGTTCTTCAGATAATGAGACAGGATCAGTGCTTCCTTGTCCTAATAACTTCCTTTTGGCCATCCCAAGCATGGTTCTCCACCACTCCAGCACTAGCTTGCATCCCTCCCTTCTTAATTCCTACCCTAGAGAATCTTCTTGCAGACGTATACAGAGGAGTTCACCCCCTAATTCAGAACAGGAGTTTAACCCTTCTTGCCTGGAGAGTGTCAGGAGATCCAATGAAATCTCAGGACTTTTGGTGACGGGTGCAACTCTCCTCAGAGAGTCTTGAGCCCCAGGCACTCACTGCAGATATAACAACATATGCAGAATCTGGGTACGTGTGTGCCTGGAAAGGAACCTGGATTCCTTGGAAGCACTTACTGTTGACCTAGTTAACTTCCTTGTTAAACAATTTGATAAAGGCCTCAGCTATTGAACTATCAATTGCTATAGATAGGCTATTTCTGCTGGTCATGTCCTTGCCAATGGTAAAACGGTAGGTAAAAATGTCATTGTTTGTAGAGTGATGAAAAGCATTCGTTTAAGAAGACCTCCTAAACCTAAATATGAAAGTCTTTGGGATGTCAAACTAATCCTTGATCTTTTCAATAACTGGCCTGTTAATACGCTCCTCAATAAAAAAAATAAAACTTTTCCATTAAGCTGGCTACTCTACTATGCCTAATCTCATGCAGCAGGGTCTCTGATGTCAAAGCCCTGGAGATTATGAATAGATCTTTTAACATGTTCGGAGTCAAATTTAAGATTTATTGAGGAACAAAGACTATTCCTGATTCAATCTTTTACCCACGTTTTGATTTATGTCCTAAACTTTGCGTTGTGGACTGCATGAGAGAGTATGATCGCAGATTGTTTTCTCTTCGCCCTCAGGATGTTAACCAATTACTTATATCCTTTGTTAAACCCCACAAAGGCATAACCTCGACCTCTATTGCTAGATGGGTTAAGACTGTTATGAGCTTAGCAGGTGTTGACTTAAAGAAATGTCAAGCTCATTCCCTTAGAGGGGTGCTATGGCCAGTAAATATCTCTGGTCTGGAGGTAAGTTGGACGACATTCTCAAAGCTGCTGACTGGTCAAATGCTAGCACCTTTGCACGTCATTATTGCAAGCCTATTGAACATATGTCTGATGTTGTTTTACAAAGCTACCAACATGCATAATGTAGCTTCCGTTCTTGTAATAAAATTGCGATTCTCATATTAACATGTCTAAGAGAATCTGGATTTCATTAAAGACACAAAGGCTGACATTATCCCTCCCATCCCACCCCTTGGTGGTCTTACAATGATTTAATGCTGTTTTTGTTACAGTTTATTACTGTACTTTTTATTAACAGTACTTGTTTCATCTCTTGTTCCTTTTAGCTTGATAAGCTTGACACTATTTTTTACATTCAAGAGATATTTACTTCTTTCTCTTTTCAGGTAACAATCCTTAACTGTGTGTCGTCTGGCCTGTGGTTTTACCTTCGTTCTTCCTTCTCCTTCATCCTGCTCAACAGAAGATCGTTTTGATGTTTCAAGTTTCATGAACTTATTTTCCTCCACATTTAAAAGAGGCAGACTGTTGATGGCTCATGCCTTTCATGTGTTGCTATTGTTCTATTTTGGAACCTTTTAATATTGTGATGTTAGCGGCTGCTTGGACTTCATTGAAGGAATAATGCATAAAGTCAGCCTCCGTGTCTTTAATGAAATCCAGATTCTCTAGTCATGTTAGTATGAGAATCGCAATTTCACTCACATAAGTAACTCCTCCCAGAGGAACTACATTTTACTCACAGAAGTAACTCCTCCTGTCGGAGAAACTAAATTTCATTCACAGAAGTAATTCCTCCTCTCAGAGGAACTAAATTTCACTCACAGAAGTAACTCCTTAGAGTCCTATAAGTCTCCTTCTTTAGTATCTACTTCTTTGTCATCTCCTACTTATGATACAGGTGAATCCAAAGTGGGTTCACTTAAAGGGATATGATTTCAAAAGAAAGGCCTGATGTTCTATGCCTCCTCTAATCTACAGTTACCTCTGGATGAAGATCAGACCTCTATCAGCAAAGTTTGTTTCAGACTATTCAACAAACCATTTTTTCCCAGGTTTACTGTTAATTCCTTGCATGGTCTCCTGAAAAAGGAGTAGAGAGACCTGGATAAAACTCTTTCCCTATGTTCATGGAGAGGCTTTATCTTTTGAAAAAAGGGGAAATAGACCTCCCTCAGCTAATAACTATAGACTCTTTCTATCAAATATACAGGATCAATCAATCAATCAATCCACCTATAAAGCGCACTACATACCCGTGAGGGTCTCAAGGCGCTGGGATGTGGCTGGGGGGAAGTTCGAGGGGTGCTGCTACTGATCGAAGAGCCAGGTCTTGAGGAGTCTTCTGAAGGCAAGTAGGTCTTGGGTCTGCCGTAGGTTGGTGGGGATGGTGTTCCAGGTCTTGGCAGCAAGGTGGGAGAAGGATCTGCCGCCAGTGGTCGTTCGGATGCGTGGGACTGTGGCGAGGGCGGTGGAGTGGAGCTGGTGGGTGGGGGTGTAGAAGCTGAGTCGTCTGTTGAGGTATGCTGGGCCGGTGTTGTGAAGAGCTTTGTGCGTGTGGAGGAGGAGCTTGAAGGTTACCCTCTTGTTGATGGGGAGCCAGTGCAGGTCTCTCAAGTGGGGTGTGATGTGGCTGCGGCGGGGGATGTCCATGATCGGGCATGCAGAGGCGTTCTGGATGCGTTGCAGCCGTCTCAGAAGCTTGGCCGATGTTCCTGCATAGAGGGCGTTTCCGTAGTCCAGCCTGCTGGTGACGAGGGCCTGGGTTACTGTTTTTCTCGTTTCGGTGGGGATCCACTTGAAGATCCTGCGGAGCATTCGTAGGGTGTTGAAGCAGGATGACGAGACTGCGTTGACCTGCTTAGTCATGGAGAGGGTGGAGTTGAGGATGACCCCTAGGTTGCTTGCGTGGTTGGTGGGTGTCGGTGCTGTTCCCAGGAGTCATCCCAGGCTGAGGAGGTGGGGCCGAGGATGAGGAGCTCCGTCTTGTCTGAGTTCAGCGTCAGTCGGCTGTTCTTCATCCATTCGGCCACGTCCTTCATTCCTTCGTGGAGGTTGGTTTTGGCGGTGAGAGGGTCTTTAATGAGGGAAAAGATCAGCTGGGTATTGTCAGCGTAGCAGATGATGTTGAGGTCGTGCTGTCGGGCGATGTGGATGAGGGGTGCCATGTAGATGTTGAACAGCGTCGGGCTGAGGGAGGAGCCCTGTGGTACGCCGCAGATGATCTCGTGGCCTTGGAGCGGAAGGGGGAGGTGGACGCTCTGAGTTCTGCCGGAGAGGAAGGATGTGGTCCAATCCAGGGCCTTCTCTTGGATTCCGGCGTCATGTAGGCGTGTTCGTAGTGTGTGGAAGCTTGGGTTGGAGAGTTCCTTCACGATGTTGAAGAGCTCTTTGCTGTTGTGTGTGTTGTTATCTAGGCGGTCCTTGATGGAGGCCCTCTTGGCGGCTCTGATGTGTTGATGGTGTCTTCGGGTGGCATTCTTGTGGGCTGTGTGGCTGTCCGTTGATCATTCGCGGAGCAAGTTTTTCTCCAATTTTCGGCATGTTCGTTTGGAGGCCTAGAGGTCTTTGGTGAACCAGCTGGCTTTCTTGCTGGTGTGGCTGTTAGAGGGTGACTTGAGCAGGGCGAGGGTGTTGGCGCAGTTGCCAGTCCATTGTCTGAGGTTGCGGGTGGCGGTGTCGGGATTGGTGGAGTCGGCGGGTGGGTTCTGGGTGAGGGTGGTGGTTAGCTGGTCTTCGGTGATTTTGCTCCAGAAGCGTCGAGGCATCTGTTGAGTGCGGTGGTGCGTGGTGGGCTTCCTGAAGGTGAAGTGGATGCAGTGGTGGTTGGTCCAGTGGGGTTGGGTGATGTGGTTGAAGGAGACGTGGGGGCTTGCGGTGAAGATGGGGTCGAGCGTGTGGCTGGCGGCGTGGGTGGGTGTTGTCATGAGCTGTTTGAGTCCGAGGTTGGGGAGGTTGTCGATCAGGGTGGTGGAGTTGTCATCGTTGTTGTTCTCGAGGTGGAAGTTCAGGTCTCTTAGGAGGATGTAGTCCTTGGAGGCGAGGGCGTGCGTGCTGATGAAGTCTGCGATGGAGTCGCTGAACTGTGGTCGGGGTCAAGGGGGTCTATAGACGAGGGTTCCTTTGAGGGTGGTGTTGGAGTCGGTGTAGATATGGAAGTGCACGTGTCCGGCGGTGCTGAGGGTGTTGTCGGTGTTGGTTGAGACTCTGAGGGTGTTCCTGTGGACAATGGTGATTCCTCCTCCTAATCCATTGGTAGGGTCTCTGCGGGGGATCTTGTAGCCTTCTGGGATGGCTATGGCGATGTCGGGTGCTGAGGAGGGGTCCAGCCAGGTCTCTGTTAGGAAAGCGACGTCCGGGGTGGTGGAGTCGAGAAGGTCCCAGAGTTCGACGGCGTGTTTGCAGGTAGGGCGGGTGTTGAGGAGGATGCATTTGAAATAGTTGGGTTCCTTGGTTGGTGGTTTGGCTGTCCGGATACTGGTGAAGCTAAGTTGCTTTCAGATAAAGTGGTGATTTCAAACCCGGTTGACAAGTTTTCTTTAAAAAAGCCATATTCTTGTTTACAACTTGGCAGGGGTTTACTCTGTGTATACCTCCAGGTCCACGGTTAAGTATTTCAAACTTGGGGGTGTGGCCAAGCAGCGGACCCAGTTGGCAGCATAGCTTTGGAGCTCTGCCGAGTCCCCAGGGTAAATCAACTTTACGGGCAGCTACAGCTTAACATGATCAGCAGAACAACAGCGATTACACCGTTGATGTGAATCTCCACCCAGTGATCTAACTGAGTGCCGGTTTGGGGCCACGATGCAGGGGAACTGGCAGTGACGTAGTGAGGCCCAGACAACACATTGCAGCCGGGAGATCGAGTCCCGATACACCCTCGATTCAAGAGAGAGGCTCGGTGGCATCCTCAATCGAGACCCCAGGAGGCTGCCACTCGTCACGGTGAGAGCCCGGTGCCTGGAAAGGGGGCGTATGCAGGCCAGCGAGATCCATGACAGAATACCAGCTGGCTTGAAGGAGGCGGGCCACTGGAAGGTTCCTGCAGTGCCAGCAGGTAATAAAAAAAGCAAAAGCCCCTGCGAGCCCCCATGAGGCTCCAGCTTGTGGCATTTGCAGCTAGTACTAACACCCACAGATCCCGCAAGAAATGAACGACAAGCTCAACATGATGGCTCAAGTCAATGCACTGTGCACCTCCTGCTTCCACATCCTACGCATGCTATGAAAGATCTTCAAAGGGTCGCCTCAGAACAACAGGCGGACACTCACACAAGCACTCATTATCAGCGGACTGGACTGAAGCAACACTCTCTATGCTGAAATCTCCAAACAAGACCTGCACACACTCCACACAATCCAGAACACTGCTGCTAGGCTCCTACTATACCGACCACACCACACCCACATCACATTGCACCTCAAGAAGCTTTACTTGCTCCGCATTCACAAGCACAGCCAATTCAAACTTCTCATGCACACATACAAAGCCATACAGAATACCTGAACAGCGGCATACACTTTCATCAACCCACCAAACACCTATGCATTGCCTCACCCTCACAAATTCCACTTATCAGCAAAAATGAAAATGGCATTCGCTCATTCTCCTACATCGCATCCAAGACACGGAACAAGCTCCCTCAACACATCAGAGCCTCCTTCTCACTTCTTGAATTCTACAAGGAGCTGAATAGCTAACTCTTCATGTAAGAACCCTGTGGACCACACACCTAAATACTTGCTCAGGTCCCTGGATACCCTCTCTAATCATAACATTACAAAAACACATTGCTTATAAGCCCATGGTGCTGGGATGGCAGGGAACAACAGTGCCTTTTCTAGTAGCCCTAGCACCTCTCTATCTGATCTGCATCCAGGTGTGAAAAATGTATATGCCAAGGAGGTGCATCTTGCACCAGAAGGGAATACAATTCTAAATGAAATCCCCCAATATCCAGGCGTCTGAGGTCAGACTTCTAAATGCCTATAAGAATTCTTACAACCAGCATTCTAGTTTTAGCTGCGTCAAGGGGATCATTCTCAACCAACACCCTGGGCTGGTAGGCTGACCCATCTATGGAGCCCCCTCTTCAATGCCCTTGATTTCCTTTTGGTTGTAGGAGGAAGAGGAAAGCAAAACAGGTCTTGTGCCATCACCCTCGATATTTTGACTATAGTCTATGAGGTCCTTCTTGGTTGACATGGTTGGCCTTGACTCCCCTTCCTTGACTGACCCAACGAAAATCGGAATGGATTCTCAAATATAATACCAGTTGGTCCAGGCTAGCTACTGGGTTTTAAGCAGTATCTATGTAAAAGAGCACCTCTCAGTTAAGAAAAAACACAATTGGCATCAGTGAGCAATCAAATAACTTGCTGGGTTTATCCAGCCAATTTGTGTGAATCCTACTCTGAGAAGGAGTTGTCCTTGGCTGCATGGGTAAAATCTAAGATCTTTGTGAGTTAGCCTGTCATATCAAGCTGTTTGTCCTGGCATGAAAGCAAGGCTTGTTCCAGGCCTTTTTTAGAACCCCCGGGGAATTTACCAAGGAACGGGATCCTGGTGTTAATCCTGGGGTGCTCATGAAGTGCCCCCCAGCATTGGTCTAGGACACTCTACCATGAGGTGGCCACGAACCTATTTATCCAGAGTGTGCCATAACATTGTCGAAACATAATCAGCCATCTTGCCTGAAAGAGTTCACTCCACAATCTGGGGTACACAATCTCATCTGGAAAAAACATTTCCTTCAAAACTATCGGCCAGATTCATCAAGGTAAGGAATTGCGAGTCCTTAATAGCGAATTTTAAGGATTCGCTATTAAGGACTCGCAAAACGGGATTCATGTAGGAATCTCAATTGAATTTGCGATTCCCACTGATTCCTTATTTGCGATTAGCTAATTGCTAATCGCAAATAAGGAATAACTCCCCATTCATTCCTATGGGCCTAAAGGCCCTTAGGAATGTATGGGGAGTAATCCTTATTTGCGATTAGCAATTTGCTAATCGCAAATAAGATTGCGATTTCAAGGGTGCCAGGGGTGTCCCAAGGACACCATGTAGCACCCCTGAAATGTAATCTACATTGGTGTTGCGCACACACATGTCCAAAGGACATGTGTGTGCATGTAACATGCAACTTAGAAAAATGCATTTAGATGCATTTTTCTAAGTTTTCGCTATTTACCACGAGGTTTGACCTCGCGGTAAATAGCGGCCCAAAATTGCGATTTCGTAATTTTAAAATGGTTCATGAATTGCATTTAAGGAATCTCAAATAGAGATTCCTTAAATGCAATTCCTCGCAAATGTGCGAATTCTTTATTAGCGAATTTTGCATTTGGGGTGATGAATCCCAAATGCAAAAATTGCACTCGCAAAGGGCCAGATTCTCACAATCTGGCCCTTTGCGAGCGCAATTAAGTTTGATGAATCTGGCTGTAAATCCTAAAGAGCAACACAGCACATTTTGCTCTTTTTTCTCTGGCTGTTCAGACACTCTGCTGCTGTTGCTTGCATTGTAGTAGAATACAGCTTTTAGCATGGTGTCTGTTTTTCCAAGAAGTGTTAATGATAGCCCATTATTTCCTCATCCCCATTCCTCTTCACTTACTTTTCTACAGGAACCCTTTACAGGCACTTCCTTCCTACCAAAAACAAGTGTCTCCCCCTTTAACTATTTAAGGGACAAGACTCTCTAAGTCTAACAAATCCTGTTTTTTATTTTGCGTTTTCATTATCAGCACACTTCCGTGCACACTGAAGAGAGCCTATTTTATTCCTTAATGTGGCTTTGTCACTTTTTACGTTAGTTTTTATTTATTTTGTGTTGTATGTTTAAACCCACGTTTCTCATGGATCCTGCTACCTTCCTAGCAGTGCACTCGGCCCTCCTTGAGGAGGAGGCAGTGGCTTTGGTTTCTGTGTGCATAATGCCATCACCGGGGGCAGTGCTAGGTCAATCTAAAGCAAAATGCAAGAGGGCTTGCTTTTCTTTGGTACCTGATACATTCTTACAGCAAAACGGGTTTGTGCTGAGGTTTTGTACAGTGGGGTAGGCCTGTACCTATGACAGCACTCAGAGAGAGTATGAAACAGTGCTTTGGCCTGTGTTTGTGTTTTTTGAAAGAGTGCTTTTTAACAGGCGAGGAACTAAATTTCATTACAAGAACGGAGGCTACATTATGCATTATTCCTTTAATGAAGTCCAAGCAGCCGCTTACATCACAATATTAAAAGGTTCAGAATAGAACAATAGCAACACATGAAAGGCATGAGCCATCAACAATCTGCCTCTTTTAAATGCGGCTCCAAGCAGATAAGTTCATTTTCCTTCATTACCCGTAATTCATTTTTATCTCTATTTTGAAGTTCCCTAGTGTGTGGCTTAACCCGACCATTCTTCCTACAGCCTCTATACCGATCCCCAATTTACAGAGATCTCCCTACACCCCCTTCCCTAGTCCCATCCTTGCGTGACTGACCAGATTAACCTGCCTTTCCTTTCAGCTTATGTACTATTTCTAATGTTTGAATATATTTAAAGATTTTTAGATGTTTAATCGAACCTTAATATTTTGTTTTTTGTGTAAACGATTATTCTTCAATTTCATCCTTCTTCTACTTCCTCATGCCATAATGAGCTTACCTAATGTCTTTGTTTAACTCCTGTTTTTTACCTCTTTCCACCGATGCAGGCTGCGCCCTCCAACCCGGCTCTGCATCTCTACCTTTTATTATTTCGGATTTCATCCACAAGTTGTTATTGTTTTACAAACTTATTCATAAGAAAAACATTCTATAACAAAATTAATTATAATAAGAGAGGAATTATTCTCTTGACCTTCCTTCATCTATAAACCTTGTCACTATTATTAAGGGAAATTGTCCCTATTTATCTTTCATTAAAGGGCTTTACCACTTTTTACAAGTTAACATTTCCTATATACCATGTCTGACTCTGGGTCGGACAAGGCTTCTGCCCCTACTCCTAACATAGACAACAAAGCCCTGCAAAAAATCCTTTATGAAGAATTGAGGTCCTGCATGTTTGAGACCTTAAGACACATCATGTCCTCTAAAAGGTCACTCCCTGATGAGGACGAAATCTCAGAAATTCCAAACCTCTACTCTGAAAAGATCACTGAATTAAGGGATAAAAGACTTAAGAAAAGTAAAAACATTGATAAGAGCAATATAGGAGGTCCAAGCACCTCATCAATTCAGGAAGGTCTTGGCACCTCAACTTCTAGTGGAGGTCCTCGCACCTCAAACTCCCTAGCGGCACAAATTGTCTGGGTGTGCTTAGCGGCACAACTTATCTGGGTGTCCTTAGCGGCACAATTTTGCTGGGTGTCCTTGGCGGCACAAAACATCTGGGTGTCCCTAGCGGCACAAAATATCATAATGCTCTTTACAATATGGGAGATAACTAATCTAATGATATAGAATCCTCAGACACACCTGATGAGTATGTCCTTGATCTTGATGAAAATGATCAAGAATTTTACAATCCATATGAGGAACTCCCATCATCCTCTAAGGACATTATCCTTGACCCCTTAAGGGAAGAAATGTTTTTCCCATTAAATCTGAAACACCCAAGAAGTTCTGAGTGGTTCCCTCAGGACCCTGTCGCAAAATTCAAAAAGAATTGAGATCTTGTATTTTAGATACATTTAAGGAGGGTATGTCCTCTAAAAGACCCCTCCCCTTTTAAGACGAGCTCCTTTAAGGGCCAACTTGTCTCAACCCCCCAGTTATTAACCAGGGTAAAAAAGCATTTTTTTTTTATTATTCCAAGCCTTATACTAAGAGCACCATGGGAGGTCCTAGCACCTCAAATGAGTTGGGAGATCATAGCACCTCATTCATGAAGGAAGGTCCCCGCACCTCAAATTTGAAAGGTCTCCCTAGTGGCACAATTTACTCCGGTGTCCTAAGCGGCACAAATTACGATGGTGTCCCCCGCGGCACGTCTTACATGGGTGTCCCTAGCGGCACAAAATACTGGTGTGCTCATTATATTACAGACTCTGTTTCAGAAAATGAGGATGTCTTACCTGACCCTTCGGATGAATTTGTCCTTGATTTGGACAGTGATAAGGACCTTGATTTTAACAAAGAGCTTAATGATGTCTCGCCATCCTCATCTAAAGATGTCTTCTCGACATACTGGGACCATTAGCCAGAATCCTAGATTCTGCGGAAGACAGCCACATCAATAGCACCCCTCTCAACACCAATCTCATCAGGGGATGGAAGCAGAGAGCATTAATTCTACTGGGTAATGCCAACGCTAGCATTAATGCAGAAAGTCAAAGAGTCGTTTTGCTAAAATAAATCCAAAACTAACTGACATGGCGGGTAAAGAACCCTCGCAAAACCCAAAAGGTTTACTCTCTGAATTGTTTATGATGCATTGGACTCACATACCTTTACAAACTTCTTTCCCAAGAGACATGCCTCTCTCTCCAGAGCAACAAAAAATAATAGAGAAGGAGCTCTGCTCTATGCTTCAAAAAGGATACATAACAGAGGTCCCATTAGAAACTTTAAGATTTATCAGCACGCTCTTTCTTGTAAAAATGAAAGGCAAAATGTTGGAGACCTTTCATAAATTTAAGAGAACTAAACAAATATTTGGTTGACAGACACTTCAAGATGGAGGGCATCCATCTCTTGAGGGATTTACCTCTAGAGGGAGACTGGTTAGTCAAACTAGACCTAAAAGATGCTTACTTCACCAATCCTATGGCCGAATCCCACCAACCCTTTCTTCAATTTGTCTAGGAAAAATCACCTTTTTCAGGCTCTCCCCTTTGGACTCTCCTCTGCCCCTTGGTGCTTCACCAATGTCATGAGAGCTGTTGCCTCATCTCTAAGAATGAGGGGCATTTGTGTAATAATTTACTTAGACAACATTCTTCTAATATCTTAAGAGCCTTCACAACTAGCCAAAGACCTGAAGAATGTGATGAATCTTCTAGAAAGTTTAGGTTCATCTTAAACAAAGATAAATCAATTCTGTCCCCTTCCAGATCTCTAGAGTTCATAGGTTTCACAGTAGACAAATTGAAATGTCTCCTTTTACTACCTTAAAAAAGATTACCAAAATCAGGAAGGAAATAAGACATGTCCTGCAACAACAAGACTTATCTCTGAGAGAGCTAGCCAGGATTCTGGGTCTCCTCTCCTCCTCTATCCAAGCCATCTTTCCCGGTCCCCTCAACTATCGGGCCCTCCAAATGGTTAAGGCGAGAGCCCTAAGAACTGGCCTCTGGTGTGGAGATCGAATCTGTCTGGATCAAGAAGCCAAATCGGTGGCTCGAGAACCTAGACGCTTGGAACGGAAAAGCAATCTTTGGTTCAAAACCAGAGTTTGTTTTACAATCGGCTGTGAGCCTCCATGGCTGGGGAGCTTGCCTTCTCAATCAGAACACTGGTAATATCTGGTCACAAGAGGAATCATCTCACCACATAAATTATTTAAAACTAACAGCTGGGCTTTACGCCCTCATGAGCGCACCAAATCTGCGGACCTCTCGAATCTAGCAAAGAAACGTTGAATGTTCTATCTGGAACATAAGATCGCTCTTCTGTCTGGAATATAAGATCGCTCTCAAAGTGGAATACTCTGCAGACTGGAACTCAAGGGGCCAGATGTAGGAGAGCAAATACCAGTCTGTAACGGCCGAATTCAGCCGTTACCAACCGGTATTTGGGTTTTCAGATGTAGGGGCCATTATTTTACAGAATCGGTAAATTTACCGATTCGGTAAATTTACAGATTCTGTAAAATACCGAATCGGTAATTTTACCGATTCGGTAAATCCAAATGTAGGTGACACTCCTGAGAGTGTCACAGGCCCTTAAGAGTCGGTATTTTACCACACAATCCTATTGTGTGGTAAAATACTGAATCCAGGTGTGCATGCACATCTGTGCATGCACACTGTGCAATGTGACACACAGACATGCCCTCAGGGCATGTATGTGTGCCACATGTCACACATGCCTTTACTTCGGGTGCTAGAGGGTGTCAAAGTGACACCCCCTGCACCCTTGCAATACCGAATCGGTATTTCCCATTGATTCCTATGGGCTTCACAGCCCATAGGAATCAATAGGAAATACCGATTCGGTATTTACCGAATCGGTAAATACCGAATGTTACCGATTCGGTAATTCTATTTAAAAAATAAGCTACATCTCCCTCCTTCATATTTACCGATTCATACATACCGAATCGGTAAAATTCGGTATTTATGAGTCGGTAAATGTCCCTCACCTACATCTGGCCCAAGATTCCTGTTAGATCACACCAATTGGAAACTGAATGTTTCCGTGTTCAGTACCCTAAACAAGATCTGGGGCCCTCTAGAGATAGACTTATTTGCGAGCAGACTAACCTTTCAACTGGAGAACAACTTCAGCTGGATGCCCGACCCGGGTGCTCTAGCAGTCAACACCTTACTACAATCTTGGAAAGGAGCCAAGATGTACGCAATCCCTCCCTTTGCCATGATTCAGAGAGTTCTTCAGATAATGAGACAGGATCAGTGCTTCCTTGTCCTAATAACTTCCTTTTGGCCATCCCAAGCATGGTTCTCCACCACTCCAGCACTAGCTTGCATCCCTCCCTTCTTAATTCCTACCCTAGAGAATCTTCTTGCAGACGTATACAGAGGAGTTCACCCCCTAATTCAGAACAGGAGTTTAACCCTTCTTGCCTGGAGAGTGTCAGGAGATCCAATGAAATCTCAGGACTTTTGGTGACGGGTGCAACTCTCCTCAGAGAGTCTTGAGCCCCAGGCACTCACTGCAGATATAACAACATATGCAGAATCTGGGTACGTGTGTGCCTGGAAAGGAACCTGGATTCCTTGGAAGCACTTATTGTTGACCTAGTTAACTTCCTTGTTAAACAATTTGATAAAGGCCTCAGCTATTGAACTATCAATTGCTATAGATAGGCTATTTCTGCTGGTCATGTCCTTGCCAATGGTAAAACGGTAGGTAAAAATGTCATTGTTTGTAGATGGATGAAAAGCATTCGTTTAAGAAGACCTCCTAAACCTAAATATGAAAGTCTTTGGGATGTCAAACTAATCCTTGATCTTTTCAATAACTGGCCTGTTAATACGCTCCTCAATAAAAAAAATAAAAAAAATTTTTCCATTAAGCTGGCTACTCTACTATGCCTAATCTCATGCAGCAGGGTCTCTGATGTCAAAGCCCTGGAGATTATGAATAGATCTTTTAACATGTTCGGAGTCAAATTTGAGATTTATTGAGGAACAAAGACTATTCCTGATTCAATCTTTTACCCACGTTTTGATTTATGTCCTAAACTTTGCGTTGTGGACTGCATGAGAGAGTATGATCGCAGATTGTTTGCTCTTCGCCCTCAGGATGTTAACCAATTACTTATATCCTTTGTTAAACCCCACAAAGGCATAACCTTGACCTCTATTGCTAGATGGGTTAAGACTGTTATGAGCTTAGCAGGTGTTGACTTAAAGAAATGTCAAGCTCACTCCCTTAGAGGGGTGCTATGGCCAGTAAATATCTCTGGTCTGGAGGTAAGTTGGACGACATTCTCAAAGCTGCTGACTGGTCAAATGCTAGCACCTTTGCACGTCATTATTGCAAGCCTATTGAACATATGTCTGATGTTGTTTTACAAAGCTACCAACATGCATAATGTAGCTTCCGTTCTTGTAATAAAATTGCGATTCTCATATTAACATGTCTAAGAGAATCTGGATTTCATTAAAGACACAAAGGCTGACATTATCCCTCCCATCCCACCCCTTGGTGTTCTTACAATGATTTAATGCTGTTTTTGTTACAGTTTATTACTGTACTTTTTATTAACAGTACTTGTTTCATCTCTTGTTCCTTTTAGCTTGATAAGCTTGACACTATTTTTTACATTCAAGAGATATTTACTTCTTTCTCTTTTCAGGTAACAATCCTTAACTGTGTGTCGTCTGGCCTGTGGTTTTACCTTCGTTCTTCCTTCTTCTTCATCCTGCTCAACAGAAGATCGTTTTGATGTTTCAAGTTTCATGAACTTATTTTCCTCCACATTTAAAAGAGGCAGACTGTTGATGGCTCATGCCTTTCATGTGTTGCTATTGTTCTATTTTGGAACCTTTTAATATTGTGATGTTAGCGGCTGCTTGGACTTCATTGAAGGAATAATGCATAAAGTCAGCCTCCGTGTCTTTAATGAAATCCAGATTCTCTAGTCATGTTAGTATGAGAATCGCAATTTCACTCACATAAGTACCTCCTCCCAGAGGAACTACATTTTACTCACAGAAGTAACTCCTCCTGTCGGAGAAACTAAATTTCATTCACAGAAGTAATTCCTCCTCTCAGAGGAACTAAATTTCACTCACAGAAGTAACTCCTTAGAGTCCTATAAGTCTCCTTCTTTAGTATCTACTTCTTTGTCATCTCCTACTTATGATACAGGTGAATCCAAAGTGGGTTCACTTAAAGGGATATGATTTCAAAAGAAAGGCCTGATGTTCTATGCCTCCTCTAATCTACAGTTACCTCTGGATGAAGATCAGACCTCTATCAGCAAAGTTTGTTTCAGACTATTCAACAAACCATTTTTTCCCAGGTTTCCTGTTAATTCCTTGCATGGTCTCCTGAAAAAGGAGTAGAGAGACCTGGATAAAACTCTTTCCCTATGTTCATGGAGAGGCTTTATCTTTTGAAAAAAGGGGAAATAGACCTCCCTCAGCTAATAACTATAGACTCTTTCTATCAAATGTACAGGATCAATCAATCAATCAATCCACCTATAAAGCGCACTACATACCCGTGAGGGTCTCAAGGCGCTGGGATGGGGGTGGGGGGAAGGGGGAGGGGTGCTGCTACTGATCGAAGAGCCAGGTCTTGAGGAGTCTTCTGAAGGCAAGTAGGTCTTGGGTCTGCCGTAGGTTGGTGGGGAGGGTGTTCCAGGTCTTGGCGGCAAGGTGGGAGAAGGATCTGCCGCCAGTGGTCGTTCGGATGCGTGGGACTGTGGCGAGGGCGGTGGAGTGGAGCTGGTGGGTGGGGGTGTAGAAGCTGAGTCGTCTGTTGAGGTATGCTGGGCCGGTGTTGTGAAGAGCTTTGTGCGTGTGGAGGAGGAGCTTGAAGGTTACCCTCTTGTTGATGGGGAGCCAGTGCAGGTCTCTCAAGTGGGGTGTGATGTGGCTGCGGCGGGGGATGTCCATGATCGGGCATGCAGAGGCGTTCTGGATGCGTTGCAGCCGTCTCAGAAGCTTGGTCGATGTTCCTGCATAGAGGGCGTTTCCGTAGTCCAGCCTGCTGGTGACGAGGGCCTGGGTTACTGTTTTTCTCGTTTCGGTGGGGATCCACTTGAAGATCCTGCGGAGCATTCGTAGGGTGTTGAAGCAGGATGACGAGACTGCGTTGACCTGCTTAGTCATGGAGAGGGTGGAGTTGAGGATGACCCCTAGGTTGCTTGCGTGGTTGGTGGGTGTCGGTGCTGTTCCCAGGAGTCATCCCAGGCTGAGGAGGTGGGGCCGAGGATGAGGAGCTCCGTCTTGTCTGAGTTCAGCGTCAGTCGGCTGTTCTTCATCCATTCGGCCACGTCCTTCATTCCTTCGTGGAGGTTGGTTTTGGCGGTGTGAGGGTCTTTAATGAGGGAAAGGATCAGCTGGGTATTGTCAGCGTAGGAGATGATGTTGAGGTCGTGCTGTCGGGCGATGTGGATGAGGGGTGTCATGTAGATGTTGAACAGCGTCGGGCTGAGGGAGGAGCCCTGTGGTACGCCGCAGATGATCTCGTGGCCTTGGAGCGGAAGGGGGGAGGTGGACGCTCTGAGTTCTGCCGGAGAGGAAGGATGTGGTCCAATCCAGGACCTTCTCTTGGATTCCGGCGTCATGTAGGCGTGTTCGTAGTGTGTGGTGGCAGACCGTGCCGAAGGCGGCTGACAGGTCCAGGAGGATGAGGGCCTCTGTTTCTCCGTTGTCGAGAAGGGTCCTGATGTCATCCGTGGCGGTGATAAGGGTGGTTTTTGGTGCTATGGTTGATGCGGAAAGCGGACTTGGATGAGTCCAGGATGTTGTTCTCCTCGAGGTAGCGGGTCAGTTGCTTGTTGACGATTTTCTCTGTGGCCTTCGCTGGGAACGGGAGCAGGGAGATGGTTCGGAAGTTTTTGAGGTCCTTGGGGTCCACCTTGGGTTTCTTGAGTAAGGCGTTGATCTTGCCGTGCTTCCAGCTTTCCGGGAAGGTTGCAGTCTCGAAGGAGACGTTGATTATTCTCCGGAGATGAGGTGCGATGACTAAGCTGGCTTTGTTGAAGATGTGGTGAGGGCATGGGTCTAACGGGGATCCGGAGTGGATAGTGTTCATGATCTTGCTGGTGTCCTCATCCTTAATGCTGGTCCAGGAGAGCAGATGGTTGGTGTGGGTGGTGGTCGTGGGGGCGGTGGTTATCGGGGTGGTTGTGGCTCTGAAGCTGTCGTGGATGTCGATGATCTTGCGGTGGAAGAAGGTGGCCAGTGAGTCGCACAGGTCTTGCGCAGGCGGGATGTCGTTGGTGTTGAAGCTTGGGTTGGAGAGTTCCTTCACGATGTTGAAGAGCTCTTTGCTGTTGTGTGTGTTGTTATCTAGGCGGTCCTTGAAGGAGGCCCTCTTGGCGGCTCTGATGTGTTGATGGTGTCTGCGGGTGGCATTCTTGTGGGCTGTGTGGCTGTCCGTTGATCATTCGCGGAGCAAGTTTTTCTCCAATTTTCGGCATGTTCGTTTGGAGGCCTAGAGGTCTTTGGTGAACCAGCTGGCTTTCTTGCTGGTGTGGCTGTTAGAGGGTGACTTGAGCAGGGCGAGGGTGTTGGCGCAGTTGCCAGTCCATTGTCTGAGGTTGCGGGTGGCGGTGTCGGGATTGGTGGAGTCGGCGGGTGGGTTCTGGGTGAGGGTGGTGGTTAGCTGGTCTTCGGTGATTTTGCTCCAGAAGCGTCGAGGCATCTGTTGAGTGTGGTGGTGCGTGGTGGGCTTCCTGAAGGTGAAGTGGATGCAGTGGTGGTTGGTCCAGTGGGGTTGGGTGATGTGGTTGAAGGAGACGTGGGGGCTTGCGGTGAAGATGGGGTCGAGCGTGTGGCTGGCGGCGTGGGTGGGTGTTGTCATGAGCTGTTTGAGTCCGAGGTTGGGGAGGTTGTCGATCAGGGTGGTGGAGTTGTCATCGTTGTTGTTCTCGAGGTGGAAGTTCAGGTCTCTTAGGAGGATGTAGTCCTTGGAGGCGAGGGCGTGCGTGCTGATGAAGTCTGCGATGGAGTCGCTGAACTGTGGTCGGGGTCAAGGGGGTCTATAGACGAGGGTTCCTTTGAGGGTGGTGTTGGAGTCGGTGTAGATATGGAAGTGCACGTGTCCGGCGGTGCTGAGGGTGTTGTCGGTGTTGGTTGAGACTCTGAGGGTGTTCCTGTGGACAATGGTGATTCCTCCTCCTAATCCATTGGTAGGGTCTCTGCGGGGGATCTTGTAGCCTTCTGGGATGGCTATGGCGATGTCGGGTGCTGAGGAGGGGTCCAGCCAGGTCTCTGTTAGGAAAGCGACGTCCGGGGTGGTGGAGTCGAGAAGGTCCCAGAGTTCGACGGCGTGTTTGCAGGCAGGGTGGGTGTTGAGGAGGATGCATTTGAAATAGTTGGGTTCCTTGGTTGGTGGTTTGGCTGGCCGGATACTGGTGAAGCTAAGTTGCTTTCAGATAAAGTGGTGATTTCAAACCCGGTTGACAAGTTTTCTTTAAAAAAGCCATATTCTTGTTTACAACTTGGCAGGGGTTTACTCTGTGTATACCTCCAGGTCCACGGTTAAGTATTTCAAACTTGGGGGTGTGGCCAAGCAGCGGACCCAGTTGGCAGCATAGCTTTGGAGCTCTGCCGAGTCCCCAGGGTAAATCAACTTTACGGGCAGCTACAGCTTAACATGATCAGCAGAACAACAGCGATTACACCGTTGATGTGAATCTCCACCCAGCGATCTAACTGAGTGCCGGTTTGGGGCCACGATGCAGGGGAACTGGCAGTGACGTAGTGAGGCCCAGACAACACATTGCAGCCGGGAGATCGAGTCCCGATACACCCTCGATTCAAGAGAGAGGCTCGGTGGCATCCTCAATCGAGACCCCAGGAGGCTGCCACTCGTCACGGTGAGAGCCCGGTGCCTGGAAAGGGGACGTATGCAGGCCGGCGAGATCCATGACAGAATACCAGCTGGCTGGAAGGAGGCGGGCCACTGGAAGGTTCCTGCAGTGCCAGCAGGTAATAAAAAAAGCAAAAGCCCCTGCGAGCCTAAGAGTGAAGCGCCACAGTACCCGACTCCCGCTTAAGCGGTAAAGATCATAAGCGCTTTGTGGTTCCGCCCCACAACCAGCCATGCTATATGTGCCGGACTTATGGGACCAGTAACAAGGGAGATCTGCTCTGGTCACACCGCCAAACATAGCGCCTGAAAATGAGCCAATCTGCATTGCGGGGTAACGGCCTCACGCCCTATGGAAGAGGTGGTCCCAGCTAGGCTTGCAACACATAGACTGATAAATTGACGGGGGAAAAGAAAAGGCAGGGCAGACATTCACAAGCTACCGCCTAATTGACCTGTGGGGAACGGAAAGGCTAACAACTGAAAGAAGTGACAGGAGCTGAGGTTTACCGAGACCCCATCTGCAGCAGAGAAATGGTCTACACACAGGATTGATCCTTCTCTAATTTTCAGAGCAGTGACCAAGGTCTGAATGTGCAGTGCCAACTGAGACAGGCACCAGTCATCCACCTGGCACAACACCCAAGAATAAATCAGCCCATGTAGTGCTTGTTGATAAGGAGAAAGCTGCACGGACCAGACCCTGTATTGAAGAACAACGCAGATCGCAGTAGACAGAACATCCAACCTCAAACCGCGATACACCCTGGGCGTGATACCCAGGGGGCCATAGGAAAAAGTGACACTCGACAGAAGAAGCTCCAGTTTGAAAAGATAGGTGGGGGTGCAGAAACAACGGGTACCACCAAGGCGGATGGAGGAGATGCCTCCGCACCACCCCTCCCAACCCCACAGGGACATAAAGCACTGCAGGCTTCACTGCAGGCCGGCTTCCGGGCCATGGACACTCGCTTCGATGCACCAAGTTTGGCAGACTGGATAAAATGGGGGCCAGGCTTGATCAACACGAAGGACGATTAGACACCGCAGAGGGCAGAATATCAGATCAGAAAGATGGTTCAGCTCAAGCCAGCAAAAGGATAGATGGAACGGGTACTCAAAACTATTGCAATAAAGAATGAAGACTTGGAAGCCAGAGGAAGACATAACAATATCTAAGTCCTTGGGGTTACGGAATCTACAAACGCGGGCCACCTTGATGAGTTTGTGGACAAACTCTTGAAAGATCTGCTTGGGCACTAATTGTTCACCGCCACTTTGTGATAGAATGGGCTCATTGTACTATCAGACCGCGTCCAAACCCTGGCTGCCCACGCCGAAAGATCCTGGCCCGTCTTTTGAACTTTAGGGACAGAGACACAGTGCTTGACTGAGAAAAGGGAGCCCTAAACCGGCAGGGGTCCTCAATCTCCCTGCACCCGGACTTCATGGTAATGGTCCAAGGTACAAGGAGGAAATGTGTGATGGTAAAAGCAGCACCACGGAAGGAAGGGCTGAAATGTGGGATGCTGTATCCCACTAGGTTAAAGATGGATGTCGACAGCAGGTCAAGGATTTTCGATAACCCTGCGGCTGTCCAGGACTTTCTTAAGGCGAGAGCCAATGCTGGACCTGGCCGGAAATCCCCGTCCCCGGGCAGATCCCCACGGATGCCAGACTCTGGCACTAGCATGGAACTGTTCTCCACCAGCTGAGAATTAACTTTTTTCTGCATTGGAACAGTAAGAGTATTGTTTACTTAGACTAGGGCAGATTGTACATGACTGCCGCGTACACAGCCATAATGGCACGTTATTTTACACATGCCACCCCCTTGTGCTTTGGCACCTATATCTGATAAGAAGTGTTAATATAGTTAATGACCAATGTTTATGAGGTTACTAGAGAGTTATGGTTTCCCCTGTAGAAAAGGCAAGGGGATGGGTGGGGGGAGGGGTGAATTTAAGAAGTGGATTTGTTTATCTTTTTTTATTTTCACAGACACAAGCACACACGGTACAATGTCACTGTCTGTTCACACCGTAGACTAAAATTGCACCTGACACTAGAAGCACTGGGAAAATGCAACTTATGTCCTGGAATGTGTGAGGGCTTAAAGGGGGACGAAACAGACACAAGGGTGACGGAGCGAGATTAAGAAGCAACGGACTTACTCTTGGACTGTGGGGGTTTCGAATCCTTTGCCTTTCCCTGCTGCTGTCACTCGGGGGCTCCTTGCGCTGCAGGTCCTCTCGCCGCCACTCCCTACCACCCGAGCAGGCTGCCGAGTAGAGGACCACAAGGTCGAGGCTCCTTAGCGGCTCCCAGGAAGTCACCACGCCACCTGTGCGCCCGGAGGCGCTTGAAATTACGGATAGCCTCGGCAGAGCGGGTGTTACCGCACTTACTCTTGGACTGTGGGGGTTTCGAATCCTTTGCCTTTCCCTGCTGCTGTCACTCGGGGGCTCCTTGCGCTGCAGGTCCTCTCGCCGCCGCTCCCTACCACCCGAGCAGGCTGCCGAGTAGAGGACCACAAGGTCCAGGCTCCTTAGCGGCTCCCAGGAAGTCACCACGCCACCTGTGCGCCCGGAGGCGCTTGAAATTACAGATAGCCTCGGCAGAGCGGGTGTTACCGCACTTACTCTTGGACTGTGGGGGTTTCGAATCCTTTGCCTTTCCCTGCTGCTGTCACTCGGGGGCTCCTTGCGCTGCAGGTCCTCTCGCCGCTGCTCCCTACCACCCGAGCAGGCCGCCGAGTAGAGGACCACAAGACCCAGGCTCCTTAGCGGCTCCCCGGAAGTCACCACGCCACCTGTGCGCCCGGAGGTGCTTGAAATTACAGACAGCCCCCTCGTCGCAGGCCGCGCGCGGTCTGCGCCGGGCTAAGCCCGGGCAAAGGGCGGGCCCTCTGTGGCCCTCAGAGGCCTGAGGAGCCTGGGCCGGGCCAGAGATTCTGGTCAAAATCTCGCCGGTGGACCCTGGAACTGTAAGCACCTTTTTTCATATATAGTGGACTGAAACCCGACATATTGGGAGTCATTGACATTTCCTAAATGCCTATACTTAATTGAAAAATGTTTCTATACATTCGTACTTTTTGTTTTCTGCCTAGGATTGGTACTTAATACCTTCTCTATACCCAAATAGTATTTTCAAAGTTATATCTTCTCTCTTCTCGGTAATTTCTGACAAAATGACACGCGAAACCAGAAGTAAGGCTGCAGCTGGAGGGTCAAAATTGACGGGAACTCTTGATGATTTTATAGTACGCACAAACACATTGATAGACCAAGGAATTGTGCTTATGGAGAGAAGTGTATCTCAAGATCTCGCGTTTGGTAAGAGGTCGTCTATGGGGCACATTGCTGTGGTTTGTAGTCCAGAAAATGTTTTAAGTAACCCCACCTCTCTGCAGACACATGCGGAGATCCATAATATGATTTGTACTCAGCCCACCATTCAAGACTCTATCCCTTATGACACCCAGGCATTGGCACCTTCAGGAAATAGCTTGATTGCTACACAAATAGATACCCGGCCTGAAAGTAGCAACTATGAGACGAGAGGGAAAAGGGAGGGAGCTATTACAAAAAAATAAGCGTACTAACTATAATAAAACTACTGCGAAGAAGCCAAAATCGGTAACAGTGAGCGAAATTAGAGACGATACCAGTAATGGAGCAGCTGGGGGAGTTCCTGAGATGGTTTCAGGGAAAGAAGAGGTTGGTCCTAGAATCTTGCCTTTGACTATTCCAGATGACTCCATTTTAGATGACGCTTTAGCTGATATTTTCAATAACAGCACGACAGCTAATACCACCGCTAATAGTACAGTTAGCAGTCCAGATAGGGAAGATTTTTTAATAACTACACTGAAGGCACTAATCAAATCCTTACTTTCACCCCTAGAAGAGAAGCTTTTGGTAATAGAATCTCATCTTAACGAGCTACATAAGGATATAAAAGCTTTGCATACTACCCAGGCAAAAAAAGTAGCCCACATATCTTTACCTGCTAACAAACCCCAAACACTGGATAAGTGTCCAACTGAAGGTAAAAAAGTAGCCCCAAAAATCCCATTGCCGACCCCCAACCCCCCCGAAACAAGTAAAACTCGTGTTAAATCCACACCGGCCACTGAGGCTAAGACAAATAAATCAGTTAGCCTCAATGTTCCCACTCATAGTCCGGATAAAACCTATCAAGATAGGACCGAAAAGCGTAGAAGCATCAACTTACCATCAGAAGCATGCCCGTACGTGGTAATTTTAACTGGGGTCCCAGAACTGGCCCCTCAAGTCATGGAATCCTTCTGGGCACTTAAAAATAAGGTGCTCCATTGGTTGAATTCTAATCACCCTATACCACCAACACTAACTAGTAATATCCTAATGGTACAGAGGGTTCCATGGGTGGGACATAATAAAAAGAGAACTCAAGGCGATTGTGTGGTCGTAACTTTTGAAGACCCACGAACAGTGGACCATATTTGTCGTGGGGGCTCCTAGAAACAACGGAACAACCATCATGACAAGAGCACTCTCTTTTTTCTACATGCCAGTACAGCAATCAGATAATAGATGGAGCTGGATGAGGGGCACTAATTACCCCAGGGGAGGTTGGGGGCATGAAAAGTTTAGGGATTCAAACCAAAATGTTTGGGGTGGGGAGGGAGATGATGGCTGGACGCTGATCCAGTGAAGAGCAGGGAGAATACATCATGGCGACCGACAGCATCATGGAAAATGGATGGGTCCACAGTATGTCCCACCCATCACTCCTTGTTATAACAGGTTTAGTGAATTAGAGGCTGTGGATTGACGTCCACTGCACAAAGAGGCCCCACAGCCATCCTCTCTAGATAAGGATATGCCCCCTGTACAGACAGATGATACGTCGCTGGTAACCCGGGAAAATTGATCCCAGCTATTATGATAACCTTCTCTAATGTGGGCCCGGAGGATTCTAGATCTAGATTATGTAATGTGGCTCATAATGAGCATGTTAATTGGCCTCCCGATCCAAGAGTACCCGTGGGCCCAGTTAACCTTAAGCCAAAGGAGTTGATCTCTCGACCTTCACCTGTTGCTGCGGAAGGAAACAGCGGTGTGATCTCCCTGCTCTCCTGGAACATAGCAGGTCTGGCCATCCCAGAATGGAATGAGTTCATCAGCCAGTATGAGATCTGCATGTTTCAGGAGACATGGAGTATGGCACCGCTGTATAAGTCTGGGTATTCTACTTTTTTTATCCCGGCAATTAATTCTGGAAAAGGGCGACCATCTGGAGGTTTACACATATGGATCAGTGTGGCACTAAACTGCGATATCTCTAATCATGACTCAGGCTCGAGTGACATAATGCATTTAACTTTAAGAATCCCTCATAATGATATGTCGATGGAATTGATTAATATTTATGCAAGAGGCACCCCAGGGGGAAAAAGTTCAGACACTATAGCAGTTCTAGAAACTACATTAGCTGGTGTCCCACCTTTGGCCAATATCATTGTGGGTGGTGACTTTAATTGTACATACGAGCCGCTGATGGAAGAGGATTCAATGGGGGTGAGTGAGGAAGATGCAAGACTGGGAATCCCAACGCTTAATTTGCCGATAGTGGGGAAATGGTCACCAAGGGTGGTACAACTCAATGCTCTAACTATAGAATATAATCTGCGAGCACTGAATGGTAGAACCACTTCGGATCCAAATGGGTCAATGACTTTTAATAGGCCTAGTAGTCCCTCACGTATTGATTATATTCTCCTCAATAGACGATTTTGGGGGAACTTAATAGACATGGAGGTGTTACCAACACAAGACAACGATCATAACCCTCTTTGTATGAAAATTAAGGGGGGAAACTTGGGAGAAGCATCTAAAATCCCGCTATTGACAACAAAAGAGGTGGTCCCAACAAACTGTAACCGCAGATTAAAATGGCAGAAGGTGGCTTGCCAGGAAGAAACACTCTATAGCATAAAAGAACTTGTATTAGCGATGACCAGGGATCTGGCAGTACTTAATCTGTCCCAAAATATCTTGCAGGGACCTTGCCTAAGAGATTTATATAGCATTCTTGTAGAGAAGCTAAGTTCCCACTTTTCCACAAAGGTAATTAGAGGTAACAAGAATATTATGACCAAGCATGGTAATTTGTGGTACACTGCCAGGTGCAGGGAAAAAAGAAAGCTGATAACCCTTGCACTGCACAGTAAAGACCCGGTGGCTATTAGGAACGCCAGAAAGGAATATAAAAATACGATGTTTCTGGCCAAACGGGAGTGGGAGGGGGACCACTGGCAACAGCTCAAAGTAGCCGCCAAGCTTAAAGATTCTACCCTATTCTGGGAGCTAATAAATATTCTTAACAGAAGGGGAGAAGAACCTGTCCCAAATCACATAACAGACAAGCAATGGGTCTCACACTTCTCAACATTATACACTAGGGAGATAGTACAAGATGAAAATCAAGGACCAGCGAAAGAGATGTCCATAGATACTATTGAGCCATTCGATCCCTTTACCACCAACGAGGTTGAAGTGGCTATAAGAAGTGTAAAACCGGGAAAGGCAGCTGGGCCGGATGGCCTTCCCGGTGATTTACTTTTATATGATCCCCCATTATGGGCCAACTTCATCACCCTTCTTATGAACCTAATTGCAGGGGGACATTTGGTCCCTGAGTCGTTGCTACCATATTCAAGAAAGGCGCAAGGGAGGACCCTGCTAACTACAGGCCGATTAGTTTAATCGATGCGGTGCAAAAGGTAGTGGGCAGGGTCATTGTTTCTAGAATAGGGGCTTGGATTGATGTGGGGGACATATTGACTCACTTTCAGGCGGGTTTCAGGGAAAGGGGCACGATGGACCAGGTTTTCAGATTCTTTGCGGTTTACTGGAAGACTGTGTCCATCGAGAAAGGAAGTTTATACTTGGCCTTCATTGACCTGAAAACCGCCTTCGACTTGGTCCATCAGGAAAGACTATGGCAGGTTCTAAATAATATGGGCTTCCCACATCACCTCCTTGAATTTGTTAAAAAGCTCCATGAGGAGAATTTTGCTAAAGTCAGATGGGGGAGCCAGGGACAGTTGACTGGCAGGGTTCCTGTGAATAAGGGGGTCCACCAGGGCTGTGTAATGGCACCGACCCTGTTCTCTCTCTTTTTAAATGGGTTGGTGGCTCATTTGAGGGAGAGCCCGACCGATGCCCCGGTCCTGGCGGGCGAGAAAACACCTACCCTTCTTTTCACAGATGATACCCTGCTGATGGCGAAAACGCCTATGGGGCTACAGAAATTGCTGGATAGCTTTAAACTGTTTTGCGACTCCCCGGGCTTGCTTATCAATACCTCTAAAACCAAGCTGATGGTATTGACAACAGCCAGAAAACCAAGGAGGATTAATATTACACTAGACGGATCCCCATTAGAGGTATTGGAGCCATTTGATTATCTAGGCATCAGGGTGAATAACAGAATGAAGTGGGACTCTCATGTGACCAAAATGCTTCTAAATCTTATAAGAGCATCTGGGGCTATATTGAGAAACCAACAAATCTCAATCAGCAAACCTATATCCCCTGCTGTAGCGGTTTATGAAGGGAAAGCATTGGCTTCAGCTATGTATGGTTCTGAAATATGGGGATTTTAAAACACCACGGAACTGACCAAAGCAGAAAACAAGTTCATGAGAGATTTGGTGTCCCTTCCCCTTTCAACACCCTTAAAACCCCTCTTTCATGATCTAGGAAAACGTCGGATAAGGGACATAGCTCGCCTCCGACCATTACTATTTTGGGCACGCCTAAGGAGGACACCCAAATTGGCGAACTATGCTTTAGTATTGAACGAATTCATTAAATTGAATACCTCTAAGAAAATTAAGTGGTTGAACAATATAAGAAAGCTGCTCATAGACCTGGGTCTGGAAGATGCTTGGTTGACCCAAACACCCCCCCCCAAAGGCAGTATGAAGCAAATATATTGGGAGTGGGTCCAAACAGAGGACCTACGTAGCACTAAGTGGGGGGCCCTAACGAATAAATTTCTAGAACATAAGCCGATTAGGAAGCTGGAACCTTTCTTGGACTTCATACAAGCACCAAAAGATAGATCTCTCTTTCTAAAAATGAGATACGGTACTCTCCCGTTAAATGGATTTACAGAGAGATGGAAGAGGCCCGGGGTAGACCTAGCCTCCTGTCCGGGCTGCTCTTGCCCTAGGGAGTCCCTACCACATTTTTTGTTTGCATGTATTGCATATAGGGACGTTATAAGAAAATGGCTAACACCAGTCTGCAAAGAACTCGGAGTAAGACAATACAAGACAGCCCTACGCATCCTTACTTCCGACACATCGTCCCTTTCCATGATCTGTGGGGTTGCAAAGTTCTTGGGTAGGGCTTGGTTAATTCGTACCACTATTTTAAAAAACAAACTTGTTTAGATGATTGTGGTCATGTTGATGAAATTGAATGGTTTATATCCACTGATGCATTTTAAATTATCTTGTTCTTTTTATTGTAAATACGTTTTTTAATGGTTTTATCGGTTGTATTTTATTCCATGAATTTCATTGTTGTAGTAGATAGGATATGTACCTACTTTTATGATAAATCTATCGAATAAAGTATTACAACAGTTAATGACCAATGTTTATGAGGTTAATAGAGAGTTAGGGTTCCCCTGTAGAAAAGGCAAGGGGATGGGTGGGGGGAGGGGGGAATTTAAGAAGTGGATTTGTTTATCTCTTTTTATTTTCACAGACACAAGCACACACGGTACAATGTCACTGTCTGTTCACACCGTAGACTAAAATTGCACCTGACACTAGAAGCACTAGGAAAATGCAACTTATGTCCTGGAATGTGTGAGGGCTTAATGATACGCATAAACCCAAACAAGTATTACACTATTTACAACGTCATCATGTAGATATAGCATTTTTACAGGAGACACACCTGGCTCCACACACCTCCTCGAATGTTGCCGCCAGTGGGGGCTCTACTCGTTACTTTGCAGGTTATAGCTCCTACGCTAGGGAAGTCTTGAGTCTTATTGATAAATGCATACCCTTCAAAACAGTGGAAATATATACGGATCCAGCAGGCAGATATGTGTTAGTAAAAGGATGGCTCCTGAGGAACACAATACTACTGACTAATGCTTGTGCACCAAACATGGACGACCCCAATTTTTTTGTGGAACTACACTCCGACTTAGATAGGATGGGCGCAGATCATATATGTATAGGGGGTGACTTAAATATACTGCTCAATCCAAGATTGGACAGCACGGGCAAAACTGCAGATACAAAACCAAGGGCCAGACAGACACTTGTCTGTTTGATAGAATCGTATCATTCAGCAGAGGCTTGGCGTCACCTTCACCTAGAATGCACCTGTTTATACACACTATTCGGCCCCTCATAATACTTGGACTAGGTTAGACTATTGGTTGCTATCCCCTAGTGTAACCACATGGTTGGGGGAAATTACGCATTTACCACACATGTTATCAGACCACGCCCTGGTGGTACTTAAGATACAGGAGCGGTTGGGATGGCGCGTCAATGGAGGTTCCCCGATATGGCCCTCAGAGACCCGGTCTTCAAAGCTGAACTGAGTTTAGTGATAGAGGAATATTTTGAAATCAATCTAGGCAAACGGTAAAGACCAAAGCCATGCTTTGGGAGGCATTCAATCATATATACGTGGAGTCTGCATCTCAAAAGGGGCAGGCATCCTCAGAGACTTACGACGCACATTGTCCTAGCTTGAAGCGCAGTTGGGAGCAGTTGATGCAGATCAACTGACAGCATGGACCACTACGGGTCTAAGACAGAGGGCAACATTATTGGTGGAATATCATGAGGCAGCAGACAGGGAAGTCCACTTCTTGGGGAAGTATGCGACAGCTAGGAGATATGGGGAGGATGAGTGCCCTGGTACTACATTGGCAAGGCTCATCCAACCCAATGGGGAACAGACATACATCACCAGCCTCCTAGGAGACGACGGGGTACCTATTTCGGACTGTGAGGGTATTAAGTAGAAGGTATGGTCATAATATAAGGACCTTTAAACTACCCAAGTCTCCTCAGATATGACTGCTAGTAATGCCTATTTGGACGAAGTGGCTATGGTTTGGCTAGAGGACACACACAGAGAACCTTTCACAGTTGACTACGTAGTCCAGGCAATAGATGACATGGACGGCTCCAAGGCACCTGGCCTAGAAGGGTTTTTAGGTTGTTTTTATAAGGCATTTAAGAAAGAATTAGCCCTTCACCTCATTGATGTATACCAGGAGGCAATCGAGATGGGCATACTCCCCTTAACAATGCGGGAAGCAGTGATAACTCTTCTCCCTAAGGCAGAGAAGTAGCCATTACACTGTGGCTCATATAGCCCCTTTCCTTGAATTTTGACTATAAAATCTTAGCCAAAATTATGGCTACTATACTGACTCAAATAGTAGACCAAATGGTATCTCCAGCCCAGGCAGGCTTCATCCAACGTACATCCACTGCAATAAATGTACGGACCCTATTTACAACATTACACAGGATGAACCCCTCGCTCCCAGCCGTGGCAGTCCTGATGGATGCTGGGAGGGCCTTTGATTCGCTGGAGTGGCCCTTTCTGTGTGCAACATTGATACTGTTGGGGATGCCCCCCCCGCTTCATATCGGTGATTTCCCTGCTCTACACTAGCCCTGGGTGTAGTTCGTGGAGTTTTGCTATGCTGAACTACGTGAAGTTACAAAAAAACTCTGCGAAGCTCCATGAGTGGCAGAGTGGCAGAGTGCAGTGAGAACTGCAGTTTGTACTGGTATTCCTGCCGCTTGGGTAGAAATTCTACCCGAGCGGCAGCTCGCGCTCGCGAACTTACCTTTCACATTTGAAATCGCGAGCGGGGAAAAACTCCGCTGCACATCGCAAAGCAGAGTTTTCTGTACCCCGTGAGCTTTACAATCTGCGTGAACAAAGCAAAGTTCACCGCCCAGGTCTATTCTACACACGCCCATCTGCAAGCGTGAGAATGAATGGATCGTTAACAGAATCCTTCACACCATCCAGAGGGACCTGTCAGGGATGCCCTCTCTCCCCGATTCTATTAATAATAGCAATGCACCCACTAGTGCGCCACTTTCAAGATTATCATTTTCATAGGGCAGTGGTTCCCAAACTGTGCGCCGCCGCACCCTGGTGCGCTGCCAAAACCGGCCAAGGGCGCTGTGGTCGCAGAAGCTGATCATAATCCATTCTGAATTACACTAGCCTCTGGAATGCAAGACGGGTGCGCAGTGCCTGGCGACCACTAGGTGAATCACTTGCTGCCTCGTAGTGTAATAATTTATTATAAGTGAAGAAACACACGGTAGCAGACATTGCCCTCATTGAAAGTGTTTTCACTTTGTTTAAGCATCTGATGAACAATCCCCAAGCGAGGACAGCAGGACAGGAAAAGTTCGGTATTTGGGTATTTTTTATGCGCACAAGCCACTGGAATTGGCATCTTGTCTCAGAGGACGTTCCCAAGTCGATGGCACAAGGACATTAAGATTCACTGTATTTTCAAAGAAGAATCGTGGTCCACAGTGTCCAATGCCTACAGTGATGGATATTCTCATTTATTTATGTTTATGTTTGTTTTTTCCCCAGTATTTATGAAGAGCAAATGATTGGGGCTGCATAGCCCCTCGTTATCAAGTGATTCCTTCACTGTTTGACTTTGTTAGCACTAAATCCTGTGTAATTCCAAACTGGTCGCTCCTTCAGGACAACAGCAGAAGCATTTTCATTTCATTACAGCACTGCCATATATTTGCCCATCATTGATAACACTGAGGAAGTAGGGGTAGAGAGGTTTTGTCTAAAATATATCTTATCACATCAAGATTAACCCGGAAGCGGCTGGAGTACTGACTCGTAACAAGAGGTCCAGTACTTTTGCAGAATAACAGTTTTCACCAGTATGCTTGTCCTTATTTGCTGATGGCTTTTTCTGATGCTGGGGCCACATCCAGGGCTTTGTCCACACTATCCGTCCTGGCTTTTTGCTCTGCCTTTCAGTTGAGGCATTTTGAGTACTTTAATGGGTGGTTCAATGCCTTCACTGCAGCCAACTCCCATTGCAAATGTACTGGCTTTTAGTACATTATTTGATGTATGTGTCAGTACAGCGAAAGACTTGCAGAAGTGAAGCATACAAATAACTGACCTGTGGCAACGGAATACTGAGGTTCAGAGTAATTGTGAAAGTTTTTTTTTCACCTCCTGCTGCTGTTGAAAAATTATAAATAAAGCTTTAAAAAAAAGTAGTTCAAACTTTGGGGCTATCCAAGCGGGGGGAGGATGTTTGCAGCTTCTAGTGGTTATGGTGTCCCGAGCCAAGTAATAATCTTTGACAATTTGAAGGCGCTTGCAATGGCTACAAGTGTGGGGGGGGAGGGGGGTTTGCTGCAAGTAGATAGCTGTATCTTGGTGGCTGTAAAACGGATTCCTCACAGAAAATGGGTCGTTTGAAGATGCCATTCTCAGGAGAAAAGCTTTTTGTGAAGGAGCTCGGGAGGGCCATTTATAAACCTTTTAAGCATAGGCAGCAGTCCCGCCTTTCAATTTTGAATTAAAGAGCTTTGGTCCAGATGTACAAACTGTAGGAATACCAATGTCATTATTGCCATTCTCTTTGAATCGCCACTAATCGGTATTCCTTATGTATGAAACTCTTTTGAGTTTCATTAACGATTCCAAGTGGGTCACAAATAGACCTACCTCATGCATATTAATGAGATAGGTCACAATATGCAACCTATTAGGAATTGCAGCCATCACGGGGATGGTGGCCTGCTGAGGTCAGCAGACCGTCATGTCTTTGATTGCTTTTTAATAAATCAATCTTTTAAATGCAAATCTGTTTTCCTTAAAGGAAAACGGGATGTGTTTAAAATGAAAAAATGAAACTTTGCAGTTGCATTTTTTAAGAGTAGGCAGTGGTCTGCGGGCCCATTGCCTGCTCTTAAAAATATTTTTTGAACATTCTCAAAAGGGAATGGGTGCCGGGGGATGCCTTCCCCTTTGAAAATGGGCTTACCACCAGCTTTAAACTGGTGGTAAAATATTGTTTTGTGACCGGAATTTGGTTGCAAAACATTAATACATACCATTCTGATCAGGAGTTTGGAAGGGACACCTCTTCCAAATACTGAATTAGTATTAAGTAGCAAACGCAAATTGCGATACGGTAACATGTTACCAAATTGCAATTAGCTTTTTGTACATTGTAAACAACTTTTTAGCGGGCACAAATTACCCTATTCTGTGAATCGGGCCGTTTGTAACCGCAGAAAAGCTTTGTACAGCTGGCCCTATGTGAGAAATTGGAAACCTTAAGATCAATTAAAAAATAAATGATATGACCCCTTATCTTAAAAAGCCCTTTCCAACCTAAGTCTGTAGGCAGTGATTTCAAGAATCTCTAGGTCCCAAAGGGCAAGCAGCATTTCTGCTATACCGAGGAGAGGGGTTATGGGGAAATCGTTCAAGGAAGATTGAACCTGTTTTACAAAATTTGGCAAAAGTTGAGAAGAGACATTTAAGACATGCAGACTGTTTCTCATGGGTATTCCTTGTAATTTCAGGATCTTCTTACAGTGACTCGCCTCCTGTTCATGCCTCTACCCAAGAATTTGCAAAAGACCCTGGGACCTCTTTGCAAAAGACACTGGGACCGCTAAGAACAAAGTGGACAGATGACTTAGGTGACATCACAGATGAGGAATGGCCGGAAGCTCTTCAGGGCCCCAGAGAGATAGTAATATGTGCACAAATTAGATTAGTGCAACTGAAGATTCTCCACAGAACATAATATTCTAGCAGACTAATACACAAAATGGGAAGGGCGGGAGACCCTCTATGCTTGAAGGGGTGCGGGCAGGAGGGCTCCTTTTCCATACCCTCTGGGAATGCCCACCAATTCGCGGATATTGGGTGGCAGTGACTGCTATCATGTCGCGGGTACTCTCAGTGGCGGTCCCGCTTGAGGCAAAGGGTTGCTGCTGTTGATACAGGGGGAGGAAAACTGGTCCAAACATGCTTGAATATGGTTAGCACTCGCCTTGGAGGTATCCAAAAGGAATCTTGCACAGAACTGGGGGTTGAGGCTTCTTCCAGTGGTGGCTGACAGGAAGAAGGACCTAGACTGGTGCCAGAGGGTGGAAGAACATATATATCGCAGTAGGGGTGCATTCGAAAATGGGAAAAAATATGGGGCCCATGGCAAGCTTACCGTGCATTAGACCTGGGGTGAGGACAACTATGCGGAGGGTGCAAGGTCTTTCAGTGACCTACTGTAACGTAAATGATGAATACTATGATTATTGACTACTGCAAGAGATAACTGTACACGATTCACCTTTCCGTGATGTAACATTACACACTTGTCTAGTGTCGATACGATAATGTGCATGTCTCTGTAACCGCTACAATCTGTTCAATTTATTGATGAACAATGAGCTAGTTCAATAAAAAAGAGTATAAAAAAGTTGGGAAAAGAGGCAAACACTGCAGGATAAATTTTATATTGATGCAGAGGAGGGCTGCGGGTCCAGTTCCATATTGGCAAAAGGGTCTAGGGTGGGATTCCCTGGTCCTTCTGGTGAAGAGATCTTTGGCGGACTATTGATTGATCATAGATTTGAAGGATCTGAATGGTTTTTTTCTGAGAACAGTCCAGTTTAAGATTCATTCTTTAAAACAGGTATTCTGATGGTTTAGAAAAGAGATTTATTTTTTGCATCCCTGGATATCCAGACTCCTTATGTACACATTCACATCAATGCAGACCATCAAGTATTTCTAAGGTTTGTGGTGGGGAGACCCACTGGCAGTTTCAAGTGTTACCTTTTGCTTTAAAGGCCTCTCTCAGAGTGTTCTTCATGACAGGAATATTGAGATGCATTCATACCTGGACAACCTTTTGAAGGGTTCCCATTCTCAGGAGGGCCTGTTCAAAGATGTAACTCAGGTGGTAGGCACTGTGGAGGACTTGGGCTTTCTTCTTAACCTCATGAAGTTAATCAAACAGTCAATCAATCAATAAATCAATCAATCAAACAATCTTTATTCAGTTGCATCAACCATAAATGACACAAACAATACATCGAAAATTCTTAAAACACAAATTAAAATACAGCAAAAATGTTAAAACAGTAATCGATTAAAATTAATCTCACCATAAACATATTTAGGACTTATGAGCACACCCAAGGCATGAAGTCAGCTAATCCAGGCCCCAACAAACGAACTGTTCATGCAGACAAGTATACATCAGTAACAAAATCATTAAACACCTTCCATACATTTTCTACACTTAAACACTGATTAAAAAAAGGATCAAACTCTAAAACAAAAGTCCAAGTTATTGAGTTGCTCCAAATACAATAAGGCTTCATTACACTTTCTAAAACTTAAAGATTTTAAAATAGGTTAAAGTAAGAGGATAACATTTAGCCTGTAGAATTTACAAAAAAACAGAAAGTACAGCAGTGATTGTGCGGAGGCCCTGTTACAAGGGCAGGGGAATGAACTGGGTCCCCAGTGATAAGCATCTCCCTGGAAACACAACAATCTCCATGCCCTGAAATGAAACAGAAGAGATCTTTTACAACTGTTGTGTTCCAGGACAAGATAGGGCACCGGCTTTGGAGATTCTAAGGTCACAATGTAGTCCTTCACTGAACATTTAAGAAATTATTGATCCCAACATTGGTTAAGGCAAAAATCTCTGAATTTGGTTAATCGGGGTATCTCTCATTCAGATCTTGTTTACTGTTTCCCAAAATGTTTTACTACAGCTACCCACGGCTGACTGCTCAAGTTGTTCCAATCCTTGTTAAGTAGGGAAGTCCTCCTAAGGGTAAGTTTGTAGAATTACCTCGCCACTCAAACTTCCTCAGAGTTGCTGGCATTCCAGGCAAGACCCTTTCTCAAATGGCGATTTGCCGCCCTACATAAACCATCCAACTACCTTGGGCATTTAGGGGTTGGTATGATTGGTTTCATCAGGTGCCTCTTGATACAAACACATAAGGAACTATACTCTGAGAGAGCTTCTCCACTCTCTTCAGCCAAACACCCCAAGAAAAGTGACAGGTGATTTTTCACAAAAAGGCAAAGTGTTGCCCTAGGCTACTTGCGACACCACATCAATCTCAAACCATTACTAGAATGATCAGAGAGCTAAATCGCAGCTGACAGGGATATTAATTTCCTCCCCAGAAAATAGCTGATGGCATTAAGGGCCTTATGATCCCCCCATCAGGACTTCACAACAGTGCTCTGGGTGAACTATGGAAGAATATTTCTAGTGACAAAAATATAGTCTATGATGGAATCCCGTCCATTCCCTCCGTTAAGTGGGTAGAGTTGGGCTGTCCCCACTGAAGAGACTGACCAAGTCCACCAGTTCAAATTCTGCTAGGTTAAAACTCAGCCCTATCCCTCGGCTGTTGTAAACTGAGTCTAATATAACGGAATGCTTAGTACCCAAATCCTTAGAATGAATCAGTTTAGTATTGGAGTAGGCACAAATTATATATTTTGGCTGTACTACAGATGTTGATTGAAGTTTGCTTAAAAATGCAAATAACTCCTTAAATTATCCTTGGTGAAATCATTATTATAAAAATGAATCAAATATAAATGGGAAAGGCGTAATTTATCCTTAATATACAAAACTTAAAATGTCACACAGCCAGAGTCAATCAGAGTCACCTTTACATTAAGGTTCAATTGGAACCAGACCAAGAGACCTCCCCCAGCTCTGCTTAATTGATGATACAGCTGGGCTAGAGTGAGTACGAAGCAAATCTAGAGCAAGAAGGTGGAGAGGTGGCCCATATCTCATGAAAGGCAATAATATTGTTGGCAGCATTAAGATTGATCCAGTCTGGGTCAATTATCTTCCCCTTAAGGCCTGCTACATTCAATTTAAAAAAGAAAGAGAGTTCCTGTTGTCCTTCATCTCCATGGAGCTGGACCTGGGTAAAGTAGTTGACCCGTTGTTGCACATTGTTGAAGGGGAAGGGAGTGGATTCGCTCATGGTCAGTCGACATCATATAGAACCTCAAAATGATTTGCAACTGGTACAAGAACTTGGCAGCTCCCACAGTACAAAGGTGGATGCATGAGATTTTGTGGCCACCCTCCCCGGACTTGGACGCTAGATGGTTTGAATTTGGAGCAAGATCCCGCTGAGGCATATAGAAAATAGCCAAGAGTACCAGAGACATGATGCTCCTTGCATGGCGGGGATTGATTTGCCAAACCAAAATCTTTGGACCAGTTGCCGGTATCTGAAGTTAATAAAAACACATTCAAATTTGGCTTCTACCGGCCCAGGACCAATCCAACCAACCCTCCTAGTTAGCAAAATGTTCTCTGCCATGTGGAATGGCAAGCAAGCTAACCAGTTTGAACATTATATCTACCAGCTGTGCATAAGACACCAACTGATTTTCCAGTAAGGGAGGCACTCCGATAAGAACATCAACTTACGACTGGCAGTCGGAGGGAGGTTGATGTGTGCTAGACCTGAGATACAATTAGTACTAGCTCCATCCCTGTTGACCCATACTTGCTAATCCTTTTGATGACCCAGTTGATTCTGTTGATCCCCCTCCTTCAGCTTGCAGGGACCTACTTGGTTATAAGGCACAGTTAATATTTGTGGAAATACAGCTTGGCCCCTGTGATGGCACAGCCATTTGGGCTCAGAAGCACAACTCATCACTCCCCCTTTACTTGTGCCTATCAGCCTATCAGCCTAGGCACCAACATAGGATCAGCATCCCCCCAGTCCCCCCAGTCTGCAGAAGAGCAATCTGGATTTCAATAGCTTTCAGACGGTGTACTATGGGAACTTGCTGGTCCACATCAACTCTTTAAGACTAGAACTAAAAATTTCCATTGGGAGCTTGCCCTGAGTCTCACAAGTTCCAGCACCGGCCTCCATTGGATTGGCACAGGTGCAATGCATTTGCCTGTTAGGCTTTACATCAATTGGGGCTAGTCAGAGGCACCAAATATCCGATTTTTATGGTGCCTAGCTCCAGAGGGTTCTCGCAGGAACGGGGGTGCGAAAACACCAAGGTTAAGGGTACCGATTTGACAGCAGCAGATAAGTCAGCTAGAGCATCCTAGTTTAATGAGAGCCTTCTCTCAGTAAGAGGTATTTCAATGCTGATCACCTGTCAACGGCGGTACTCTTGGAAGGGTGGACAGGTTGGCCATCAGTAATTTTCTTTTGCCCCATTCTATTCAGTCACAATACCTCGAATGTGGTACCCCAAATGTGAAACTAAGTGCCTCACCTTCTTCGGTGTTACAATATCTGAAACTGAAGCTGGTTCCCACCCAAAGAGGGGGAGGCACAGCCCAGCCTCCCTCTTATTGCAACAATGAGTGCTTGGACCGTCGTCCCTCTGCGGTACAGCAGACTCCAGATGGCCCAGCTTATAAAGTCGAAGTTGGAACCATCTCACAGCCACATCTACATTGAAGCTTGGTTCCATACAAATGTTAATCATGTCTGTCTGCCTCTGGAAAGAAGACTCAAACTGGTGAACAGACTTTCCGACCTTCTACGAGCCGACAAGGCTTCAGCAAGAGAGTTCTTCCAAGTCCATGGCAATACGGCAGGTGAATCAATTATGAAGCTATATCGGAATCTAACATTTATTTGGGAAATTAACTTGATTTCTTGTGTCTATTATCTTTCAGGCAGCATTTTTGTTTGAGTCCAGTCCGGGTTTTGCACAGAGCATTGCAGTGCAGTGAGAGCGAGCGAGCGAGCGCAGGACGGCTGCCGGTACCAGAAGAACGGCAGTGAATCGCGGAAGGCCCGGAGAACCGCAGAACGGCAGCAACAACCTGGGCCTGTGTGAATCAGGTATCGGGATCTCGGGGGGACTGTACCCGCAACCCGTAACCTGCAAGCCTGTGCTGATGCCGCGGTCCGTGTAGGGAGCGCTGCGAAGTGCGTGGCTGACGAGTTGACGGGTGCTGCAGTGGTGGCGGCATCGTGTGCCCGGGAGAACGAGCGCGGGCCACAGCTTTGCCCTAGGAGCACTAGGAGCCACAGCTTTGGCACAGGAGGCAGGAGCAATGAGCCACAGCTTTGCACCAGGAGCCAGGAGCCGTGCAGACGGTTGGTGTGAGCAGATCAGTAGCGTGCTCGGCTCGGCTCAGCAGGAGGAACCTGAGCCTCCCGGCCATCTGGGGGGTCGGGGCAGGGAGGAACTTCAAATCATTTTTGCCTGTCCGTCCTGCTTGCCAGCCAGCCTGCCAGCCCGTCTGCCGTCCACACTCCACACTCGGCATCTCTTAGCTAGGACGCTAGCAGGACAGGAGAAAGCAGGAGCGGCAGGAGGCGCGGTAGTGGTAGTAGAAGTGACAGAGGCGCCTGGCAGTGCTAGCCCCTTTACATCCCTCTCAGAGCAGTGAGAGAGAGGCTGGTGCCCGGGGGGCACGGCAGCAACAGGAACAGCAATAGCAAAGATCACAGACCGGCGCCTCAAGAGCTACCTACGAGCTATCTATGAGGAGGGTCGCAATTCCTGCTCCCTTCAATTCAAGAGCTCTTCTCACTATAATAGTTCTTTGACCAACTCCTCCCTCCCGCCCCCTCTCTCCCTAACGGCAGCTGTCCCTTTTAAGGGGCAGACAGGCCTGGGAGGGTTAGGGTGAGGGTGAGAGTAAGGGCCAGGACCTTAGACAGAAGGCTGAGGGTGTGAACACTACACGTTCAGCCGTTACAGTCTTGCCCGTGTGTGTGATCGAGTCCGAATCCTGAGGACTCTGAAGGCAGCAGGTTACACACAGTTTGCAAGAAGGAGTGAGCGCGGATGCCCGCACTGTTATAACAACATCGCTGCAACTCAAGTGAATATTCCAATACCAAGACAATTGGGGATGCGTTCTGGGAAGGAAAGATCAACAGGCCTCCAGACAAAGAAGGTGCGGAAGAACAAAGCACCTAAGGTCCAAAACATAAAAGCAAACGGATCAAACCAAACCTTAATCTCACCAATTGCTCGGATGTTCGAAAGATCAACTAAAATACCGCACAAATTCGACTTCTTAGCTGACCCAACTGGAGTATTAATGTCAATGGAATCTGACACATCCAAAAACCAATTACAAACCCCAATCGAACCGTTAAACATTCTCACCCTCAAGGGAAAAAACAGTGACATAGAAGTACCAGCCGAATCACCTGAGGAAAAAAATCCAATAAATGAAATGAACCAGAAGGTCTCTCTATGCGAAATCGTTGACCTAAGAAGGGATCACACACATCACACCCCACTGCAGCTAAAAAATGCAGAGATAACAAATAAGGGCGTAAGAGGGATTGAAGATTCGGCACAAATCAACCTTCGGCAACAAAAATCTATTGAATCAGTGAAGCTAATACCATTAGAAGTTGACATAACAAAAAATAGGAAATCGCAAGAAGTAAGTTATAATGACATTGACACTACGAAACCATATGTACCAGAATGTACTTCATTAAAAAAGCTTGCGAATAATACCATAAACAATGAACAGGAAATGCCAATTCCTTTCGCATTAGAGGTCAAAGTGGACATAACGAAAAAGAGGAAATTCCAAGAATCAACTAACATTGACCCAGGAACTACATGGGACATATTCTACCAAACTTCCACTTTAACGCTAGAAGCACTGACATATCAGTCCAATAAAATGGATACTCAAATTGAAATACTGGGAGTAATGACTAATGCGGTCACCGGAATAGACCGAAAACTGACTGAACTAAACCGCTTAATAACTAAAGCCCAAAAAACATGCAGAAACTAATAAATTCAAATGCACTTGCGAACCAATTATAAAAAAACTGTCCACTATTCCTGAAGTAGTAAACACCATACTAGAGGATGTGAAAGACCTAGTTCACAAAAAATATAATAATAACAAAGATGAAATATGTCAACCTCAGCAGTCAAATTATGAACATATTAATACTGTAGAAAAAAAGCAATGGGAGCCGGTGGAAATCATTCAACCAAAAAAAACTGAAAATACAATAGGTCAGAATGGGGATACAGAGTTATCACCAACTATCACGCAAGAAACTCACGGGAAAATAAGTATTGAAACAGAAAAGGAAAAGGATAATACCCAAGGATATAAAACTTCAAAGAGACAAAGGAAAAAACTTCGTAAGGCTAGAAATAAGGAAAAAAATGATAACATGGTAAAAATATATCCACCCTCAAAGAAAACGCTAGAAACGAACCTGGAAGAATTATCACAAGAAGAAATAGAGTTAGAAAAAAGTGTGGTGGAGGAGTCCCATCCCGAAAAAGTGGAAAAGAATGAAAAATATTATGACATCTTTAACAAATCATCAAAAAATGATATGGATAATAAGCCATTTGCATTCCACGAAACTAAAATAGAAGACGTTATAGACCAAAAACAGCTCGCGCAAAGACATACTAAGGAAAATAAAAAACTGCACCACGAGGGGCAAAAAAAGGCTCTGGATTGTAAAGTAACACGCTCTCAAAAAAGAAATGGATGTATTTCTTGGGGCCAGCTAAGCGATATACAAAGTAACTCGAACGAAACAAAGTCTGTGTTTTCTGAAGTAGAGTCTACTACACTGCTAAATGGGGAAAAAAAGCATTCAGACATAAGGATACATAGAACAATTTGTCAGGAAAAAAATAACTCACTGAACGAACCTACAAACTCCCTGCAACAAAACAAAAATATAGTCCCTATTCAAAAACAGTCAGGTGTGACCATGACTAACTTACAATGTACAAATAAAATGTCGGTCATTGGAGACTACCAACGTAACAAAGAAGAATTAACTATTACAAAGACGGGGCAAGGCAAACTAATTATCTGTAAAACCCATCAAAAAGAAACTGAAGATAATACGGACTCACTACTCTCGAAGACGTTGTCACAAATAATACTGACGCCACTATACGAGTCTAGAGGCAACAACGACATCCTGAATATAGTTAATATCCTTCAACTAATGAAATCAATACCTTCATTAGAAAAAGTAACAACAAAAGACATTGAATGTGTGGCCTTTGCACAAAATCCGGAGGGCACTCTACCACTCACAGTTATAACGTTAAATACAGCCGGTTTAGTGGATCAAATCATGCTAGAACAAGAAGTTTTTCAAAGTTGGGGGATAAAAATTAGTAAACCTCTCCCCAAACCTTACCCGACACCGTTGAAAAAGGAAGAACACCCAAGAAAAGCTCCTAGAGAACCAAAGAAGAATCGGTATACTCCATATTAAAAAAAACCCAGGGTAGTACACACGAGGCAAAAGAAGAGAGTACGGAAGAACTAAAAATTGTAGAATCTAAGCGAATAAACGAAAACTGGATAAAGAGTGCTCTACACGACCACCGACAAGAAAATAAACGGAAACATTTTGAGGAAAGGGGGTACCCTCGACCCCCAGTCTCTATATGTTCTTGGAACATTAATGGATTAGGAAAAAAAATAAAAAACGCGGAAATAGATTCCTTGTCTACTCACTACCAAATCATATGTCTACAGGAGACATGGGAAATGGATCCTTTCTTTCTGCAAAGTTATAAAGGATATTATGTACCCGCCATCAGACACTCCAAATTTGGACGTCCTTGTGGGGGTCTGGCAATATTCATTGGGACTGACTTGCAAATTAAGCATGAACAGCTGGACACAAATAACGCAAACATACAAGCAGTTAAGATAATATTTGCAACCGGTGAGCAAAAAAACAACAGGAACGGATTAATAATACTTAACATATATATCCCACCAAACCAGTCATCTCGCAAGAACATAAGTATCGCAATAGTAACATACCTATTGGAACAAATAATACTTGACCCGTCCGTTAAGATTCTAGCTACTGGGGACTTTAATATAAACTTGCTGATTCAAATGGCACGGGACGATTTTATCAACTCTCAAAACTACGAATGGTCGATTCCTGAGCAACTTCTAGATCTCAACATAAGTACCAAACAAAATCCAATCGGAAAAAACCTATTAATGGATTTGGAAGCAATGGGTCTCCGAGCACTAAACGGCAGGTTCCCAACCGATCAGCCAGCCGGCTGGTCATTTTACAATCATGAATCAAAATCTAGAATAGACTTTACATTACTGTCAATAGACATTTTCGATAAAATTGGTTCCTATAGGCTAAAAAAAGTTATTGAGAGTGACCACAGTCAGCAAATATTGGAAATCTATTTCGAACTGCCAAAAAAACAAAATTATTTAACTACACAAGGTCAGATCTGTACAATAAACCATAGGAAACTCATTTGGAAACCGGATAAAAAATATGTGGTTGAAAAAAAAGCCCAAATATTGGTACAAGAATGTTTTAATGAACATCCGAGCCAATCTATACTTATACATTGGGAACAGTTCACCCAGAAGGTAGTCGAATTGGATGAAGGTACTCCAACTTGTAGGAAATCCCAACTAAAGCGGAAAATAAATCAAGATACTAATATTAATCTTCCATATACCATTAAAAAAGTAAGGCGGACTCGTAACAGACTGAGGAAACACCTAACTAGGTTACTGGTTAACGAGGAAATTAGAAAGCAACTTAGAAGTACTAACAGCAACTTGAGGAAATTGTTGTGGTCTGAAAAAAACAAAATTCAACAGGTCTTGTGGGCAAAAATCTATCACGCAAGTAACCAAGCGAATTCCAGAGAATTTTGGAAAATAATTAATGCCATAAACAGACCCAATAAATATGTGATAGCGTCGCCAATAACAGAGGAGGACTGGGTAAAATTCCTCAAAAAGACCTTATATGTTGAAGATGATCTCCGCTCTAATGACGTCATTGAAAGGGAACAGGAAATTGATCTGGTGAAAAACTTCTCAGAGAGCGAGGTAGCCAATTTAATAAAGAGACAAAAAAGGGAGCACCGGGCCCAAACGGTATTCCATTTGCAGTCTATAAAGAGGACCCTGCCTTATGGGCTACCTATTTGACAAAGGTATTTAACGTAGTTATCCAAACAGGGCACATACCGGAATCCTGGAGAGGATCACTAATATCACCCGTTTACAAAAAGGGTAATTGGCAACTACCTGAGAACTATCGATTGATCACTCTCCAAGACACGGACGCTAAGCTATTTGCGGGTCTCTTACTATTAACTCTTTCAGATTGGGTCAAAGAAAAGCTAATACTACCCCCAAACCAAACTGGGTTCATTAAGGGCTTAGGAACTTCTACTAATATTTTAATCTTATCAGTTTTAACGGATAAAGCTCTTTTAGCTAAACAGTCCCTTTATTTTTGTTTAGTCGATTTTAGATCGGCCTTCGATCTTGTTAATAGGACCCTGCTATGGAGAAAACTGGTAGATTTTGGTATCCCAGGCCCATTACTGAAGCTTATCAAACTACTGTACTCTGAAACCTGGGTCAGGGTGCGGGTCGGTGACGGCCGATCATTATCGAATAAAATACCGGTGACACGCGGCCTCAAACAGGGTTGTGTCCTTGCACCATTACTTTTTAACTTATTCATAGCCAACCTCACCGAAACACTGAACGAAGTTAACTCACATCCACCGAGGCTAGCGGGAAAACAAATATCGAATTTGCTATATGCAGACGATGTGGTGTTGATGAGCCACACAAAAGTAGGTCTGCAAAGACTGATTGATCGATCACTTAGGTATGCAAAGGATAACCAAATGGTAATAAATGAGACAAAAACAAAAATAATGGTTGTCACAAGGAGCAGAAGACAAAAAAATAAATGGATGCTGGGACAAACCCAACTAGAACAAGTTAATAGCTATCGGTATCTTGGTGTCCTATTCAACGAGAGTGGAAGTTTTCTCCCTCAAAGGAAAGATATCACCAGGAAAGCCAACAGCCTTGTTGCCGCATTTAGAACCATACAAAAGAAATTAACCGCCTTGACATACGGTCCTTTATTAAAAATCATATCTGCCAAATTAATACCATCTTTAACATACGGTGCCGAAGTCCTAAACGGGAAGGATGCGGAGCTAATTAACAAAGCAGTGGCAAAAACTTACAAAATACTTTTTAACCTACCATGTAATGCCTCACAGGCACAAATAAGGCTGGAGTTTGGGATAAATAATCAGCTTTATGCCCGGCAAGGCCAAATTCTAAAAGTGTGGAATCGTGTAAAAACCGACCAGGTTAATCAATTGTCTCAAATATTATGGAACGAGGTAAGAGACAATAGGAAACTTCAAGCCTGGGCATACTTAAACAAAGCAAAAGAAGAACTTGGATTAACACCAATTTGGGAAAATACTATCACCCAGGAAAGTTTTAAAAAGACAATTAATAAACTGGTTATTCATCTATCGCTACTAAAAGATAAAGAGCTACTGGTAAAAAGAAAACATTCTTGGCCAATTGTAAATGACTATAAGAAAAAACAAGTCCAAAAATACCTAGAAACTCCTTGGTCTGTCCAAAGTAAGCGAACATTTATTAGAGTGCGCTTTGGTCTATGGCCAGGTTTGTGTCATCTGCCACCGTGGAAGTTAACTGAGAACAATACGATATGTAGGTTGTGTAAAGGGGGACAAGAAGATATGTTGCATCTTTTATGTTTGTGTCCTACAATAGAAGCAGAAAGGAAAGTAATCCTCAGGCGGTTATTCAATGCTCGAGGTGTAAGAACTTGTAGACAAGCACTAATGGCGTGCCTAAATTCGAACGATCTATTAATGAATTCCGCTTTTGTAAAATTTGTATCTGTGATTGTAAAAGGCCTTAAGGCAAATTTTATTTAGAGTTCCGCTTTTTCGAAGATTAGTAAAATTATTTGCTTGATGTTCGTAAACTTTTTATTGTTGAAGATATTTTAAAGTGTACTTTTTTGTAAGATTTTAATTAATCAAACAAATAAACTTGAGGTTTTTTTTTCAGGCATTTTTGTTTGTGGTCCCATGGTTTCATTTACATTTGGGTCCTCTGGTTCTCCACTGGGTTCCATTAACATCAGTTTCACACTTCCAGTTTCACACAATCTGAGAAGACATCTTGAGATGTTACTGGTTCCTTACAATTTGGAGGAAGGAGTTTCCCTTTCTCCTCAACCCCCAACTGTTGTGACAACAGATGTCATCAAAAAAGGAAGCAGGGCGCTGATGTGCTTAAGAACTGCTCAGAGACACTGATTAAACCATGGGAAGGTTCATTCCTCGAACTTAAAGGAACCCAATGCGGTTTGGAAGGCTCTTGAGGTGTTCTGCTACAAGACCCTAAATTAAAACGTTATCAAAAGAACATTTGGCATCCTTTTCCCAAAGGTGTAAGGACAAGAGTTTTTCCCTGGTTCGTTGTACCCCAGAGAATATTTTTCAATTTTTACAGTATGGTTTTGTTAAAGATGAGTCGGTTTCCACTCCTTGGGGTTCTCTGATTGAAATAAAAAATTGGATTTCAAGACTCTTTAAAGGTTTTGACTTCCTTTGACCTAAAGTAATAAACATGTTTCCGGTTGGTGACCTTACTTTGGTTTTGGTGGCTGTAGAGAAAATTGGGGGAGTTGATGCTTTTGATATGTCATCCTCCTTTTCTTAGGTTATTTGAAGACCAAATAGTTTTGAGGTTGGGTCCACAATTTGTGACAAAGGTGGATTAGGCTTTTCATAGAGCTTAGGAAATTTTCAGGGAGGATGCTCCTTTAGATGTTGTTAAAGCAATCATAATTTACCTTTCCAGATCAGCTGATTTCAGAAAATGCGATGTGTGTTTTGGATTTTAAGACTCTTTCAGGATTTTGACTTTTTGGTTCATGCCAATAAGGGAGAAACATCTTTCATTTCGACTCTAAATTGCTGGATTAAGGAGGTAATATCAATTTCCTTTGTGATTCTGGACTCGAGCTTCCAAGAACAGTGCAAGCTCATTCAACAAGGGGACTGGCAGCTTCATCAGCAGAATGTGGAAGTGTCTCTATCATAGAAATTTGTGCTACAGCAGCCTGAGCAAGACAGTCTATATTTATTGATCATTACAGTTTGAATTTGGCCCGAATTTCAGAGTTCAATGTTGGTAGAGCAAAGAATGAGTCATAAACTTCAGTATATTTGACAAATTCATGTATTTTGTTTACTACAACTTGTATTTTGCATGAATTTTGTCAAGTATGTGCCTTAATTCGGGGGCACTAGGTGGCGCGCGACCCAGATGGCCGCATGCCAGTGAGGCTCTTGCCGGCCAGGTGCCAAAATATACAGCATCACAATCCTTAGTCATCCATCCTTAGACAAAACTGGCGGAATCGGACACCTCACTGTCGAAGGTCCCGCTGCAGCACTTCACCTCTCATCGGAGCCGTCTGCGTGCCGAGAAATAAGGGTGGAAGCTCCCGCCAACTCAGCACATTGTGACGTCTGGAGTGCTCATCTTCGGAGCCCGCGGCTTCGCACTGGAGTGGAGGCCGGGGAGCTGCACTTCACGGTCCACAGGCAGATTCACCAGACCGAGACCTAGCGTGTGGCCGCCCAGATCGAGGTGAGGAGCCTGTGGGAATTCCCTGGTGGAGGTGCCTGGAGGACGGAAATGGACTGCTCCTCGAGGCTGCATCTCACACTGGCCGAGATTGGTGATCTTATTCGACCGCGTAGGCCGCGCACACACTCCGGACCCTCAGCGGCGCGGCCTCACCTGGCACTGCCCGGCCAACGATGAAGCCCAATTGATACTGTCAAACTCCCCAGAACTGTGACGAAGGAACCTGTGCACAGCACCTGGTGGGAGCATTCGGGGTACTAGGCCGGACCCGCTCCCAGAGGCATTGCAAAATTTGAGCGGGGGGATTCACTGCAGCGCAGCTAGGCCATAGGTGCATCGACTCGACCCCTGGAGACCGAGTTGGACCATATCCCCATGGCGATCTGTCATCAGCGCCCATGATGGTTAGTGCGACCTAAATTGGACACGCAGTCTTCCACCCACCCTCCCTGTAGTTACTGTCCCTTACTGGAGAGACAGACAAGGCAGCACAGCACCATCTACTTTGCGGGGGAACTGGAGGAAGATACTGCGACCCTGCCCGTGCCCACTTCTGTTCACCAACTAGAGGTCTCCATACCGAGGTTATCCCCGCTTCACCCAGTGTATACCCGCTGCCTGGGGCCCGCTCCTTAACCGTCCCGCTAACGACCAACAGGTGTAGTGCGGTTACGGGCCACAGACTCTCCCCAAACTTTGCTTCGCACACCCAAACAGGCTACTTAGAGTTGCACCACTACTGGCCTACCTCTCACAATCGACATGGTATGATCTGGAGCCTCCTAACTCACGAGCTGCGCTCTTCCCTTGCATCAGAGCCACGGTTGCAGCTCCCCATTCCAGAATTCAAAATGGGCAGGACTGAAGGGAAGCAATCAAAAATCTCCTTTGAAGCACGTGAAATATCCAGGTCTCAAACCGACGGGCATTCAACAACCGAGCCAAATGAGTGCCAAGAGGAGGACATGAAAACACGGTTGATAACATTGAAAAATAGCCTTACGTCCATAGATGCAAAAATTGATGCCATGAACTCACGAATGGACTCAATAGTACATAAGCTCGAACAGCATGACCACCACATTGAGGATGCGGAAAACAGAATCTCTGAGCTGGAGGATGGGTCCGCGAGTGGCAGAAGACAAATCTCACAGATGGACAGGCTGCTCAAAGTCATAGCGGAGAAGAATGAAGACATAGAGGCACACTCTAGGAGGAACAACATCCGCATCCTTGGTCTGGCGGAGTCAACCAACACTGGTCGTATGGAGGACTTCAAAGAGACTCTCTCAGTGATCTCTTCAGGACTGAAGCCTTCTCCAAACACTTAATTGTAGAAAGAGCACACAAATCCTTGAGCATGCGCCCGCCTCCGGGGGCAACCCCACGCCCTGTAATTGTCCGATTCCTCAATTCCCGGGATAGAGATGCGGTACTAGATCTGGTCCGTGAAAAGAAGAAAGTGGAGTTAGAGAATACAACCATGGCACTCTACACAGACTTTACACAAAATGTGCAGGACGTGAGATGAAAATTCGCCAACGTCAAAAAGAAACTGCTAACCCTGACTATACCCTACGCCATGTTATATCCCGCGCAGCTCTGTATCACACAACTGGGGAAGCACCACGTTTTTCAGAAACCGCAGCAGGCAGAAGATTATCTCAAAAACCATTGTGCACCATCTCCAGCCACGGCCACCAACAGAGCTTGCTCCAGATCATTGTCCCCACTGGCGACAGAGAACTGATCCCGGGTTTCAGGTGAAGGCGCAAAGCAGTCAACGAGCGATGTTGATTGCTGAACTTTACACCGGCTCCAGCCAACAATACTTCCTTTAACAATGACTAAAAGAACTGAACCGCCCGGCCTCTTACCCTCCTCCTGTTACCGGTGCCAGCCCGGTCAAGGCAATGCGGCGGACGGGTGGGACAATGGGAGGGTTAAGGCATGTCTCGGGCCCCTAGCCGCACCCACACGTGAGTACTCCTTTCATTACGTATCACATGGTTAATTCCTATTGCAAAGTTGTGATGGGGTGGGAATTTATGCCCGAAAAGTTGGAGAAGTTGGAGTGGGAGGGAGGGTGGGAAAAATGGATTGCTTTTTTTTTTAAATGTAAACACGTCCGACATACACAATGTCTAGAAACTCTTTCCAGCTCAGACCACGCCAACAGAATTCCCCCTCAGAATCCCCTACATGCAGTCCAGTATGCATTGAATGACCTGGAATATCCGGGGCCTAAATAACCCGTGGAAAAAGCATCAGATTCGGGGGATATCTCGAGAGGCACCATGTCCGGGTTGCCCTACTCCAGGAGACCCACCTGGACCCGTCCACAACTCCCAACTTTGCCACCAGGTGGGCCTCCCATCGCTGCTTCTCGTCCTTCTCCACCTACTCCAGGGGGTTGCAATCCTCATTAAACGTAACACTCTCTTCATTCTGGGCGGTGCCTCTATGGACCCCCAAGGTCACTATTGCTTGATGTGGGGATGTTTGGCCACACATGATATCACCATTGTAAACTGCTAGTGTCCCAATGTGGATGATCCCCTATTTCTTCACACCCTGTGGGGCAAGTTTCTGTCTGTGGGCTCCACCTACTTACTCTTGGGCGGGGACTTCAACACAAACATGTTCCCAGCAATGGATAGATTCCACCCCACAACCCTACATTACTCAGTCATGCAAAAGCAGTTAGCGGGTATCGTATCAGAGAACTATCTCCTGGATGCGTGGTGACACACACACCCAATCACCAAATGAAGGTACATACTACTCAGCCGTCAATTCCTACTGGTCCCACATATTACGCACAATCACCAAATATCTACTGGGCCAAGTCAGCCTTTTTCCCACTTACGGACGCGACCACCCCGTACCCACTAGACTATCCACTGATGTGGAAGGCCGATGAAATCAAATACAAGGGGGTCAAGATCACCAGAAACAGAGAGGAGCTTATGTGGGCCAATTACAGAGCCACACTAGAAAAAGTCACAGATTCAGTCATGAAATGCTGTCTCTGCCCCTCTGTATGGCTGGGAGGATCTCCTTAGTAAAAAATTATACTGTTGCCAAAGTTCCTCTATCTCTTCACCAACATACCATATCATCCCAGCAATCATTTCATTAGTGCGCTCAAAACACAAACAATATGCTTAGTTTGGGGGGGCAAACAAGCACGGCTTGGCCTAGACACTTTAGTTTTGTCTTTTTCACAGGGAGGTTATGAGGTGCCTAATTTTGAACTATACTACCACTGCGCCCAGGCATACTTCACCACATACTAACTACACCCACCTCCTTTCATGCCCCACCTGGTGGTGGAGGAGGGATTCATGGCCCCCACTCCACTCTCAGACTTTCCACAGTTACATGTACCATTGCCGCCTGGAAGAAAATCACTGCCAGACTGGATGCACCAAAGTTACACTCCTCTAAAGTGCCTCTGATATACCATCCATCCCTTCAAAGCACATATGAGCGACAATGTCGATCAATGTTAGAGAGACTGCATTACACCATGTGGGGAGACCTTTACATGGGAGGTACTTTATGGTCCAGAGAACAATTCTTTGGTGCAAACACACCTACCACCATGGACCTATTTATGTATGTGCAACTCAGGCAAAGTGTTAAAGCAACCACACCGGCTTGCCCCTAGAGCCACCCACACTGCCACCGCTTCATGCACTGCTACAAGCAGAACCACCTCGGCATGTCACCTCCCTCATCTATCACTATGCACAAACTGAACCGAACCACGAGCCTCAAGGGCCCGTCTTAAGTGGGATGACGATTTAGGGAGGCAAATAAAAGATGAAGAGGGAGAATTCAGTTGCAAGCAGATGGAGGCAATAACAGCCAACAGCCACTCAAGACTCATCCACTATAAGTTCATACACAGGCTATACTATATCCCGGCTAAGCTCTACAAATACAAGCTGAGGGAGGATGGTAGATGTGCCAGGTGTAGGGGCGAGGCAGCGCGTTTCCTACAACAGGCCTGGCTGTGCCCGACCATCCAAAAGTACTGACAACAGGTGTTCACTGGTATGTCGAGAATGATAGATGAGCCCATACAAGCATCGCTGGACATAGCCCTGCTAGGCTACACACATAATGTCGACGTTTTTAGCTTTAGGCTTCCTCATAGCAAAACGCAGAGTAGCATGTGGATGGGGTAGAGACCATGCCTCTAAATTCAAAGAATGGATACACAACCTCACAACATGTCAGGAGCAATCACTCAGCTACCTAAACTGCTCCCGCCCACCTCCAGGCCCGGGAGTATATGGAGCCCGCTAACAACATACCTTCTCTCCTCAATTTACAACTCAGACACCACCCCAGATACACAGGAGGGGGATGGGTCCCAGGAGGTAACCCCTCCCCCCAGGAGAGGGTTAATAGGATGCAATCACCTACCACCCCCAACGTAGGAGTAAGCAACTGACACCAGTAGTAGTTAATCGACATAAGAAGTCATAGGGAGCCCCACAGCAACAGACTCAACGATTCTCCAGCTAATCCACTGTAGCACAAGATCCACGGATGTATGTCTGTTTTCTACTGTTTTTGCACTGTACACAATTTAGAATGTATGTACTTACTATGTAATGATGAGCAAGTTTATTCAGACCCAGGACGATGTGCAAGGCGGGGGGCTTGTTTCTCAAGTTGGGATGTATTTCATGCACTATATTTGTTCTATTCTTGACTACATAATACTGTAACACTGATAAACTTCAATAAAAAGTTTAAAAAGTCATATTCTTATTACATATATGTTTTTTTTTTTTTTTTTGTCATTTTGGTCTTGTTGAGTTTAGATAAAGTTACTTTATTTTTCTAAAAAAAAAGTTTTAAATGTATGGTTCTTAACTTACATCTATGTCATTGTTAAACTGTCAGACCTACATAAAAAAGGTGCAGTTATGAGCTAAAATGTCTCTATACCACAAAATTAAAAACAGGAGGGCTGAGCTGGACCCCACTTCTCTTATCGTAAACACATTTCAGTGCTCACATATCGCCCTATGGGGTTAGGCACCTTCCTTAGGACTATAGTCTCTGTCTCTTACATCAAATATGGTGAAGCATTATGTTTTTCAGCAGGTATGTTACACTAGTGCATTCAATGTATGCTTAGTTTTTTCATAAGATGAGGCAGCAACTGCTGCATATGATAACATTGTTTTCCAAACTACCTTTTACAAAAACTACTTTTCAAAAACATATTTTGTATCTATCTATCTATCTATCTATCTATCTATCTATCTATCTATCTATCTATCTAACTATCTATCTATCTATCTATCTATCTATCTATGAATACAGATGAAGATAGAGTAAACGGAAATGCATATATAAAATATATAACAAAACAGACCTGGGGAATAAAGGGGTTTGGGACTTGGGGGCACACCCCAGAAAAACAATCAAATAATATATACCCACCCTGTGAAAACAAACTCATATTCATATATAAAGGGGTTTAGGGTGCTTCCTCCAATAAAAATAACATTAAAATTAAATAAAACATAAACATGTATGTGTACAAACACAACCATATATATACATATATACAGTTGCTACCATGTAGTTATATTTGAGTCAAATTTTACATATATATATATTTTAATCCATTCTCCTGTTCCTTTCAATTGTCGAATAATAATTCAATCTGAGCGGCATAAAAATTATGTTTAGTTTTACGACTGATCTAATTGCATTAAGGTCCAGTGATTTGATGGTTCAAATCTAATTGTACAAGGGGCATGGCGTCACAGCTTGGCACAACGGTTCTTAATCTACAGACATTTCAATTGTGATCTTGAAGTTTTTTATCATGGGTGCAATAACCTATTTTGGTTCTAAGTTGCACATAATTTAACTTTTTGACTGTATTCAATACTTTGATCACGATTTTGAATAGATCATCTGTTTGAAAACCTTTGCACTTCATACTGTATTTTAGACAAGATGTTATAATGTAAGCCATTTTTCTGTTGTAATTGGTGATTTAGCATTTTTATAAGTGTACCGCCCAGTCATTTTGTATTTGTTGAAGTTCAACTTTGGAGAGCCAATACTTGTTGTCCAGTATTCTACTAAACGTCTTCAGTACTTTAAACATCTACTTGCAATTTTGGACTGATTGAAATGCTAAAAATGTAATGGTCGTCAAAAATGTAACAATGGAGTTTTACATACAATTTATAGAGGATAGTAACACAGGCAGTGTGTCTACTATGTTTATGCACTATACATTACTAAAAATGGTGAATGTGCTCGGTGCCGACCGAATGTGTGAAAAAGGCCGGTCACGCGGCCGAAACGCATCCATGGAAAGCCAAGCTTAAATAAAGGCTTGTGAAAAAGGATTTTGTGCTGTGTCGAGCTTGTTCTTTTATTTCTGGAGCAGGTAGTGGAGGAATGTTGTTCCGAGTTTGGCTGACATGGGATATCATGTATCTGTATACAATTACTCGCTGAGGAGCCCCCAAGCTGTGATGTGCTGAAAGTGTCAGTGGACACCCGAGTTTGCACGCAATCTTTTAAAACAAGTAATTTCAGGCAGTTGAGAGAGACGCTTGCATCATGTAAGCTGCAAAGACAGAATCCATAACTTCAACTTGTTCTGAGCGACATGGCTGCCGGATGGTTGCGGGAAAAGGAGAATGCCCCTTCAATTGTTGCAACAAACAGTTAATATGGATGTGCTTGCACACTATGAGGATTTTGTACTTCGAGTGCACCCATGCAGTAAGAACGGTAACGGAGCCATGCATGATTGACTCATATGCTTAGAACTGTTAGGGGTGGCAACTGAGATAAGTGACTGAGGTGGCTCAAATCCTGACATTAGAATTATATATGTATTTTCAATCCTTTCTCTTGTTCCGTTGTACTATTGAGTAATAATTCAATCTGAGCGCGTTAAACATTTGTATTCATTTTATGACTGATCTAATTGCATTAAGGTCCGTCAATGATTGATGGTACATATCCAATTGTACAAGGGGCATGGCGTCACAGCTTGGGACAATGGTTCTTAATCTACAGTAATGTCAGTTGGCATCTTTATGTTTTATATTATGGATGCATGTGGTAATAACTCATTTTGGGTCTGAGATACACATGATTTAACTTTTTTTTCCATATTCAATACTTTCAATATGATTTTGAATAGATAATGTGATTTGAAAAAATTTGCACTTCATACTGAATTTTAGACAGTAAGATTTTATAATGCATGGCATTTGTTCTGTAATAATTGGTGATCTAGCATTTTTATAAGTGTATCATCCCCTCATTTTGTACGTGTTGAAGTTTAACTTTGGAGACCCAAACACTTGTTGTCTAGTATTCTACTAGAGGTCCACAGTACTTTAAACAACGACTTGCAATTCTGGACTGATAGCACTGCTATAAATGTAATAGTCATCAAAAAGGTGACAGTGGAGTTATTAAGACAATTTGTAGAGGGAAGTAATACAGGCAGTATTTCTACTATGTTCATGCAGTATATGTCACTATGTAAATGGAGAATGCTATCTGTGCTGTATGTATGAAAAAAGGCCGGTCACACGCCAAAACACATCCATGTAAAGCCATCCTTGAATAAAGGCTTGTGGAAAAAGGATTCCGTGCGGTGTCAAGCCTGTTCTTTTATTTGTGGAGCAGGCAGTGGAGGAATATATAAATATAAATATATATATATATATATATATATATATATATATATATTACCTACTGGCGGTCGCCAGTAGGTATATATAGTTAGGATTTTTTCCCTATGGGATTTTTGAAAATTCTATGTCTAATAACTTTGGCGTTTGTGGACGGAATTGGCTGACATTTTCTGGAAAATGGAACATTTTGTTTCTGAGCAGCCCCTGGAAATTTGGGGGGGGGTTCGTCAAGGGGGGGCCGAGAAAAAAGGGGGGTCCCAAAACGTGTTTTTAACATTGAGTTTTCCATAGGGCGGTCTGTCGCACTTTTAGCCCGAACGGCTGAATGGATTTGCACGAAACTTGGCAAAATTGTAGAGACTGGTAGCCCGATGTGCCTTTTGTAGGTCTCAATATATGTGCTCCAGTGGATTTTGAGAAATTAACGTTTAAAAAAAGATATATATCTGTAAGCGCGCTCCAGGCAGCGCTCCGGTCCGCGGACCTTAAGCGTACCGGAACTTCGCGTAGCGAAGCTGATTGGTTATCCGGCGTCTGTAAACATTCCAAACAGTCCGGAGCGGCCGCCATCTTGTCTCTCGGTAGGATTGAGAGACAAAAGGAGGCCAAAACAAAGGTGGAAATAACCATAAGGGGGCATAGTAGATCCTCCCTGACCCCTTAGGTTTAATGTGGAGGCTTTAAAAGGGCGTGGGTAGCGCCCGGTCCGCGAACCGGGAAGCGTTCTGGGCAGCGTACTGCAATGAAAAATGAATGATAGACTTTTCAAATGCTGTATGTTAATTGATTGTTGGTTTTGTTGATTATTTTTTTTATTTTTTTATTTTTTAAGCATTTTTTATTGTGTTTCATAATTTATTAAACTTTCTAACATTTCATTGTCAGAAATTTCATAATTATCATGGAATATACATTGTAGTCTCTGAGGTTGTAAAATGTCCTCATTTGCAAGGAGGTTATCTACTGCTTGTACACATTGCAGTAGTTCTTGGTCCCAAGTTTCATCCATAAATTCAATCTCATTTGGATCAATGATTTCTGTGTTGGACTCTGGAAGGACAATTTCAAATGAAATTTTTTGTTCGCTTTCCATTTTCCCTGAAATTTGCATAAAAAAAATATATATTAGTAGAGGTAGGGCACTGTTGGGATTAATTTTAGATAGGCAGTTTTTAACAGTGAATTTATCTTTGGGCAGTGTATAGTATCAGAGTGGAAGTAGGAATATAAAAAATTGTATCTAAATTTATAAGTACTACAGAGGGATAGTATATAACTAACAGAAAAAGTTTGCCATATTAACTTAAAGTGCACAATATACTTCAGTTTTAAAAATAACAACTTACCTTTAAAAAGAAGTTGAAGTTATTAATGAAAATCCTATTGAAATGTACACCAGGAAGTAGTAGTCAAAATGGCTGTGTTTCCTTCTCTTCCTTTATATATATTCGGGTACATAACCAATCAAATGTCAGGTAAAAAAAGTAGAAAATGAAAGTAACATTTTAATTGGTTGTCAATTCCAACACTTCAGATGTGTTTTGTGAAGTAATTTACCTCACGGTATTTAGAGAGGTCTATAGGCTAAATGGCTAAATGGAATTCCAATGAAATTTGTGAAAATGGTAGGGATTGGTATGTAGTATGAGCTAATCTATATTTGGTGAAATTGTCTCAAGTGGCTTTTGTGTGAACTACTTTCCCACCTTTTTTGATGGTGCGCTTCCCAGGGAGCGACCCGGTACGCGAACCGTTGAGCGCCCCGGTTCGCGGCCCTTAAGCGTTCCGGGAGTCCACCATTTTGTGTTTCGGTTGAATTAAGATACAAGATGGAGGGCAAATAATGTTCAGAATGGGTAGAAGGGGGCACGGTAGAGTTATCTTGACCCCCTAGGTTTTCTGAGGGTGGCTGAGGAGGCTTATATGTGCGAAAAAAAAACATTTTTAAAAAAAATTTCGCGAGGTTAGCTCCCGGTTCGCGTACCGGGTAGCGGCCCCGGTAGCGTATTTTGTTGAAAATTAGTGAAAAATGTTAGAGTTAAATAATAATTGTGAGTGATCAGATGTAGGGTAGCTCTGAGAAGAGCTTTTGGGTTTATGGTACATTTAGGTACTTATAAGTAGGTACCAATGCACATTCTTAAATTCAGAGTGAAAACTCTGTTGCCCTCATCTGAGAAGTGAACTCCATCTCCTCTGTAGATATCTTGCATGTAGTAACGCAAGTTATTGTTGTACAGGGAGCCCATTCCATGGTCTCTCATGTAAGCTGAAACAGATTTGTTTACATGCTTCCTCGACTTCTCAATTTGTGGACAAAATTGGTTTGACCACCTCCATTTCTGTCTTTGGCATATATTTGAATATACCAAGGCAGTCTGAGGAAAAAGTGCCATTAATTGCTCAAAGGTGTCCTTTAAAAGCATTTCCAGACCTACACCAGTCAAAGTGCCCAAGTCATTACCTCCACAGTGCACAATTAACAGGTCAGGTTTGGGCAAATGCATAAAGGTTTTCACCAATGGTATCAATTGGTGACATTTTAATCCTCTGTGGCCAAACCACTTAATTTCCACATCTTGTAAATTGAGGTTAGGTAAATTCCTGCTTTCAACGTACCTTTGAGCCCAGTGAATATAACTATGACCAACAATCCAGACAGAAAACATGGTGAGAGAAGGTTCTCCTGCAGTCAGATGAAGTGTGGCAATGAAATGGCAGTTGAAAAAATGAGAGTTTGAAATGAAAAAAACTGTGGAGTTTCTGTGTTCATGAAGCAGTAACAGTGATTGGTGGATTTTGATTGCTGAAAACAAAAAGTTAGGGTGCACGGATGTGTTCTTTGAAAGATGTATTTTGAGTGGTCAATAAAAAATCATTAAATGAAAGAATGCACTGGATATGCAGGTGCACTGAGAGTTCAGAGTTCAATTGCAACATTGTTGTGTGAACTTGCAAACAACAGAGTTCTTCCAGGAGGTGGTTGCCATGCAGATAAAGCAGAAAGGGCAGAGGGGGGATGGGTTTTCATTTGAAAAAAGTGAGGGAAGACTTTTGATTGGGTGACATGAGAGATATGTGTGAAGAATTACAGCATTTCTGTGCTTTTCATAGCTGCAGACTCTGGAGTGCATACCTTTTGCTTTGCTGCAGACAAATTGGTGTGTTTCTGAGACTGTTTTCAAACTCAAAGTATTTGCTAAGGTGAGAAAATATTTCTTTACTTTAGATAGAGAATAGTGTGCTTTAAGGAGAAAATTATGATTTATGTGGCGCAAATTGCTTGTAAATATGCTCTCACATGTGTATGGAAAATTTAGATTTTGAATGTTTGTGTTACATAGCCATGTTAAAAGTGACCCAACCATGCTGGAAAGGCAATCAAAAAATGCTTTCATGTGTTTTATTGACATTTTAAGTCATTTTCCCATGTGCAGTGTTTAGAAATTATGATTTGAAAATCGTTTTTGCGGAAAAGGAATTGTTTTTAAAATCATGACAAGGAGATAATGGTGTATACTTCTTTATAAGGCTATTGACTGTCCCTGATGTTATTTTTCTCATTTTAGTGTAAGACCTTTCTCTGTGGCGCAAATTGCTTGTAAATATGCTCCCACATGTGCATGGAAAATTTAGAGTTTGAATGTTTGTGTTGCATAGCCATGTTAAAAGTGACCCTACCATGCAGGGAAGCCAATCAAAAAACGCATTTATGTGTCTTAAGGACATTTTAAGTCATTTTCCCATGTGCAGTTTTTAGAAATTATGATTTGAAAATCGTTTTTGGGGAAAAGGAATTGTTTTTAAAATCATGACAAGGACATAATGGTGTATGTTTCTTTATAAGGCAATTGACTGTCCCTGATGTTATTTTTCTCATTTTAGTGTAAGACCTTTCTCTGTGGCGCAAATTGCTTGTAAATATGCTCCCACATGTGCATGGAAAATTTAGATTTTGAATGTTTGTGTTACATAGCCATGTTAAAAGTGACCCTACCATGCAGGAAAGCCAATCAAAAAACGCTTTTATGTGTCTTAAGGACAATTTAAGTAATTTTCCCATGTGTAGTGTTTTGAAGTTATGATTTGAAAATCGTTGTTGAGGTAAAGGAATGTTGTTAAAATGTATGTGCGCCATATGCCCCCAAATTTCTTTTTCAGGGGTGCAGCAGGGTGTTCTTGAGATACCCCTGCACGCTTGAAAAAAATCCTATTTTGTGATGAGCTAATTGCTAATCACAAATTGCAACCTTCATTCCTATGAGCCTCCTAGCCCATGGAAATGAATGGTTAATTTGCAATTAGCAATTTGCTCATTGCAAATTAGGAATAGTAAAGAATTGCTATTTATTCCTTAAAATTTGGTATTTAGGAAATGCAAAATAGTTTGATGGTACATATGGTGGTTCATCTGTAACAAGATAAGAAGCTTAGGGATACATTTATGATGACTAGCGCAATAAAGTGCACATTACTTACTTCATTGGTAGGCCTTTACATGTATTATCTCCTCTGTATTCTTCATCAAGCGTAACTTTAATCTCCAATCCTGAGTAGGCCTCACCTTAAACAAACCTCTGGATAGGACACACTTTATTGTCATCCTGGATTAATCATTTAAAATGGTAGGGACAGATTTATGATAGGTGTATGCCTCTTTTGTGCCACTGTGCGTCACTTTTATGATGCAGCGGTGGTGCAAAAGATTTGCTATGAGGCGACAACATTACAAATTGATGCATTTAGGCAGATATGTCATGGTGTAAAAAAAACGTACCACATAAAACCCAAGCAGCAGTGATGCAAAAGATGCACCATGCCGCAAGACAGGCCTCACTTGGGGCCATATGTATGAAGGTAATTAGCATTTGCAAAGATCAAAATTCTACGAATTTCGGCCTTTGTGAATGTTAATTAGACAAATGGTATGTATCAAACAAGTTTGATGCAAAATAAGGAGTAGCAAAATTTGCTATTCCTTATTTTGCAATTGCACTGAAGGATTTGCAAATTTTGTGACTACGTGAATGCAATGTATCAAACAAAAACTATGTAAAAAATGACATTAAGGATTTGGAAACTATTGTGGTAAATTGGTGGTAATTTGTGAATTCTTTTCAAAAAGCTTTTTTTCAAAAAAACAAAAGGTGCCATATGACGCCAACACATGCCCTTAGGGCATGTATGTGTGCCATATGCCCCCAAATTTCTTTTTCAGGGGTGCAGCAGGGTGTTCTTGAGACACCCCTGCACCCTTGGAAAAATTCCTAATTTGTGATGAGCAAATTGGTAATCGCAAATTAAACCTTCATTCCTATGAGCCTCCTAGCCCATGGAAATGAATGGGTAACTTGCAATTAGCAATTTGCTCATCGCAAATTAGGAATGGTAAAGAATCGCTATTTATTCCTTAAAATTCGCTATTTAGGAAATGTAAAATATTTTGATGATACATATGGCAGTTCATCTCTAACAAGATAAGAAGCTTAGGGATACATTTATGATGACTGGCGCATCACCAGGGATGTGACAGTCATCCTGCGCCGCTGTTCCGCCACCCATGGTGTGCTGCATTTACAATGCGGCGCAGCATGGGGCAAAAATGGCACAGATGCGTGACGCATATGTGCCGTAAAGGTGGCGCATTGCTGGAGTTGTATTGCAAGTGCGATGCAGCTCCAGCAAGGCTCAGGGGTGCCGCATCTCCACAATGCTGCGTCAAGACCTATGCCAGCTTCAAGCAGGCGCAGGGTTTTGACGCAGCTTTCTCCTATCTGATTGTAAATGCGGCACACCATGGGTGGCAGAGCAGTGGTGCACGTTAACTGGTGCATGCCTGGGGATGTGCCATTTATTATAAATCTGCCCCTTTACATTTAAGTATGTGCAGGGGACACAGAGTCGGTGAGGCTTATCCAAGGTTAAGAAGAGATGAGTCCTGTTCAGTGAATAATTAGACATAGGCTTCACCTGCTCAGCATTGCTGGACATGGCTAAATAATAGCTGCTAAATGTTAATCTTGTTAAACAATTTTACTATTATAATCTCTGAGATTTGTCTCTTACTCTGCAACATCTCATTGTTGTTATCTTTCTTTAAAGATAAAGACAACCTCAACATGAGCGACAATCTGCAATCAGTTGATTTTGACCTCATCATTGAACTTGTAATTGAAACATCAGTGGATGTTGATCCTTTGGATGATTTAAATCCTGAGGATGAAGAAGAGCGTGATGAGGATGCAGATTTGTCCGAACTATATGATATAGGATGGGAAGCTGACCTGCTTGAGCCTTTGGAAATATAAACATTTATTTTTAAATTTTATAATTAATAAAAAGTAAAAAGGTAAACCGTTTAATTTAAAAATAAAGACACCTTCAAAAACAGGTTATGTGTAGTGTCTTCAATAAAATATTAAAATATGTTCATAAAATTAGATCAGATTCACATATAAAATAGCATAGGTAACATAAATATAAATGTCATTTCTTTTCTGGTATTTTTGTATTGTAAGATTGCCAATGACTAAAAAATCTTCAAATTAAAATGTCAAGTAGTGTGTTAAGTTTTTGATCACTGTTACTGATTTACTGTTTGGTAATAATGTTTATTAACATTTTTTATTATATTTTTCCTCAGATTCAACTGCAGATCATTTCAAGATTTACCCATGCCTACAATACAAAGACAGATAAAGGCTGCAAAACGTCAAAGACAGCAGGTGAAAACAAAAACCCAGCAGTCCTCTAACAAAAAGATTTCTCAAGCCACGAAGAAAGCACCGGGTAAGAGCTCTAAATATTTCATAAGAAATATTTGTAATAAAAAAAATATTACTACAGAAAATGTTTCAGTCCATAACACGAGAAGGAAATCAAATGGAAAGAAAAGGACAATGAAAAATGTTACTGCTAGAGCAAGAGATAAATCTGTGCATGATAGTAGAAGGAAACAACAGTTTAGGGAGATTCGTAAACGAATGTTCCGCAACAGGATAATTGGCAATTTGTTAAAAAATATTAAGAAAGGTCAACAGAAACTAGTTTTTTATAAGAGAAAAAAAAAGTTGAGAAAGTTATTGATCAGGCATTTGAAATTAAACGTAAGTTATTTATTTTGATAATCAATAGAATTAGGAAGCTAAACAAGGCAATTTTTGATTTCAAAAGAAATAGTAGATGGAAGAGAATAGTTAATCGTAGTAATTTTTGTGAAGTTTTTTCTGGAGAATGGATGCATAGTTCAAGCTGTGAGGCATTTTTTAATGAGGAGAGTTATTTCCAGGATAATGATTTGGTGCATGCAGTTGACACCAGTGGTCGTGCTTATGAAGTGAAAGATGGTTGTCCAGTTGAAAAAGAAAAACTTGTGACAACAGAGGCAGAAGAGGTGTTAGGTAATGAGGTTTTAGGAAGACGTGCTAAGGGTCCTGTGTACACCTGGAAGTGTAGTAGTATTTGCAGTGTGCGACAGGATTCCATCAATTTGCTTTGTGATTTTGTACGGTCATTTAACAAAAAAAGTTTGAAGCAGAAAATGATGTTGTTGCAAGAATTAGATCCTTGCAGAGTAAGAGAAGTGACAGGTTTGCATGGTCATTCACTGGCTTGTCTTTCCAGGAGAGTATGCCAGAGTGTTTTTCATCATTTCAGGATGCTAGCAGTGCATCATAACAAAGTGAGGAAATTAGTTAGAATGTTGTATTATGCTAAGAGTCCAGCAATTATGCTGAAACAATTATGCGCTGCTCTTTTGCATGGTTCTGAAATAGATGTGAAGAATATGTGTGAAGAAATTGAGTTTTGTTACTTTGGAAGTAAAGAGGAGAATGTTGAAATTGAGCAAGAAGTAGAGGGTCATGTGGAAGATAGTGTACAGGTTTCCAGTACAGATAATTTCCAGAGGGAAATTGCGACGTTTGAGGTGAAATCAAGTGAGAGGCCTAATTTCACTTGTGTGTGTTGTCGACGCACTTATTATAAGAATCAGACTAAGTTAGTGGATTTATATGCAAAAAGTGAAAGGGAAAATAATAGTGAATGGAAGGATTTTGCAACATACTTGATGGTAGAAAATTGTTTTGATTTGGGATTGGATCAACGTGTGTGTACTTATTGTTGTAACAAATTAAAACAAAACCAGATGTCTGCTAGAGCAGTTCATAATAATCTGGAATTGGTTGAGATTCCTTCTGAATTGAAGGACTTAACTACTTATGAATCTATTTTGATTCAAAGTATCCATCCCTTTCAGGCTATTGTAAGAATGGAGCCAAAGACAGGGAAATTGCCTCCATCAGATTTACAGAGAGGATTAAAGGGAAGAGTTGTTTATTTGCCTCTAGATTTCAAGAAAAACATTAACACAATTGGAGTAGAAAAAGTGGAAGAAGAACCTCTGGTTATCTTAGTTAATGGGGTTCCGACAAAGAATAAGAAAATATGGCAAGATTTAGTAGATGTTAGGAAAGTTAAAAAGGCAACATTGTATTTGAAAAAAAATAATAAATACTATAAGAATGTATATGTTGCAGAAGAGGAAGTAAGTGAGGAAGAGGATAGCGATTTGTGTGCTGGTCAAATTGAGAAAGTAGAACCCTCTACTAGTGAAGAAATATATGAACATTATAGTGTTCATCCTTTGCATTCCAAGGAAGTCATGGGGAATGCTATTGAGTTGTTTCAAATGAAACAAGCCAAAGGGAGTCCCATTAGTGTTTGGGAGGAAAGTTTGGAAGCTCGGTGTTTCCCACAGCTTTTTCCAACAGGTCAGGGAGGAAGATATGATGAGCGACCTCATCAAATTCCTGCTTCTGAATACCGGACTTTGCGATTGTATGCAGGAGATGCTAGGTTTCGACAATGCATTCCTTATTTGTTTCATCTCCTGTTTGAAAGCGATCTGTCTGGACTGTCATATGCAGTGAACCACATCTTGAAAAGTGGTATACACATGCAAAACATCTCGGCAAGTGACTTTATGGATAAAGTCAATGTCCAAGATAGTATTTTGGATTCTCACCTGATTAATCTCATGGCGTGTCAGCGTGGTACTAATGAGTACTGGTACCGTCGTCATGGTGATTTAAAATGTATGCTGAGGAACTTAGGTACTCCCACATGGTTCCTCACTCTGAGCTGTGCCGAGTATGGCTGGGAAGACTTACTTGAATTTCTACGAGAGGCAAATGCTAACGTAGATAACATCGAATTCAAGACACCCGGAGAACTGTGCTCTTTGGATCCAGTCAATGTATGTAGGTACTTCAATCATAGATTTGAAGCTATGATGTCTTTCATCATGAATAAGAAGAATCCACCTCTTGGAGAGGTGTTGGATTTCTTCTGGAGAAAGGAGTACCAAGCAAGAGGTGCTCCTCATATACATATGTTGCTGTGGATCAAGGATGCACCTAAATTTGGAACGGATCCAGAAGACTCAGTGATGAGTTTCATCCAACAGTATTCTACGTGTGCTGTTCCAAACGCAAAGGAGAAGAAAAGCCTAAGAGAAAAAGTTCTGCGTTTCCAAAGCCATCGATGTGGAAAGTACTGCCGTCGTAAATTCCGAAACAAAGACAAGTTCTACACTAAATGTCGTTTCGGCTTTCCACGACCGGTGATTTCTAAAGGAAGAGTAAACAGTTTGATGTCTTCGTTGCGACACAATGTCATGAAGAAATCAGCTAAAAACACTTACAATTTGAAGAGGAACGAAGAGTCCAAGTACATCAACGACTACAACCCGGTGATTTTGTCCATGTGGAATGCTAACATGGATATACAGTTTGTGGCTGATAACTGTATGGCTGTGGCGCGGTATGTGACGTCTTACATCACCAAAAAAGAGAAGACAGAATTGAAGGATATGTGGGAGGACATTTCCCATGAAAAGAGCCTCAGCAAGAAGTTGTACAGTTTCAGTCTGAAGATGTTGTCGCATCGAGAAATCGGAGCGTACGAATGTTCTGACCGGTTGTCTTCAGCAAGTCTCTATGCCAAGTCCAGGAGTATCGTTTGGGCGAGTCTTGGTCTTGCTGCAACGCGTAATCGAGTTCTCAAACCTGTGCGGGAAATTGAGTATTTGGCGGAAAAGGAGCCAAACAGTACCGACATTTTGAAGACAAACATGTTGGATACATATTATCCAAATCGAAGCAGTCACCTCGATAATGTTTGTCTGTATGAGGTTCTGCAAAATTACATATTCAAGAGGAACATCAAAGAAGATACTGAGAAAGGAGTGTATGCTGTAATAGGAAGTGAGGGATGTCTGGTCAAGCAAAGAAAATGCCACTTGGTAAACCATCGAAAATTGAGTGGCGAATCTCCTGAAAAAAAGGAGTTTTTCTATTTAGCACTTTTGCAACTTTTCAAACCTTGGCGTGCAGAAGAGGAACTGCTTGGAGATTTTCTCTGTTACGAAGACTCTTTCAATGTCGCCAAGGAGACCATAGAATGTCCTGCTTTTCCCAAATATGTAGAAATGTTGAATGCGGAAATTGAGCAGGAAGCAACGATTGCAGCCGAGATTGCCAGAGACAGTTCTCAGGACAGTCAGAGTTCTGCTTCATTGAGTCAGGATCCACTAGGAGGACCTGTTATCGAAAATGAAGCTGCCACTGCTATGAATGAAGTGGAAAGAGCCATGGCACATGCTCAAGAGGATGCGGTTAACTTAGAAGAGTTGGAAAGGCAACTCAACGTTGAGCAGAGGAAAATATATGACGAAGTTACCATGCAAATTGATCATGGATTAAGTCATGATAAGAAAGAGTGCTCATGTACGTCGTTGAAGCCTGTCCGACTGTACGTGAGTGGAGAAGCGGGAACTGGAAAAAGTTTCCTCATTAAAGCAATTTCATGCTATTTGCAGGAAAGGACAGAGTCATCGCTGTCTTGTGTTGTCACTGCTCCAACTGGACTGGCAGCACATAATATTAAAGGGATTACTTTACATCGTTTACTGATGCTGCCAGTGGAGCATGACAACAAATTAGAATATCATAAGCTATCTGGAGATGCTTGTTTTGAAGTTTCAAGAATCTTGAGGAAAATGAAACTTCTTATCATTGACGAAGTAAGCATGGTTTCCAATGTCATGCTTGCCTTTGTGCATTTGAGGATGCAAGAAGTTCTCAAAACAGAGTATGATGTGTTATTTGGTGGCAAACACATCATTGTTTTCGGAGATCTTTTGCAGCTGACACCAGTGAAAGGGCAACCTGTGTTCAAAATGCTCACGCATGAAGATACCAGGAAGTGCCTAGGCAGCATTGGCAACGTCAATATATGGTTAAACTTCAATTATGCTGAACTGCATGAAAATATGCGTCAGGCGAAGGATGAAGTTTACAAGACTATTCTACAAGATGTTAGAATTGGAAAAGTGACCGAGCATGGGAAAGAAGCTTTACATGCACGATTACTGTCAAATTTATATCCAGAACAAGATGTTGTGCCTGAGAATATTTTTCAGAAAATTACTGAGAAGAAATCTGGAATATGTTTGATGCCAACTCTTGCAGAATGTGCCAAATTTAACAACAAAATGTTGCATTTAGAAAAGCAAGAGATTGTGAAACTGGAAGCTATTGATAGAGTAGAGCATATGGGATCAACAATTATTTTGTCTGAGAATCTGAAAACAAAATTGGATTCATTAGAGAAGAGTATATCTAAAACTGCAGGTTTTGAAAAGACTCTGAATGTGTGCTTGAACTGCCGTATAATTTTAAGAAGGAATTTACATGTTGAAAGAGGTCTGGTAAATGGATCAATGGGTAATGTTGTTGATTTTGTGAAATACAGAAATAGAGATGGAATTGAATTTTTAAAAATTAAATTTGATGGCATTGAGGAAGTACAGCTAATTGCTCGTTGTTCTGCTAGATTTTTGCTTGTAAAAGACTTATATGTTCGCCGTAAGCAGTTTCCTGTTTGCTTGGCATATGCGGTGACAATCCATAAATCGCAAGGTTTAAGTGTAGACAGTGCATTGGTGAATATTGGCAGTTCTGTGTTCAAGGAGGGTATGGCATATGTGGCATTGTCACGAGTTAGAACTTTATCGGGATTGTACTTGATTGAGTGTGATGTCACAAACATTTGTGCAGATCTAGATTGTGTTAAGGAATACAATAGGTTAAGAAGAGAGTATGCGCCACATTTGCCTCAGTTTCCTTTGTTTGAGAAACGTCTGGTAGGCCGGAAACGAAGAAATGAGAACAATACTGGGGAGGTTATAGCAAAAAGACAAAAAGTGAATGAACCTAAAATTACAAGCAGAAACAAAAAGGATTCTGTTGAAGATGTTGTTGGTTTTCAGTTTGAAAACAGTTCTGGTGTCAACTGCTATGCTAATGTAGTAATTAATGTTTTGTTTTCTCTAAAAAATGTAAAAGAAGAGATTGTGGTCAATTCTGATCAAAGATTTTGCGGTTTGTTAAATTCTGTGTTAGAGAAATGTACCACTGATAGAAGAAACATAGAAAGTGTGTCTGAAATTCGAAATCTGTTAGACAGATGTTCAGGCCAAACACAATTCTCTCAAAATATTCAGCAAGATTGTCAGGAGTTTTTAATGTATATGCTTAATGTATTACATGCTGAAGGTGTAGATGTAGATCAGCTGTTTGGGCTTTCTTATCAATGGCAGCATGACTGCGAGAACTGTATGATATCAAGTACTACTAGTGTAGACTCAGAAAGATTTATATATTTAACTTTGCCAGACAGTAAATCAGTCTCCTTTAATAAGCTAGTAAAAGCTGCTAATCACAACATGGAGTGTAGCCAATGTAAATCTGAAATGATGGCCACATTATTTATACGAACATATGGCCAGTATGTCATTTTAATGTTCCAACGATGTAGGCCTGATGGAACAAAATTGACAACTTTAATAAAAAAAATTGTAGCTTCGCAGTTGTCAATATCAGGAAGGACTTTTGTAACTACAGCAATTATATATCATGACGGCCCTTCAATATCATCAGGACATTACACAGCTTATTTAAAGTCTAGAAATGGCTGGTCATTCTGCAATGATTCTGTTTTAATTTTCAAAAAAAAATTGCCGTATAACCTTAAAAACTCTTACCTGGTGTTTTTAAAACCAAAATTTTAGGGAAATAATCTCGGGATGTGCTCTGTGGAATTTCAAGAAGTTCTAATGGCTCCTACACAATTTGGCCTTGAGGATAAGTGTAGTTCAGAGACATAACTTCTAATCATAGGACTGGACATCATGGAGATATATGTGCACTTTGAATGAGTTCAGAAAAACTGTTTCTTTTTATAAGCTAATTGAAGCAGCCAATCAAAACATGGAGTAGAGGGAATGTAAGTCTGCAATGCTGTCTACTGTTTTACATTGCTTTGTGATTAAAAGTGATGTAGAGAATTAAATAATTGTTATAGTCATAGAGGTAGTGTAAGTCTGCTTCATATTAAGCAGTATCAGTGTCATAGGAAATGTAGAACATGACTGAGCAAGAAGGGGAAGATATTACTATTCCAGGATTGTGAAAATGATCTTCAACATTTTAATTCTGAAAGTTGCGGAAATGCCAAATGATGGGATTGGCTAACAAGAAATCCAAGAGTTATACATGGCCCTGAGAAGATTTGGCCTTGTGGAATCTTGTGGTAGAGAGCAAGAAGTCATTTATTGTATGTAACATGTTTTTAAAAACGATGGAGATTTTCTTTCAGAAAGTGGCGGGCTGAAAGTAATAACAGCACAAAAGAGTGTAAGCTATTCATAGGACATCCTTGGACGTCATGGAAAGTAAGTTAACTTTAAGGAGTTCTGATTTTTGATTTCTGATGTTGTATGGGTTTTTTAAACACAATCATTTTGATTGTGTTTTTTTTCCCCGCTGTTACATGATGAATACCTTCAAGTCACTGTTTTTAGTGAATTTTGATACATTCTGAGAACAGCAAAAATAAACCATTTAACATGTATAATTAATTCTGTACTGTTTGCATTTATGATGTATATGTAGAACTGTGTAGGAGGCATGGAGAAGGTGAGGCTTCTGTAAGTGTCAAAGTTGTTGCATGCAGTGCTGCACTTCTGCGTATTCTTTCATATGCTAGACTACATCTGCACAATGAGATACCTAAGCAAAGGAAACACAAGTGATGTGATTGTGAAATGAGCAAAATAAATTGCATGTATTTCAATTACATCACCTGTGTTTCCTATCATTACGAATCACATTGTGCAGATCAAGTTTAGGTCTGTCCAGGGAAACATAGGAGGTTTGGACTTTGTTGAAGATTGCAGTGGACATGACTCACTTCATTGGTAGACCTTCACATGTATTATGTCCTCTATTCTCTTCAACAACTCGAAATTTCATCTGCAACCCTGAGTAGGCCTCACCTGAAACAAAACTCTGGATAGTAGACATCTTATTGGCATCCTGAAGCAATTATTTTAAATTTTTGTGTCTTGCGACACTTTTCTGAGACAACAGCAATGCAAAAGATGCACCATGTTTTAAGATAGGCCTCACTTCATCTGCATCAAGATACTGTTAGTTTAAAATGTATATCTTTAGGACTGTGTAGCTTCTGTAAGTGTCAAAGTTATTGAAAAACTGTTTGTCCTTCAATCTTTGCCCTTGTCTTTTGTAATTTTTTAATATATGTTTTTATATTTTTCAAATGTTTGTTCTCTCTTTCACAGATTGAAAGTATAAAAATAAAAAATGAGGAATTTAACGACAATTATAAGGTAAATATTTTGTACTCTTTTCGTTACATTTCTATCACATTGAACTACTATTAGTTCCACTGCTTCATTTCTTTAATCCTCAGTTTCCTGCCTTTGCTACTTCCCTCATTCCTTTCTCTATTACCTACTTACTCAACTCCTTCCACTCTTTTTCTCAGTCCCTCTCTTCTCATAGTTCCTCACTCTTGTTCACTCACTCCGTCTCTATTACTCTTAGTGTCTTTGACTGATCACTGTATCACTATTTGTTCATAATGCTTTCTCTGTGTAGTTGAAGCACACTAAGGGGCATATTATGAATGCAGCCAATAAAATTATTGCTCTTTTTATTGGCAGAAAACTGGTGCAAAAGCGGCTTTAGCGGCAGTTTTCTGCCGCAAAAGCAGCTTTAGCGACACATTTCTGCCGATAAAAGCTGCAAAACTTTTATTGCCTATGTTGATAATATGCCCCTATGTTATTTACATTAGGGCTATATTGTCCAGTATAACAATCAAAATTGCTCTCCAAAGACACCAGGCAAAGCAGACGCTCCCTCAAACAGATCACCAAGCGCAATTTACCCTACTTACAATCTAGCCTGTTCTCTGTCGAGACTTTAGCAATCTTTAGAGCACAAGATAAGATCTTTTCACATGGAAGAGCCAGACGTATTGCAATTCTACTTAAGAAACAAGCATTGGCATAGACAATAGGTCTCGCCTTTGGGACCTTATACGTGTTTAGCCATGCAACAGTTGATGTTGCTGCACCAAGGATATTATGCTGCATAACTAAATACTTAGAAGGTCCCAAAGTCGATACCTATTGGCTATGCCAATGCTTGTTTTTCTTTCACTTCGTTATCTATTTTGTTTTTCACAATTATACCCTCTTCTGTCTGTTCTTTGGTAAATAGATCTATTAAACAGTATCTCTTCTTTACTCCCTATAGCTGTCTTTCTTGAAACATCACTCTCTGTTTACTTTCCTTATACTTACACTTTTTTAAAAAAAAATTTTTTTTTTTTGGTTAGCTCCCGGTCCGCGTACCGGGAAGCTAACCCGGGAGCGAACCAAAAGAAAGAGAGCTTGCCAGAGTGCTAAACATTGTAGCAATTTTTTTGGAAAGGGAAGGTAGTTCTGAAATTTTTTTTGTATTTTTTGAACGATTTTATATTTTTTTTGGTTTTTTTGGGGGGGGGGAAACAACAAAAAACAGGCGTTGAAAAGGGCTCAACAGGAGCAAAAAAAAATTACTGGGGGCGGTTAGGGCAATCATGGTGTTCATACGCCAGGTTCAGTGCATTGATGCTCATGTTGCCACAAGCTAATAATGCACGACAGCGCATACATAAGTGTATCATGTTCCCAAAATTAGGTTGGATATTTGGCACAGTTTCCCGTGCCTCCTCTGGTGATAAAGAAACCGATGTTGTTGGTCTCGCCACAGGAGTTGGTCGAGGATTGTCCATCATATCCCTTAATTCCGCCCTGCTGTAATTTAGGGGATGTTTCCTCATCATGTGCCTATGCATGGTATGATTACCGTAGCTGTATTTTTTGTCCGTCCCATGGACAATTGTTCCTTGCATATGAGGCATGTTGCGTACCTGGCATTGACCTTTTTTTGGCCACGAGGGATGGAAAAAAACTGCCAGATGAAACTGGGTTTCTTTCTTGAAACCCGGGGCAACTCTTCCAGGAATTGTGGTTGTTCTCCCTCCTCATCCATCTCTTCATCTTCCTCCTCAGTGTTGGTAACCACCTGGGGAGGTGGTCCTCTCTTCCCATGAGGAGGTGGAGGTGGTGGTGGGGGTGCACCAGCTGAAGCAATCAGTGAAGCCATTTTCATACAATCAAAATAGGTCTTCCAAGAAGCAAAATAGGTCTTCCTCTCACAATAATGAAAGTCAGAGTGAGGAAAGAAGGAGTGGTTTTCATCATTTGGAAAAAACAATACTTCTTAACCAATGAAAAGTGTTATTTTTAGGTCACATGACCTAGCCTTCCATAATTATGAAACTAAAAGTGAAATGAACCAATGAAAAGTTTTATTAACAAGTCACATGACCTCTCACGCTCATGTTACGCGCTGCGGAACGCTCCCCGGTTAGCTTCCGGTTCGCTGCGCTTCGCGCCTCGGTCCGCGCCCCGGGACACTTCCGGGTGCGCTAACGCGATACGTCACAAGACGCATTTCGCGGCAACGCGATACGTCGCGCTTTCGCGCCGCGGATCGCTTCCGGGGAGTTGCGTTTCGCGCCTCGGTCCGCGCCCCGGGGCACTTCCGGGTGCGCTAACGCAGTACGTCATAAGACGCATTACGCGGCAACGCGATACCGTCACTATGTTGATTTGTTACCGGTTCGCGGACAGGATCGCGGAATCGAATTGAGCTAACGGGAAGCTTCCCGGTTAGCGGACCGGGAGCGAAACAAAAAAAATATTTAAAAAAATGTATTAATAAACATATAAAATATATTTTTGGATTTAAAGAAGAATACATTTTACAGCTGTAGATATTAGCTTTTAAAAAACCAATGAAATTCACTGAAAAAACCATAGGTTATAGACCATATATAGTTAGGAATTAGCATTTACAAAACCTTGAAAATTCACTGAAAAAACCATAGGTTATAGACCATATATAGTTAGGAATTAGCATTTAAAAAACCTTATTTTACTCACACAAAACCATTGAAATTCCATATATAGTTAGTTGTACTAACTATATATCGCGCACCCGCAATCCACTGCTGATGATGTCACATATTACATCATTCATGACATGGTCAGTGACATCACTGATGACATCACTGATGACATCTCAAATGACATCACTGATGACATCACTGATGACATCTCAAATGACATCACTGATGACATCACTGATGACATCTCATTTGACATTACTGATGACATCACTGATGACATCATTCATGTGATAATACGATGAAGCTTCTCAGACTCTAATATAACCTTAGATACAGTAAGTGTAAACAGACACTCACAGACTGTCACTCATCCATAGAGTTACACACACACCTAGTCAGTCATGCAAAGAATCAATCACACATCCATTTTCTCAACTATACAGTTATACACACCTTACTTATTCAAACATATACTAACACATATTTACTCTCTTATACAATCCCTGATACAAGTTCACAATGATCCATACAGCCACTCACACATTCACTGGCTCTTATGCACAGTTATTTATATATGTCAACTCTCACATGTACTGTGTTTTACATATGTACTTACTTTTACATGTAGCACTGAGATATCCATTCACTCAGCAATACACTCATGCACACAGTCAACCGCCCATACAGCTGTTTCCACATGCACTTTTGAACCCATACATCTAGTGAATCAACTGCTCACACATCTATGCACAGAGTCATACACCTCCCAGCCACCCATACACACTCTCAGTCTCCCATACAAATACGTAGGCAACCAATCAATAACGCATATAGTTAATCATATAGCTAATGATCAACACATGCAGCAGTTTATAGAACAACAGACATAATGATGCACAAATTGAGACAGTTTAGTCACTAACCCATGCACTCAGTGAGACACATTTAACCACTCACTCATACAGTCAGTCATGCACCTACTAAATCCTTCATCCAGACATTTATACATCCACTCATTCTTCAATATGTAAGACATATTTTAACTTTACAGAAACATACAGTCACTGGATGTTGTCATCAGTGATGTCATCAGTGATGTCATTTGAGATGTCATCAGTCATGTCATCAGTGATGTCACTGACCATGTCATGAATGATGTAATATGTGACATCATCAGCAGTGGATTGCGGGTGCGCGATATATAGTTAGTACAACTAACTATATATGGAATTTCAATGGTTTTGTGTGAGTAAAATAAGGTTTTTTAAATGCTAATTCCTAACTATATATGGTCTATAACCTATGGTTTTTTCAGTGAATATATATATATATATATATATATATATATATATATATATATATATATATATATATATATATTATACCATCACAAGACCCGTTTCACGAAGTCTGTGGCCCGTTCACAGATGGCGAGCAGAAACCGAGCAGGTCTCTCGGTAATTCGAATCCACCACAGCAATTTTCTTCACAGAAAAACTCGCACTTGGGATAAACCACAGATTTATTAGCAAAGTTACGCATTTCGACAGCAAAAGCTGTCATGATCACACAGTTTGCACTTTGAAACAGGAAGTCTATACATAGGTCTTGGACACTAAAAAAGGACTAATAGTTTGATAACTAGTGTCCAGATCTAGACTTGGCGGCCATCTTAGAATGGTGAATATACATAGGTAGTATATAACACATGTTCATATTTTCTGCATATTTGCATATATATGTACAATTCCTAAGTCTATTTGGAGACTCAAAAATAATAATAGTAAATTATTATTTACATGGGGTTCATATATATATACATTCACATATCTTATTCATTCGACATAGTGTCCTAGTAATTTAACAGATGACTGCCCAGATTGTCTCCTACTCGCAGACAATATTGTAACCATATTTGGCATAGTGCCCAATTTCTACCGAGATTGTACTTATTCAATATATAGCAAATTAACAGAAAGAATCTTAAATGAACATTATCCTACATATCATATTGTGTGTATTTAAAGATAGACCAATGTGTGCACATTAAATGCCTATGAACTAGTCCCTGTATCAACAAAGAGAAGGAAGAGAAAGATAAAGAGTGCATGAAATAAAGTGAATTCTTGAACTGGAAATAGTAAATTCTTATCCGAAAAACAGGACCCTTGGGAGAAAGGGGTAGGTTATCGGGAACGGATGAGACAGTCCGCTGCTCAGGTAACCTGTCCTTTCTTCCTATAAGTAAAATCAAATAGAAAAGATTAACCACTAAGTGAAATAAAGTGTTGTGTTTTAGATCATACTAATAATGATTTTTCTTCAAAAGGCATAAAAACATGGTAGCAGAATAATACAATGTACAAGCTATTACAGATCAATGACCCACAAATAACAAGACCGAACCTTAGTCCTTTAAGTGATAGGCAAGTTCTTCATCAAGATTATGGCCTTTAGGATATTTGGTCTCTAGATTAATTATCCACTTCGATTCGCGTTTCCGAAGGGCAAGGGTCCTATTCCCACCCATGGGACCAATGTGGACTTGTTCCAATGCAAAAAAGCTTAACAAATTGCTTTTGTCTTGCTATTGGGTAGTGGAGGTCTTTGTTGTTTATGGCCCGCATGTGTTCAAGTTCTCTCTTTTTAGTAGTTAGTGTTGTACTTCCCACATATTTCATCTTACATGGGCACATCAATACATATGCACAAAAGATGGAACTACATGTCATAAATTGGTCATTGTTTTTGGGAGTATCAAAGCCTGGGATCGCAACAGATTTGACCATGCTGCTATTCCGGCAGGCTTTACAATGCCCACAGGGGTAGAAACCCTTCAAATGGTGATCATTAGCTGTTCTTACGGGAGTAACATCATTGCGAACAATGATGTTTCTGATACTTCTCCCTTTTCTGTATGTTATTTGGGGCCTGCGTGGCATGCTCGGACCGATGATGGGGTCACTAGTTAATACATCCCACTTGTTGGCTAATATTTTTGATATTTGGGTTGAATTACTGTTGTAGGTAAATATTGCGCTCATATTAGCTTCTGACTCCTTGGTTTCATCTTGTGGATTAATCTCTTCATTGGGACTGAGTAATGAGTTTCGTTCTACGCTCCTGACTCGTTCTTTGGCTTTATTAAGTACCCACTCGGGATAACCTCTATCTCTGAATCTGGTGGTCATGGTATCCATCTCCTGTTCGAAAGCAGAGATAGTGCTACAATTTCTTCTTGCCCTCAGCAGCTCAACGTATGGAATACTCCACTTGAGAGTATCCGGGTGGCTGCTGAGGGCATGGAGAAGAGTATTCCCAGCTGTTGCCTTTCTATAGAGGCTAGTTTTCAGGATATTTTCTTCAACAGTTATGCACAGATCTAGAAACTCAATGGATGTATTGTTGATCTGGCTGGTCAATTTGATGTTATAATTGTTGGTATTCAGGATGTTAATGAATTCTAGTGCCATTGCTTCCCCCCCTGTCCAAATAACAAACACATCGTCAATATATCTGAGCCACACCTTTACCTTGGAAAAATAAAGGTTCAAGGTGTGGTCAGATCTAATCTCCTCCTCCCACTTGCCTAGGAAGAGGTTGGAGAAACTTGGGGCAAAACATGTGCCCATAGCCGTGCCACGGATCTGTTGGAAGAGGGTACCATTAAACATAAAAATGTTGCCAGTTAAACACAATGAAATCATGTCTAATACCATCTTTGTATGTTCCAAAAATTGTAAAGATCTCCTTTTCAGGTAATGATGGCTGGCTTGTACACCATCGTCATGATCAATTACAGTATACAAGGAGTTCACATCCATGGTAATTAATAGATCAGTAGACTCCCATGATACATCTTGTATTTTACAGATAAAATCTGTGCTGTCCCTCACATATGACGGTAAACCTGTGACATATTCCCTCAAAAAGAAATCGACATACTTAGAAACATTCTCTAAGGCGCTTCCAATAGAGGACACAATAGGTCTCCCTGGTGGAGAAGTGGGGGGTATATATATATATATATATATATTTTTTTTTTTGCTGTTCCACAAGGGAAATGAAAACGCACAGACTCGTCTTGGTGATTAATTACAGGGGTTTATTTTCCCCCTTAACCCAACGCGTTTCGCTTCAAACTAAGCTTGCTCACGGGATGTTGAGCTGATTTACAAGTCCTTCTTTTAACAATTTGGTGCTGGTCACTTCCTGTATTTCCTACAGATGCATTCTGGTTAGTGTCCACTACACTTTCCTCACCAGATTATACACCAGCACTTGACTTGCAAGAGCACACATGTAGTGTATTTAATAGAATGTCCGTGCCGGAAGAGATATATTGGCAGTACAACCTTTGAAGCCAAAAAAACGAATCCTTGAGCACACAAGAGCAACGACCAATAAAGATCGCTCCTATGCTGTGGCAAAACATATGGAACAATTCCATAACAGCAACTGGGAACTACTCAAATACTGCCCCATAGAACAGATACCCATCACAGAAAGGGGAGGTGATGGTCTCAAAAAAACTGAGGAGAAAGGAGTCGCAACAGCATACACAATTTATTTTTGTTTTCTAAAGAATAACTGGATAAATCCCTGTGTATATATCAGAATAAATATTGTTAGATCCAACTAACGTGCAATGTGCCTCGGGGTGGTTGTAAACAGTTAGATAATAGCGGTTCAAATACTGTAACAAATCAAGATGTGAGATACACACATTTTTTCAAACAATCAATTTGTTAAAAAATACATACTTATGGATATAGTATATACATATCTTAACCAACAAATCACCAACAGCTTAGATTAATTCATGTCAGTTTCCTTTACATCTTACTTGCCTCCATTAGTTTATTGCCATTGTTGTTACTTTGTTGGTCATTTGTCTATTTGTGAACTTCATATGGAGGTGTATTTCAAAGTACTTCTAAAAGAACCATTCAAAGTGAATAAAGTGCTTGAAAATAAATAGCTAAATAATCACAATTTTGAATCTTGTGATTATTAAAAACTAATACTGAATCTGAATAGTCTTGACAATCCAGGTTTCTTGGGAGTTGATGGGAAGATTAAAAAGCAGGTTGCGGACACCAATATATATATATCGGAGACCAATTTAAGCCATACAGATAATATAACTATGGCCGTAGTTACTGTTCAGTTGAAGTGGTCATTGGTATAAAACTTTACTGCAGAAATGAAAGAGTACTTAGAGTTCAAAGAGATCATAAAAATTCTAAAAAACTTGTTATAGAAAAAATGAAGTAGGAGAACCTTGAAGTGAGTAAGATCTAGACAGAATGTGGATAAAAGTATGTTAATAGATAAATATGTAAACATCAACTTTCAAGGAAACATATACTCCCTATCTGGTATGTAAACAAATACTCCCTCTATATAAATATATAAATATATATAAATATAAATAAAACAGATGTAAAATATTCCATTGTCATAAAATACCACTGTTTAAAGAAATGGTCCACAAATTTGAAAAAGCATTATTTTCTTATAAAAAGTTATATAGTTCCTCCCCATTGTAAGCCCATTAGGAGTACGAGTGTTAAGTTCAAGTATGAATCTTTCCTCCAATTGTCTAAGGACTTTCTCTCTGTTTCCTCCCCTTCTCATTGGTGCAACCACTGCCAGGACACAGTATTTAAGGTCGTGATGTCTGTTCCTGTGAACTGCCTTAAAATGTCTGCCCACCATATAGCTCATATCCGAATTGACAATCGCTCTCAGATGCTGCAAAATGCGTGCATGCACCTGGAGTTTGGTGCTTCCCACGTATTGTAAGTTGCATGTGCAACTCAACACGTAGACAACAAACTCCGTGCGTCAGGTGTAGCCTTGATATGCTTAATGGATGCACCAAAAACTGTAGTGTACTGGGTTGTGTTTATACCAAATTTCCACCCTCTACATGTATTACACTTCATGAAGCCGTTACGGGGTGCTAACCATATAGTGCTAGAGTGTCTGACTGTGTTGGTCAATTCAGGACTGGACTTGACTAAGGCATTGTACATGGACTTTGATTTTCTAAATGTCAGTGCTGGGGAGTCGGAAATAACTGACTCAATATCGTATCAGTTTGAATTATTGGCCAGTGTTTATTTATAATAGTCCTGATCTTCTTATGTTGACTACTATACGTTGTTATGAATCTCACAGGGGTGTTATCTGAATTCTCAAGAGCGGTGTTTCTTTTTCTTTTAAAACCTGTAGTTCTGAAGCAGACTAATAAATCTTTCTGGATTTGTATCTGACTTTGGATAAGGCTGTACTGATGACTTGATCACTGTAACCGCTGGCAAAAAACATGAGCTTGCTTTCCTTGATACATTCTTCAAAGGAATGATCAGTGCTACAGATTCTACGTAGCCGTAAGAATTCCCCGTATGGGATACTTCTTATTAAGTGGGTGGGGTGAAAACTTGACGCATGGAGCGTAGAATTTCCGGCTGTACTCTTGCTCTGTAATGCAGTTTCAATACCTGCTTCCCCAATGCATACATGAACGTCTAAGAAGTCAATAGATTTTGTGTTGACTTCTGCAGTAAACTGCAGATTCAGGTTGTTTGTGTTCAGTTCTTGGATAAAATCCCTGACTTAATCCTCAGGTCCCTTCCAAATGAAGAATATATCATCTATGAAACGCATCCACCCTATGATGCGATCTTACCAGATGTTCTTATATTGTATTCGGAGGACCTGCTCCTCCCACCATCCTATGTGTAAACATGCATAGCTGGGGGAGAATCAGGCCCCATGGCTACTCCCCTGATCTGATGGTGAACATCCTTGTTGACTAGAAAGTAGTTGTTGTAAAGACATAGGGGCCCATTTGGATGGCGGGCGGACAAACCCAAAGTAAAACGGGGCCATTAGGATGCGCCCGCCACACTGGCGGGCACATCCCGCATTTTTAACATTGCGCCGGGCAATGCTAAAAATGCACATTGTGCCCTTCAATGCACAACGTGACAAGCACCGTGAGGTGCCTGTCACGTTGTATAGTGAAGTGCAGGGGGGTACCATAGATACCCCCCATGTGAACCCCCCACGCCCCTGTAGTTGATAGGGGCCCGCAGCAGGCCCTCACAAGACATTGCCGCATGCCTTTCCAATGTCGGCATCGCCGCCACGGAAAAGCATGCCACCGCCGTCACCCTAATATGGATGGTGGTGTCTAACAGAAACCGCCACCATATGAAACCCTTTTCCGCCCGGTCAACTCCTTGACCGGGTGGAAAAGTGGCAGACGGTCTTTCTGTCCACCGCGGTCCCCCCGCTTTAGTAATATGGCGGGGGGAAATGGGTGGCGGGCGGGGAAGGATGTCAGGCGGATAGCCACCGTCCGCATGGTGGTGGCGATCTGCCCAACATCCTAATGGGGACCATAGTGTGATCATTTCCACAATCATTTTTCCATGTTGATAAAATTCAATCGGTCTACTTTCTAAAAAGAATTTTACAGCATTAATACCATATGTATGGTTTATACTAGTGTATAAAGCACATACATCAAGTGAGACCAGAAGATATTTAGATGACCAAGTTATTTCTTCAAGTTTCTCAAGAAAACGGGTAGTGTCCTTACTGTATGAAGGCAGGGCAACTACCAAGTCTTGCAGATGGAAGTCCACATATTCAGAGGTTTTCTCCAGAAGTCCTCCTCTTGCATTGATTATTGGTCTTCCTGGTACAGGTACAATTCTCTCATGTATTTTAGGTATGAAATACATTACTGGGGTTAATGGAAATTCAGTTCGCATCATAAGTCATTAGTGATTAAGTTGTCTCTTTTCCATTTGAAGAGTTGTTTGAAACATAAGGCATTCAGTGCTGACAATTGTTGTGTATTGGATTTGGCGTAGCACTGAACATCGTTTAGGTGTTTGTTTGCCTCCAACATATAGTCTGCTCTGGGCCACAGAATGTCTTAAAAGCCCCGGGGGGGGGGAGGTCGCTACAATACAAATATTGCCCCGGTATTTGGCTCACCCGGGGGCTAAATATTAACAAATCGTGGGAGCCCGCGCTTCGTTTTAATTTATCTGCCGAATCCGCAGATCCTCTGCGGATTTTGCCAATTTAAAAAAATTGCGCTTTTGTTTTACTGATTTCTTGTGCCTACCGAGGCACAAGATGGCTGCCAATACTTCCTGGTTTGGAGTGTTGACAGCCAATTAGCATAAAGCTCGTGATCAGGAGGGTGCGCGGATCCTACGCGGCCATAGATATAATTTTTTTATTTTATTTTCTCAGCAACTACTGAATGGATTTCACCATTTAACAAAAAAAGTTTTTTCTGAACCAAGGGCTACCTTTTTGCCTAATTTGGTTTCATTTCGTTCAGCAGTTCAGGCTGTAGCCACGGCTAAAGTTTCCTATGAAAAATTGCATGGGGAAAACACGTTTTGGGACCCCCTTTTTTCTCGGACCCCACTTGACAAATCACCCCGAAACTTACAAGATAGGAGCGAACCAGAGCGGGCCACGAGTTTTGAAAATTTCGCAAAGATTCGTCAACTGGCGCCAAGTTATTGGGAATAGAATGTTGCGATTTTCCTAACTAGGTCCTAACTATAACTATCTAATATACATATATATATATATAAACAATGAAGTGATGTAGTTCCTTGCCATACCAGTTTTGATCGACAGCGGTGTGAAACCTTTGATAAAGCTCACGAAGACACGAGCGAAACATGTTAGGAAAACAAGGCTGCTTTTGAAATAAATTGTTGCAGGCTTCATCGTGGTGTGCGGCTAATTACCTTTCTTTCTTGGAAGGTGTTGGGGAGGATGTTCAACGGCGTGGTTCAGCCGTATGCGACGCACCGCCACAAGAGCGCCATAGCCTGACCGCAACTGAACCTCTCTTTTTGGACTGCGCAAGCAATTAGGTCAGGTGGGTGCCACCAGAGACTGTCTCAGGTACTGGTTCTCTGCCAACTTTGAAAACGAGTTGTTGGGGACACGATGGACTGTGCACCAAGCCAGGTATGAGCTACATACCCAATGGAGGGTTCAAAAAATGAAAATAAGAAACTACATAGACCACAATGCAAAGCGAGGGAAAGACAACGCCCATTACAAAAGAAACAAACAATGAAGTGATGTAGTTCCTTGCCATACCAGTTTTGATCGACAGCGGTGTGAAACCTTTGATAAAGCTCACGAAGACACGAGCGAAACATGTTAGGGAAACAAGGCTGCTTTTGAAATAAATTGTTGCAGGCTTCATCGTGGTGTGCGGCTAATTACCTTTCTTTCTTGGAAGGTGTTGGGGAGGTCGCCAGTAGGTATATATAGTTAGGATTTTTTCCCTATGGGATTTTTGAAAATTCTATGTCTAATAACTTTGGCGTTTGTGGACGGAATTGGATGAAATTTTCTGGAAAATGGAACATTTTGTTTCTGAGCAGCCCCTGAAAATTTGGGGGGTGTTCGTCCAGGGGGGGCCGAGAAAAAAGGGGGGTCCCAAAACGTGTTTTTAACATTGAGTTTTCCATAGGGCGGTTGGCCTCACTTTTAGCCCGAACGGCTGAATGGATTTCCATGAAACTTGGCAAAATTGTAGGGACTGGTAGCCCGATGTGCCTTTTCTAGGTCTCAATATATGTGCTCCAGTGGATTTTGAGAAATTAACGTTTTAAAAAAGATATATATCTGTAAGCGCGCTCCGGGCAGCGCTCCGGTCCGCGGACCTTAAGCGTACCGGAACTTCGCGTAGCTAAGCTGATTGGCTCTCCGGTGTCTGTCAACATTCTAAACAGTCCGGAGCGGCCGCCATCTTGTCTCTCGGTAGGATTGAGAGACAAGAGGAGGCCAAAACAAAGGCGAAAATGACCATAAGGGGGCATACTAGATCCTCCCTGACCCCCTAGGTTTAATGTGGAGGTTTTAAAAGGGCCCCGCGGGGCAAAAAAAACAAAAAAAAATTTTGTTTTTTTTGCGTGGGGAGCGCCCGGTCCGCGAACCAGGAAGCGTTCTGGGCAGCGTACTGCAATGAAAAATGAATGATAGACTTTTCAAATGCTGTATGTTAATTGATTGTTGTTTTTGTTGATTATTTTTTATTTTCTTTATTTTTTAAGCATTTTTTTTAATGTGATTGTGTTTCATAATTTATTAAACTTTCTAACATTTCATTGTCAGAAATTTCATAATTATCATGGAATATACATTGTAGTCTCTGAGGGTGTAAAATGTCCTCATTTGCAAGGAGGTTATCTACTGCTTGTACACATTGCAGTAGTTCATTGTCCCAAGTTTCATCGAAAAATTCAATGTCAATTTGATCAATTGTATCAATCAATTCTTGGCTGCTCTCTTGCAGGTCCATTTCAAAAGAAACTTGGTTTTCGCCTTCCATTTTGCCTGAAATTTGGATTAAAAAAATATATATTAGTAGAGATAGGGCAATGTTGGGAATAATTTAAGATAGGCATTTTTTATCAGTGAATTTATCTTTGGGCAGTGTATAGTATCAGAGTGGAAGTAGGAATATAAAAAAGTGTATGTGATTTAACGTAAGTAAATTCGTAATTATACAAGAGAAGCCTAACTCCATCCATAACTATAACAGAGAAGTCTCTCTAAATCTATAACTACTACAGAGGGATAGTATATATCTATCAGAAAAAGTTTACCATATTAACTTATAGTGCACAATATACTTCAGTTTTAAAAATAAAAACTTACCTTTAGAAAGAAGTTGAAGGAATTAGTGAAAATACTATTGAAATGTACAGCAAGAAGTAGTAGTCAAAATGGCTGTGTTTTCTTCTCTTCCTTTATATATATTCAGGTATATAACCAATGAAATGTCAGGTAAAAAAAATAGAAAATGAAAGTAACATTTTCATTGGTTGTCAATTCCAACACTTCAGATGTGTTTTGTGAAGTAATTTACCTCAGGGTATTTAGAGAGGTCTACAGGCTAAATGACTAAATGGAATTCCAATCAAATTTGTGAAAATGGTAGGGATTGGTATGTAGTATGAGCTAATCTATATTTGGTGAAATTGTCTCCAGTGGCTTTTCTGTGAACTACTTTCCCACCTTTTTTGATGGTGCGCTTCCCAGAGAGCGACCCGGTACGCGAACCGTTGAGCGCCCCGGTTCGCGAACCTTAAGCGTTCCGGGAGTCCACCATTTTGTGTTTCGGTCGAATTAAGATACAAGATGGAGGGCAAATAATGTTCAGAATGGGTAGAAGGGGGCACGGTAGAGTTATCTTGACCCCCTAGGTTTTCTGAGGGTGGCTGAGGAGGCTTATATGTGCGAAAAAAAATCATTTTTAAAAAAAATTTCGCGAGGTTAGCTCCCGGTTCGCGTACCGGGTAGCGCCCCAGGGAGCGTACTTTGTTGGAAATTAGTGAAAAATGTTAGAGTAAAATAATAATTGTGAGTGATCAGATGTAGGGTAGCTCTGAGAAGAGCTTTTGGGTTTATGGTACATTTAGGTACTTATAAGTAGGTACCAATGCACATTCTTAAATTCAGAGTGAAAACTCTGTTGCCCTCATCTGAGAAGTGAACTCCATCTCCTCTGTAGATATCTTGCATGTAGTAACGCAAGTTATTGTTGTACAGGGAGCCCATTCCATGGTCTCTCATGTAAGCTGAAACAGATTTGTTTACATGCTTCCTCGACTTCTCAATTTGTGGACAAAATTGGTTTGACCACCTCCATTTCTGTCTTTGGCATATATTTGAATATACCAAGGCAGTCTGAGGAAAAAGTGCCATTAATTGCTCAAAGGTGTCCTTTAAAAGCATTTCCAGACCTACACCAGTCAAAGTGCCCAAGTCATTACCTCCACAGTGCACAATTAACAGGTCAGGTTTGGGCAAATGCATAAAGGTTTTCACCAATGGTATCAATTGGTGACATTTTAATCCTCTGTGGCCAAACCACTTAATTTCCACATCTTGTAAATTGAGGTTAGGTAATTTTCAACGTACCTTTGAGCCCAGTGAATATAACTATGTCCAACAATCCAGACAGAAAACATGGTGAGAGAAGGTTCTCCTGCAGTCAGATGAAGTGTGGCAATGAAATGACAGTTGAAAAAATGAGAGTTTAAAATGAAAAAAACTGTGGAGTTTCTGTGTTCATGAAGCAGTAACAGTGATTGGTGGATTTTGATTGCTGAAAACAGAAAGTTAGGGTGCACGGATGTGTTCTTTGAAAGATGTATTTTGAATGGTCAATAAAAATCATTAAATGAAAGAATGCACTGGATATGCAGGTGCACTGAGAGTTCAGAGTTCAATTGCAACAAAGTTGTGTGAACTTGCAAACACCAGAAGTCTTCCAAGAGGTGGTTGCCATGCAGAAAAGACAGAAAGGGCAGAGGGGGGAAGGGTTTTCATTTGAAAAAAAGTGAGGGAAGAGTTTTGATTGGGTGACATGAGAAATATGTGTGAAGAATTACAGCATTTCTGTGCTTTTGATAGCTGCAGACTCTGGAGTGCATACCTTTTGCTCTGCTGAAGACAAATTGGTGTGTTTCTGAGACTGTTTTCAAACTCAAAGTATTTGCTAAGGTGAGAAAATATTTCTTTAATTTAGATAGAGAATAGTGTGCTTTAAGGAGAAAATTATGAATTATGTGGCGCAAATTGCTTGTAAATATGCTCCCACCTGTGCATGGAAAATTTAGATTTTGAATGTTTGTGTTACATAGCCATGTTAAAAGTGACCCAACCATGCAGGAAAGGCAATCAAAAAACGCTTTTAAGGACATTTTAAGTAATTTTCCCATGTGCAGTGTTTTGAGATTTTGATTTGAAAATCGTTTTTGAGGTAAAGGAATTGTTTTTAAATTTATGACAAGGACATAATGGTGTATGCTTCTTTATAAGGCAATTGACTGTCCCTGATGTTATTTTTCCCATTTTAGTGTAAGACCTTTGTCTGTGGCGCAAATTGCTTGTAAATATGCTCCCACCTGTGCATGGCAAATTTAGATTTTAAATGTTTGTGTTACATAGCCATGTTAAAAGTGACCCAACCATGCTGGAAAGGCAATCAAAAAACGCTTTCATGTGTCTTAAGGACATTTTAAGTCATTTTCCCATGTGCAGTGTTTTGAAATTATGATTTGAAAATCGTTTTTGGGGAAAAGGAATTGTTTTTAAATTTATGACAAGGACATAATGGTGTATGCTTCTTTATAAGGCAATTGACTGTCCCTGATGTTATTTTTCCCATTTTAGTGTAAGACCTTTGTCTGTGGCGCAAATTGCTTGTAAATATGCTCCCACCTGTGCATGGCAAATTTAGATTTTGAATGTTTGTGTTACATAGCCATGTTAAAAGTGATACAAACATGCTGCAAAGGCAATCAAAAAACGCTTTTATGTGTCTTAAGGACATTTTAAGTAATTTTCCCATGTGCAGTGTTTTGAAATTATGATTTGAAAATCGTTTTTGAGGTAAAGGAATGTTGTTAAAATTTATGTGCGCCATATGCCCCCAAATTTCTTTTTCAGGGGTGCAGCAGGGTGTTATTGAGACACCCCTGCAGCTTTGGAAAAATTCCTAATTTGCGATGAGCAAATTGTTAATCGCAAATTGCACCTTCATTTATATGAGCCTCCTAGCCCATGGAAATGAATGGGTAATTTGCAATTAGCAATTTGCTCATCGCAAATTTAGAATGGTAAAGAATCGCTATTTATTCCTTAAAATTCGCTATTTTGGAAATGCAAAGTTGACATCACTTACTTCATTGGTAGAGCTTTACATGTATTATGTCCTCTGTATTCTTCATCAAGCGTAACTTTAATCTGCAATCCTGAGTAGGCCTCACCTTAAACAAACCTCTGGATAGGCCACATCTTATTGTCATCCTGAATTAATCATTTAAAATGCTAGGGACAGATTTATGATAGGTGTATGCCTCTTTTGCGCCACTTAGAAAACACTGTCCATGGGGAAATGACTTAAAATGTCCTTAAGACACATGAATGTGTTTTTTTAAAACGTTTGCAATTTTTTTGGGTCACTTTTAACATGGTTATGTGACTCAAACAGTCAAAATCTAAATTCGCCATGCTCAGGTGGGAGCATATTTACAAGGAATGTGCTCCATGGGGAAAGGTCTTATAATGTAATATGGGAAAAATGACATCAGAGAAACTGAAATGCCTTATAGAGAAGCATACACCATTATGTCCTTGTCATAAATTTGCAAACCATTACTTTTCCCCAAAAACGATTTCCAAATCATAATTTCAAAACACTGCACATATGGAAATGACTTAAAATGTCCTTAATTCAAAATTTGCTATTCCTTATTTTGCGATTGCACTGAAGGATTTGCAAATTTTACGATTCCTTAAATGCAATGTATCAAACAAAAAATATGTAAAAAATGATATTAAGGATTTGGAAACTACCACCAACTTCTAGTTTGTGGTAATTTGCGAATTCTTTTCAAAAAGCATTTTTTTCTAAAAAACAAAAGGTCCCATATGACGCCCATACATGTCCTTAGGGCATGTATGTGTGCCATATGCCCCCAAATTTCTTTTTCAGGGGTGCAGCAGGGTGTTCTTGAGATACCCCTGCACGCTTGAAAAAATTCCATTTTTTGTGATGAGCTAATTGCTAATCGCAAATTGCAACCTTCATTCCTATGAGCCTCCTAGCCCATGGAAATGAATGGGTAATTTGCAATTAGCAATTTGCTCATTGCAAATTAGGAATGGTAAAGAATTGCTATTTATTCCTTAAAATTTGCTATTTAGGAAATGCAAAATAGTTTGATGGTACATATGGTGGTTCATCTGTAACAAGATAAGAAGCTTAGGGATACATTTATGATGACTGGTGCAATAAAGTGGCCATTACTTACTTCATTGGTAGGCCTTTACATGTATTATCTCCTCTGTATTTTTCATCAAGCGTAACTTTAATCTGCAATCCTGAGTAGGCCTCAACTTAAACAAACCTTTGGATAGGCCACACCTTATTGTCATCCTGGATTAATCATTTAAAATGCTAGGGACAGATTTATGATAGGTGTATGCCTCTTTTCTGCCACTGTGCGTCACTTTTATGATGCAGCGGCGGTGGAAAAGATTTGCTATGAGGCGACAACATTACAAATTGATGCATTTAGGCAGATATGTCATGGTGTAAAAAAAACGTACCACATGAAACCGATGCAGCAGTGATGCAAAAGATGCACCATGTCGCAAGACAGGCCTCACTTGGGGCCATATGTATCAAGCTAATTAGCATTCGCAAAGATCAAAATTCTACGAATTTCGGCCTTTGCAAATGTAAATTAGACAAATGGTATGTATCAAACAAGTTTGATGCAAAATAAGGAGTAGCAAAATTTGCTATTCCTTATTTTGCAATTGCACTGAAGGATTTGCAAATTTTGTGACTACTTAAATGCAATGTATCAAACAAAAAATATGTAAAAATGACATTAAGGATTTGGAAACTATTGTGGTAAATTGGTGGTAATTTGTGAATTCTTTTCAAAAAGCTTTTTTTTAAAAAAACAAAAGGTCCCATATGACGCCAACACATGCCCTTAGGGCATGTATGTGTGCCATATGCCCCCAAATTTCTTTTTCAGGGGTGCAGCAGGGTGTTCTTGAGACACCCCTGCACCCTTGGAAAAATTCCTCATTTGTGATGAGCAAATTGCTAATCGCAAATTAAACCTTCATTCCTATGAGCCTCCTAGCCCATGGAAATGAATGGGTAACTTGCAATTAGCAATTTGCTCATTGCAAATTAGGAATGGTAAAGAATCGCTATTTATTCCTTAAAATTCGCTATTTAGGAAATGCAAAATATTTTGAAGATCACTGTTATTGTTTTACTGTTTGGTAATAATGGTTAATAACATTTTTTAATATATTTTACCACAGATTCAACTGCAGATTATTTCAAGATTTCACCATGCCTACAATAGAAAGACAGAGAAAGGCTGCAAAACGTCAAAGACAGCAGGTGAAAAAAAATAAGCAGCAGTCCTCTAACAAAAAGATTTGTCAAGTCACGAAGAAAGCACCGGGTAAGAGCACAAAACAATTCATAAGAAATATGTGTAGTAAAAAAAATATTACTACAGAAAATGTTTCAGTCCATAAAACGAGAAGGAAATCAAATGGAAAGGAAAGGCCAATGAAAAATGTTACTGCTAGAGCAAGAGATAACTCTGTGCATGATAGTAGAAGGAAACAACAGTTTAGGGAGATTCGTAAACGAATGTTCCGCAACAGGATAATTGGCAATTTGTTAAAAAATATTAAGAAACGTCAACAGAAACTGTTTTTTTATAAGAGAAAAAAAAAAGTTGAGAAAGTTATTGATCAGGCATTTGAAATTAAACGTAAGTTATTTATTTTGATAATCAATAGAATTAGGAAGCTAAACAAGGCAATTTATGATTTCAAAAGAAATAGTAGATGGAAGAGAATAGTTAATCGTAGTAATTTTTGTGAAGTTTTTTCTGGAGAATGGATGCATAGTTCAAGCTGTGAGGCATTTTTTAATGAGGAGAGTTATTTCCAGGATAATGATTTGGTGCATGCAGTTGACACCAGTGGTCGTGCTTATGAAGTGAAAGATGGTTGTCCAGTTGAAAAAGAAAAACTTGTGACAACAGAGGCAGAAGAGGTGTTAGGTAATGAGGTTTTAGGAAGACGTGCTACGGGTCCTGTGTACACCTGGAAGTGTAGTAGTATTTGCAGTGTGCGACAGGATTCCATCAATTTGCTTTGTGATTTTGTACGGTCATTTAATAAGAAAAAATTGAAGCAGAAAATAAGGTTGTTGCAAGAATTAGATCCTTGCAGAGTGAGAGAAGTGACAGGTTTGCATGGTCATTCACTGGCTTGTCTTTCCAGGAGAGTATGCCAGAGTGTTTTTCATCATTTCAGGATGCTAGCAGTGCATCATAATAAAGTGAGGAAATTAGTTAGAATGTTGTATTATGCTAAGAGTCCAGCAATTATGCTTAAAAAATTATGCGCTGCTCTTTTGCATGGTTCTGAAATAGATGTGAAGAATATATGTGAAGAAATTGAGTTTTGTTACTTTGGAAGTAAAGAGGAGAATGTTGAAATTGAGCAAGAAGAAGAGGGTCATGTGGAAGATAGTGTACAGGTTTCCAGTACAGATAATTTCCAGAGGGAAATTGCGACATTTGAGGTGTAATCAAGTGAGAGGCCTAATTTCACTTGTGTGTGTTGTCGACGCACTTATTATAAGAATCAGACTAAGTTAGTGGATTTATATGCAAAAAGTGAAAGGGAAAATAATAGTGAATGGAAGGATTTCGCAACATACTTGATGGTAGAAAATTGTTTTGATTTGGGATTGGATCAACGTGTGTGTACTTATTGTTGTTGCAAATTAAATCAAAACCAGATGCCTGCTAGAGCAGTTCATAATAATCTGGAATTGGTTGAGATTCCTTCTGAATAGAAGGATTTAAATACTTATGAATCTATTTTGATTCAAAGTATCCATCCCTTTCAGGCTATTGTAAGAATGGAGCCAAAGACAGGGAAATTGCCTCCATCAGATTTACAGAGAGGATTAAAGGGAAGAGTTGTTTATTTGCCTCTAGATTTGAAGAAAAACATTAACACAATTGGAGTAGAAAAAGTGGAAGAGGAACCTCTGGTTATCTTAGTTAATGGGGTTCCGACAAAGAATAAGAAAATATGGCAAGATTTAGTAGATGTTAGGAAAGTTAAAAAGGCAACATTGTATTTGAAAAAAAATAATAAATACTATAAGAATGTATATGTTGCAGAAGAGGAAGTAAGTGAGGAAGAGGATAGCGATTTGTGTGCTGGTCAAATTGAGAAAGTAGAACCCTCTACTAGTGAAGAAATATATGAACATTATAGTGTTCATCCTTTGCATTCCAAGGAAGTCATGGGGAATGCTATTGAGTTGTTTCAAATGAAACAAGCCAAAGGGAGTCCCATTAGTGTTTGGGAGGAAAGTTTGGAAGCTCGGTGTTTCCCACAGCTTTTTCCAACAGGTCAGGGAGGAAGATATGATGAGCGACCTCATCAAATTCCTGCTTCTGAATACCGGACTTTGCGATTGTATGCAGGAGATGCTAGGTTTCGACAATGCATTCCCTATTTGTTTCATCTCCTGTTTGAAAGCGATCTGTCTGGACTGTCATATGCAGTGAACCACATCTTGAAAAGTGGTATACACATGCAAAACATCTCGGCAAGTGACTTTAGGGATAAAGTCAATGTCCAAGACAGTATTTTGGATTCTCACCTGATTAATCTCATGGCGTGTCAGCGTGGTACTAATGAGTACTGGTACCGTCGTCATGGTGATTTAAAATGTATGCTGAGGAACTTAGGTACTCCCACATGGTTCCTCACTCTGAGCTGTGCCGAGTATGGCTGGGAAGACTTACTTGAATTTCTACGAGAGGCAAATGCTAACGTAGATAACATCGAATTCAAGACACCTGGAGAACTGTGCTCTTTGGATCCAGTCAATGTATGTAGGTACTTCAATCATAGATTTGAAGCTATGATGTCTTTCATCATGAATAAGAAGAATCCACCTCTTGGAGAGGTGTTGGATTTCTTCTGGAGAAAGGAGTACCAAGCAAGAGGTGCTCCTCATATACATATGTTGCTGTGGATCAAGGATGCACCTAAATTTGGAACGGATCCAGAAGACTCAGTGATGAGTTTCATCCAACAGTATTCTACGTGTGCTGTTCCAAACGCAAAGGAGAAGAAAAGCCTAAGAGAAAAAGTTCTGCGTTTCCAAAGCCATCGATGTGGAAAGTACTGCCGTCGTAAATTCCGAAATAAGGACAAGTTCTACACTAAATGTCGTTTCGGCTTTCCACGACCGGTGATTTCTAAAGGAAGAGTAAACAGTTTGATGTCTTCGCTGCGACACAATGTCATGAAGAAATCACCTAAAAACACTTACAATTTGAAGAGGAACCAAGAGTCCAAGTACATCAACGACTACAACCCGGTGATTTTGTCCATGTGGAATGCTAACATGGATATACAGTTTGTGGCTGATAACTGTATGGCTGTGGCTCGGTATGTGACGTCTTACATCACCAAAAAAGAGAAGACAGAATTGAAGGATATGTGGGAGGACATTTCCCATGAAAAGAGCCTCAGCAAGAAGTTGTACAGTTTCAGTCTGAAGATGTTGTCGCATCGAGAAATCGGAGCGTACGAATGTTCTGACCGGTTGTCTTCAGCAAGTCTCTATGCCAAGTCCAGGAGTATCGTTTGGGCGAGTCTTGGTCTTGCAGCAACGCGTAATCGAGTTCTCAAACCTGTGCGGGAAATTGAGTATTTGGCGGAAAAGGAGCCAAACAGTACCGACATTTTGAAGACAAACATGTTGGATACATATTATCCAAATCGAAGCAGTCACCTCGAGAATGTTTGTCTGTATGAGGTTCTGCAAAATTACATATTCAAGAGGAACATCAAAGAAGATACTGAGAAAGGAGTGTATGCTGTAATAGGAAGTGAGGGATGTCTGGTCAAGCAAAGAAAATGCCACTTGGTAAACCATCGAAAATTGAGTGGCGAATCTCCTGAAAAAAAGGAGTTTTTCTATTTAGCACTTTTGCAACTTTTCAAGCCTTGGCGTGCAGAAGAGGAACTGCTTGGAGATTTCCTCTGTTACGAAGACTCTTTCAATGCCGCCAAGGAGACCATAGAATGTCCTGCTTTTCCCAAATATGTAGAAATGTTGAATGCGGAAATTGAGCAGGAAGCAACGATTGCAGCCGAGATTGCCAGAGACAGTTCTCAGGACAGTCAGAGTTCTGCTTCATTGAGTCAGGATCCACTAGGAGGACCTGTTATCGAAAATGAAGCTGCCACTGCTATGAATGAAGTGGAAAGAGCCATGGCACATGCTCAAGAGGATGCGGTTAACTTAGAAGAGTTGGAAAGACAACTCAACGTTGAGCAGAGGAAAATATATGATGAAGTTACCATGCAAATTGATCATGGATTAAGTCATGATAAGAAAGAGTGCTCATGTACGTCGTTGAAGCCTGTCCGACTGTACGTGAGTGGAGAAGCGGGAACTGGAAAAAGTTTCCTCATTAAAGCAATTTCATGCTATTTGCAGGAAAGGACAGAGTCATCGCTGTCTTGTGTTGTCACTGCTCCAACTGGACTGGCAGCACATAATATTAAAGGGATTACTTTACATCGTTTACTGATGCTGCCAGTGGAGCATGACAACAAATTACAATATCACAAGCTATCTGGAGATGCTTGTTTTGAAGTTTCAAGAATCTTGAGGAAAATGAAACTTCTTATCATTGACGAAGTAAGCATGGTTTCCAATGTCATGCTTGCCTTTGTGCATTTGAGAATGCAAGAAGTTCTCAAAACAGAGTATGATGTGTTATTTGGTGGCAAACACATCATTGTTTTCGGAGATCTTCTGCAGCTGACACCAGTGAAAGGGCAACCTGTGTTCAAAATGCTCACGCATGAAGATACCAGGAAGTGCCTAGGCAGCATTGGCAACGTCAATATATGGTTAAACTTCAATTATGCTGAACTGCATGAAAATATGCGTCAGGCGAAGGATGAAGTTTACAAGACTATTCTACAAGATGTTAGAATTGGAAAAGTGACCGAGCATGGGAAAGAAGCTTTACATGCACGATTACTGTCAAATTTATATCCAGAACAAGATGTTGTGCCTGAGAATATTTTTCAGAAAATTACTGAGAAGAAATCTGGAATATGTTTGATGCCAACTCTTGCAGAATGTGCAAATTTAACAACAAAATGTTGCATTTAGAAAAGCAAGAGATTGTGAAACTGGAAGCTATTGATAGAGTAGAGCATATGGGATCAACAATTATTTTGTCTGAGAATCTGAAAACAAAATTGGATTCATTAGAGAAGAGTATATCTAAAACTGCAGGTTTTGAAAAGACTCTGAATGTGTGCTTGAACTGCCGTATAATTTTAAGAAGGAATTTACATGTTGAAAGAGGTCTGGTAAATGGATCAATGGGTAATGTTGTTGATTTTGTGAAATACAGAAATAGAGATGGAATTGAATTTTTAAAAATTAAATTTGATGGCATTGAGGAAGTACAGCTAATTGCTCGTTGTTCTGCTAGATTTTTGCTTGTAAAAGACTTATATGTTCGCCGTAAGCAGTTTCCTGTTTGCTTGGCATATGCGGTGACAATTCATAAATCTCAAGGTTTAAGTGTAGACAGTGCATTGGTGAATATTGGCAGTTCTGTGTTCAAGGAGGGTATGGCATATGTGGCATTGTCACGAGTTAGAACTTTATCGGTATTGTACTTGATTGAGTGTGATGTCACAAACATTTGTGCGGATCTAGATTGTGTTAAGGAATACAATAGGTTAAGAAGAGAGTATGCGCCACATTTGCCTCAGTATCCTTTGTTTGAGAAACGTGTGGTAGGCCGGAAACGAAGAAATGAGAACAATACTGGGGAGGTTGTAGCAAAAAGACAAAAAGTGAACCTAAAATTACAAGCAGAAACAAAAAGGATTCTGTTGAAGATGTTGTTGGTTTTCAGTTTGAAAACAGTTCTGGTGTCAACTGCTATGCTAATGTAGTGGTTAATGTTTTGTTTTCTCTAAAAAATGTAAAAGAAGAGATTGTGGTCAATTCTGATCAAAGATTTTGCAGTTTGTTAAATTCTGTGTTAGAGAAATGTACCACTGATAGAAGAAACATAGAAAGTGTGTCTGAAATTCGAAATCTGTTAGACAGATGTTCAGGCCAAACACAATTCTCTCAAAATATTCAGCAAGATTGTCAGGAGTTTTTAATGTATATGCTTGATGTATTGCATGCTGAAGGTGTAGATGTAGATCAGCTGTTTGGGCTTTCTTATCAATGGCAGCATGACTGCGAGAACTGTATGGTATCAAGTACTACTAGTGTAGACTCAGAAAGATTTATATATTTAACTTTGCCAGACAGTAAATCAGTCTCCTTTAATAAGCTAGTAAAAGCAGCTGATCACAACATGGAGTGTAGCCAATGTAAATCTGAAATGATGTCCACATTATTTATACGAACATATGGCCAGTATGTCATTTTAATGTTCCAACGATGTAGGCCTGATGGAACAAAATTGACAACTTTAATTAAAAATTTTGTAGCTTCGCAGTTGTCAATATCAGGAAGGACTTTTGTAACTGCAGCAATTATATATCATGACGGCCCTTCAATAACATCAGGACATTACACAGCTTATTTAAAGAAATGGCTGGTCATTCTGCAATGATTCTGTTTTAATTTTCAAAAAAAAATTGCCGTATGACCTTAAAAACTCTTACCTGGTGTTTTTAAAACCAAAATTTTAGGGAAATAAGCTTGGGATGTGCTCTGTGGAATTTCAAGAAGTTCTAATGGCTCCTACACAATTTGGCCTTGAGGATAAGTGTAGTTCAGAGACATAACTTCTAACCATAGGACTGGACGTCATGGAGAAATACATGCACTTTCAATGAGTTCAGAAAAACTGTTTCTTTTTATAAGCTAATTGAAGCAGCCAATCAAAACATGGAGTAGAGGGAATGTAAGTCTGCAATGCTGTCTACTGTTTTACATTGCTTTGTGATTAAAAGTGATGTAGAGAATTAAATAATTGTAGTAGTCATAGAGGTAGTGTAAGTCTGCTTCATAGTAAGCAGTATCAGTGTCATAGGAAATGTAGAACATGACTGAGCAAGAAGGGGAAGATATTACTATTCCAGGATTGTGAAAATGATCTTCAACATTTTAATTCTGAACGTTGCGGAAATGCCAAATGACGGGATTGGCTTACAAGAAATCCAAGAGTTATAAATGGCTCTGACCAGATTTGGCCTTGTGGAAAATTGTGGTAGAGAGCAAGAAGTCATTTATTGCATGTAATGTGTTTTTAAAAACGATGGAGATTTTCTTTCAGAAAGTGGCGGGCTGAAAGTAATAACAGCACAAAAGAATGTAAGCTGTTCATAGGACATCCTTGGACGTCATGAAAAGTAAGTTAACTTTAACGAGTTCTGAATTTTGATTTCTGATGTTGTATGGGTTTTTTAAACACAATCATTTTGATTGTGGTTTTTTTTCCCCGCTGTTACATGATGAATACCATCAAGTCACTGTTTTTAGTGAAATTTGATACATTCTGAGAACAGCAAAAATAAACCATTTAACATGTATAATTAATTCTGTACTGTTTGCATTTATGATGTATATGTAGAACTGTGTAGGAGGCATGGAGAAGGTGAGGCTTCTGTAAGTGTCAAAGTTGTTGCATGCAGTGCTGCACTTCTGCGTATTCTTTCATATGCTAGACTACATCTGCACAATGAGATACCTAAGCAAAGGAAACACAAGTGATGTGATTGTGAAATGAGCAAAATAAATTGCACGTATTTCAATTACATCACCTGTGTTTCCTATCATTATGAATCACATTGTGCAGATCAAGTTTAGGTCTGTCCAGGGAAACATAGGAGATTTGGACTTTGTTGAAGAGTGCAGTGGACATGACTCACTTCATTGGTAGACCTTCACATGTATTATCTCCTCTGTACTCTTCAACAAGTGTAAATCTCATCTGCAACCCTGAGTAGGCCTCACCTGAAACAAACCTCTGGATAGTATACATCTTATTGGCATCCTGAAGCAATTATTTAAAATTTTAGTGTCTTGCGACACTTTTCTGAAACAACAGCAATGCAAAAGATGCACCATGTTTTAAGATAGGCCTCACTTCATCTGCATCAAGATACTGTTAGTTTAAAATGTATATCTTTAGGACTGTGTAGGGGGCCTGGAGAAGCAGAAGCTTCTGTAAGTGTCAAAGTTGTTGAAAAACTGTTTGACCTTCAATCTTTTCCCTTGTCTTTTCTAATTTTTAAATAAATTTTTTAATATTTTTCAAATGTTTGTTCTCTCTTTCACAGATTGAAAGTATAAAAACAAAAAGTGAGTAATTTAACGACAATTATAAGGTAAATATTTTGTACTGTTTTCGTTACATTTCTATCACATTTAACTACTATTAGTTCCACTGCTTCATTTCTTTAACCCTCAGTTTCCTGCCTTTGCTACTTCCCTCATTCCTTTCTCTATTACCTACTTACTCAACTCCTTCCACTCTTTTTCTCAGTCCCTCTCTTCTCATAGTTCCTCACTCTTGTTCACTCACTGCGTCTCTATTACTCTTAGTGTCTTTGACTGATCACTCTATCACTACTTGTTCATAATGCTTTCTCTGTGTAGTTGAAGCACACTAAGGGTAATATTATGAACACAGCCAATAAAATTATTGCTCTTTTTATTGGCAGAAAACTGGTGCAAAAGTGGTTTTAGTGGCAGTTTTCTGCCACAAAAGCAGCTTTAGCGACACATTTCTGTCAATAAAAGCTGCAAAACTTTTATTGCCTACGTTGATGATATGGCTCTATGTTAATTACATTTCTTTGCTGTTTCAATTAATCTTTTTCTATTATTTTTTGTTTTCTGTTTTCTATTTTTTCTCTCTGTTGTTCCTCATTTTTTAATCTTATTTTGAACATTCACTCACATTCTCCAAGAAACTCTTCTTTGTTAATGTTATACTCTCTTTTTTTTTTCTTTCACTTCGTTATCTATTTTGTTTTTCACAATTATACCCTCTTCTGTCCTTTCTTCGGTAAATAGATCTATTAAACAGTATCTCTTCTTTACTCCCTATAGCTGTCTTTCTTTTAACATCACTCTCTGTTTCCTTTCCTTATACTTACACTTTTTTTTTATTTTTTTATTTTTTGGTTAGCTCCCGGTCCGCGTACCGGGAAGCTAACCCGAAAGCGAACCAAAAGAAATAGAGCTTGCCAGAGTGCTAAACATTCTAGCAATTTTTTTGGAAAGGGAAGGTAGTTCTGAAAAGAACTTTTTTTTGTATATTTTTGTTGTTTTATATTATTTTTTTATTTTTTTTTATTTTTTGTTTTTTTTGTATTTTTTGAACGATTTTATATTTTTTTGGGTTTTTTTTGGGGGGGGGAAACAACAAAAAACAGGCTTTGAAAAGGGCTCAACAGGAGCAAAAAAAAATCACTGGGGGCGGTTAGGGCAATCATGGTGTTCATACGCCAGGTTCAGTGCATTGATGCTCATGTTGCCACAAGCTAATAATGCACGACAGTGCATACATAAGTGGATCATGTGCCCAAAATGTTGTTGAATATTTGGCACAGTTTCCCGTGCCTCTTCTGGTGATAGAGAAACCGGTATTGTTGGTCTGGCCACAGGAGTTGGTCTGGGATTGTCGTGCATATCCCTTAATTCCGCCCGGCTGTAATTTAGGGGATGTTTCCTCGTCATGTGCCTGTGCATAGTGTGATTGCCAAAGCTATATTTTTTGTCCGTCCCTCTGGACAATTGTTCCTTGCATATCAGGCAGGTGACATACCTCGCGTTGACTTTTTTTTGCCCACGAGGTATTGAACAAAACTGCCAGATGAAACTGGCTTTCTTTCTGGAAACCCGGGGCAACTCTTCTAAAAATTGTGGTTCTTCTCCCTCCTCATCCATTTCTTCCTCTTCCTCCTCAGTGTTGGTAAGGACCTGGGGAGGTGGTCCTTTCTTCCCATGAGGAGGTGGTGGTGGTGGTGGGGGTCCACCAGCTGAAGCTACCAATGAAGCCATTTTCCAAGAAGCAAAATAGGTCTTCCTCTCACAATGATGAAAGTCAGAGTGAGGAAAGAAGGAGGGGTTTTCATCATTTGGGAAAAAACAATACTTCTCAACCAATGAAAAGTGTTATTTTTAAGTCACCTGACCTAGCCTTCCATCATTATGAAACCAAAAGTGAAATGAACCAATGAAAAGTTTTATTAACAAGTCACATGACCTCTCACGCTCATGTTACGCGCTGCGGAACGCTCCCCGGTTAGCTTCCGGTTCGCTCCGCTTCGCGCCTCGGTACGCGCCCCGGGACACTTCCGGGTCCGCTAACGCGATACGTCACAAGACGCATTTCGCGGCAACGCGATACGTCGCGCTTTCGCGCCGCGGATCGCTTCCGGGGAGCTGCGTTTCGCGCCTCGGTCCGCGCCCTGGGGCACTTCCGGGTGCGCTAACGCAGTACGTCATAAGACGCATTACGCGGCAACGCGATACCGTCACTATGTTGATTTCTTACCGGTTCGCGGACCGGGTCGCGGAATCAAAGTGAGCTAACGGGAAGCTTCCCGGTTCGCGGACCGGGAGCGAAACAAAAAAAATATTTAAAAAAAATTATTAATAAACATATAAAATATATTTTTGGATTTAAAGAAGAATAAATTTTACAGCTATAGATATTAGCTTTTAAAAAACCAATGAAATTCACTGAAAAAACCATAGGTTATAGACCATATATAGTTAGGAATTAGCATTTACAAAACCTTGAAAATTCACTGAAAAAACCATAGGTTATAGACCATATATAGTTAGGAATTAGCATTTAAAAAACCTTATTTTACTCACACAAAACCATTGAAATTCCATATATAGTTAGTTGTACTAACTATATATCGCACACCCGCAATCCACTGCTGATCATGTCACATATTACATCATTCATGACATGGTCAGTGACATCACTGATGACATCACTGATGACATCTCAAATGACATCACTGATGACATCACTGATGACATCTCAAATGACATCACTGATGACATCACTGATGACATCTCAAATGACATCACTGATAACATCACTGATAACATCTCAAATGACATCACTGATAACATCTCAAATGACATCACTGATGACATCTCATTTGAAATCAATGGTCACATCACTGATGATATCATTCATGTGACAATACAATGCATCTCCTCACACTTTAATATAACCTCTGTTACACCCAGTGTTAAATACAGAACATATTTTTTTAAACAATTGACACACCAATACTAGTTACTACATACGCACTCACTGATTCCTACGTCTACACACACATTCACTCATTCACCCATACAATCATTCATACATACAATCACTCATCTTTACAACACTATCATATGCACTCATACACCCTATACAGACACTCACACTCTGCCACTCATCCTTGGAGTTACTCACACACCTAGTCAGTCCTGTAAAGAATCAATCACACTTCCATTTTCTAATCTATACAGTTAAACATAGAGTACCTTACATTTTCAAACATATTCTAACACATACTTACTCTCTTATAAATCATTGATACAAGAATACATTGATCTGCACAGAGTCACACATCTCCCAGCCAGCCACACACACACTCAGTCTCCCATACAAATACTTGGACAATCAATCAATAACCCATATAGTTACTCATATAGCTACTGATCACCACATGCAGCAGTTTACAGAATACCAGACATAATGATGCACAAATTAAGACAGTTTAGTCACTAACCTATGCATTCAGTGAGACACATTTAATCACTCACTCATACAGTCAGTCACGCACCTACTAAAACCTTCATTCAGACACTTATACATCAACTCATTTAGTTGTGATGTGATATCATCAGTGATGTCATTTGAGATGTCATCAGTGATGTCATCAGTGATGTCATTTGAGATGTCATCAGTGATGTCATCAGTGATGTCACTGACCATGTCATGAATGATGTAATATGTGACATGATCAGCAGTGGATTGCGGGTGCGCGATATATAGTTAGTACAACTAACTATATATGGAATTTCAATGGTTTTGTGTGAGTAAAATAAGGTTTTTTAAATGCTAATTCCTAACTATATATGGTCTATAACCTATGGTTTTTTCAGTGAATATATATATATATATATATATATATATATATATATATATATATAAATAAATATATATATATATATATATATATATATATATATATATATATATATATAAAACAAATAGGGCGGCACAACCGGGTACTTATTCAGAAGTCTTTATTTCACCAACACTCCACCGACGCGTTTCAGCCTCACGGCTTTTCTCACGGTCAGCAAGTCCTTTTTTGCTTTCTATTTTTATACTGCCAGGACTTGCTGACCGTGAGAAAAGCCGTGAGGCTGAAACGCGTCGGTGGAGTGTTGGTGAAATAAAGACTTCTGAATAAGTACCCGGTTGTGCCGCCCTATTTGTTTTCTACATTGAATTTGGGGCTTTGATCCAGCCCTTGGGTCGAGCACACACTGTGGAGCGCTCTCGTGCATGGAAGGATCGCCTTTGGTTGAATATATATATATATATATATATATATATATATATATATATATATATATCACTGCTTTCCGCGTTCCACTGGCAGCCTCTCGCCTGTGGAACGCCCATCAGTGATGTCATTTGAGATGTCATCAGTGATGTCACTGACCATGTCATGAATGATCTAATATGTGACATCATCAGCAGTGTATTGCGGGTGCGCGAAATATAGTTAGTACAACTAACTATATAGGAGCAATTTCATTGGTTTTGTATGAGTAAAATGTCCAGCTAACTATAACACCACTAAAACTTATAGTTTTTTGAGTGAATTTCAAAGGTTTTTTAAAAACGAATTCCTAACTATATAACTCCTGAAACCTATGTTTTTTTGAGTGAATTTCAAAGGTTTTTTTAAATGCTTATTCCTAACTATATAAGGCCTGAAACCTATGGTTTTTTCAGTGAATTTCAAAGGTTTTTTAAATGCTGATTCCTAACTATATAAGGCCTGAAACCTATGGTTTTTTCAGTGAATTTCAAAGGTTTTTTAAATGCTAATTCCTAACTATATAAGGCCTGAAACCTATGGTTTTTTCAGTGAATTTCAAAGGTTTTTAAATGCTAATTCCTAACTATATAAGGCCTGAAACCTATGGTTTTTTCAGTGTTTTTTAAAAAAAATTGATTGGTTAACTGGCTTATTAAGTGTATCTTAGTGAATACATATATTAGCGAGTAATGTTTAAATATTTAAATATATGCATGAGTGATGTAATATGTGACGTCATCAGCAGTGCATTGCAGACGTGCAAGTTATAGTGAGTCCAACTAACTATAACGTGGGAATTTCAATGGTTTTATGCAAGTAAAATTTCCAGCTAACTATAACTGGTGTGAAACCTATGGTTTTTTCAGTGAATTTCAAAGGTTTTTTAAATGCTAATTCCTAACTATATCTGGTGTGTAACCTATGGTTTTTTCAGTGAATATATATATATATAAAATTTCTATGGCAAAATGAAACCCCTCATTTTGTTCCTTTTCAAATTAAATGTATTAAGTGTTACCACTTTATTCCAATCAAGATGACTTCAGGTGTGCCATACTTTTGTCATAAGTAAGACTATTAGCGTTCTAGTTGTTCTTTAGAACACTCTGGGGCATTCTGTTATTGGGCTATAGTTGGGCTACATCTGGCTGATATTTGGGCTACATTTGGGCTCTTTTGTCTCTGGTGGCCATCTTGGGAGACTGCATATCAGAATTTTTTTTATGAAATATAAGAGGATTTGAGAAGTCACTCAAAATGTGCCCTAATTTTTCTTTCTTCAGCACTAATCATAATTTCTATGGCAAAATGAACCCCCTCATTTTGTTCCTTTGCAAATTAAATGTTTTAAGTGTTAACACTTTATTCCAATCAAGATGACTTCAGGTGTGCCATACTTTTGTCATAAGTAAGACTGTTAGCGCTCTAGTTGTTCTTTAGAACACTCTGGGACATTCTGTCATTGGGCTATAGTTGGGCTACATCTGGCTGATATTTGGGCTACATTTGTTTTTTTTGTCTCTGGTGGCCATCTTTGGGCTACATTGGGCTACATTTGGGCTCTAACATATATATAGCCCAATGTAACCCAATATATAATTTTTCAAAGTTAATTTTTGTAAAAACCACTGGAGCACATATCTTGAGACATAGCAAAGGCACATCGGGCTACCAGTCCCTACAATTTTGCCAAGTTTGGTGGAAAACCATTGAGCCGTTCGGGCTAAAAGTGAGTCCAACCGCCCTATGGAAATTAACATTGGGAAAGCACGTTTTGGGACCCCCCTTTTATCTCAGCCCCCGCTTGACGAATCCCCCCCAAACTTTTAGGGAAGGAGCGGAGCACCGCGAGGCAAAGTTAAGGAAAATTTCAGGAAGATTCCTCAACCGGCGCCAAAGTTATTCCCAATAGAAAGTTGCGATTTCCCTATGGAAAACAATCCTAACTATATATACCTACTGGCTATCGCCAGTAGGTAATATATATATATATATTATATATATATATATAAATATATGTATATATATATATATTCACTGAAAAAACCATAGGTTATAGACCATATATAGTTAGGAATTAGCATTTAAAAAACCTTATTTTACTCACACAAAACCATTGAAATTCCATATATAGTTAGTTGCACTAACTATATATCGCGCACCCGCAATCCACTGCTGATGATGTCACATATTACATCATTCATGACATGGTCAGTGACATCACTGATGACATCACTGATGACATCTCAAATGACATCACTGATGACATCACTGATGACATCTCAAATGACATCACTGATGACAACATCCAGTGATTATGTGTTTCTGTAAAGTTTAAATATGTTTTACATATTGAAGAATGAGTGGATGTATAAGTGTCTGAATGAAGGTTTTAGTAGGTGCGTGATTGACTGTATGAGTGAGTGATTAAATGCGTCTTACTAAATGCACGGGTTAGTGACTAAACTGTCTGAAAGTGTGCATCAGCATGTCTGTTGTTGTGCAAGCTGCTGCATGTGTTGATCAGTAGCTATATAAGTAGCTATATGGGTTATTGATTGGTTGCACAAGTATTTGTATGGGAGACTGAGTGTGTGTATGGCTGGCTGGGAGGTGTGTGACTCTGTGCAGATCAATGTGTACTTGTATCAGTGATTCTATAAGAGAGTAAGTATGTGTTAGTATATGTTTTAAAATGTAAGGTACTCTATGTTTAACTGTGTAGATTAGAAAATGGAACTGTGATTGATTCTTTACAGGACTGACTAGGTGTGTGAGTAACTCCATGGATGAGTGGCAGAGTGTGAGTGTCTGTATAGGTGTATGAGTGCATATGATAGTGTTGTAAAGATGAGTGATTGTATGTATGAATGATTGTATGGGTGAATGAGTGAATGTGTGTGTAGACGTAGGAATCAGTGAGTGCGTATGTAGTAACTAGTATTGGTGTGTCAATGGTTTCAAAAATTATACTCTGTATTTAACACTGGGTGTAACAGAGGTTATATTAAAGTGTGAGGAGATGCATTGTATTGTCACATTAATGATATCATCATTGATGTGACCATTGATGTCAAATGAGATATCATCAGTGATGTCATTTGAGATGTCATCAGTGATGTCATCAGTGATGTCACTGACCATGTCATGAATGATGTAATATGTGACATCATCAGCAGTGGATTGCGGGTGCGCGATATATAGTTAGTGCAACTAACTATATATGGAATTTCAATGGTTTTGTGTGAGTAAAATAAGGTTTTTTAAATGCTAATTCCTAACTATATATGGTCTATAACCTATGGTTTTTTCAGTGAATTTTCAAGGTTTTGTAAATGCTAATTCCTAACTATATATGGTCTATAACCTATGGTTTTTTCAGTGAATTTCAATGGTTTTTTAATAGCAAATATCATAAGCTGTCGAATGTCAAGTACGTGGTAAGTAAAAACATTTTCGTGTTTATGCACACTGATCTGCTTTGAATGCTACCCCCCACCCCTCATTTCTATTAGGAGTACTCTCTCTTTGCAGATAGTGAAGGGTAGTTAACGCAGCCCTTTGCCCCCTTTGTAATCCGTCGTGCCTGCTTCTCTCTCCATTTGATTGATTGTTCTCTTTGGTTCATTCTCTATTTACAAACAAGCACAGAGTCAAAATACTCTGTTTAGTCTTTGCAGATAGCGAAAAACCGTGTAAAAAAACAAAAGGAATCGAGCAAAATCAGTAGGCCACTAATGGGATCTCTTTTTGACCTCGCTAAAATAGAAACATTAGGAACAACCTGTTGAAAATAGCAATGCGTATGTACATAAGCGGCGTTCATTTGTGTTCACAGTACCCCTTGTTGATTGTTTGAATCGAGCATTGAATTGTTCGAAGTTGGTTCTCTTAAGGATCTTCTCTGCCTGCAAACGAGGAAGAATAGGAATATTCTCTCTCCCTTTGCAGATAGTGAAGGGTAGGTAACGCAAGCCTTTAACACGTCGTACCTATTTCATTCCTCATTGATTGATTGATTGTCCGAACATTGACTGTTTGGGAATTAGTTCTTTTTGGAGGTATTCCCTGTTTGCAAATAAACGTAGGAAAATCTTTGCAAGTAGTGAAAGGGTACGTAATGCGGACCTTTCTCCCCCGTTGTAATCTGTCATGCCTATCTACTCCCCACTGATTGATGCACCTGTTTCACCCGGACCATTTACTAGACATACGTCATCTGGCCCGACCAGAGAGCACCCCTAGTGAAAAAGACATATGCAATAATAACGAAGTGATCACTGTATCCTGTTAACAGAAACTTTAGCATGAAACAACCTGGAAAGAAAAGAATAGGAAATCGAAAATCAGTAGGCCACTGATGAACATGAACTTTTATTAAACAACGAACAAAGAAACGATAACATAACGTAATGATAAAACCTATTAATGTCCTAGAAACAAGAAAACGTTAGAAATATGCCAGTGGTGAGAGACCAGAAAAACAGTAAGAGAAACCAAATCACCCCTCGCTGTCCCACCGCCTGCCACGCCCAAAAAATCGATAGACTAGGGAAAATGCAAGTCAGTAGAACATCCGCCCCCACTCTGGAAACTTCCAAGGTGGGGCAGGGTTCCGGCTACGCCCAGCCGGGAGCAGCCCATATAAAGCAGGTCCTGCTGCCACGCCTCGGCCAGGAGATCCTAACGTAGGGTGTAGCCGGAGGAGAGGCCGAGACCAGCGGGACCCGGCCAGGGGATTGCCTTTACAACGCTGAACAGTTGCAGGGGGGGGGAATGTCTCCTCGACCCTCCCCTCTCTCTCCCAGTCCGGCCGCGGTGGCCCTTGAGAGTTGCAGGTAGTCCCGCCACATGCTCTTCCGGTCCGGCCACCAACGGTCGGGGGGCCGAGGCCGACGGGATCCGGCTGCAGCCAATAAACCAAGAAACCCGTTAATGGGGCCAGAGCCAGGGGCGTCCGGCCGACATCTACCGGAAGCCCGGCCCGAAGACGGACGGGACACTTCTTCTTTCTTGAAAAATGGCTGCGACAACACTGGGGGGGGGATGTCTTGCACATGCCTCCGACCCCCCCACCCCTCGTCCTCATCGCCTGGTCCGGCCATAACAAATCTCAAGCGAGACGCCGTGGGGTGCACTGGGAGGGAGAGACGGTGCGAACAGGCCTCTCCCGCCTCCCCAGGTGGAGGCTTCCCAGCTGCACCCTCAGCGCTCCAGGCGCCCGGAAAAGGGTTCTTCCACTGTGGCTATGCTGCAACGTCTCGCCCGGCAGGGTGGAGCCCGTCCGCTCATTTGACCCCGCGATCGCCAGTAGCTACCGAACTCTCAAAATGGCGGTCGACCTGGCAAGAGCGGGCCCAGCATAAAGAAATGGCCCGGTCACTGGTTGACTCCACCACCGTAGTCCTCCACGACCTTGAAGATTCTAGAGGAGCCGCGGGAGTCTCCGACCCCCGATGGGGAATGACTGCCATGATCACCTGTGGAGTGACGAAACTGTATCCGCGGGACGTCGGCGCCAGCCTCACTTTGAATTACTAGACTCCTGCAGACCTCACTTCCGGTGAAAGCACAGTGTGACCCGGTAGGAAAAATTGTTGCACCCCCTCCCCTTTTTGACTGATAGTTCAAACCACCGATCCTTTCCTTTGCCCTTTTAACGGAACTTTGGACTGCCTCCCCCTCTTTTACATTTTCTAGAGAAAACAAAACATTAACCACTACAATAGCATAGCAGTTGACACCAGAACTGTTTTCAAATTGAAAACCAACAACATCTTCAACAGAATCCTTTTTGTTTCTGCTGTGACCCTGCTACAGCACAGGCATTGTCCCCAGCAGTAATTCTGCAATGCCGCTAAGAATAGCTGTGGTGCCTACTGGACTCACTCACCCCCGCGGCGCCCCACGCCGTTATTTGCTGGGCGGCAACTTGCTAGACATCACTTTCGTGCCATCTAGATTTCAGCGCGTTCTGCTGCCTTGGAACTATTCGCACAACAGACCGCTACTGACAACAATATTTCATTATTGGTGCTGTCAATTTCAATAAATCTATTGGATAATTAAAAAGAAATTGCCACGGTCTCTTCGTTGTTTAAATGTTTTTACTGTTTTTGTTTTGTTGTATATATTTATATGTTATTAAAGTTTTATATTCCTACTACTTTGTTGGAGTGCTATATATTTTTAATGTGACACATAATTGTAAAAACTTTGATGTACAAAGAGTCATTCCTGGAATCTTCCGCTTCAGGCTCTGTCCCCTCCCCAATCACAATACAGGATAGTTTTCAGATAGTAGGAACACGTGTGGTGTGACGGATCTCATCGGGTGTGGGCCTTGATCTACTATAACTCCTTTGAAGAGGGGTGATTCTTTACAGCTGGGGCCATGAACTACATCTGCAGGGCTAGCTGATAGCCTGGACAATCGGACACAGAGGAAGAGGAGTGTCAGAGGGTGCGGTAGTGAATAGGGCGAAAGGGAGGTGTCGGGCGGGCACAGTGTGATTCTCAGGGAAGAGCAGCGCAGATGGGGGGAGGTTTATTGCCCATGCATAAGACAGAGAGCGGGGGTGACCAGTGCCTGGGGAAGATGCTTGCGAGGGTGAGGAGCCATGCTACGAATCGACAGCGTGCAGAGAGTGGGTCTGGTCAAGACATCTAAAATGGCTGCCGTGCACGACAAAAGTGTGGCATTTCAAAAAAGGCAAGATGGCGCAGACAATGTTTTTCAACACTTCCTCATTTCCTTCGAATCGAACGTTAACAGACGTTGGGGCATATTACCAAAGTTAAGCGATATTTATCGCTAACGATGCTTACCAACTAATTTTTTACCGCTAAGCATCATCAGAAATTATCGAAGATAAACCTTGCTATTATCAAGGTTTATCACAAATGCGATAATAAACGGCCGCAATGCATGAATATCGCTAAAAACTCAGCGATATTCATACATTACCGAGCTAATGCTCTTAGCCATGTTATCCACCTCCCATTGGATAACATGGCTAAGAACTGCTCAGGGCAGGTGTTACTTTTTGGAGATATTCGCGCTTAGCGCGAATATCTCCAAAAGTTGGTAATAGGAGATAGATATCTTGCATGTTGTAATGCAAGTTATTGTGGTATATGGAACTCATACCATAATCTCTCAGGAAAGCAGAAACTGATCCTTTTGGGACCGCCTAAAAAGGCCTAGGGGGTGAGGAGTACTCTACTTTGCCCCCTTTTCACGTTCCGAACTATTTTATTTTACTCTCTTCTGTAATTACACAAAATAGCAGCGATAAGATGCATCGGAGACACACAGTGAGAGAAAGGAGGCCGGAGATGAAGAAGAGATGTCAAATACACATTGGAGATAATATAGTGGCAGAAGGGAAGTAAATATGAGTAAACTTACCATGTAACATAAAAATGTTGCACTCTATACTATAAGTCTCATTTTATACTACAATCACTTCGCTACAACCTCATAAATTAAAAATAAAAATGAATAATGTCTCAAACAATTTTTGATTTCTAAATATACATTTATTCTTCAGAATTTTCTAAATTTGAAAGAACTAGTAACATGTCCTCATCAGCAATGTCCTCATGAAAAGTCTCCAATAATGATTCTTGTAACTCTATGGTCTCCAAACACTCGATAAATTCGCCATCAAGAGATTGATCAAAAAAATCATTCAAGTCATCTCCTCCTTCTGACAATATTTCATTATTGGTGCTGTCAATTTCAATCAATGTAGTGGAATCATTCAAGTCATCTCCTCGTGACAATATTTCATTATTGGTGCTCTCAATTTCAATCAATGTAGTGGAATCATTCAAGTCATCTCCTCCTTGTGACAATATTTCATTATTGGTGTTGTCCATTTCAATCAATCTAATGGAATCATACAAGTCATCTCCTCCTTGTGACAATATTTCATTATTGCTGCTCTCAATTTCAATCAACGTAGTGGAATCATTCAAGTCATCTCCTTGTGACAATATTTCATTCTTGGTGCTGTCCATTTCAATCAATCTAATGGAATCATACAAGTCATGTCCTCCTTGTGACAATATTTCATTATTGGTGCTCTCAATTTCAATCAATGTAGTGGACAATTCAAAAGAAATTGCCACGGTCTCTTCATTGTGAGCCATTTTATTTTGAAATTGCTTGCTGTAAATTGCAGAAAAAAATAATCACTTTCATTTATCGTTTTTAGTAATACATAATATAAAACTAACGTTATCAAGTATTTAGTATAACAGAAGGACTGCAAATAAATAACAGAAAACATTTTTCAAATTATCTTCAAGTGTACAACATAGTTCCCCTTACAAATTAACAACTCACCTTTTTAAAAGTAGGAAAAGTGTTAGTACTGTGTAAATCAAACACCAGAAATTCACCACCAAAAATTCCTCACAAATGTACCTCAGACAGTAGTATCACAAAATGGCTGTGGTTTCCTCTCATTTGACATATATACATAACCAATTAACTTTCATCACACACAAATACAAACCAAAGTAACATTTTAATTGGTTCTAAATTTCAACACTTTCAAATGTGTTTTCCCCATGCAATTTTCCATAGGACATTTACATACGTCTACAGCCTGAATGGCTGAACGGAATTACACCAAACTTGGCAAAATGGTACATCAAACCTAAGAGGTCAGGAAGGATCTACTATGCCCCCTTATGGTCATTTCCCCCTTCGCTTTGACCTCCTCTTGTCTCTCAATCCTACCGAGAGACAAGATGGCGGCCGCTACGGACTGTTTGGAATGTTGACAGACGCCGGAGAACCAATCAGCTTCGCAAAGCTCCGTAACGCGAAAAGTACGCGAAGCGGAGCGCTGTTACAGATATATATCTTTTTTTGAACGTTAATTTCTCAAAATCCACTGGAGCACATATATTGAGACCTAGCAAAGGCACATCGGGCTACCAGTCCCTAATATTTTACCAAGTTTCGTGCAAATCCATTCAGCCGTTCGATTATTATTATTATTTTTTTTTTTTGCCCCGTGGGGCCCTTTTAAAACCTCCACATCAAACCTAGGGGGTCAGCGAGGATCTACTATGCCCCCTTATGGTCATTTGCCCCTTCGCTTTGGCCTCCTCTTGTCTCTCGATCCTACCGAGAGACAAGATGGCGGCCGCTACGGACTGTTTGGAATGTTGACAGACGCCAGAGAACCAATCAGCTTCGCTTCACAAAGCTCCGTTGCGCGAAAAGTACGCGTCCTGGGCCGCTGCCCGGTCCGCTGTTACAGATATATATCTTTTTTTAAACGTTAATTTCTCAAAATCCACTGGAGCACATATATTGAAACCTACAAAAGGCACATCGGGCCTCCAGTCCCTACAATTTTGCCAAGTTTCGTGCAAATCCATTCAGCCGTTCGGGCTAAAAGTGAGGCCAACCGCCCTATGGAAAACTCAATGTTAAAAACACGTTTTGGGACCCCCCTTTTTTCTCGGCCCCCCCTTGACGAACCCCCCCCAAATTTTCAAGGGCTGCTCAGAAACAAAATGTGCCATTTTCCTGAAAATTTCAGCCAATTCCGTCCACAAACGCCAAAGTTATTAGACATAGAATTTTCAAAAATCCCATAGAGAAAAAATCCTAACTATATATACCTACTGGCGACCGCCAGTAGGTAATATAAATATATATATATATATATATATATATATAATAATACATAATACATAATATGTATATATATATATTACCTACTGGCGGTCGCCAGTAGGTATATATAGTTAGGATTTTTTCTCTATGGGTTTTTTGAAAATTCTATGTCTAATAACTTTGTCGTTTGTGGACGGAATTGGCTGAAATTTTCAGGAAAATGGCACATTTTGTTTCTGAGCAGCCCTTGAAAATTTGGGGGGGGTTTGTCAAGGGGGGGCCGAGAAAAAAGGGGGGTCCCAAAACGTGTTTTTAACATTGAGTTTTCCATAGGGCGGTTGGCCTCACTTTTAGCCCGAACGGCTGAATGGATTTGCACGAAACTTGGCAAAATTGTAGGGACTGGTAGCCCGATGTGCCTTTTGTAGGTCTCAATATATGTGCTCCAGTGGATTTTGAGAAATTAACGTTTAAAAAAAGATATATATCTGTAACAGCGGACCTGGCAGCGTCCCAGGACGCGTACTTTACGCGCAACGGAGCTTTGTGAAGCGAAGCTGATTGGTTCTCCGGCGTCTGTCAACATTCCAAAAAGTCCGTAGCGGCCGCCATCTTGTCTCTCGGTAGGATCGAGAGACAAGAGGAGGTCAAAACAAAGGGGGAAATAACTATAAGGGGGCATAGTAGATCCTCGCTGACCCCCTAGGTTTGATGTGGAGGTTTTAAAAGGGCCCCGCGGGGAAAAAAAAAAACAAAATAATAATAATCGAACGGCTGAATGGATTTGCACGAAACTTGGCAAAATATTAGGGACTGGTAGCCCGATGTGCCTTTGCTAGGTCTCAATATATGTGCTCCAGTGGATTTTGAGAAATTAACGTTCAAAAAAAGATATATATCTGTAACAGCGCTCCGCTTCGCGTACTTTTCGCGTTACGGAGCTTTGCGAAGCTGATTGGTTCTCCGGCGTCTGTCAACATTCCAAACAGTCCGTAGCGGCCGCCATCTTGTCCCTCGGTAGGATTGAGAGACAAGAGGAGGCCAAAGCGAAGGGGGAAATGACCATAAGGGGGCATAGTAGATCCTTCCTGACCTCTTAGGTTTGATGTACCATTTTGCCAAGTTTGGTGTAATTCCGTTCAGCCATTCAGGCTGTAGACATATGTAAATGTCCTATGGAAAATTGCATGGGGAAAACACATTTGAAAGTGTTGAAATTTAGAACCAATTAAAATGTTACTTTGGTTTTGTATTTGTGTGTGATGAAAGTTAATTGGTTATGTATATATGTCAAATGAGAGGAAACCACAGCCATTTTGTGATACTACTGTCTGAGGTACATTTGTGAGGAATTTTTGGTGGTGAATTTCTGGTGTTTGATTTACACAGTACTAACACTTCTGCTACTTTTAAAAAGGTGAGTTGTTAATTTGTAAGGGGAACTATGTTGTACACTTGAAGATAATTTGAAAAATGTTTTCTGTTATTTATTTGCAGTCCTTCTGTTATACTAAATACTTGATAAAGTTAGTTTTATATTATGTATTACTAAAAACGATAAATGAAAGTGATTATTTTTTTCTGCAATTTACAGCAAGCAATTTCAAAATAAAATGGCTCACAATGAAGAGACCGTGGCAATTTCTTTTGAATTGTCCAACACATTGATTGAAATTGAGAGCACCAATAATGAAATATTGTCACAAGGAGGACATGACTTGTATGATTCCATTAGATTGATTGAAATGGACAGCACCAAGAATGAAATATTGTCACAAGGAGATGACTTGAATGATTCCACTACATTGATTGAAATTGAGAGCACCAATAATGAAATATTGTCACAAGGAGGAGATGGCTTGTATGATTCCATTAGATTGATTGAAATGGACAGCACCAATAATGAAATATTGTCACAAGGAGGAGATGACTTGAATGATTCCACTACATTGATTGAAATTGAGAGCACCAATAATGAAATATTGTCACGAGGAGATGACTTGAATGATTCCACTACATTGATTGAAATTGACAGCACCAATAATGAAATATTGTCACAAGGAGGAGATGACTTGAATGATTTTTTTGATCAATCTCTTGATGGCGAATTTATCGAGTGTTTGGAGACAATAGAGTTACAAGAATCATCATTGGAGACTTTTAATGAGGACATTGCTGATGAGGACATGTTACTAGTTCTTTCAAATTTAGAAAATTCTGAAGAATAAATTTATATTTAGAAATCAAAAATAGTTTGAGACATTATTCATTTTTATTTTTAATTTATGAGGTTGTAGCGAAGTGATTGTAGTATAAAATGAGACTTATAGTATAGAGTGCAACATTTTTATGTTACATGGTAAGTTTACTCATATTTACTTCCCTTCTGCCACTATATTATCTCCAATGTGTATTTGACATGTCTTCTTCATCTCCGGCCTCCTTTCTCTCACTGTGTGTCTCCGATGCATCTTATCGCTGCTATTTTGTGTAATTACAGAAGAGAGTAAAATAAAATAGTTCGGAACGTGAAAAGGGGGCAAAGTAGAGTACTCCTCACCCCCTAGGCCTTTTTAGGCGGTCCCAAA